>NC_090654.1:17521080-18121080 GCF_040937935.1 Hyperolius riggenbachi | reverse complement strand
CTTGCTAAATTGCAGTTTTCTACTCCAAAGTAGACTGGAACAGAGCCAGAAAACACTGTAAACTGATGAAGACTCTGGCAAGGCCAGGCAATGAACTGCAGAGTATAGGAATGGACATGGTGGTAGAACTTACATTTTAAGTACACCGACAGCAATTGTAATTAATTCAAGCCGAGCCTACGATGGGAAATTAGAAAACACATCATTGGCAAAAATTTATGTAAACGGCAAAAGTTCAAGAGAGACCTGCTAAAGTCGACACAAACTCCATTGTTTTGTGTTAAAGTTTAGTCAAACCAACCCCACTGATTTTGCCTTTAAATTGATATGTGGCTTTACCAATTGACAAGACAACTCGCTTTCAAGTGGACTTCAACAACCTTTGGAACGATTGATCAGCACAACATGCAATTTTCACTCCTCGCGTGTTTTGCCAACACGTTCTTGGTTTCTACTTCCCAGGTTTAAGATAGCTTGGTTTAAAAGAACTGTAAACAAATATGGGAGGATACGGTATACAGAACCTCCTCCCACAAGACACAAAGTAGTAATGGAAACAGGGACTTCGTATTTTAGAGGCTCTTTTGCATCCGCATGAGGCGGCAATGTAGCACCAAAACCATTTAGATGCTTTTATCCAAGACTACATCAAACTTCATGACCAGGTATGACTAAACAGCACAGCTAGGAAACACAAGTTTTGGCCAAGCCAGCAGGTCCACAGAAGGTGGAGCTGTGTCCTAAAAATTCCAGTGGTTAATAGAAGGCCACTCCTCAGGGAAGCAATAGGCTAGAGTAGAGAACCAAAGTGACCAGTATGAACTTCTCCAACCACTATTGATGAGACACTGCAAGACATTCACATTCTCTCAGACAAGCCTAGATACAGAAGCATTGATAACACAGTCACAATAGATATCATGTAAAACAGTGGTCATATGATAAGATGGGGTGATTTGAGGTGGACAATGTATACATGTCTTAAAAGGTCTAGTAACCCAGCTCATCATGTACAGCAAATCAGCAAAATGCATTTGAAGGCTGAAATCAGTGGGATTAGCTACACAAGCATGGACAGTAGAAGTCTTCCTTGGAGCAACTCATCAACACCGTTCATTCTTACATCTAGAACTTGTTTTCAAAGTATTGAGAGACCCCCAAGCACTGAGAGGAAGACTGTTTAGTAATGATCGTCACTATGCAAAGCATTCCTAATGGTAGCAATTATTTTTTTTCTCTCTGACCTGGGAATCAAACTCAAGACCTCATGCTTCACAGTCGTGGGCAGAACCTCTAGACAATCTCAGCTGATGGTACCAAATAGCGCCACAACATGTGAAACCTCTGAAGAAAGCCTACTTGGGTCGCAAACCTCTACAAACCATATTTCCCACTGGTCATCTTAGCCCTTCTTCACTCAAAGTGGACCGGACATTAAAATAATGTGATGCTTATTTGTAAAGCGTACAGACATTTTCAGAGTCAAATTTTTTACAGTTCCATGCAGTGCTGTTACATAATGAGCCCGAATTACTAAAGAGACATTTATCTCTTATGTGTAATTTCATGTAAAATACCAAATCCATTGCAAGGGAATGTAAAAAAAAAATCTGGAATTCTCATAAACCTGATATTTTAACACAAGGAAGAGCAAACGCCTCTCTTTTAGTTAATAGGGGGATATTATACTAAGCCCTCTTTTCCACGGACTGTTGCAGTGAAATGCCTCTCAAACTCACAACTGCTTGCTGCTGCCTGCTATCTGCTCACTGCTGCCTGCTGAGCACACAGTTCACAGTCCGTGGAAAAGAGGCCTAACGCTAGTAACCAATTCTCAGTTGCTTTTCCAAAATGGCTGAAATTAGGTGGATTTAGGATACTTTGTGTAGATCAGCTGTGAACTGTAACTTTAAAGTGGACCTGAACTCTTTCAGAGGACAGAAGGAAAACAGAGAAATGCACCCTCTGTTTTTAGAGAGTTTAGCCTGTTGAATTTCCCCCCTCATCTGTGACTAATCACAAGTTGTAATTTGATCTCTCTCCTGTGTCAGCTGACTGCTACGGCAGATAAGCTCATTTGAAAGCACAGGATGCTAACAATATGTCTGCATCCATGAAAGTAGGAAGTAGACAAACTGCAATTTATTGTAGGATTTTTTCAGTTGTAACAAAGCAAATGTTTTTCTTTAAAGGTTATTATGCTGTTGCTTCTCTTTTTGAGCAGAGAGGAAGTTCTGAGTTCAAGTCCGCTTTAAACAAATACTACTCTGAGGAATGAAATCAGTGATGATGAAAAGGTGAAGTTCCAATGTAGACATTTAATAACATGATAATAAATTACCCTCTACAGTGCCAACCCCGATAATCCGGTGAGCAGTGTAGGTGGGGCTGAGCAAATTATTCTGCAGTCTATAGCTCAGTACTCACTGACTGATCCCAAACCAACCAAACAGGCAGTCAATAACGCCAATCAATTTCCTGTTTGGCGATTGGAAGGGAATGCCAAGTTCATTTACACATGTACACTGGTCCTTCTACTCGATCCTTTGTTCCTAGAAAGTTCCGGGTGGGCTACCTGTTCCTGTGACACTATATTGTTAGCTTGTAACACCCAAACACCTGGACATGCGCAAGCCCGACTGATATCGACAATCATGTCAAATTGTTTCTTGGTCATACGTAGATTTCACTTCAGACCAATTAAATTGAATATTTTGACCAGCTCGTTTGTTGTTGGAAGCCATGCTCGGATAGTGTGGACCACTCCTAAAGTTCTCAGTTTCTTTGGTGTGTAGGGAGAAGGTGTGGCATGTGTCATTTGAGTTATCACAATGGGAGTGGTCTAATTACAGCTGGCTGCTTCCATGAAAGCAGGAAGTAGACAGTGCAGATTTATTGCAGGATTTGTAATAGGATATAACAAAGAAATGTTTTTCTGCAAAGGTTATTGTGCTGTTGCTTATCTTTTAGAGCAGATAGGAAGTTTTGAGTTCAGGTCCGCTTTAAGCAGGCTTACCCAAGAGGGAAGACGGAGTAAAATAATACCTCAAAAAGTAATATTAGTTTACTCAGGGCTGGTTATCCAGGATTGCCTTACGCTCCATGAATTATATTAAATAAATCTGATGAGTGTTACAGCCAAACCAAGGCAGTAATGGAGCATTCGGAACAGCTCAGAGCTGGGATTTTATAAGGCTGGAGGGGCTCAAGATTATTATTTTAATGATTAAAGTAAAACTGTAACAAAAAGAAACAGGCCCGGGGGGGTGCTTACCTCGGGAGGTGGAAGGGTCTGCATCCTAATGAGGCTTCTCCCATCCACTTCACCCTCCGGAATACAGCGCTGGCGGCCCCCGAAAATACAGTTGCCCGAGCAATACCGATCGGGCTGGGCTATTTTCACCAGAGCCCACTGGAAAGCTCAGTGTTCTCCCCAGGCTCTTTTAGCCGGGCGCTCCACCCAGCTAGTTTTGGTGACCACCCGGCTGTCATCGTCTCACCACGTCCTATGCTGTAAGCAGAGTTGCTCACAGAAGCACAAGCCCTGCATTCTCATCTCGCCCCACCTGGCTACTTTTTCATGCCACCCGGCTGGAAAAAAAATTCTGGGGAGAACACTGATCAGCTGCCACTGCCCTGGAACCGGTGGGAAGGTACATATTTAGGTAAATATGATCCAGGGATTCTATCTGATTGCCATCTGGAGTCGGGAAGGAATTTTTCCCTTTTGGTGCTAATTGGACCATGCCTTGTAAGGGTTTTTCGCCTTCCTCTGGATCAACAGGGATATGTGAGGGAGCAGGCTGGTGTTGTACTTTGTTCTCTGGTTAAACTCGATGGACGTATGTCTTTTTACACCCCAATTTGCCTGTGTTCAGAGGCTGCCAGCGCTGGATTCCAGAAGGTGAGGCGGATGGGGGAAGCCTCATCTGCATCCAGAGGCTTCCCCCGCCAGAGGTAAGTATCCACCAGGGGCTGATTTTTGTTTTTACAGACTCCTTTTAAAGAATGCATGACTGGAAGGCTGTTTTCTCCTTTGCAAATGTCTAGACGTTCTCAATAATCTAGTGATACCTCCAGGAAGTGCAACACGGACAACTATAAAGCAAACTATGTAAACAAGACCACTAGTACTGTACAGGAACAAAAAGGAGTAAGGTTGGTCACCTTGGTCGGACAAGTACAAGTCAAACCAATCATAATAAATGCACATTGGTTGCTGTGATTTTACTGCATATACGCCTCACGCCAGATAGTCCATATCTGGAGTCATCACTTCAGTCTCTAAACACGTACAACCAAAAGATAGACAATCCTAACACTAGAAGTTCAAGTCGCCAAACCAAGAAAAAAACTCTTTCACAGAGGTTTCTCCTCACGTCACAAACACACAGACGCTCACAAGTTTAGTCAACAAAGCCTGAAAGCCGTATACCGCTGACTTACGGGGCCGCTAACTAAACAACTTGCAGCAATGCATAGATACAGGTCAACAGAGACCAATTCACGATTCGCTAGAAAGATAGAATTCATCCAGTACCTTCATCTTGTGTCGCCTGCAAAAATCTGGGATGCAAATCTTTTTAAATCCCCCCCCCTTCCTTTTGTAGATATATATTAACTACATATCAAAATTTTATATTTGTAGCGACTTCCGATAAGTCATACTGGCTTGGCCCAAAAAATAACTTTTACTGGCATGTGGAGGTACAAGGTATGACAAGCATCTCCTGGTGGTAACCCCAAGTCAGGCTCAGGGTGGAAAAAAGCAGCCAGGAGCGGAAATCCCAAGCCTGACTCATGGTAGCCCCCCGGGATGTATAGGGAGACAGCGGCAGTGTGGTGGCGTTTCAACTCGCCTCCCCTTAGGACCCAGACGTTAGCAGCCATTCTTCTTCTGGTCCTTAAAAGCTTTGGTTCCCTCTGGTGGGATTGCATTTTGTCGTCATGACTACAGACGGCAATCTCACTATAGGGCTACAGCGCCACCAACAGGACGGAGGGAAAACTGGAGGAAGTTAGCGAGTATTTTCTATATTAAAGAAGCCAAAGGAGGCCACAAGGTATTGCGCCTTTATGTCTATTGGTTTTAATGCCACGGATATCGGTATTCTGTGAAACACACGTGTCAACAAGGAACATAAGTGATGAAGCAATCGAGCATAATTTGCTTTGGTTAAAGAAGATCTAAGGTACGTTCTAGCCAATAAAAGCTTGCCTATAGAGCAAGGCCAACGGGAACACAAATCAGAAATACGCGAGGTCTCTATTAAATAAAAAAGTGTATACCGAAAAGCCAATATTTCGTTCTAACAGCCCATTTCACCCTAAGGAACACTGATGGAGGTTGCGATCTTTTGCTAGTGTCGGTAATGAAAATGTTTGGCCTACATAAGGTCAAACTGTCACCGAGAGGCAGCATAAGGCAAGTGGAGGTTACGACCAAGCTGCTGTTAACCAGTGAAGATTAAAATGCTTTAGTCGGTAAACACGGTACTCGAAAAGGACAAACAAAAGCAATGATTGACCTGCCGGCGTGAGACGCTTAAATGGGAAGGCATTGTAGAGATTGGCTATTGAGGTGGCCTTCAGAATGAAGATGTAGTGTGCTTAAATCTGTGACTGTTACAGTAGGCCAAAGCCACCAATGCAAGGCTGTATTCTGGCACTATGGCTGCTAGACTCAAATTCCTGCAAAGAGGTTACGTCAAAAAGCACAGTGTAAACTGGTTCATATCACTCTAAGTAAAGGGCAGGAATCAAATGCCGATGGTCAATGAGATAGTAAAACTTTTTTTTATATTTAGGTACATTTATTGGACCTGAAAATGGACCAATCCAGTGCAGCGGCCGCAGCATCAACAGCATTATTAGCTTCTCACTGACCATGCCTACAAACGTGCAAGAGACTTGCATGGACAGGTTACAGAAAATACACTCAACAATCTTTCCCAGTGGAAACCAAAAAGTACTTCTGCTTTATGGACAATGAAAGGACAGAAGAAATACCGACACTAGTCTACTTCAGGGGACACAGCAGGAAACCTCATAGGGAACAGTTCTCTAATCACAGCACCCTCTACAGCAAGAAGCATTGTGATTGGGCAAACAGTGTGGGCATAGTTTACTACGACCTATCGGAAATCAAGCAGTTGGAGTGGGTGCTGTCCACCCAATCACGTAAGCAGAATTTCCCTATGAGGTTTCCTGCTGGGTCTCCTAAAGTAGACTGGCGCCGAAATTTACACTCGTGCATTAAAGGTTGCTAAATACAAACAAGGCTGGCAAGATAATAAAATAACACAATGGCACCTAAAGCTCAAATGTACATCATGTGCCATTTAAAGAAAACCTGTAACTTAAAAACAAACCCAAAATGTTAACTACTTACATCAGTAGGTGTTAAGGCTCATACACATGCCTGACTGCAGCCAACGACGGGTCCGTTGGCACCTCCCGCTGGCCGGGTTTTCAGCAGACAGTACAGCGTGTGTACAGTCTGTCGGCGGACTGATAAGGCTGTTTCTGAACGATCTGCCGGGCGGATCGCTCAAAAACAGCTTTATCAGTCCGCCGACAGACTGTACACACGCTGTACTGTCTGCTGAAAACCCGCCCAGCGGGAGGTGCCAACTGACCCGTCGTTGGCTGCAGTCAGGCATGTGTACGAGCCTTAAGACTCTGCATGCTCCAGAAGTTTCCCCAATCCCCAGTGAACCCTCAAGCTGCTGTAGCCGTGCTTCCTCCCATGTACAAGCACAGCGCAATGCGCATGTGTCAATGGGTTCGCGCCTGCGCAGTAGTGCGGAGCCGCTGGTGGGCAAAGGAAAAAAAAGCAGTGCATGAGTGGCTCTGATCTACTGTGCAGACCGTAATTTGCACCTGCACAGTGCGGCCGTGCTCATACACGAAGGGGCGCGTGGGCCGCAAGAAATCTACTACTTCAAATTCAAGGACTGTTTAGAGCGTCCCATCGCAGTGCAGGGTGTAGGGCGACGACCTCCGAACCATACAGAGTCTTCCTCCTATTGAGGTAAGCATTAACTTTTAAGATCATAGGTACTCTTTAAATTAATAGCTCGTATTTAATTTTCCACTTCAAGGAAGTGGACATTTTAGTAAAAAGATATCGGCCTGCCACATTATCCACTTTGCCCTCCTAACAGGAGTCCAGGATATTTCCCCCTTTACGTAAAGATTGCTTTGCGTTTGGCAAGGTAGAGATATGGTCGATGACATGCTAATAATTCCAATTGCTTTTGATTGGCCTAATTCCACGCTGCATACAATCTATATGCAAGATGGACTTCGCACCTCACGTTGTCACACCTTGGATGAGTTCAGCAGACTGAGGAAGAGCAAGCCAATCAAGTAGCTTAATTTGGATGATCTTCCCTTCCAGCCGGACATATGACGTACGTCTGAGGCCACTGGGTGATATTTCTGACATTGTGGCAGCATGCAGTCACAAGTAGCCGACACAGCCTAATAGCCATGATAGCTAATAGTGCACCGGCTCAATACGGAAAATGTAACCATTTTTGGATCTTTGTAGCATTCATTAATTTAAAGCCAATGGTTACCAATTTAAAAATAAAAAAGTCAGATACTCACCTACGGAGAGGGAAGGCTCGGTCCTAATGAGCCTTCCCTCTCCTCTCCCGGTGCCCGGTCCCGCGCAGGATCCCCCGTAGCAGTATTCGACCAGTTCGGTCAAATACTGCCACTTCCGCAGCCGAAGGAAGCTTTCGGGAGCACTCAGGCTCCCGAAGATGGGCCGCTCCATACTACGTACGCGTGAGTGCGTCATAGAGGGTGCTCGCGCATGCATACTATGGAGCGGCCCATCTTCGGGAGCCCGAGTGCTCCCGAAAGCTCCCTGCTCGGCTGCGGAAGTGGCAGTATTTGACCGAACTGGTCGAATACTGCTACGGGGGACCCTGCGTGGGACCGGGCACCGGGAGAGGAGAGGGAAGGCTCATTAGGACCGAGCCTTCCCTCTCCGTAGGTGAGTATCTGACTTTTTTATTTTTAAATTGGTAAACATTCACTTTAAAGCAATTCTGATTAATCAGAAAAAACAAAATAGGGTGAAGGCAAGCCTTAAAGAGAAACCGTAACCAAGAATTAAACTTCATCACAATCAGTAGCTCATACCCCCTTTCCCATGAGAAATCTTTTCCTTTTCTCGCATAAATCATCAGGGGGCTCTGTATGGTTGATATTGTGGTGAAACCCCTCCCACAGTGTGATGTCAGGACCATGGTGCTGACATCACACTGTAGGAACCTTGCTGCATTGTGGGAAATAACTGTTTACAGCTGTTTCCAAACTGCCGAAAAAGCAAGCAGCATCTCCTATTACTGACATCACCTGCCAGCAGTAAAAATGTCACCATGTGATAAATGTCAGAATGTCAAATCAGTGAGAGGAAAGATTTTACAATGGGCAAACACTGACTAAATCATCATTTATACATCATTATTGTAAAAATGAAGCACTTTTTTTTATTACATTATTTTCACTGGAGTTCCTCTTTAATTAAACTGTTTCCCAGAAGATCCCTCTCCTTAAGCTATGGCTACATACCAATTTGGTAAGTAAAACGGCCTAAAAGACACCCCTTACCCTTATTTTTGTTTTGACTCAATGTCCAGAATCTCTTTAAAAAGGACCAGGGTGAGCAAATCAGGGCTGTGAAATCCCGTGAAATCATGAATACACAACCAATGACGTAACTCATTCTACAATCACAAAAATTATACCTACAAAGAATCTAGTTAAAGCGGAATATAACCCTGCATTTCAACTTTGCTCTAAAACATTATTTACAGTATATTATATGCAACCAGCATTTTTTTTTTTACTAGACCAGCATTGGAAGGGTTACACAGGGCTTTAAAGTTCCTTTAGATTTCTGCAGACGCATCCGAAGCTGAAAAGAGATACATTTTGTTTACAGAAATGTATCTAAGTGTTGAATGACTCATCTCTCTGACTCAGAAGGAGCTTGGAGGACTGCCAAAGAGCGTGTAACTGTTTATCAATAGATACATAGAATGTAACAATCTGAACTTCTGCCTATCTCTCCACGGAACTTGAAACGTCTGTGTTTAACCCTTCCAATGCTGGTCTAGTAAAAAAAAAAATGCTTTTTGCATAGAATATGCTGTAAATAATATTTTAGAGCAAAGTTGAAATGCAGGGTTATATTCCTCTTTAACATGTATGGCAGCCATTTTGTGTGTTGAAAGTAAACCTATGACTTAAGACCATCTTTCTTCTCCTTCTACAAAGATCAATGCTTCGTTAAAGTCACTGGTGTCCAGTGCATCAATATTCACCAGTGTGCGTCAAATAGGGATAGCCGATCAGAAGCCAATAACAGCCACTTGTCACAAATTTTCAACTAAATTTATGCAACTTGGAAATGGACCAAGGATGTAATAATTCCAGTAATTGTACAGCGCTTTTCTCTGGTCAGACTCAAAGCGCTTGCAAAAAAGCCACTAGAGGTCACTCAGTAGGCAGTAACAGTGTTAGGGAGTCTCGCCCAAGAACTCCTTACTGAATAGGTGCTGGCTTACTGAAAAAGGATGAGCAGAGAAGCCGGGTCTCCTATGTCAGAGGTAGAGCCCTTAAGCATTACAGTATTCAGCCACTGCTGTGGCCTTTGATTAGTCTATTTCCAAGTGCCATAAATGTATAATTAAGTTGTAGTTACCAGTATCTCATGGACCGCCCATTGTGTCAAGGTATCAAGATGTCTGCTGTTTGGTTCAGAAGAAAAGTACTGTTTAACAGAGCACACCTGGCCTGCTTACTTGCTTACTTAATAGTATTACCCAGAGTGCTGATTACATTGGTTTGAATGATACACATATCATAAAATTATAGTTTCAACAGTCACTTAAACACCAAAGCAAATCAGTATTAACACTAAGACAGGCAGCTAAAGGTCGTTAAGCTGGTGAAATTATCAGGATGTTTTGGGGATTCTATATTCTTCTCAGTAGGCGTGTTACCCATTTAATGATTTTAAATAGGAGGAAGAGTAAAAGAAAAAAACCAGACCATGAAAAATGGAACCCAGTGCAAACTTGTATTACAGGTTTGATGACATTTACACAAAAAAAGCACAAAGAGAAAGAAAAAAAATAATAAAAAGTTTATAATATTATTTTACCCTTTATGATAACACTCATTGTAAAAGCAAAGTATCTGAAAGTTGCATTTTTTTTACTTAAACAAAACAGTTCAATGGCAATTTTTTTATTTCTTTTTTTTTCTTAAAAAAAGGTGCAGAGATCGGTATTATGCCTGTTTATGAAAAAGGAGCAATGTATTTTTTTTTTTAGCAGCAGATTAACCTAACTGGTATCGTCATTTCGTTAGTCATTTGAAACTGTTCTTGCATGCCCGAAATCTGAATAGCAAGGCTCCACCCGTAAGACCTGTTCCCTCCCAAGCTCGATTCACATGGTGGCATTTCGTTAGTGCTGTCAGGACGCGTTGCACTGAAATTGTTCTATATATCGTATGGACGAGCGGTACAAAAAAAAAAAAATCAGTGCGATCTGCGGGACAACGACAGCGCCAAAAGTACCCGATACAGCCCAATAACCATGATAAGACTGTGCTTGGAAAACTCATGGGGGGAGAGGAGGGGGGCTAACTTTTAGCTAAGGCAGTAATAAAAGCAAAAATAATAAAATAAAAAATAAATCTTAGAGCAGGTGTGAAAGTTTTTTTTACGTCACAGAATCAGTGCAAGGCTTGCAGCACGTAGAAAATGCATGTGAATGAAGCCTGCCATAAAACTACACATCCGATGCTACAAAGTGATCTTCAACAAAACGTTCTAATCATCCGTTAAGCCTATTCGTGCGCGTCAAGTGCTGTTTTTGCATTTTTTTTTTTATTTTTTGGAGTCCACAAGGCTTTTCCAATTGCATTTTAACACACACACGCCCACACACACAACCAACCAACCCAGACTGTCATGCAACAATGACGTTCAAAAAAAATCTTTTTTTAAGTGCCACCAGTAGGAGATCTGGATCTCAGACGTTTTGGACTAGACATTGAACCTTCTGTTACCAGAACATAGTAATAAGCCTCTCTGGCAGCAAAGAAGACATGGAGATCCTACTGATTTAATGCACTGTCATATGCACTAGTCAGAGGAGCAAAAGTAAAAAAAACAAAAAAAAAAAAAGGACTTTATTAAAAAAACAAAAACCAAAACCCTTAAGTGGGGGGAGGGTAAACGGTTGGACATGGTCTTCTGGCTTGCTGACTTTGTCGGTCTTCTTCAAGCTTGGTCTGCGAACAGTTGAGGACCACCACAAGCGTAATCTTGGGTATTTACACGATGATGAGTTCTGTGTAGGCGTGTCACTTACACAGTCAGTAAGGAGGATGGGCCAGACAGCCATTATAAAAGAGAGGACAGTCACAGTATACAAGATCAGCTTGGTAGAACTGATTATTATTGTCAGCCACGAGAACATCTTCCCTCCGCCCCATGCTGGAAAAGAAACAGGTGCTGTGTTGCCACATCGTTGCCTTGAAATGTTAAATAAATGCAGGTCGGAGGAGCATTTCCCCCCCCACCACCACTCACTTACCCTGAATACAAACAGCTTTGTGGGTGGCTACAACACTTTGCTACCAGCGTGAACTTTTATAGCGCCTTAATGTGCAACATGTTGCAGTCCGCTCTGGCAGCAAACCGGTTTCGTTTTTTTTTTTTAAATACCCCTCCTCTTTGCATCTTCAGTAATAACTTTTTTTTTTCTTGCACCAACTTAATTTGTTTTCAGCAGTCCCAAAAATGCCATGGTTTAAAAATAAAAAATGAAACAAAAAGTAAAACAAAAACAAAAACCCACTCTGCGCTCCCTTCCCTCCCAGCACAAAATGACTGTTAAATGGTAGGTTTTGTAAATTCACATTGTCTTTCAACATTGGCTTTCATTATTCAAGTATTTCAAGACTGATATGTGTTTTTTGTCCATTTTTTTTAGTTTTTTCTTTCATCTTCTACATCCCTCCCTCCCCAGACCCATTTTTTTCAGGATCCCTTCCTCCCCTGTTTCTTCCGATCTCCGACTGGGGGAGGAAAGAATTTGCGAGCACAAAAGAGAGAGAGAGAAAAAAATAAGGACTTAAAAACGAACAAATAAAAATAAAAGACAAGAAAGAAAGAAAAAATGAAAAAATACAACCACTTTGAAAGTGACCGCAGGTTTGTAACATTGGCGATCAAGTCTTAACTTGCACCCACCTGATTTAGCTATCGGTTTTCTTTTTTTTTTTTCCTTTCTCTTTTTAGGTAAAAATGTATTATTGCAAGTTTGGAAAAAACAAAAAGGGAAAAAAAAATTGAAGAGACAAAAAATTTTGAAAAATAAAAAAACACAGAAAGGTCAAGTTAGTGCTGCTGCTCTGAAAGGTCACGAGGTCAGAGTTGAAAGTTCAAAGTTCATATTGAATCGGTCCCTCCTCCCAAAAGATCACCGGGTAGCAAAGGGGCTGGGCTGCCCATCCGGTGGGCGTCCTCTGTGCTGGGCACCCCCCACAGGCTGGATGTGTAGCTTGGAGTACCCCAAAGAGAAACGCCTGGCAGGTCGCTACCACCGCCGCCGCTGCTCCACTGTCCTAGCCCTGTGGTCCCTCCGAAAAGGTTCAAGGCTGGCCCTACCGGTTCAGCCTGATGGTTCTGTCCCACTTCCAATGGCTGCCAGCCTGCGCCAGGAGCAGAAGGTGTTGGTGGCTGAGCTTGTGCAAGGTATCGGCTCACCTCTTCATCCGTTGCAAATTCTGCCAGGATGGTCGTGTTACCCAGAACGCACCTACAAGGAGGAGGAGAGATAAACAACCATGAGCGCATGCGGAAACAGTAAATATCAGTGCTTGGTGAGGGTGAAATCTCCCTCTGGTGCTGTGCAATGAGATGACTCTTCCTGCACAGGTGCAGTTATTCAATTCCACAAGAAATGTAGAAGACAAAAAAAGGACAATGGCTCATTGTCTGCAGCTAAAGGTCTTCTAACTTACAGTAGAACAGGGTAATATCAATTTTCAATTAGATTTAAAAACCTGTAGGAATGAATAAAGCTACAAGCAGCAATGTGAAACTTTTTAAAGAGTAAATTTCGGGCATAGGATAAAAAAAAAAATCAATCAATTATTTTTATCTAGTAAACAAGTAATAAGGATGCTAAGCAGGCAATCTAAAAGTTAAAAATCACCTTTTCTTCTCCATAAAACATTATTCCCCAGTTTCCCTGCCTCTTATATGGTACATCTGCTGCACAAAGGAAGTTGCAGGGCATGCTGGGTTTTCTTTTTTTCTTTCCACTCAGACTTAACTAATGCAGCCTGATTGCAGCCTCTTTCCCCTTCTGTTATCCCCTCCCACACATCTGTTCCTCTCTGATTGGCCAATATTTCTCAATGCACTTTCTACTGGAGAGCTGGGTGGGAGTGTCTGAAGACTGGGAGGAGGGCGGGCAGTGATACACAAACTGTTTAAGGAAGGAAATGATGTCAGCATTGACTTCAAGATAGACCCAGACAAAATGGAAAAATAGGATTTTCTCTTTTATTATAGAAAAACCACTAAAATCAAAAATGTAGACAGTGCAATACATATGTAAGTAGAGCAAGTATCTATCTACTTATATATGTGATTTTTTTTCTGAGATAGTATGGCTGACAGCTCCACTTTAAGATGGGGAAATGGCATCAATTTGACACTACACGGTCACTGCTCTGTCATCTACTATTTTAAAGTGTACCAGAGCTGCTTGAAAGTAAAAAGTTTTATCCATACCTGGGGCTTCTCCCAGCCCCATAAGCTTGGATTGCTCCCACGCCACCGACCTCCGATGTCTGCAGCTGCGGTATCGGGTGCCGTCACTTCAGCCAGACTGACGTAAGAGAAGTGCGCTCTTTGTGTAGCTCTCCAACAGCCGTAGAGGGCGCACTTCTCTTGCGCAGACTAGCCGCAACGGACAGAAGTGATGGGACCCGGTACTGGAGTTGCAGGCAGTGGAGGATGGCGGCGTGGGAGCGATCCGAGCTTACGGGGCTGGCGGAAGCCCCAGGTATGTATAAAACGTTTTACTTTCAGCAGCTCTGGTACACTTTAAGGAAGATTACACTGTTTTTTAAATAGTAAAAAAATAAAAAGTGAATGCTATAGATTAACCACCTTAGCGGTATGGACGAGCTCAGCTCGTCCATTACCGCCAGAGGGTGCCGCTCAGGCCCTGCTGGGCCGATTTACATGAAATAAAGAGCAGCACACGCAGCCGGCACTTTGCCAGCCGCGTGTGCTGCCCGATCGCCGCCGCTCTGCGGCGATCCGCCGCGAGCAGCGGCGAAAGAGGGTCCCCCCAGCCGCCTGAGCCCTGCGCAGCCGGAACAAATAGTTCCGGCCAGCGCTAAGGGCTGGATCGGAGGCGGCAGACGTCAGGACGTCGGCTGACGTCCATGACGTCACTCCGCTCGTCGCTATGGCGACGATCTAAGCAAAACAAGGAAGGCCGCTCATTGCGGCCTTCCTTGTTTATTCTGGGCGCCGGAGGCGATCAGAAGAACGCCTCCGGAGCGCCATCTAGTGGGCTTTCATGCAGCCAACTTTCAGTTGGCTGCATGAAATATTTTTTTTTTTATTTAAAAAAAACCCTCATGCAGCTGCCCTGGCGTTCTTAATAGAACGCCAGGGTGGTTAAAAATGTATATGAACCATTGCCCCACCAATAAATAATTATTACGCATTATACGCGTTGGAACTTAAAGGGAACCTGTACTGAGTAAAATTATTTTAAACACATGAGGGAACTTCAAATGAACATTACATAGTTACCTCGCCATCAGTTCCTCTCAGAAGCTCACCATTTTCTTCTGACAATCATCCCTTCCAGTTCTGACAACAATTTTGTCAGATCTGAAATATATCAGTTGCTGTAAGTTACAGCTGAGAGGACAACTGATGTTTCCCTATGGCTCAAGTGGGTGATATTACAGTGTAACAGTGTGCTGACCAGAAAGCTGTTATGGGGTAATGGCCATTTTCAAAATGGAGGACAGAGAATTCCATTGATCAGAGTGGACAAACAGGACGCAGGAGAGGAGGAAGAGATTGATGAGTAGACTACACAGGAGTTAAGTATGACTTGTGTATGGTTATTTTGACTTTTAATTTTCAGTTCAGGTTATCTTTAAATTTATATATACAATGACCTGTTGGATCCTGCAGTCCCTTGTTTCTAAAGCCGAGAATTTTTTTTTATTAGCGATAGCAACTTTTGGCACGATTTTAGAACAAATGCCATTTTTAGGCAAAAGTGAGCATAAAGGTGGCCACACACCATACAATTTTTCAAATATCTGTTCAATTCAAAAACTGCAGTCAATTTTTCTGACCGATTGTAAGATAAAAAAAAATGACCAATGTACCACACACACACACGTGGTAAATTTTTCCCCAATTATGATAAAAATGATTGGAAACTTGGAAAATTGCTAGGGTATGTATAAATAAATTGACAATCTACCACGCACCATACAATCTTTACAAACATTGAAGAAAAATGTATAGCACTTCGGTTCGATAAAAACGAAAAAAAAAAAAAATGGAAATCTGATCGGATTTTTCAGTCGAATGAAAAACAAGCTTTTGATTTTTTTCGGGAGATCCGATCATATTTGTGAAATTGCCGTAACATCGGACCATTTTATTGTATCGTGTGTGGCCACCTTTAGACAGACACTCAGCCTGGGTGAATATAAAGAAAAGTAAAAAGTATTTACCATAGTGGCAGTCTTCAGATACAGGACAAGGTATTACAGTACATTTATTGTGAGGGTGACTTTATTTTCCCAGTCATGTGTAGAGTTTAATCCTGCTGCTGTTTAGAAGAAGGTTATACATTTACATACATTTTTCAGGCAAACATGCAAAAAGGGCGCCCAGAAACCCGACAGTAGAATATTGGTAAATTTACAGATATTCTACTATTTTAGTGCAAAGGTTGACAGTAAAAACCATGTTATCGAGTGCCCAAATTTCCACTTCAGCACCAGCTTGCTGCAACTTTATATTGGTGTAAATGGCGGCACCCATTTTGTCCACTAGGGGCTGGCGCCCAAATGATTTGCTTCCTTTTCGGGGAAAAAAAAAAAATTGTACCAGATATGGGCACCATTAGGCTAACTGCTGACAGTTTATTTGTTTGATGGGGGTTTATTATTACTTTTTGTTTTATACCCTGCACTGTATATATTATGTGTACCCCTGACGAAGCCCTTCTTGGGTGAAACATGTTGGGTTGTTTATGTGTGTGCTTTGGGGGTGATTTACTGACCTCACTTACGGTCCATTAGTAGTATCGCTAGAGAAGTGGTGTGTTGCTGTCCCAGACTTGTAGGAGTGGGCTGACTAGCCACCCCTGCTCACTAACATCTGGTTGCGCCCACCCCCTCTTGGTCTCAATCTCTATGGGTATGCCGCATTGGGCCTCCTCTTTCCCCAGTGGCACTTTATGATGACATCATACTCCGGGTCCCGGTCACATGTCAGAACCCAGAAAATGTCAGCATACAGCGCTACTCAGTGGTGCAAGAAGAGACCTCATCCAGCGTCAGATTAGATAAGTAGTAAAGCGCTTCCTGTGCCATGCTGTATTTATACGGGCAGGAAACGCTACCCGCTGCATTTATATGGGCTGGGCAAGTATAACTGGCCGTGGTGCTGAGTTATTGAACATGGCATAACCTCGTGAGCAGAGGCCGAGAGCCTCACACCTATCCCAGAGGTTAAATGCACTCCCTTTGTACGAGGTAGAAGTCTTTGGTTAAATCTAGTTGGACAAAGAGAACAGATAACGATTTGTTTTACAGACTTCCATCTGCAATGTATATGTGGCTCGGACTCACATGTGCAGGGCATTCTGGGCCTTGGCTGCCTCCTGTTTGGTGCTGTATCGGATGAGAGCTGTGCCTTGGGTGAGGTTGAGATGGAATGTCAGCAGGGGACCATGCTGCATGCAGATCGTCCGGAGGGTGGAGCCGTCGATCTAAAGGATGACAAACAGAAACACCCCATGAACATTGTTAAGTGCCGCTAAGCAATAACGGTGTGCGCAAATCTTTTCATTACAGAGAACACCTGCGGATACCTGTGGCGTAAGATTGAGAAGGATCAGCCAGTAACTTGGACGCACAGAACTCCCGTCACTCCAGGCAGATCCTGTGAAAACAGAACAAAGAATTTCCGCTAGCACCAGCCTGACACGTGTTCAGCATGTGCGAAAAAGTATTCTTGACCCTTCCTGATTTCCATAAATGATTGCACGTTTTTCTGAACAAATGGCTTTTGATTTTAGACAAAATAGAATGGTGATAAAAGGTTCTGGGTAAACAATTGACAGTTTTTAAATTATTACTTAAAGGACAACCGAGGTGACGTGACATGATGAGATAGACGTGTGTATGTACAGTGCCTAGCACACAAATAACTAGGCTGAGTTCCTTTCTATCTTCCTCTGCCTGAAAGGGATACAAATCAGGTATGCAAGTGACAGTTTCTGTCCGGGTCTGACTGGGTCAGACTAGAGCATGACCTTCACTGATTAGTAATTACAGCCATAAAACACTATCCTGTCAGTAAATGGCTTATGAGAGCAGGAAAGAGATAAAAAGGGTCAATAATTCATAGATTTGAGCTCTGACATACTTCAATGGAAGTGTCATTGAGCAGAGACAATGAAACAGTAAAAAGTTAAAAACTACATTTAAATATAAAATAAAACAGTGGGATATCTAAAAAAAAAGGTCATTTTTAGGAGACGGAGAATAGACACAATCGTTTTTCTCATCAGTTTATTTTCACCTTGGATGTCCTTTAACTAAGGAAATAAAATCACCCAATATTGGGATCATGAATGTGGATAGTTGACTACCCGCTTACTCATACAAGCAATTTACAAATGTGATTCCGATGAAAGAACACAAAGGCTGTAAAAAAAAGAAACCCCCATAAGTAAGAGAATATGGGTTGTTGAATTTAAAGGAAAACTATCAATAACCAAGTGTTCTTAATTACAATGTACAAGTTATGTCTAAGTAGCTGTGAATGCATTTTCCTACTTTTTATGTTAAATGTCAGGGGGCAAAAGCTGTAATTCATTGTGTGTAGATTTTAGCTGCATTGAAAGGATTTATTAGCAAAGGGGAGTCAGTGTTTTGTGAGAAAAGTGACAATGTAGCCAGTGCTGGTCTCTGCATCTCTCAGAAGAGTACAGCAAAAAACAAAAACAAAAAAAAACACCCTTCAGTAGGAAAATCCTGCCTTGGAATCGTGTTTCACACACAAAAGAGAATGTTTATTTATGCTGCTGGTAGATACATTTCAGCCTGCTAACTTTGCGCATGTCAGTGCATTATTCTCCTCAGACAGCCAAACCTAAAATCTGAACAACCCATTCAGAGAGACAAAACTACAGCTGCAGTATAAGCTAGTGAGACCAGTCATCTGCAAAAGATATAAAGTACACACAGGGTTAACAGATGTAAGGAGAGGGATTCCCCCCTCCCCTCATGATTCACTGGTTTGGGGAGCAGTACTTAGGAACACATAGACGAGCTATTCACATCCCAGTTTAAAAAAACATGTTAATCAATAGTTATCCTTTAAAGCAAACTTTGAAGAAAAAAAAGAAAAAAAAAGTTAGATATTTACCTCTGTAGAGGGAAGTCTCTGAATGGTTCAGAGGCCTTTCCAATCCTACTTTACCCGACCTCTGCTCCCCTGGACCCCCTTCTTCATGGCTGTGCTCCCGTTCATGAACAAGTGTGGCTGCACCGCACAGGCAAAAGTACGGGCTGTGCCTGCCCAGTAGCATGGAGTCGGCACAAGTGTCCCTATGGTACTATGCCGTAGCGCCTGTGCAGTGCAACCGCACTTGTACACTAACAGCAGCATGGCCGCATGAACATACTTGACAAGACCTTGTCAAATATGCTTGGAGGGTCCCATCGCTGGATTGGTGGGGTCAAGGAGGATGCCTCAGGATAGTCCAGAGGTTTCACATTACTAAGGTAAACTTTTAATTATAACCCTTTTTCCTTCCGGTACCCTGTAAGGAGGAACCATAACAACATATAGCAGATCATCATTAATTATTTAGAACACCCAATTTTACCCGGCATTGGAAATGCTGCTTATCTCTATACCGTATATACTCGCGTATAAGCCGACCCCCCAACTTTTACCTGAAAAAACAGGAAAAAATGATCGACTCGCATATAAGCCGGGGGTAGGAAATGCTGGATTGGTGCAGATGGAAATGATCTGATCGGATCATTATATTTGTAATACAATTACATTTTATCTGATTGGATTTATATTAGCTGTAACAAAGAAATGTTTTATTTTTTAAAGATTACTGTATTATGCTGTGCTTATTTTTCAGAGCAGAGAGGACATTCTGAGTTCAGGTCTGCTTTCAGGATAGTCCTCCTCAGAGCCTCCCCCTCTCCATGCAGCCCCTACTACATGCCCCAACAGGTAGTAACTGGCTCCCCTCCCCGAGTGAAGCACCTGAAACAAGCATGTGGCTAAGCTTGTCAAACATCTGATCTGCATGCTTGTTCAGGGTCAATGGCTAAAAGTATTAGAGGCAGAGGATCAGCAGGACAGCCAGACAAGGTGCAACGTTTAAAAGGAAACAAACGTCAGCCTTCATATCCCTCTCACCTCGGCTTCCCCAATTACATAAGTGATAAATATTAGTAATGAAAATGAAGGGATAAAAGTATTTTACTTTTTAGATGCCGTCATTTTTAGGTCTGCTTTCTGGCGGAGTGTACCTCCATATGCTGGTTGCTGCCATTTGCCGGCTAGCTCCAGGATTTTAGAGTGTCGCTAATCATTTGGAGCAGAGAGAAAATTTTGACTATCGTTCACTCCATGGCAGAATACACTCAAATACCACAGGGCGGTACATCCCCTGCCTGTTACAATCCTACAACACAGATCCTGGAGTCCTGACCAGCCCACTCCTCTATAGTTCATTTCATGGCAGCAAACAATCACTAAATACCATAGGGCGGTACATCCTCCGCCTGGTTCCATCCCACAACACAGATCCTGGAGTCCTGACCAGCCCACTCCTCTATAGTTCATTTCATGGCAGCAAACAATCACTAAATACCATAGGGCGGTACATCCTCCGCCTGGTTCCATCCCACAACACAGATTCTGAAACATCTTACCGGACTGCATCCTGGAGTCCTGACCACCCCACCCTCTTACAGAACGAGGTGCTGTGCTGTTCCACGGGGAGTTGGTGGCTTTGGGGTTGTTTGTGAGCCCTGGAGGGGGGCGAGGCAGCCCAGGACTGTTCCTGGACATCTGATTCTTCCACATCTTATTTGAGTGATGTGACGGGGTGTGTCCAATGGGGTCTGGTGACCAGGTGGATTTGTAGTCCCCAAACTTTGCTGAGAGTGCTGGAAAGAGAAGACTCACTATGACTTACAAATCATGTTTATATGGTACAGAAAACAAAAGACAAGTTTAGCTGCTGTTCCACCAGTGAGTGACCAGTATGTGGTCTCTTAAAAATGCAGAAAGCCCCCCATCACATAAAGCTATATTCAGTCCACATAAATGTGGAGGTTACCAGTACACATCCACTTGCATAGGTACAGAGGCTGACACATAGGGGACCTAGACTGGGAAAGAGACTGACACATGGGGGACAAAAGCAGGGACACAATAATTGGGAGGAAAACATCCACAAGAAGTCCCTGCTCTATAGACTCACTTATTCTGTTTTTTTGTCCTCTACACCTATATATAATATAAGTAAAAATCCTCTTACTCCCTCCGTTTCAGGATTATCCGAGGTGGGTTATTAAATCTAAAAAAGGGACACAGACGCATGTTCCCATCTGCAGGACATGCCTCTGTGTGCCCAAATCGCTGCTCTCCGTGCCTGCTGCGCCCCACTAGCCCCTCCCCCCGAATCTGGTGACATTCTTAATGTCCGTATACTATAGGGAAGGGCCTTCCTACTGCAGGCTAAGGAATGCTTGCAAAAAAGGCCCCTTCCCCGCCTACCAGAGCCTTCTAACAGGCTCTCCGCTGCCTGCTCCCCTCCTCTCCCCGCCCCTTCCATGTCAATCAGTGCTGTGAGAGCACAGACGCTTCTTCTCTAGTGTTCTGACCCCAAAGGTCAACAAAGTCTTTGCAAAACTACAAGATGTGATAACATTTTAGCCCTGATAAGTTGTAGAATGGAGTTGAGAGTTTTAGGGTTGAGGCCCATGTCTTGTGTATTCTTTGTAGTCACAAACTGAATCAAAAGCAATTACATTTTCGCATATTCTCTACCAAACTAAAAGACTTGTAAAATGAAAACAAAGTGACAGAATTTAAGAGAAAAAGCATGTATTGTTACCTTAGGAACTTGGCTTTTAAATATGTATGCCATGAGGGTATATTACTATTATTTTTGCAAATAAGGTCTCATAATCATTGATAGTGTACAATGAGAAAGCAAATGAACATAATCTAAATGTTGTAATAACCAGGATGGATGAGCAAATACAATTTGTGGGTTTAACTTATACTTAGCACGGTTTATTATAATAGCTATATTGGATGTAAATTGAGAAATGGTGTGTTTTTTTCTATTTTTTACCTTAATTTCCCTTTAAAATGCCTAGAAAATAAGGTAATTACCAAACAAAATTTTTACACACTAAAAGCCTAATTTGTCCTGAAAAAAACCCAATATATAGATAATTTAGGTGTGATTAGTAGTAATAAAGTTATTGACAAATGAATGGGAGCAGTGCTGATATGTGAAAATAGATCTCGTCCTGAAGTGGTTAAGGTGTTCCATTGTTACCCTTCCACATACTGGCCAAACCCTGCTGGTAAAAGCATTTCACACAACACATAGAATAGAAATGGCCTTTTAACAGTTCATGTAATGGGACAGTGAAGCCTAGTACACACATGCAATTTTGATTGACCAATCATTGGTCAATTTTACCACCTCCATGTAGTATGAGGGCCAACAGATTTTCAATTCTATGAACAGGTTGTATAGGTAAACCCCCATACTACATGGAGGTGGTAAAATTGACCAATGATTGGTCAATCAAAATTGCATGTGTGTACTAGGCTTTACCCTCCAGTTGCTGTTACTAGCAGCTGTAGGCTTACACACCATGGTGAATAGGACACCAGGACTGGCAGAGTTACCTGAAGTGCTGTGGATATTCTCAGAGGCACTATAGGGCCAGGCACCGGGTGAAGGCAGCGAGGTGTTGAGGGAAGAATTGGACCCTAGGGGGATGAAAAAAGGCGACCCGATCTTATTTTTCATGTTTCAATGCCACCGATCTACATTATAATACATACGGCTTTCACTGGAGTTATTCTCTATTGTGAAAATAAATTTTGAACATAAATGTTTTGGGTAAACGACTTGCCTGTAGGGGTGTCCTGCAGTAGCTGGTGGTCAGTATCTACGATGGGAGATGGGGCTGGGCCCCCCAGCACACTGCCGGGGGTAACATAAGGGTCGGATTCTGGGTCGATGTTCTGAATTCCTTTCCATGGCACGCCAGGCTGAAACTCTGCAGGGGAACATTGGAGAGAAAAGAAGAGAAAATAGGTCAGCGTGCGTCTTGCGAAATATAACATTACAATGCTACGTTGAGGTCCCCTTCACACTAGCGCGGTGCGCTGGTCTATTTGGCAGCAGGCAACCGCTACGTCAGTGCAAGTCTATGGGGCATTTCATACCTAGTGCAGTGTGTCCCGTTAGAAGCACCCGATTCGCCGCTAAAACAACAGCAGGTTGCTGGGCAACATACGTGGCAACGTGCGGCGAACCGGAAGTCATGCAAGTCTATGGCGATGGATATTTTTTTAAATGTAGGGTGTTAGCGTCGTGGTGCACATGTGCGGAAGCATATTTTTTTCAATATACTTCCGCGCAACTTAAATTCCAGGCACAGGAAGTGAGTGCCAGAGAGCATCACTTCCTGTTTGGCCTGCAGCCACAGCTACTCACCTAGATATTCCAGAGGCTTCCCCTCGCCTCTATTGATCCAGTGCTTGTCCAGTCCTTGGGTAAGACTCCCTAACACTACTACTGCCTATAAAGCACCCCCCTAGTGGCTGCAGCTCTGTCCTAACACTGCTACTGCCTATAGAGTGCCCCCTAGTGGCTGCAGCTCTGGCCTAACACTGCTACTGCCTATAGAGTGCCCCCTAGTGACTGCAGCTCTGGCCTAACAATTCTACTGCCTATAGAGCGCCCCCTAGTGGCTGCAGCTCTGTCCTAACACTGCTACTGCCTATAGAGTGCCCCCTAGTGGCTGCAGCTCTGGCCTAACACTGCTACTGCCTATAGAGTGCCCCCTAGTGACTGCAGCTCTGGCCTAACAATTCGACTGCCTATAGAGCGCCCCCTAGTGGCTGCAGCTCTGGCCTAGCATTGCTACTGCCTATAGAGTTCCCCCTAGTGGCTGCAGCTCCGGCCTAACACTGCTACTGCCTATAGAGTGCCCCCTAGTGGCTGCAGCTCTGGCCTAACACTGCTACTGCCTATAGAGTGCCCCCTAGTGGCTGCAGCTCTGGCCTAACACTGCTACTGCCTATAGAGTGCCCCCTAGTGACTGCAGCTCTGGCCTAACAATTCTACTGCCTATAGAGCGCCCCCTAGTGGCTGCAGCTCTGGCCTAGCACTGCTACTGCCTATAGTGGCTGCAGCTCTGGCCTAACACTGCTACTGCCTATAAAGCACCCCCTAGTGGCTGCAGCTCTGGCCTAACACTGCTACTGCCTATAGAGCGCCCCCTAGTGCCTGCAGCTCTGGCCTAACACTACTACTGCCTATAGTGGCTGCAGCTCTTCCCTAACACTGCTACTGCCTATAGAGTGCCCCCTTGTGGCTGCAGCTCTGGCCTAACACTACTACTGCCTATAAAGCACCCCCTAGTGGCTGCAGCTCTGGCCTAACACTGCTACTGCCTATAGAGTGCCCCCTAGTGGCTGCAGCTCTGGCCTAACACTGCTACTGCCTATAGAGTGCCCCCTAGTGACTGCAGCTCTGGCCTAACACTTCTACTGCCTATAGAGCGCCCCCTAGTGGCTGCAGCTCTGGCCTAGCACTGCTACTGCCTATAGTGGCTGCAGCTCTGGCCTAACACTGCTACTGCCTATAGAGCACCCACTAGTGGCTGCAGCTCTGGCCTAGCACTGCTACTGCCTATAGTGGCTGCAGCTCTGGCCTAACACTTCTACTGCCTATAGAGCACCCACTAGTGGCTGCAACTCTGGCCTACCACTTTTACTGCCTATAAAGCAACCCCTAGTGGCTGCAGCTCTGGCCTAACACTGCTACTGCCTATAGAGCGCCCCCTAGTGCCTGCAGCTCTGGCCTACCACTGCTACTGCCTATAGAGCACCCCCTAGTGCCTGCAGCTCTGGCCTAACACTGCTACTGCCTACAGAGCGCCCCCTAGTGGCTGCAGCTCTGGCCTAACACTACTACTGCCTATAGAGCACCCACTAGTGGCTACAAATCTGGCCTACCACTGCTATTGCCTATAAAGCAACCCCTAGTGGCTGCAGCTCTGTCCTAACACTGCTACTGCCTATATAGCGCCCCCTAGTGCCTGCAGCTCTGGCCTACCAGTGCTACTGCCTATAGAGCACCCCTAGTGGCTGCAGCTCTGGCCTAACACTACTGCTGCCTATAGTGGCTGCAGCTCTTCCCTAACACTGCTACTGCCTATAGAGTGCCCCCTTGTGGCTGCAGCTCTGGCCTAACACTACTACTGCCTATAAAGCACCCCCTAGTGGCTGCAGCTCTGGCCTAGCATTGCTACTGCCTATAGAGTTCCCCCTTATGGCTGCAGCTCTGGCCTAACACTGCTACTGCCTATAGAGCACCCCCTAGTGGCTGCAGCTCTGGCCTAACACTGCTACTGCCTATAAAGCACCCCCTAGGGGCTGCAGCTCTGGCCTAACACTGCTACTGCCTATAGAGCATCCCCTAGTGGCTGCAGCTCTGGCCTAACACTGGTACTGCCTATAGAGTGCCCCCTAGTGGCTGCAGCTCTGGCCTAACACTGCTACTGCCTATAGAGCACCCCATAGTGCCTGCAGCTCTGGCCTACCACTGCTACTGCCTATAAAGCACCCCCTAGTGGCTGCAGCTCTGGCCTACCACTGCTACTGCCTATAGAGCATCCCCTAGTGGCTGCAGCTCTGGCCTAACACTGGTACTGCCTATAGAGTGCCCCATAGTGCCTGCAGCTCTGGCCTACCACTGCTACTGCCTATAGAGCACCCCCTAGTGGCTGCAACTCTGACCTAACCAGGGCTGTGGAGTCGGAGTCGTGGAGTCGTGCAATTTTGGGTGCCTGGAGTCGGAGTCGGGAAAAAATGCACCGACTCCGACCCCTAATGAATTTGTAACTGTAATTAAAATAGAAAATATGATAAAATGTTCTATTTCTCAGATAATAGTCATTAAAAATAATGTATATATACAGTATATATACAGTAATAGCTGTGCTTAGTCCACAAAAATGAAATAAACCAATCAAAATTAGTTACCTGTGCTGCTTCAATAAAGCAGTCCCCGTATTAGATATACATATCTGATTTTGACTGTATATATGATGTGTACACAGGAATCTCTTATATATACTAAATAACATCTATGCTGTAAGAATAAAGCCTGATGTGTAGCTGTTTCACTAATAGAGATGGTCAACGAGATGGAAATAATTCTGCATTGATGCTGATTTATGCAAATGTATGCACTCCCTTTGCTGATGAAATCAAATAATTTGATATGTTGTTAAAATTTGGTTTGGGGACTACAAATTAAAGGGTAACTGAGACGGATGAAAAGTAAAGTTTTATACATACCTTGGGCTTCCTCCAGCCCCCTTCAGGCTAATCAGTCCCTCGCTGTCCTCCACCACCCGGATCTTCTGCTATGAGTCCTGGTAATTCAGCCAGTCAGCGCTGTCCGGCCGCATGCCGCTCCCACAGCCAGGAACATTCTGCACCTGCTGCACAGGTGTAGTATGCTCCTGGCGGCGGAGTGTGTGCATGCGCACTACGCCCGACTGGCTCAAGTACCTGGACTCATAGCAGAAGATCCAGGTGGTGGAGGAGGACAACGAGGGACTGATTATTCTGAAGGTGGCTGGAGGAAGCTCCAGGTATGTAAAAAACTTTAATTTCATCTGTCTCAGGTTTACTTTGTTACACAGTAGTACTATACTCTACATATGCACTCCCCACAGAGCTGCAGGGAATCCACTGAGAATGCTGTGCACATTGAACACAGAGGTGTTGTCTGTCACCCATAAACCTGGTTCAGTGCATGAAGAATGTGTAATAGAGGAAGAATCTCCTTATTCCCCTGCAGAGTACCTGCACATCATTCTTACATGTACCCACAGTTACATTGTCTAGGGCCTGATAGATGTTCTTTGTTCCGGTTTGTACCTTTTACAAGTACTCTTACCAAGGACTAGTTTTAGTCTAAAGGGAATAAATATAGTAGTCTACATATCCTTCTCACTTCAGTTGTCTTGTAAAATTCCTAAGCGTTGGCAGTTAAGAGACGAATTTCATGTTACATACTTTTAATCAACAAAATTGTAATATGCAAATTAGAGGAGTCGGTGGAATCCTAAACTGAGGAGTCGGAGGATTTTTGGACCGACTCAACAGCCCTGGACCGAACACTGCTACTGCCTATAGAGCACCCCCTAGTGGCTGCAGCTCTGGCCTAACACTGCTACTGCCTATAGTGGCTGCAGCTCTGGCCTACCACTGCTACTGCCTATAGAGCACCCCCTAGTGGCTGCAGCTCTGGCCTAACACTGCTACTGCCTATAGTGGCTGCAGCTCTGGCCTAAAATTGCTACTGCCTATAGAGTGCGCCACCTAGTGGCTGCAGCTCTGGCGCTTTGAGTCCGCGAGGAAATATAAATCACTTTTTAAAGTGACAGGTTTGCTTTAAATTATGATCAGAGTAGTGCAGAGGCAGAAGCCTGGCCATGTTATTGTGGTCAGGGGGTGACACCTGCTGCATGGAATCTCCCTCACTTTGTCTTGGTGTCACCCAGGTTACAATGTGTGCCCCATGTGTAATGAAAGGAAACCCAAGGTGAAAAACTGATGAGAAACAACTGTATCTATACTCCTACTCCTAAAAAAATGTGTTTTTTTTTTTGTTAGAATTCCACAGTTGTATTTTCCGTGTATCAAATTAAAAAAATAGATTTCATGTTGTAGTGTCTCATCAAAACGATACAGACTTCCACACAGTCAAAGAGTTCTAAGCCAAAATATATGAACTATTGACTTTTATCTATCCCCTGCGCTCCAAAGTTGTTCTCTTCCAGGAAAGAGTTTTATGGCTGTAATTCCTTGTCAGTGAGGATTAGGCTATAGTCCTGAGAGTCACTTGCATACCTGAATGTTACCTCTTTCAGGCAGAAAAATAAGAAAAGGAACACAGCCTAGTTATTTGTATACTTGGCATTAGACATACACGTCACCTTGGGTACACTTAAAGGATACCCGAAGTGACATGTGACATGATGAAATAGACATGTGTATATACAGTGCCCAGCACACAGATAACTATGCTGTGTTCCTTTTTTTTTAATTTCTCTGTCTGAAAGAGTTAAATATCAGGTAAGTGGCTGACTCAGTCCTGACTCAGACAGGAAGTGACTACAGCGTGACCCTCACATGAACCCAATATTGGGTGATTTTATTTCCTTAGTTAAGGGACATCTGAGGTGAAAATAAGCTGATGAGAAAAACAATTGTCTATCCTCCGTCTCCTAAAAATGACTTTTTTGTAGATATCCCACAGTTTTATTTTATGTAGTTTTTAAGTTTTTACGGTTTCATTCTCTGCTCAATGACACTTTCATTGAAGTATGTCAGAGCTCAAATCTATGAATTATTGACCCTTTTTATCTCTTTCTTGCTCTCAGAAGCCATTTTCTGCTAGTAAAGTGTTTTATAGTTGGAGTTTCTTATCAGTGAGGGTCACACTGTAGTCACTTCCTGTCTGAGTCAGCCACTTACATACCTGATATTTAACTCTTTCAGGCAGAGAAAGAAAAAAAGCAACACAGCCTAGGTATTAGTGTGCTAGGCACTGTACATACACATGTCTATCTCATCATGTCACTTCAGGTATCCTTTAAGTAAGCCCGAGGTGGTTGCGACCCCTGTAGTCACAAGGCTGTACAACTATGATATTATTTTGTAGGTTAGGACAAGGGTCTGTCCACAGACTGACCATGCTCAGCAGTGCTCACCTGGAGGCCAGCTGGTATTGATTGACTTGTTTCCCATTTTGTTAGACGGAGGGGATTTGGCAGGAAGCCAACTCTCACCAGTCGGCCCTCCATGCAGCCCCACGCTGTCCCCAGACATCATGTCATACTGGTTGTACGGGGAGCCACCACGATTCTTTGCAGGGGGAGCTATTGAACCTGCAGAAAACAAAAAGGGAGGAAAAAAATGATAAGTGTTGGAGATGGAATTCGGGATCATTTGGAAACCCAAATTATGCCAACCCCCCCCCCCCCCCCCCAGCTTGTGGACAGGGTCACGGAGAGGTCACCCACAGACGGTTCATCCCGCGTGTCACATGACTACAATGCTTCCTCCTTCGGGCTTGGAATGTGGACTGCAGCCGCTTGGCCCAGTCCACTAGCTTTGGTGCTGAAGTGCGGCATAATTCAGGTTTCTGAATTCAAATGCCAACTCTACTCGATTTACACTTCTCCAGCCCTATGAGCTGCGTGGGCTCCCTAGTTGTCATCTCCGGCAGTTCTGTTCACCTGTTATACCCCCCGGTAATCTGGCCAATCGTGTCGCGTCTGCAGGAGTGCGACGGTAGTCATGTGCTGCCAAGCCGCAAATGCGCAGAAGAGCGAGGCTGGCCGGATTACAGGCGGGATAGCAAAAGAACGGAGCGGATGGCGTGGGAGCCCCAGGTAAGTATAAATACACTCATTATTCTCCTCTAGCACACAGGCTTTCTGTATACAGAGGAATCATCAAATCCCCCGCCGGTAAATAGGTAGCCATAGATATTGAACGCACACTGTACTAAGTGGATTTCCTCGAAAACTTCCCCGCCGATCAATACCTGACAGCTCTGCCACTTGGAATAATGAAGAGAAACCACTTCCTCGCTGTGTGTGGAAAATCAATGCCAGGCGGAGGCTAAATTAAATCAAATGGTAGCCTTGATTTATGTCCATCATTGGTGCTGAGGCATTCCCTGGAGGGAGCATCTTATTATTGTGTATTTATATTGCGCAATCATCTCCTGCAGCACATTACAGAGTACATAGCCATGTCACCGACTGTCCTCAGAGGAGCTCACAGTCTAATCCTACCATAGTCATAGTCCAATGTCCTGCCATATTATTATTATGTATTTCTATAGCACTGACATCTTCTGCAGCACATTACAGAGTACATAGTCATGTCACTGACTGTCCCCAGAGGAGCTCACAATCTAATCCTACCATAGTCATAGTGTAATGTCCTACCATATTATTATGTATTTATATAGCACTGACATCTCCTGCAGCACATTACAAAGTACATAGCCATGTCACTGACTGTCCTCAGAGGAGCTCACACTCTAATCCAACCATAGTCATAGTGTAATGGCCTACCATATTATTATTATTATTTATATAGCACTGACATCTCCTGCAGCACATTACAGAGTACATAGTCATGTCACTGACTGTCCTCAGAGGAGCTCACACTCTAATCCAACCATAGTCATAGTGTAATGGCCTACCATATTATTATTATGTATTTATATAGCACTGACATCTCCTGCAGCATATTACAGAGTACATAGTCATGTCACTGACTGTCCTCAGAGGAGCTCACAATCTAATCCCCACCACAGTCTTATCTCTATGTATGTATCATGTAGTGCATGTATTGTAGTCTATGGCCAATTTAGGGGGAAGCCAGTTAACTTCTATGTATGCTTTTGAGTTGTTTGTAGTATTGTGCAGTGAAATATGCACCTGTGTAAATGAGAACTTGCCAATTCTGATCACTGCTAAAAATCTTTAGGATTGTATATAATAATCTAGGGGGTATATTCACTAAACTGGTGTAAATAGAATTACGTACAAAAAGTCTGCATGATGAAGAGCAGAATGTGATACGTTGTGCAGCACGGTGGCGTAGTGGTTAGAGCTCTCGCCTTGCAGTGCTGGGTCCATGGATCTAATCCCAGCCAGGGCACTATCTGCAAAGAGTTTGTATGTCCTCCCTGTGTTTGTGTGGGTTTCCTCCAGGCACTCTGATCACCCCCCCCCCCCACATCCAAAAACCATACAGATAAGTTAACAGGTTTCCCCCTAAATTAGCCCTAGACTACGATACATACACTACACGATACATACATAGACATGTGACTATGGTGGGGATTAGATTGTGAGCCCCTCTGAGGGACAGTTAGTGACAAGACAATATACTCTGTACAACGCTGTGGAAGATGAGGGCGCTATATAAATACTAAATAATAATAATAATATGCTATTACACGCAATGCATTACATTCTACTAATCATGTGCTTAGACTTCACTCACGTAATTCTGCTTGGCGCAGTTTAGTAAATCTACACACACTAGATGAAGCTCGACTGAGGAGGCTAATAATGATCACCTCTGCTGAGAATCTAGTGTCTACAGCGGCCCCCGATGTTTCTGCCAGCGATAAGCCTGGTGGATCGATCTGGCAGAGAGCAGAGCTCTCCCCCCTCACCCCGCCTGCCACGTAAGGCAATCCGTGCCGGTACAGCTCTGAAGTGCAGCCGTGCTCATACACGGACAGGAAGAGGTAGAGGATTGCGGCCAGGTGTCCTGGAGGATCTAAAGGCTTCCCCTGACTGATGTAAATATGAGGCCCTGTTCACAGTGGTCAGTTGTGTTGTAGAATAATTCTGCATGTCAGCTCACTGGGCCTGTTCACAGTAACTGATCACGTTATTCTAAGTCGCTGCATGCAGACTTTGTATTAAAGTCTATGTCCAGTGTCCATTGCAGTTCACACTCATAACGCATTATAACACATACAACTGACCACTGTGCACCTAGCCTGAAATTTTGTTTGTTTACTTTAACCACCTCACCCCAAGGCAGTTTTTTACCCTAACGGACAAGAGCGATTTCCCCCTTTCAGCGCTCATCATACTTTCATTTGCCAATAGCTTAATCACTACTTATCACAACGAAATGATCTATATCTTGTTTTTTTCACCACCAGTTGGGCTTTTTGGGGTTGATATTTGTTTTCGGTAATTACTTTATTTTTCTAAGCAGTTTAAAAGTAAAAACAAGGAAAAAATAAAAACAAAAACTAGCTCTCCAATTTCATCCCCTATAGTTTTAATATGAACACTGCTATTGTTCATAAAACCCACACATTGTATCTGCCTATTTGTCCTGGTTATCACAAGATTTCAATTATGTCCCTAGTACAAAGTATGGTGACAATATAGTATTTGGAAATAAAGGTGTATTTTTTCTATGGCTTATTTTTTCCCCCTCACTAATCTCGCGTGCACAGGAACGCACGTGCGGGAGCGCGCACAGCGGCAGCAGCACTCACTTATAAAAACGTTTGTGAGCCGTTAAGAGGATCTAGCGGGACGTTTTTATAAGTCAGCTTGTCATTAAGTGGTTAAATTCCAACAATTCTATCCGTCAGAATAGCATGAGAGAGAGGAGCCGTACCATTCTTATGCAAACTGACATCTTGGGAGACAGAGGAAGGCAACCCGTCCATCATTGATGTCCACTGCTTAAAACGAGACTCAGCACCGGCTTCCTTTCCATAATCCATTCCGCTGGAGCCAAAGCCTGGAAAACAGAGCAAAGCTAGTTACTAACAGTTCTATCAGTAAATAGGAATGATGACATCACTGCGTGTCCTGCTCCCGCCTCCTCACTGACCCAGACAGGTACAAACACAATGGGGAAGATCTATCAACGCATTACCAACAGTTTTCTCTTCTTAATCTGTTCTATTCAGCACGGAGAACAGTTCTGCATGATAATAAGAACCTTATTAAATCCTAGTAATAGTGGCAATTTAGCATGAATTTCTAGAGCTGCACTACAGTTAAGAAAAGTGCAAGTCCATCCCTAAACTGGCGCAGATTACGAAGTGCTTGATAGCAGTTCTACAGATGTAGAACTGCAGGCTAGACATGATTGAAGTGTGCAGGCTAGACATATGTGAAGGGCTCCTCCCACCTGCTGAATTCCTCCTCAGATCCTGCTGCTATCAATACAGCAGATGTATTGGTTACCTCAGCAACAGCCATTCCCCTCACACTATTTTACAACAGTTTTAGAAGGAATCTGCACTACCTAATGATTTCTTAAGATGCCTGAGACAGTTCTGCACGGATTTCTAAAAACCTACCAATATTTTGTCTCAGACACTCTTGATAAATCTGGCCCAATGACACCTAGTGTAGATGCTCAGAGCAAACTACCAGCTTTCACCTTTTGACAGAAGCAAGGACTTTGCGTATTTTCAGCAGCAGCTACAACTTTGCTGCGGTTTTCTTTGCATTCTGCAAAGCTGCTCCCTCTGCGTTCCATGATCACAAGTGGAAGAGCCAGTCAAAACTACTTCATATAAAAAGACAAAGCAGGACAACCCTTCTGGTGTCGCTGCTGTGAAACAAGACCTCAGATTCCAACTCCTCACCCTGTGACTGCAAATCTTAGGCCTCGATTCATCATTGTCTTTGCGATCATTTTTTTCCAGTTCGTTAAATTACCGAATTAGAAGTGTATCGATTTCTTGTTGTATTCATCAAGGTTTTTCCGCCTTCAGTGTGACTTCGATAATGCGGTAACCATTCGGTAACATGTCGATATTTCCAGTTTACAGCGGTAATTTAACACAAGGCCATAAGATTCCCGTGGAATTGTGGGTAAAAGGCAGTCCTTTGAACACCACGTAGCAACATTCTGAATAGGGCTTAACACCTGGACCAGGATTCTGGGAGTGGCGAGAAACAATCCCACAATTTCACCAGCTATGGCTTGATAGGAGCCTTTTCTGAAAAATTATAGTGCAGCTAGCAATTTAGTTAACCTGGCACTGCCTGTGTTCTCTTACAAGATGATTCAGGAGAAATGCTGATGTCCTGTTATAGCAAATAAATCTATTCTCTTGCAAATTGATATGGTTCTAGACCTTATTCTTGCCCTTCTGCACCTTCGAATCACTCTCAGCTGATACATAACCACTTCAAATGGCTCCATCTTCTCTGTCAGCAATGATCTGACAGGAATAACGACAGAGCAGTGAAGGAGATCACTAATCCTAAATGTAACGCTAAACCACGCCCACTTTCATTTCCATGAATTGCACTTTCTTCCGTTTTATCGCATCATTCCCGAATGATTACCGAATGCTCGCTAACAGCTGCAGATAACTTTGATGAATCTTGAAATCAACTTATCGAGTTCGGTATTTGATTCGATAAGTCTTGACGAATCGAGGCCTTAGTGACCAAATAATGAAAATAAGGATCTATGGAGTGATCTGCATATATGGAGGCTGCCATATTGATTTCCTTTTAAGCAATACCAGTTGCCTGGCAGCCCTGCTGATCATCTGCCTCTAATACTTTCTGCCATAGCCCCTGAACAAGCATGCAGCAGATCAGGTGTTTCTGACATTCTCAGATCTGACAAGATTGGCGGCATGCTTGTTTCTAGTGTTATTCAGACACTACTGCAGCCAAATAGACCAGCAGGGCTGCCAGACAACTGGTATTGCTTAAAAGGAAATAAATATGGCAGCTTCCATATCCCTCTCAAGAGACCAGGACGGCTCGTAATAGAGTGCACTGTTGGGCGGGCAGGGGGTCGGTGTGCACCACATATCCTGTATGGGATATGCCCAGGCAAAGACCGCAGATTAATGCTCCCTGCGGCGTTGCGTACCTCTGATTGCTACAATGCATGCTGGGAAATGTAGTGCATCTATGTGAGTACTTCTCTCGGCCAGGACATGAACTCACATCGAAACTTCTAGCCACCAGATTCAGGCATCAGATAGATCCCTGTCAGATTAATTCTGATAGGGATTTATTACTGCCACACACTAGGCATAGAGTTTGAATAAATCGATGTGTATGGCCATCCTAAAGAGGACCTGTAGTGAAAATAACAATGAATAAAATGTCTTTTTTTTTTTTACAATACTCATTTATAGATTTAGTCAGTGTTTGCCTATTGTAAAATATTTCCTCTCCCTGATTTACATTCTGACATTTATCACATGGTGACATCTTCAGTTCTGCCAGGTGATCTGTTCGGAATGTTCATTTACTGAGAGTTCTATGCACAGAGGGAGATACTGCTGGCTTGGCAGTTGGAAAAACTGTCAGTTCCCACAATGCAATGAGGTTCACAGACAGGAAACTGTCAAGACCATGGTTATGACATCACACTATGGGAGGGGTTTCACCACAATGCCAGCCATACAGAGCCCCCTGATGCTCTATTCAAGAAAAGGTAAATATCTCTCATGGGAAAGGGGGTATTCGCTACTGATTGGGATGAAGCTCAATCTGAGGTAAAAGTTCCTCTAAGATATGCGCCTTGTTTAAGAACCTCGTGGCCGATCCCAAAGACAGATTCCTGCTGGGCTGCTCTCTGCAGCACCATTATAGACACGAGGGAACCAACAGATGCTACAGAGTAATACTGGGAATACACGGCTCGATTTTTGCGCTTGATTTCACTCTCTGTTTCACAGTCGATTTGCTTTTCTTTTGCTCATTTTTCTGTTCTTTTACCATTGTTTCCTATGCAAAATCGAGCGTGGAAACGCTCGGGCGGGAGATCGGACATGTCGGAAATTATCAATCGAGCCGTCTAAATGGCTCAAAATCGAGCCGTGTATTCCCAGCATAACAGGATCACACCTGATGCAGACTATGAGTTGGGGAAACTCTGCTATTAAATTTAATGACTGCACCGCTACTGACCAGAGCCGTATCCTGGCACGTGTCCCTTGGACTGCATGTCGGACATCCCCACGGGATCCAGATGAGACTTGGGTCCGGCTGGATGGGAGGGAGAGTGCTTCATGCCTGGCTGCCTCTGCTGCTGCTGGAGTGCGCTTACCATTCGTGCTAATTGCTGCGGAGAGGGAATAAAGGTACACACATCTGGGTTACACGGGGAACGGATGGTCTACAGCTGGAAATACCGCAAGCTACAGAAGTAGCAGAAAAAAGATAAAGAGAAAACAAAAGGTTGAAAGGTGCCCATAGATTAGGCTTGGTGGCCGATCGACCATCCAATTCCATAATTATTATCGAATGAAAATCTGTGCCGCCACGTGCACGCCCAATCGACGATGCAACTGATCTCGGGCTGAAATTGGTCACACGCATCAATCAGATACGCTGAAAAATCTCAGGCTGACATGCGCGATCGGTGCAGCGGTAACTGCGTGCAATAATCGCAAACAATGAACGCGGGAAAAAAAAAACCTGGCCGATGCCTCCCTAATGTACATTGGCCCCTTCCCCAGGTGCAGTCATACTTCACCTGTCACACCGCCCGCTAGTGTCCGCCATACTTCCGCATTCTAGCCACCTGTGACTACCGGCACACGGCACGTGTGTGACATCACACACTAACCCCATGTGCTATAACACCGGCAACCCCATGGGGGCGCAAACGTGGAAGTACGAGGACGGTGGCAGGTAAAGTATTACAGCATTGGGGGGTCTGTGGGGGATAAAACATTAGGGGAACAGCAGCTAGGGAAACGAGGCCGTGTCACAAGGCCAATATCCGCAAGGTTTCGTACTGAAATCGATCAGGAATCGGCCTGGTGGCCACAAGATCTCTCTCCAATCAGATTCAATCAGAGAGATCTGTCTGTTGGTCGATCACCCGCCAAAATTGCTAGATGTATGGGGTACCTTGACTTTAGCAGACAAAGAACTTGTGAGATCGTCAGAAGAGCAAATAATCATGTGAAAAGTTGAGGTGGCCAAACATTTAGCGATCCTGTGGCCTACCGAAAATACTATTTGATAGTTCAATCGAATTGGATGAAAATCTGCACCACAACATGTCTGCTAGATCTATGATTCTATCGATTTCAAGCAGAAATCGGTGGAATGCATCAATCGAGTATGCTGGAAAAATCTCAGTCGAAAATGTTCGATTTGGGTGTGCGTGGTGGTAACAGAGTTTGATATCACAACGGCCAACGTATAAGTCGGGCCTTGGCTGCTACAACCCAAGACACGAAGGACATTTTACACCTGGGGGTGGCCAGACTGAAGTCACAAGGGAGGGCAACAGATCTCTCCCATCAGATTTGAGCAGAAAGATCTGTCTCACGGTGAATCTGTCCATCCATCAGTAGATCTATGGGCACCTTTAAAGTGAACCTCCAGACTAAAAATCTACTCAGAAGCATTGAAAAGGCTTGCTGTTTCTTTAACAGTTTCACAGCATCAGTACTTTGTTTTTCTTACCCAAGCCTCATTTTTAGCTGCACAGAAGCTAAGCTCCGCTCCATCAAGGAAAACTGCCGGGGCATTTTTCACCTGATGCTGTGCAAAGCATGATGGGATTTCCTATGTTAATCTTGTTGCCTAGCAAATGGGAGGAGTTATCAGCACACAGGACATTTGGAACTGTGTCCTATGCTCCCCGTCACCTCCTTTCAACCAAAAAGATGGCTGCCATCATGAAATCACAAACATTTGCCTGTTCTTTTAAAACAGGGTGGGTAAGAGATTATATTACCCATCTATTTTAATTAACATAACTAATGTAACTTAATGACAGTAAGTGTGTTTAGGCTGAAGTTCCTCTTTAAGGCTGATGCTTACTATGCAATATACACTTCAGATACTACTTCCAACTGAAAAAACAATCGCATTGGACAAATTATATATATATATATATATATATATATATATATATATATATATATATATATATATATATATATATCCCCATCCCACTGATTGCCCGCGACCAATCCCAAGCTTAAAACCGTTCTCTAATGCTGGGGATACACGGTACGTTTCTGTACCGTGTATCGAGCAGCTGATCCGGCCAGCTGATAATATTCAGCTGGTCCGATCACGCTGCTCGATCCCCATCGGCAGACAATGGCAGGGAATCGAGCGGCTGATAAGGAGTGCCGGCGGGGACGAGCGGTAATCGATCCGCGCGGACGAACGGGGAAGCGCCGGTCGATTCGGTGGCTAATCGGCCACTGGATCGAAACGTGCATTTAAAGTATTACACAATCAGACGCAGATCGGACAGGCTGGAGAATATCTATCGAAAACTGGCCGTTATGTGTGTATGTCCTTGCGATCGATAACCAATCAGAAAAATTATTGTAAATGGGATCAGAATTTAGAAAAATTGCATGTGTGCGCTAATTTTCTTCTATAGCCGATCTCAGATATGAATATCAGTCTGATCACTCGCTTGATTAGGATCTAAATTAGGATCTCGATTGGGATCGGAAGTGAAGATTGCATGGTGTGTACAGGGCTTAATGTAAATGTCAGGAAGTGGGTAGGGCTGCCCCAGTTCTGAGCTGCATACAATCTGCATGCAAGGCGGAGTTCTGAGTATCTCGTTGCCCATCGCCAATAAGCAGATCCGCAGGCGGTGTAATATCAGAAGACTCACCTGCTGCTCCTGCTGCTGCCTCACGGCCTGTGAGATCTTCCTCTGATTCTGGAGCAGCTGCTGCTGCTGTTGCTGCTGCTGTAGGAGGAGCTGGCAGGCCTGCAAAACAAGCAAATCCAACGTCAGCACGTTCAGGAACCAACCATTCTAAACAAGTCATTCCACTCATGACATTACGGGAAATTGCATGGTGTGTACCAGGCATAACATCTATCCCTAAACCCTAACCCCCCCCCCCCAACAAAACCCCTCCCTAACGTCTAGTCCTGACCTCCACTATAATATATAATCTCCTTCCCAACATCTAACCCTAATTTCACTCCCTATTATAATCTGCTTAATAACGCTTATAATGGCCTAAAGCCTAAAGGTGGCCACACATCAGGTGACTTGGCGGCCGATCGACCATCTGATTCCGATTCTTATAATCGGATGAAAATCGGTGCCGCAAAGGTGCATGCCCCATGGACAATGTGACCAATTTCAGGCTGAAATTGGCTGCATTAATCGGTCAGACATGCTGCGAGATGTAATGTATAAAAACACATCCATATACATTTATACATTAGCGGAACAGCGGCGAGGCGGTGAACGTGGCCGATTCCCTAGAGATTACACGCTGAAATCAATCAGGTATCCAGCGGAAAGCCCAGCAGAGACTTTACTTCCTACGCCAACTCAGGAAATTTGGCATGGTCCAGGAGATTCTTACAAACTCAGCCACCATTGAATCGATTCTCTGCTCTTCAATCTTGGTCTGGCATGCTGGCGCCACAGACAGCGACAAGTACAAACTACTAAGGGTCATCAAGTTGGCGGAGAGGATCATTGGGAGACCCCTCCCCTCACTTGCCCACCTACACAACACAAGGCTGCGATCTAGGGCACTGAGGATTGCTAACGACCTTTCCCACCCAAGCAAACAGCTACTTCGATCCGCTCCCATTGGGCCGGAGGCTTCAGGGCCATCTCAACAAAGACCGTGAGACACAAGAACTCATTTTTCCCCTCGGCTGTCAGGCTCCTAAACTCCCTCCAAATACTCCCAATCTGCACTCCCACCTCCCTCAGCGAGCCACGGTCTGAGCTGGGACTCTCCCAATCACTGTGTCCACGACACAGGACTGATTAACTCTATGTAAGACTGGTCCTTTAGTTATCTTGTGTGCGGACAGGAACCACAGGATGATCTGCTATGTCACGTTATGTTCGAACTATGTAAAGGGTTATTGTTGTCCCTCTTGATGTCTTTTGCATGCATGTGAACCTATTACATAGGTCTTCCTCTTGAGCTATGTATTGTGCCAAATCCAATTCCGGGCATAACCCTGTTATGCTTGGCGAAATAAACGATTCTGATTCTGTATTGGTCTGCAGTGTATGGGCAGCTGACAGATTGCTCTCTAATCAGATTCGATCTGAGAGATTTGTCTCTTGGTTGAATCTGCCCATCATCGCTGGATGTGTGGCTACCTTAACCCTAATGCCCCTCCCCCAGCATGATCCCCGCACGCTTTGCTGTAAATAAGCACTCAGCAGTACAGCCGTAAGCCGCACAGAAGCGTGGCAGAGGAAGTGGAGAATGAGACCTTTGTTCCGCACGAGTTAAGCCGCCTGTCAGTGTGTGGAGCGTAATAACGCCGGAGGCAGGAGACCTGCCGCTTTCCTGTATGACAAGTACTTTGTCCAGACTTGCAGCCTCCCCCTTCCCCGGATTCCAGCCGGTAACCCAAAGCCGCTGCGTCGCTCAGCTTGGACGCGCTGACATCAGCCAAACAGGAAGCGGCAGGAACATAATCATGAACCAACCTGAGCAGGGACCACGTTAACTCTTTCCCTACATCCTTCCAGGCTAGTCCTTGTGCCAGGAACCCACTAATCTACATTCTGCTGCAGACAAACTCTTTGGATGGGGGGGGCCCTTCCGCAGGTGCACACTTGAATGTGTTTTCCTCATGCAGGTAAAAACAGAGCCTGCTGCACTCTGAATTTAAACTGTCTACAAATCTTTGTCTGCAAAACTTTGTATGATTTGTTATCAGTGGCTGAGCAGATGCAGTCATTAGAACAATTGAGCAGAGAGCAGAAATTTGTTTTGTCCGTGCCCAGACTCCTCAAGCATCACTACAGTACAGAGCACTTGGGGAGCGGGTAGAGAGGTTGGGGGCTGGGCACTGTACACAAGAGCCAAGCCTGCTTTACACTGAATAGGGACTGTCTACAAATCTTTGTCTGCAAAACTTTGCATGATTCCTTATCAGTGGCTGAGCAGATGTAGTCATTAGAACAATTGTGCAGAGAGCAGAGAGTTTTTTTTTCTCTGTGCCCTTAGTTGTTAATCTATTACGTCAGAGAAAAGAAACTTCCCCCCACGGGGCCCCCCGCGGCAGCATCCCTTGCAGGGTCTATTGCTACTCCCCAGTGCCAAGCTTTTGCTAAACCATCAGCCAGCGCAGCTCTGCGAGTGTCTTTTTCTACCAATACTTCATTCATACACCATTCTGTTAGCAGGTTATAAATTGGATTGCAGAGATGAAACTAGCAAGCTCTCTCTATCCCCAGTTAGGCTATTATTCCAGCACAAAGTTCACTGTGCAGCACAGAGGATACAGTATTATTGAAACGCGATAGTACATAAACAGACACAGATATACGGTGTATATACTGGAGTATAAGTCTAGAAATTTAGGTCTGACTCACTAAATAAAAGTATTGGGGTTGACATATACACGAGTCACAGGCAACACTGAGTAATGTGTGTACTAATTGTGACATTCCCATTTGCAGGAATTTACCCGGTGGTAAGTGACACTTTGAGGAAAGGAAATGCCAAGAAAGCACAGGTGTGACAGTCCTGGTCAGAACAATTAACAAGGAAAGGGCAAATACTGAGCTGCATAGAGGAGTGAATAATTGCACCACTTGGGGACCTGTAGGAGGTATTGGCTGCACTTAAGGGAAAGGAGGGGTTAATGTCTGCAATACTGTATGCAGTGGGACCATTAACGCCTCCTGGTCCCCAAGTGCAGCCATTAACTTTGCTGGGTAGACTTATACTTGAGTCAATAAAACATTCCAGCTTAAGAGGATCAAATAGGAGTCGACTTATACACGAGGACGACTTGTATTCGAGTATATACATGGTAAATAAAGGCAGATGTAATACACACCAGCTGGAACTGCTGTATCTGAGGCAGCTGGCTCAGCATAGCAATCTGCTGCGGAGAGAGTTGGGGCCCCATGTTAAACAGTCCTGGGCTCATGTTACTGTTAGGGAACTGCTTCAGCATCGAGGCCGAGACCTGAGGAAAGAAAAAAAAAGGGGTAATCAGTTTCTATGATAAAATGTTATAAGCTAAAGGTTGCATACACTCATGGATTTGTAGATTTGATTCATCTGTGCTATTGCCTAAAAATCGATCAAAAGTATCAATCAGACAAGATGAAAAATGTAAAACTATTGGGGGCGGGGCCACAGCATTGGCAGATCAATGGCCTATAGCTTAGCACTGCATTGAAACATGCAACTCTGCACTTTGATCAATTTTCAACAGACCCCCTGCTGGAATCTATTGGAAATTGACGTGCAGTGTATGGGAAGAATTATTTTTTTTTTCAGAAAGGAATCAATAGTTTTGGAACATTGGTTGGAAATCTATAAGTGTATGGCCAGCTTGACCCAGATACACAGGTGTATAATGCCTGGTACCCACCATGCAACTTCCCGTCTGATCGTTCGAAGCGATTATTTGACAGATCCAGTCTGATTTCTGATCGATTTTGTATAAAAGTGATCAGAAAATCAATCAGAAATCAGATTGGAATGGTCGTAAATCGATTTGGCCCAACTATCTGACTGGAAATTGCATGGTGTGTACCATTTCGTAAATCGATCAGACATGTTGGAAATAATCGATCCGACAGTAAATCTCAGTGTGTACCCAGCATAAGAGGCAGAGCCCTTAACCAGTACACTATCCAGCCAGTAGCGTAAGCAGGGGACTGTACAGAAGTAATATGCTGGACAGAATAACTTGTTCCATTTTGGGTTTTAGTGGAACGTTGAGAAGCACGAAAGAACAAGACTGAGCTCACCTGTGGAGAGAGGAACTGGGGAGGCACTTGTGCCCGGAGGTTGGGAGAAGAGTTGAGCGATGGCACAGGGTTGTGCATGCCTCGCGATTGTGCACCGCTGTTCCCGAACAGACCGTGATTGCCACCCTAGACAGACAGGAGAAGAGTCAAGCATTCAGTGGCTGGGAAATCACAACTTCAGCAGATTGTAAAACCTGTATGTTGAAAGTGAACCTGCGTCCAGACCTTCATAGAGTGAGATCCAGGCCTGTGTCCTACATTCTGCCCGCCACCCTTCCTTCACTGAGCTGCTCCTATTGGCTGCCACTAAATAAGTGCCTACTAATACTGTCACCAAGAACACATGACTAGAGATGATAATAGACGGCTAATGAGGGTCTAAAGGTGCCCATCGTTTACTGAACTTGGTGGCTGATTGACCATCCGATTCGATAATTATAATCAAATAGTATCCAAATCTGTGCTGACAACCGCATGCATGGTAAACGATGTGACCAATTTCAAGGTGGAATTGGTCAAGTGCTCGATCGGGATGTGCGATAGACAAACGCAACGGAAACCCCCAGCCACTGCCTCAAATGTTTTATTTACCACCCCCCCAGTGAAGTTATACTTTACCTGCCACTGTACTTGCACTTCCAGATACGGGCCCCTTGTGACTACTGGCATAAAGCTTTGGAGGCTCGTGTGTGATGTCACACATGCCATAACACCGGCAACCAGGTGGGGGCACAAATGCGGAAATACAAGGATGATGGCAGGTAAAGTATAACTGCTTGAGGCAACAGGAGGCGGAGTTTAAAAAAAAAATATGGGGACAGGAGCAGCGTCACAAGGCCAATTCCCGCAACATTTCATGCTGAAATTGATCAGGAATCGGCTTGTGGTTAATGGAAGCCAATAGAACTCTCTCCGATCAGATTCGGTCACAGAGAGATCTGTCTTTCGCTAGATGTATGGGTACCTTAAAGAGAAACCGTAACCAAGAATTGAACTTCATCCCAATCAGTAGCTGATACCCCCTTTCCCATGAGAAATCTATTCCTTTTCACAAACGGATCATCAGGGGGCGCTGTATGGCTGATGTTGCGGTGAAACCCCTCCCACAGTGTGATGTCTGCACCTCACAGCACAGAGGTACCGACATCACACTGTGAGAGTCTTGTTGCATTGTGGGAAATAGCTGTTTCCAACTGCCAAAAAAGCAAGCAGCATCTCCTTCCAGTGACATCACCTGCCAGCAGTAAAAATGTCACCATGTAATAAAATGTCAGAATGTAAATCAAGCAGAGGAATGCTTTTACAATGGGCAAACACTGACTAAATCATTTATACATAATTATTGTAAAAATAAAGCACTTTTTGCCACTATTATTATTTTCACTGGAGTTCCTCTTTAAATAAGAGAAGAAGGGGCGGGAACACTGTAGAACTCAGGTTTGAATCTCGCTGTATGAATAAAACGGACACAAGTTCACTTTCACATCCCTAGTATGGAAGACCGCATCATTCTACAGACTCTATACATTGTTGTGGTTATTGTGTAACAGGCTACAGGAAGCATAAACATCACCACATTATGTAAGATATTACTACCATCTGCATAAGATAACGTTCACCAGGATTACCAGATATTATAAAGGTGGCCACTAACGATACAATTTGCTGAACGAACGTTTATGAACAATTTTTTGTACGTCCAATCGTTTGTGGCCACTAATGGAAAAAAAAAATCTAATCAATTAGATCAGATTATTGAAATCAATTCCACTTACAAGGAGCTGTAAAATTGCACTTTATTTTGGATTCAGTGTTTTTTGTTTTGTTTTTTTACCTGTAGCGTAAAAATGCCACAAGGCTGACTAAGGCTGGGCAGAACAATAAAGGCCACTGACACCTACAAACATTTTCAAGACAGCGCCGCCCTTCAGGCAAACCCCCAGAACTGCTGATGAAATCATGTTCAACTCCCAGTTCTCCTAAGGTTGAACAATTGTTTATAATTTTGGAGATTACAAGCAATCCAGCAAACGTGGACTATGTATTTTAAAATTGTTTTCTATAAGGTCATGGAAAAGTAATTTTGTTGTGTTAAACAATGACAATAAAGCGTTTGAATCTATAGGCCTCGTTCACATCTAAGTAGCGCAGATGGGCGAGTGATCCGAACGCAGCGCATCTGATCGCACGCCATCTGCGCCGCTGCCCACTGATTCCATCCATTGTCAGTGATGGGATCAGCTCTGCGCTTGCGGGCAAAATGCAGGCAGCAGTAGGCAAGCGCTTCCCAGCGCATCGTACTGCTGCACAGCGCAGTAGATGTGAACGGTAGAAGGGCTGTCTATGCCCTTCTGCCATTCCTGCGTTTCAGCACATCATACGCGCTTCCATATCCGCACGGAAGCGTGTATGATGTGAACGAGGCCTAAGGTTTGTAATCTTTGCCCGGATCACATCAGCAGTGCGTGAGGTTTCTTAGGATAGGCCACTATATTAGGAATAGTCTAAACGCCACTCATATACACACTAAGCTGTTTGTTCTCATTTTAACACCTGTGGTGCTAAAATAAAGACAATTCTTAAAATACAAAACGAAGCATGGAATCAATTCACAAGTTATGTTATGTGGTAAACTCTAAGCCTGTTATTTTACCTCACCTGTGAAGAGACTGAACACTTATGTGGAACTGAAGCCTTTTGAGCCTGTTTTGTACATTTTTAAAGGGCTACAGAGAAGGGGAAGGGTCTGTGTCATTTCTACAGGAATATTTCCAGCAAGGACAGCTCTGAAAGATTCTACGGATGTTGAACCAATGACCAAATTACAGTTACCCAGATCCTGCAAGTGACAGTCCTTGTATGTGTGTGTATGAGGCTGAGGGCCTGAGATGTCACTGCATTGCAACGCAGCTCAGCATGTGATACACGAGGACAGCAGAAAGTGCATAAACCGCCCTGTCTGATGGGCACACTGGTGCTCTGGAAATGTATCCAGCTGGAAAATGGACCAATCGAATTCCACCTCGGTAGGATTTGATTGGCTTATTTTCAAGCAGCAAAGTAAATTAGTATCATAGTGCCTTAATTTGTAATTATTTGCATCTCACTGAACATCCTGAGTGGATTTAAGAAAGTGCTATTTTGCAGTCTGTATAATCTCGCCAGTGAGGAAATCACAGCCTTACTAAATTGAGCCCACTGTGTCTTATCAAAAATAACAGTTAACAATACAGTGAGGGTCTGTTTCCACTACACGCAGATTGGATGCAGAATGGATGCAGAAAAAGTGACTCCAATGAATGCCTATGGGAAAATCTACATCAGAAAAATCACGTTTAGTGGAAACAGGCCCAGACATGCATTGGCGTCAGTTTTTCTGCATGTAGTGGAAACAGGCCCTGAGTGTTACAGTGTAGCGCCAGTTACAATGTCATGGAAAGCCACCAAGATTGTAGGGCCTGAAGGACCTCTACAAGACTGTGGTGTTTCTGGTTCTCAGTGACTTAACTGGGTGCTGAAAAATCTGCCATAGAACCAGATCACATCATTCCCGGCATCTCTGAAGGCCAAAGCAGACTGACAGCTGGCAGCACGTTAGATTACATGTCTATGTACGGTAAAGAGGCTATAAGCATTCTACCACCAGCAGCTCTGGCTATGTGCCTGGCTTTCCAACAGAAAGTACATGTTCAGTCAGTGAGCTGCAGGGATGGACTATAGGATACCCCTTCTCCGCCCCCCCATAGCTGAATAGCTGCAAATACTCTCTTGCGCATGTGTACCTGAATATTTGCATACGTGTAGCTGAATATCTGCAATTACCCTTTTGCGCACGTGTAGCTGAATATCAGCAATTACCCTCTTGAATACACATAGCTAAATATCAGCAATTACCCTCTTTCTCATTGTGTATCTGAATATCAGCAATTACCCTCTTTCTCATGCGTATCTGAATATCTGCAATTACCCTCTTGCACACAGATAGCTGAATATCTGCAATTACCCTCTTGCGCACATGTAGCTGAATATCTGCAATTACCCTCTTGCCCAAAGATAGCTGAATATCTGCAATTGCTCCTTTGCACACATGTAGCTGAATACCTGCAATTACCCCTTTGCGCACATGTAGCTGAATATCTGCAATTACCCTCTTGCACACAGATAGCTGAATATCTGCAATTACCCTCTTGCGCACATGTAGCTGAATATCTGCAATTACCCTCTTGCCCAAAGATAGCTGAATATCTGCAATTACCCCTTTGCGCACATGTAGCTGAATACCTGCAATTACCCCTTTGCGCACATGTAGCTGAATATCTGCAATTACCCCTTTGCGCACATGTAGCTGAATATCTGCAATTACCCCTTTGCGCACATGTAGCTGAATATCTGCAATTACCCCTTTGCGCACATGTAGCTGAATATCTGCAATTACCACTTTGCGCACATGTAGCTGAATATCTGCAATTACCCCTTTGCGCACATATAGCTGAATATCTGCAATTACCCCTTTGCGCACATATAGCTGAATATCTGCAATTACCCCTTTGCGCACATGTAGCTGAATATCTGCAATTACCCCTTTGCGCACATGTAGCTGAACATCTGCAATTACCCCTTTGCGCACATGTAGCTGAATATCTGCAATGACCCCCTTGGTCACCTGAACTTAGATATTTGCAGTTCCATTTTGAGAAGGCAAATATCGGACACATCCAGTGAGTGAAAAGAAAAAGACCAAAGAAGGAAAAAGTGATATTGTAGAAATCTGGATTCTGAGTTCTGTCCAGCCCTCTGAAATACATCATCAATGCACCCCGACAGTGGAAGTTAGGGATCAGCATACCAAGGCACAGCTACTGCAGCAGCTCAGGACAGCCAGGCCCTGAGGGTGATGGAAAAGCACACAAGGTCTCTTACTTGTCTAGCAGCGAGGGTTTGGGGGTTGAGGCCCGAACCGATAGCCCCCAGGCCCACGGAAGGGAGCGAGGAGCCGGAGGGAGATAGCTTGTAGCTGGGGGAGGGAGAAAAGGGAGAGCACGGAGCCTCGTCCCCAAGGCACCCGTCTTGATTGGAGAAAGGCAAAGTCAGCTAAAGCCAGTCATTGGGTGTTGGTTAGTGATGCAGCAGAAGGCGGGGAAAAGGAAAAGACAGACACAGAGAAATTCCGTTGAGTGCAAATGAATAGATGTGTCAGTGATTGAGTCAGGAATTTAACGACATTCATTCAAATTTTTCCAATGCAAAACAGACCCAAATCATAATATACTACAAACCCCGCCCCCACAACAGCTGACCCTTCAAACCTGCTCCAACCTGTTTATTGACTGGCTCGCCAAATCTGAAAAAGCTCATTAACCCATTAGCAGCTTCAATAGAGTTATCTCGTGTGACATAAGTGCACTGCTTGTGATCTCAGTCGGCAGAACTTGTTGTGCTGTAAATTCTTGGAATGCTTTGATCTCTCTCTAGTAGCAGAAAATACAGAAACTCAAAGCAGAAGTCCTCTGTTGTCTCACACTGCCCCCTAGTGACAAGTGGCCATAAATACACATTACAGCAGTACTAATAAAGCAATAAAGTAATAAAAAAACAAATGTTCTAAAATAAAATTGGCCTGGAGCACTTAAAAGCCTCAAATTAGATTGGCTGCTAAAGGGGTTAAAGTGAAATTCCAACTTTGTTAAAAAAAATAATCTTTACACGACGCAATGGACAAAATCATAGCATCACAACGTATCTGCATTGTTAGTCCTATGGAGCCATCACATTAATCGCGGTGCGACGCGACCGGTTCCGTTGGGACAATGCTGTGGATGCAGTACATTTGCAGAATAATGTGCGCATTTACACTGGCAGTGAAGTATGCTTTCATGGTACCAGTGGCGTAGCTATGGACCCCGATGCGAGTTTTACATTGGGGGCCCCCCAGCACTCTGTACGTAACACTTGATACGGCGCAACAATGGGATGGGGAACGGTTTGTTAAGGATGACTACTATTCAAAGCATCTATAGAAGTGATTATTACCAGCACAGGACCAATAAATTGCTAATAGTTTGATTGAGGAAGGGCCCCATGGAGCCCCTCTGGGCCCGGTGCGGTCACTACCTCTGCAACACCTATTGCTACGCCACTGCATGGTACTGTATGCCTTACCATACGGACGTTGTTCAGGGTAAATATGCGGTGTGACTTTTCTGCAAAGTCACGACCAGAGAACAATCGCAACGTTCTCTTCATAGTGAGAGAAAAAAAAGTATTTTGGGAGTGGGGATTTGTTACACAATTTACATGGGGGGGAGGCTTCCGACCGAGCCCTTTCAAGCAAGATCTTTCCAACATGACAGATGAATTATTTTGATAATTTTTGGAACAAAAAGAAATATGAGGAGCGGAAGAAAGTTTGAAGAGGCTGCAAATACCTTAATTTTACAATTTGCGGCACAGTCAGTCATCAGATTCCCTATTTCAGACCGCTACTGATATTTCTGCTAGAACCACACCCCCTGCAGTCAGAAACATCCCCTCCAGCAAGAAGGGGGGGGGGGGGGGGCAAGTGAGAGCTTGGCCACATCCCCTTCTGCATCCTGACAGGAAGGGATGGTGTTTAGCAGTTTGGCCACACCTCCTCTCCCAGAAGACATCACTTCTCCTAACCTCCTTGGCGGTAACCCCGTGTGTGACACGGGGTAAGCCGCCGGAGGGTGTCGCTCAGGCCCTGCTGGGCCGATTTACATACATTTTTTTTTTTCAAACACGCAGCTAGCACTTTGCTAGCTGCGTGTTTGGTCTGATCGCTGCCGCCCGCTGCCGATACGCCGCGGAAACAGGCCCCCCCCTGCATACCCCTTGCGCAGCCTGGCCAATCGCGGCCAGGCTGCTCTATGGGGTGGATCGGGATTCGATGACGTCACTCCGTTCGTTGCCATGGCAACGGGGGAAGCCCTCAAGGAAATCCCGTTCAGAATGGGATTTCCTTATGGGCAAGCAGCGCCGGCGGCGATCGGTAGGTACGGGGGGGACGCCGCAGGGAGGGGGTAAGCATGTAGCTAGCGCTAGGCTAGCTACATGCTAAAAAAAAAAAAAAAAATTATTTGAAAAAAACCCTCCCGCGGCCGCGCAGCCGCATTTATCATACCGCCAGGGAGGTTAAGAGACCCAGAGAGAACATTGCAGCAGTAGCTGCATGCTTACTATGCAAACTGAAATATTAAGTTGAGGTGAATCTCAAAATTCAATTTTTGCTCTAAAACATTACACTGTAAGAAAAAATAAAATAAAAGAAAAGAATACAGTATGCAACACTAGAAGACTGCTCTGATGACATTGGAATGCATATTTACACTTACTGAGGGTAACTGATAATAGGCTGCAGGACAAATAATTAGGTAGACATCAATTAACTAATTTGTGAGCAAATAAAGGAGAGAAAGTTCTCTGGTTTCCTCTGCATACAGCAGAAACATTTCTGCATTAATTAGCATAGTACACTAATGCTGGGAATACACCATGCATTTTTCCAGCAGATAGATAATTTCCGACATGTCCGATCGTTTTACCGCTCGATTTTTTACAGAAGTGAATGGAAAAAGATAAGAAAAAACGAGCGGAAGAGACTCGAGCGGCAAAAACGCATCGTGTATTCCCAGCATTACGACACAATCGGATAACTCTTGCTGGAACCTAATCTTATCAACCTGCAGCTAAATTAAGTGAAAATCTTTTGCGTTAACACTTCCACTACCTTGAAATCCAGACAAATGGTTTTAGGTATCTATTTTATACTGTGTTTAGCAGGGCTGTGGAGTCGGTACAAAAGTCACCCGACTAACACTCCAGTTGATACCTTTATCATCTCTCTAAAGGTGGCCATACACTGGTCGATTTGCCATCAGATTCGACCAACAGATAGATCCCTCTCTGATCGAATCTGATCAGAGAGGGATCGTATGGCCACCTTTACTGCAAACAGATTGTGAATATATTTCAGCCTGAAACCGATCACAATCTGTGGAGCTGCGGCCCCCCCCCCACATACATTACCTGATCCGCCGGCGCGACTCCCCTTGTCCTCGCTGTCTTCTTCTCCGCTCCGGGCCGTTCCTGCAGCTACTGAACTTCCTGTCCAGGGGAAGTTTAAACAGTAGAGGGCGCTCTACTATTTAAACTTCCTGCCGGGACAGGAAGTTCTGTGTAGCTGCAGCGGTCCGGAGCTCAGCGCGAAAAGGACAGCGGGGACCAGGGGAGTCGCGCTGGCGGAACAGGTAATTTATACCCGCTGTATTGCGTCGGTCGTCGGGCATTCGAACGTCGCTATCGACGCACTCCCGACCCACCGGCGATCGAGAAAAATCTTCCGCATGGACGGATTGACGGGAGCGATCGATTTCAGACGAAAAATCAATCGTTCTGTCAGCTATAATCGAATCGGCTGTATAGCGGTGGGAAAATCGTTAGGTGTGTGGGCCCCTTTAGTCTCTATCAGTGGGAGTGTGTATAAGTAATGGCAGTTAGTGAGTTTCTTTTCCCCCCCATGTACGCTAGCAGTGAAGATGACCTGCAGAACGCTCCTAGTCACGGGAGCACGTGCGGCTGGACCACACGTGCACTGAAGTGACTCTGAGCCAAGCTACTGGACTAACCGAGTGGCCGGGGAGACAGTGAGGGAGCCCATGGCTTGAAGGGGGCTGAAGATAGCCTGAGGGAAGTGTCAAGTCGTTTACTAGCTTGGCCTCAGGCAGTCATATATATTTCCTGTTAAACAATACCAGTTGCCTGGCAGCCCTGCTGATCTATTTGGCTGCAGCAGTGTCTGAATCACTCCAGAAACAAGAATGGAGGTAATCTTGTCAGTTCTGACTAAAATTGTCAGAAAAACCTGATCTGCTGCATGCTTGTTCAGGGGCTATGGCTAAAAGTATTAGAGGCAGAGGATCAGCAGGGCTGCCAGGCAACTGGTATTGCTTAGAAGGAAATAAATATGGCAGCCTCCATATCCCGCTCACGTCAGTTGCCGTGTAACATCTCTCTTTGCAATTTCTTGATTTATTTATCCCCCCACTTCTATCTACTCAGCAAGTTCCTCTTTAAAAGTCTTCTCGCAATCCCTGAATATATTTAGGACCCGAAGAAGTTGCCAGTTGGCAACTCAGAACAAATATATGGGAAACGGAGCTATTCGGATGGCAACAGACCTGAAACTACAGCAGAACACTAACACTGCAAACACGTACTGGAGAAACGCAATACTAGACAGGGCATCTAATGATCGCCATGGAAGACATTTACGTGTACCTGAGGCAAACCTCGGGTACAAAAAAATCTATACTTGCCCAAGAAGAGAAAAGCCTCCGGATCCTATGGAGACCCTCCCAGGGCATCCCTCAGTCCCCCCCCCCCCCCCCCCCGCTGAGTGAGGACTCCCAGAAAAATACCGACAACGGATTGTCTGTAATCACATCCAGGCCACGCCCCTCTTCAGGCACAAGCACAGCCATACTGCGCCAGAGCAAGAAGAGGAGTGCGGCCCTGCCTGATGTTAAAGGACCACTATCATGAACAATTTAAAATATATGTAAACCTGCAAGTAAGAAGTAGGATTCTTCCAGAGTAAAATGAGCCATAAATTACTTTTCTCCTATGTTGTCATCACTCACAGTAGTGATAGTAGAAAAGTAGAAATTTGACTGAACTGACAGGTTTTTACTATTTCATCTCTTCATGGGGAATTCTCATTACTTTATTTTCTACAAAAGCACTCCCTGGAAAGGATCTATACAAAGATACAGGCCGCCCCCTCTACCTGTTTGCACACTATTCTGGCAGTTGGACTGAGCAACTGCCGTTCACTAAGTGCTTTTGAAAATAAGGAAAACCTTGAGAAACCCCCATGAGAAAATGGGCTAGTCCAAAACCTGTGAGTTGTCAGATTTCTGCCGACTACTGTAAGTGACAGCAACATAGGAGACAGGTAAGTTACAGCACATTTTACTCTGAGAGGATTATACTATTTGTGTTTTCATGTATTTTAAATTTTACATTTTTTTGTGACCGTGTTTCTTCAAGGAGGGTACCGGCGAGCGGCAGAGGACAGCATGGACAGCCTCTGGAGGATCCTTCTCTCTCCTTAAAGGACTTACGAGGCCAAGAGGAGTAAAAAAAAGTTAATTACTTGCATGGTCGTTTCAGGCACGGAGGACGCCGTCCGCGCCCTCCGTGCCGCTACGTAGCGTGGATCAGAGGGGTTGGCCCTAGGGCTGCGCAGCCGCACTCGCGGCCAGGCGGACTGCGCAGTGCAGCCAGAGGAAGCGACCATCTTTGAAGAGGCAGGAGAGCCCGACCCGGGCCGTGGGGTCGGGAGCCAGCCCGGAGGGATAATGAGCGGGGGGACCCGGCAGAGCGGCACGGAGGGCGCGGACGGCGTCCTCCGTGCCTGAAACGACCATGCAAGTAATTCACTTTTTTTTACTCCTCTTGGCCTCGTAAGTCCTTTAAGTCGTTACTTTTTGTCAAATATTATGCCTTGGTTTCTCTTTATATAGCCTAAAACCATATTTAGCGTAATAAAAGCTCATTCCTGTAAACGCCCCTTTTCTGAGGCCAACCACAATTCCTTCTCACCTTCTCGAAGTATGGCCCGCTGTCTGCGGCTCCCATCTCTTTGGAATTGGGAAGACGGAAGCCGCCAGACCGGTCCTTCCGCATCATGTCATTGAAATCCCCGAGATTTACACCCCTCTTGTCTGCCTCAAACTTCTTCTCTGGAAGAACACCTGAGGGTCAAACAGAAGGAAAGTTCTCGTAAGATTTGTGTTCTGTGATAGTCTAGCACTTTCTTAAAGGACATCCGTGGTGAAAATTAATAAGAAAAACAATTGTATCTATCCTCCGTCTAAAAAAGTGTTATATAGCTGCAATTCCTTATCAGTGAGGGTTCTGTCACTTGCATACTGATGTTTTAACTATTTCAGGCAGAGAAAGAAAAAAAAAAAAAAAACAGAAAACAGCCTAGTTATTTGTGTGCTTGGCACTGTACATACACACGTCTATCTGACGTCACCTTAGATGTCCTTTAAGAACGCTCATACTTCCAGCCGACACGGGACTACGGATCGCAACACTTACCAACAGGGTGGTCCATCTTACTAGCAGACGAGTCATCCACTTGGCTCTGTGCGGGATTGAATAAGAAGACATGAATTAATTGCCCATGCATTCAGAAAGTCAGGAAATATATTAAGTGGCACTATAATAACTTTTATGCGTTTCAGAAAAACAGCCAAACCCACAATGTGTGATACAACGGAAGGAGGAAGGGTGGGAACCATATTACATATTGCAGCACTGTTGTGTCTTTTTTCTTTTACGACCCTAGTTTCCTGTAAGAATTACGCTGCCAGCTGCTGAACAAAGTCCAACTAAGTCTAAACTTGAAGAAGTCAAGTTGTAACAAATCAGGATAAAGCTAAGAAGCTGCGAACAGAAAACCTTGCGCTTGTCCAATAAAAGTACTGGCCCTCCATGGCTCCTCCCCCCACAGCTGCTGATCCTGCAGGTGGAACCACACCCCCTGCCCGCCCCTTTTCACCCCTCACTTTACTCAGGCTAATGCCAGACTGTCCATGTGTGATGAGGTCAGCAGCTGTGGTGGGAAAATAGAGGAACCATTGAGACCCTGGAAAGAATAAAAGTGGAAGGGAGTAACAGAACGGCTGTGCAGATGTCCTTTGTAGGCCTGGGACACAGCATGAACTTGCAGCCTCCGTAGAAGCACATAGCGCGAAACGGCCGTCAGGCTCCTCAGCCTCTACACCCACCGCACCACGTCCACTTCAGGTATGTGCCATCCTTTGCTATTTATGCACGTTTTTTATCATGTTCAATATGCTTAATCACAAAATAAAGTGAATGACAGCAGTGCCTGGCTCTTCTACTGACCACATATGCTATTGCTCCGTTGTTATTGCCTGATGAAGTGGGATCAAACCTGCGAAACGCGTTGCATATTTGGAGTTCATAAATAAAATATATTGACTGTGTTTACTACAGTTGTTGTGTGTCTACTTGGAGGAGGTAAGTCCACCACTACCTCCTCTATTTACCAAGAATTTGGTTTTTAAGCTCATTTAGCTTCCTTTTGGCACCTCTGTTCTCCTGCATCAGATAGATTTCTGTCAGATACCTGTCAAGTTGAATCTGATGTGTGCCACACACACTAGGGACAGATTTTCTTTTCATTATCATTCTGCATCATTGGACCATTAGATCCAATGCAACTCAATGGGCCATCGATCGGCTGCCAGCAGCCGATCGACCTAGATTTTCCATCCTGTCAGATCAAAATCGCTAGAAATCGGCTGCAAATCGATCGATATATTTGATAGAATCGATTTCTGATCGATTCCATAGAATCGACTGACCAATGGCTGAAATCAACCAGTGTATGGGCCCCTTTAAAGTAATGTCCCCAGAGGAATTATCTAATAAAGAGATAAGCATCTGCCACTGATATCTGTTCTCTGGCTTCACACACCTCATGCTGTACACGCTGCAGCTGTACCCCACAGAGCCTTCATCAGGGAATACAGCATAAATAGTACAGAAGCAAGCAAAGTGCTAGGCTGAGCCGTTATTAAAGCAATCCACCTAAATAACAGGTTCGGATTAAGTTTAAGATGATATACAGCTGCTGCTCGGCCTCCAGGGGGCGGATCTATAAATACGTCAAGTCCTCACAGCTTCACCTATGAGAGATTGGATGAGACGGCAGCACTCCGACCCCACAGAGCTAAGCAAGGCATTCTACACAGTCACGGTTCCTGTCATTTGCATGGCAAAGTGCAGCCATGGTTTGGCCAGGAACAAGAAATGCATACTGACCATTATGCTAAGGAAGGACTCCACCCAAACCCTGGGAAAGGGGCCTCAAGTTATATTTAAAAAAATGCCATCAAAACAGAACCAGAATTTTCCCAACACTCGCACAGCTTGCCAGAAAATCGTTCCAGGTGTTTTGTTTCCCAAATTGTGTCTCTACCAAACTCTTAAAGAGAACCTGAGGTGGGTTTGAAGAATGTTATCTGCATACAGAGGCTGGATCTGCCTATACAGCCCAGCCTCTGTTGCTATCCCAAACCCCCCTAAGGTCCCCCTGCACTCTGCAATCCCTCATAAATCACAGCCACGCTGCTGACAAACAGCTGGTCAGAGCTGGCTGTGTTTATCTCTATAGTGTCAGTCTGCTGCTCTCCCCGCCTCCTGCAGAACTCCAGTCCCCGCCTGCATCCCTTCCCTCCCTGCTGATTGGAGGGAAGGGATGGGGGCAGGGACCGGAGCTATGCAGGAGGCGGGGGAGCAGCAGAGATTGACACTACAGATGTAAACACAGCCTCACAGCACGGCTGTGATTTATGGGGGATTGCAGAGTGCAGGGGGACCTTAGTGGGGTTTGGGATAGCAACAGAGGCTGGGCTGTATAGGCAGATCCAGCCTCTGTATGCAGATAACATTCTTTAAACAGACCTCAGGTTCTCTTTAAGGGCTCAAACCCACTAGCTGCCTTTTCTAAGCGCTAGTGATTTGAAAAGCTCTTGCTGATGCAATGCTATGGGGGATTTTTATAAAGTCACATCGCTCCAGTGGGATCACACCCATAGCATTACATTAGCAAGAGTTTCTCACATCACAAAGCGCTCAGAAAAGCTCTCCTAGTGGGTTCCGGGCCTAAAGGTGGCCACACACAATACAATAATCCAATTTTATGTCAATTCTGATCAATTTTTATGAAACATTGAATGGTGCAGGGTAGATTTTTAATTTAATATATACAATCAAGCAATTTTCTCAGAGGTTCCAATTCTTTTTTTTTGTGTTCATAATTGTGGAATAATTGAATAGATGTGTGTGTGATACATTGTCAGGTTTTTTAAATGTTAAAGTCATTCAGAAAAACTGATCGTAAATCTTTTGCATGAGCAGCTGAAGGCTGTGAATTCACCACCTGTTTGCTGCCCCGGCTTGCTAGCACTCGACACAGGTGGGGGACCTGTAAGCCGTATCTAATGTTTTCCCCTCTGGACCTCACAGACTCTTATCTCATTTGTGTCACATTAATTCAGGTGATCTTCAGAAAATTGAATGCAGCCGGGAATTGGACCAAACTAAGGCCTAGTGCACACCAAAACCCGCTAGCAGATCCGCAAAATGCTAGCAGATTTTGAAACACCTTTTGTTCTTTTTCTGTAGCGTTTCAGCTAGCGTTTTGCAGTTTTGTGAAGCGTTTTTGGTGTAGTAGATTTCATATATTGTTACAGTAAAGCTGTTACTGAACAGCGTCTGTAACAAAAACGCCGGCAAAACCGCTCTGAACTGCCGTTTTTCAGAGCGGTTTGCGTTTTTCCTATACTTTACATTGGAGGCAGAAACGCCTCCGCAATCCATAATCTGCAGCAGCCCAGGAGTATGAGTTTCTGCAAAACGCCTACCGCTCTGGTGTGCACCAGCCTATTGAAATACATTACCCTAGCGGAGCCGCACCCGCAAGCGGATCGTAAACTGCAGCAGAACCGTTCTGGTGTGCATTAGGCCAAACAATTCATTTCTGATTGTCCCAAAACCATTCTGGAATGACTAGACTCTCAATGACCATTGCTAGGGGCAGGACTTTCAACAAAGCAGTCAAAAACCTTTCCAATCGAGTCTCCGGCACTTCCAACCCTCCCTTGCGCCGCCCACTACTGATCACGGCAAATCTACCAGAGGGACAGAATACAGAGTCTATACGCGGGCCTCTTACCAGTAATCCAATGTTTGAGAACTGCTTAGACATGGGGTTTATCCAGGAATCATTGTTCCCCCCTTTAAGGGGACCCTGCAAAAGAGAAGAGACATTGTCACCATTCACAATAAACAATCACTTTTAAAATACATTATGAAATATGGGAAAACTACAACAAGAAGAAGGGATATGGAGGCCGACATATTTACACGTGAAACTCCAAAAATGTGAGCATCGTGCAAAAGTCCATTTTTCTTCAGTAATTCAACTTAAAGGGTGAAACATATATGAAATTGACTCATTCCATGCAAAGTGAGATATTCCAAGCCTTTATTTGTTATAATGTTGAGGATTATGGCTCACAGTTTATGAGAATCCCAAAATCCCAATCTCAGCCCATTAGACTATTGTGAGATGGTTGTAGGCTGAAAGTGTCAGACTCTAATCAGCAAATTCATCCAAAACCCCTGCAAAGGGTTCCTATTTCAAATATTAGTTTTCCCTTTTATATTTGACCACTCAATGACATGCTGACTTATAAAAATGTCCTGCTAGAGCCTCTTAATGGCTCCAGGACATTTTAATAAGTCAGACAGTGCTGCTGCCGCTGTGCGCATTCCCGCACTTGCATTCTTGTGCACATCCAATCCCGTTTACGTGCAAACAGTGCAAAAAAAAAAAAAAAAAAAACAAAAAAAAAAAACCCCACCAATGAAAAAATACACCTTTATTTCCAAATACTATATTGTCACCATACTTTGTACTAGGGACATATTTAAAATCTTGTGATAACCAGGACAAATAGGCAGATACAATGTGTGGGTTTTATGTACAGTAGCAGTGTTTATATTCAAACTATGGGGGATGAAATTGGATGAATAGTGTATTTTTTCATTTTTTCCCCTTTAAAATGCATAGAAAATAAAGTAATTACTGATAACAAATAACCCCAAAAAGCCTAATTGGCGGTGAAAAAAAAAAAAAAAAAGATAAAGATCATTTCATTGTGATTAGTGGTGATTAAGCTATTGGCAAATGAAAGGGATGAGCACTGAAAGGGGAAAATCGCTCTTGTCCGTTATGGTAAAAACCGCCTTGGGGTGAAGTGGCTAAGTTAATGACTTAAATAAATGGACTTGTGCACTGTATTCTAACGGTTTTGAGTTTCACTTGTATTTCTTTTTAAACAATGCACATTACCTGGCTGTCCTGCTGATCTGCTGCCTCTAATACTTTTAGCCGCAGCCCCTGAACAAGCATGCAGCAGATCGACTCCACAGATCGATGCAAGATTGCACACCACGGTTGAGGTGCAAGGACCCATGTAAGTCAAACGAAAAGATCCACTCAAAAAGTAAGCTTCCACGTTTTATTCAGACAATGTGACAATATTCCATTCCAAAAACCTTTTTTGGAATGGAATATTGTCACATTGTCTGAATAAAACTTGGAAGTTTACTTTTTGAGTGTGCGGACCTTCTGGATCTTTTCAAGTGTTCTGACTGACGTTTGACTGGATTAGCTGCATGCTTGCCTCAGGTGTGAGATTCAGACACTACTGATGCATGAAAAGTCAACAGGACAGCCAGGCAATGTGCATTGTTTAAAATTAAATATAGCAGCCTCCATATTCCTTTCACTTCAGTTGTCCTTTCTGCGGCAACAAACTCTTCCCAGCCACCATTGTTCTTCCGGGCAACTCCACATTTACACAACACATACACTAGGAGGCCTCACCTTAATCTGTGGTTTCTTTCCTCCCTGGCCCCACCCAGCTGAGTTGTGGGAGGAGCCACTTCCCTGAGATCCTGCACTGTTCCAGACTCCACCTTCCTCTTCCTCGTCCCAGCTGCTGTGACGGGTTCCTGGCCCCGGCGCTTCGCTCTCTCCCCAGCCGTCTTGCATAGATTTTGTACCTGCACAGATTTAAAAAATAAAATTAAAACCGCATTTCAGTTCAGGGTATGAGCAGTTCCTGCCTATTCTGCATAGTGTATGCATGTTGTAAATGGGGGTAAAGCTCTTGCTGTAAGTAGAAGTAAGGAATTGATGTTATTCATCTGCCAGTTTACCCCTTAAAGAGAAACTCCAACCAAGAATCTAACTTTATCCCAATCAGTAGCTGATACCCCCTTTTACATGAGAAATCTATTGCTTTTCACAAACAGACCATCAGGGGGCGCTGTATGACTGATATTGTGGTGAAACCCATCCCACAAGAAGCTCTGAGGACCGCGGTACTTTTGACAGTTTGCTACAATGTAACAATGTTCACAGACAGGAAATAGCCGTTTACAGCTGTCTGTAACAGCCAAAACAGCTAGGAGCAGCTACATAACCTGCCCACAGTAAAAATGTCACCATGTAATAAATGTCAGAATGTAAATCGGGGAGAGGAAAGATTTTACAATGAGCAAACACTGACTAAATCATTTATACATAATTTTAAAAATGAAGCACTTTTTTATTACATTATTTTCACTGGAGTTCCTCTTTAAGCAGCCAATGTATTTAGAGGCTTGCAAGTGCTCCAGGCAAATTTTAGCATTTTTTAAATTTTTGTTACATTTCCCTGCTGAACTCCAAACAGATCCCTCTTGCCATGGTTTCAGTTTGAGCTCAATGCCAGTTTTGGAAACCTACAGTTAGCTGCAAGCTAGGAAAATAATATTGAATTGCATAAATAATTTAGAAAAAAAAAAGATGCGTTTCTTGAACTTTCTAAAGAAAAGTGATATTTCACACAAACTTTATGTAGCCATCTATCTTTTGGCTTACCAGTTTTCATGGCACTAGGAGCTACAGGGGGTGCGTTTCCCCAGCCCGGGTTCGGGGGTCCAGTCTCTTCTCCTTCTCCTCCTCCTCCCCATCCAGAAGCCGGTTCCGATGGCTCACCCCACGCTGCTGTTCCGTTATCAGCCGGGGGACCTTTGTTTTTGCTCCAAACTATAAAAACAAGAGCACAAATGTTAAAGTAGAACTCTTGCACAACACACAATGAAAAGTTTTCATTACACACATAGTTGCTGAAGAAATTCACATCTCTAGGTTATGTGTTTGTTTAGCCCAGGGGTGGGAAAACCTTTTTTCTGATTGGGCCGCATTCCTCAAGAATGCAGCCTGCTGCTACTCTACCTCTCCAGGCTTCCAGCAGCGATTCGCTTTTACCTCACCCAATCACTCGCCCCAGAGGTGTCACATGACCCAGTCATTGCCATGTCAATCGCTGCTGGAACCTGAGATTGAGTTACTTCTTGTACATGTGCTGCACATCGTTTAAGTAGAAGGTTAGAGGAGGGGAATGCATCCCTCTGGGGTTGGGCCTCCTTCATAGCCGTAGTTTGCCCACCCCTGGTTTAGCCAGATCAACTGTGAATAGACTGCAGGAGAGCTGTGCCAAGGCAGTTCTACCCATGAGTGATACGTCATATTGGTTGTTCAAAATGGCCGAACATTGTGGATTGTTCGCTTATCGTTATTTTAAGCCCTTGTTTGTGCTTTAGATTTGCAAACGTCATCTGAAAGAGGAGTCAGCTCATTTTTTTCTTAAAGAGAACCTGAACTGAAAATAAAGAGTCAAAATAACCATACACAGGTCATACTTACCTCCCGTGTAGTCTACTCATCAATCTCTTCCTCCTCTCCTGCGTCCTGTTTGTCCAGTGTGATCAATAGATTTCTCCATCCTCCATTTTAAAAATGGTCATTACCCCCTAACAACTTTCTGGTCAGCACACTGTTACACTGTAATATGACCCACTTGAGCCATAGGAAAACATGGACATTACCTTGTACATTGAGTTGTAACTGACAGCAGCTGATATATAACTGACAGCAACTGGTATATTTCAGTTCTGACAAAATATTGTCAGAACTAGAAGGGATCACTGTAAGGCCCCATTCACACTTGCGGTTCGAGTCCGCAAGTGTCCGGGAGCCGCAAAGAGACCGTACGGGTCTCTGCGGTGGCCACCAGTTGCGGATCCAGAATGTATCAGTTCCGGCTACAATAAAGTGGCCGGAACTAGATACATTGCAGTGCCAGAAAGGCACTGCAAGCATGGGGGATACCGGCGTGTAGTCCGGGCCCCCCAAGTGGCATAGGACCGGTGCTGGAAGCATCCGGTCTTATTGCCAGTGTGATGAGAAACATCCGTTTCTCATTGCACAGCATGGGCCGCATGTTCGGGTCAGGATCCGGCCCGGGTCCACAGCCGCACCGGAACGGACTGAAAAATAGCGCATGTTGGAATAAAAGCCGGACCGTCCCGGAGCTGCGTTCCCGGACCGGATCCGGACGGCGCACGAATGTGAATGGATACATTGATTAATGTATTCATTCACCATCCGCTGTGTACGGAGCGTTCCGGGGAAGCCGGACCTGGACCGCTAATGTGAACCAGGCCTAAGAAGAAAAGGGTGAGCTTCTGAGAGGAACTGACGGTGAGGTTCGTATGTAATATCCATTTGCAGCTACCTCATGTGTTTATTTTAAATAATTTTCCTCGCTTCAGGTTCCCTTTAAATTCTCCCTTTCTGGACAAGGCTTTAGCAGTAGGTTTGCGCCCATTTATGCTGCAAAAATTGATGATATGATTGTGTAGTGCCACATTTATGCTGCAAATATCACTGTACATAGTTTTTGACATATGAAAGCTTTTGTAAAAATCCAAAGTACACTCACACCAACACTGTTGTAGAGGGCGGCAGCGGCTGAGTGAAATTTTGACCATTATAAAAACTTTTTATATCTCAAAAACTGTAATAAGATGGAAGGATGACTTTCACAACACAAATGGGCACAAACACAGCCCTATTCACCCATACCAGTACCGTCTGGCAAAAAAAAAATTAAAAATTAAAATAATCGCTATTATTTCTGAAAGCAGTATAAATCTCATTTTTGTAGCACAAATGTAGGATTAACCAAAGATGATGGAATTTTTATTTGTGCTGCTTGTAGGGCGGTCAACTTCATGGAGCTACCACCAGGGCCGGCCTTAGGATTCACAGCGCCCTGAGTGAAACCTAATTTTGATGTGCCCCCACCCTCTTTGCGCGCACACACATGGGTCCATATGAAATTCACCTTTTCTCCTGAGATATCTCCTAGAACAGTGGTTCCCTACCTTTTTGAAGATAGCCAAGTATAGGTGCCCTCAGTATAGGATCTCATGTGTAGGTGCCCCCAATATAGGTAAGCCAAGCATAGAAGCTCCCAGAATACCAGTACAGGAAGTCAGGTGTAGGCGCCCTCTGTATAGGTAACCAAGCATAGGTACCCCTAGTATAAAAAGTCAGGTGTAGGTGTGCTCAGTATAGGTACCCAAGCATAGGTAGTATAGTTGCCACAGTATAGAGATAGTATAGTTGTCCCCATATAGGTAGCATAGTTGCCTCCAGTATAGATAGTATAGTTGCCCCCAGTGTAGGTAGTATATTTGCCCCGTATAGGTAGTATAGTTGCCCCCAGTCTCCTCCTCCTGCGGCAGCGGATTAGGAATGACTCACATGACTTCCACGTTCCAGTGCTGACATCAGTCTTCTCTCCCCGCCTACGCTCCATCTGTAGTTAGAGCGGGGCTACAAGAAAATGGCCGCATTTGTGGACATCGGCGATCATTTTCTTGTGGCCCCGCTCTAATTACAGACAGAGCGGAGACGGGGAGAGACAGCGGGGCAGCGAGGGGCGACACGGTCCTGTGCACATGCACCCTTGAGAGGTGGCGGCCTGAGCGACCGCTCCAGTCAAAGGCCGGCCATGGCTACCACTTTTATACGTGCGGCTGACGCCCAGTTTGTCCGCCTCTCGACTGCTCCTGTATCTCAGCACGGCAGTCCTCTTCACGTATATCTGAGAAGAGGGCCGTTCCTGGCCATTCTGGTGCCCCATACAAGGTGCCTTTTGTCCCCTTTTCCCAGGTCATATGAATAGGAAGATCTCAGCCTACATTTATTTGTTTTGCAGGCAGGTGCCAATATCAAAGTGACATATTATATGCAGAAATGATGTTCCTCTAAAGGATGCAGATACCAGGTCAGATACACCTTAATGGCCAAACACTCACTGAACCCGTATAACAAACCCTTCATTGCTAATCAAGGGTATGCAGCCACTTTATAAAACCATTATACTGTGTAAGTGCAGCCTGGGTCTTGACAAGTCTGAATATTGTTTTGGAAATCCAGAAGAGTGGCAACAATCAATACAGACCTAATCAAAAATAATTAGAGTTCAATTAGCACCCTGCATTGTGATGCTGTTCAGGTCTTCGTTGTTATAGTAATCAGTAGTGCCTGTTTAGGTGCTACATTTTCCATCCCTGTCTTTCTTCATGGAACTGTTAGGTATTAGAATCGTATAAGCAAAGCGTGCTAACAATAGCTCTAAGGAGCCCACTCCTGCAGGTGTCTCCCCAGGCATCTGCCTGGCTTGCCTATGCCAGAAAACGACCCTGTCTGAGCAGACAGTAACTGGACCCTAAACATTACGACATGATTTCCTGCAGATCAGTAACCAAACCACATAACCTGCTGCCACACAAGGTACAAATACTGTTATTTGGTTGCATAAAATTGCCGAGTCCAAGCTCGGGTCCTCTGCAAAACACAAGCCGCCACCCACTCCTGTAAAGGAGAGGGGTGGGACTTCGGTGGTCACGGGGGCATGCAGAGGTCATACGTGTCTGTGGCGTGCAGGCTTGCGTGGCAGGGGGTGGATTCTTGAAAATAACTGGGGGATTGCTGGTGACCAAATAAAAAGACAAGAACATGTTCTTATAGCCAAACTGAGCTCCGTACACGGTACTCTTACAGAACTGAACTGCCAATATAAAGAGCAGACTTCTAGCAAGGCGACTCAGGAAACAACAAACAGGCAAAAAGGAAATGTAATCCCTTAACAGAATAAAATTTAGTTACAGATCGCCCACATGCAGAACACCAAGCACACAGGAGCTGTAAAGCATATCCCCGATTACTGCTCTGAAGTATTATTTTGCTGAGTGGTACAAATTACTAACTCCAGACTACTCCAAACCTTGAGGCCTCTTTCACAGTGCGACGTTAAAGTTGCACGTTAGGAAAAGTTTTTAACGCAGACTAACGCAGAGCAAAACTAAGTCTGTGCGACATTCACAGTGCACACGTTGCGTTTGTGTGTAAGGGCCTGTACACACTAATAAAATCGCAAGTGCATATAGTTTTAAAAATGCAGGTGCTTTTGCCTGCATTTTTGATGCGTTTGCGTTTTTCTAACATGGTACAATACCCTACTGCTGCGTTTTTCTAGTAATTGCTGATTGGCTAAAGAATCCTTTGTTTTTTTTCTATTTTACATTTCAACAGGAATCAGGAACATGCAGTCTTTTGGGATACTAACTTCTGAAAAACGCAATGGAATCGCATTGCGTTTTTTTAATGCGTGTTTCAAGTGCTGCGCTTAAAAAAGCGCAGCAGGCACTGCAATTGCGTTTTTCTAAAAACGCAGCACAAGCGCAGCAGTGTGTACAGGCCCTAATGTAACATGTAGCATTATTAGAAAGTGCTGCATGCTGTGCGTTATACACGTTATTAGCTGTGTTGGACTATTTGCACATGCTCAGTAATGACCTGGAAGCATACCTTTCATTGCCTCTATGCTCTACTGTATGCAACGATAACGGGGCAATAAGCTGCGTTGTGTTGTAATTTGCGTTGTGACTTTAACGTTGCATCAAAACGCCACGTTTTACTGTGAAAGAGACCTAAAGAGGAACTGTAGTGAAAAAAATGAATTAATTTTTTTTTTTAACTACCTTTTAAAATTAGTCAAGGGTTTGCCCATTGTAAAATGTTTTCTAACCCAGATTTACATTCCTAAATTTATTACAGCTGGCGACATCTTTAGTCCTGTCAGAGGCAACTCTGCGGAATGTTTGTTTATAGACAGTACCAAAGCCAGTACAAAATATACCTGGACTCCCAGAATAATGCTCTGGGTTAAGAATTCCACAAAGCTAATCAGCCTAGGCTGTGACATCACTGGGAGGGCGGTGTTGCATACTAATATACAGCAATATACAGCTATAGGAAGCGTTTCTGAAACCAGGTTATTTTACATAAAGTGGGTCTCATGAATATTTTACTGCTTTGTACTATACAGGGTTGTGGAGTAATTTTTGGGTAGATTTATTAGTATTTATATAGCGCCGACATCTTCCGCAGCGTTGTACAGAGTGTGTATATATATATATATATATATATATATATATATATATATATATATATATATATATATATATATATATATATATATATATATATAGTCTTGTCACTAACTGTCCCTCAGAGAGGCTCACAATCTAGTTCGTACCATAGTCATATGTCTATGTATGCATAGTCTATGGCCAATTTTTAGGTGAAGCCAATTAACTTATCTGTATGTTTTTGGAATGTGGGAGGAAACCGGAGTGCCTGGAAGAAACCCACGCGGACACGGGGAGAACATACACACTCCTTGCAGATGTTGACCTGGCTGGGATTCCAACAGAGAACCCAGCGTTGCAAGGCGAGAGCGCTAACCACCACCCCACCGTGCTGCCCCAGATGGAGTCGGAAAAAAAATGCACCGACTCCTAATACATTTAAACTGTATTTAAAAGATAAAATGATAAAATGTTTGATTTCTCACATCATCATAAATATCCTGTACATACAGTAATATTTGAACAGAGAATTTTAAGGGCAATTTATGGACACCTGAAGTGAGAGGGATATGGAGGCTGCCATATTTATTTCATTGTAAACATTGCACATTGCATGGCTGTCCTGCTGAACCTCTGCCTCTAATACATTTAGCCACAGCCCCTCAACAAGCATACAGCAGATCAGGTGCTCTGACTGAGCTGTGACTGGATTAGCTGCATGCTTGCATTAAAGGAAGTAAATATGGCAGCCTCCATATCACTCTTGCTTCAGGTGTCCTGAAATTGCCCTCAAAATTCAGTGCAAAGAAACTTTAATCCGTCCAGCCCACAAGATCAGCTGGATACAAACATACAAAAAAGCCAAACAAACTGTGCATGCAGAGCAGGACAGCGGTTACCGTGTGCAAACGTTTGCAGCTTAATAAAAACGGACAAATTAAATTCCAACTTAAAGTGAACCTCTGGACTAAAAATCTACTCAGCAGCACTGAAAAGGCTTGGTGTTTCTTTAACAGTTTCACAGCATCAGAACTTTGTTTTTCGTACCAAAGCATCATTTTAGCTGCATTTTTACCTAAGCTCCACCCATCAAAGAAAAAAAGCCCGGGCTTTTTTTCCCTGATGCTGTGCAGAGCATGATGGTATTTCCTATGTTGTTGTTCTCGTGGTCTAGCAACTGGGAGATGTAATCAGGACACAGGACAGTTGGAACTGTGTCTCATGCTCCCTGTCACCTCCTTTCAACCAAAAAGATGGCTGCCCTCATGAAATCACAAACCTTTGCCTGTTCTTTTAAAACAGTGTGGGTAAGAGACTATATTACCTATCTATTTTAAATAAAGGAATACTATCGATTCACATTTTTTTTTCAATTGACACAGGAATTGTTTGGGAAGGGCTGCTAAGTACTGGTGTATACATTTTAGTAGCAACTTCTTTGTTTACTGTTAGCAAAATACTTTTAAAAACTTTACTGACGCCAAAACTGAGGCTGACTGAGCCATGAGGAGAGGGGGAAATTCCCCTCACACTTGATCAGTTAACTCTATGGCCTCGATTCATAAAGCATTCCCGCATGCGGGAATGCAGAAAACGGCACACTTTACCGACCACACAGCAAGATCTGTATTCATAAAGGCTTTTCCGCATGAAAAGCCGACATTCGCGAGCAAAGTGATAAATCACCGCCTTGCGCGGTGATTATCACAGCAAAAGTAACAAGTGGTCAATTCATAAAAATTAGAGGTAGCGGTATGCGGACGGGTATTACCGCTACCTCTGATGTGGCGAGAAGCGTGCGGAGTCCGTTGCAGTGAATGGGACAGACCTCCCAAGCAGCTGCAGAGAGAACACCGCACGGAGGGATTCCGCCTGCTTCTCCGGCTTCCGCATGTCTCCCGACAGCCTAACGCCTGCCTACAGCGGAGTATCTCCGCACGCCTGTCACAACAGGCAACATTTTTATGAATTACCACCCTGAAGGCGGAAATACCGACAGCGGTGTTTCCCCGCTCGACTTTCCCCGCTCGCAGGCACTTTTATGAATCGAGGCCTATGTGTAGCTCTGTGTGTGACAGTGAGAACAGCTGCTGCTCCTGTGTCCTGTGTTTCTGACTTACCTGTCTGAAGAGAGCAGAGGAAATGTAACTAATTGCCACAGCTTTTCATATGGTTTTTGCTTTCAGAGTTTGATATATGTTTGATATTTGCTTTCTGTAGTCTGATATGCAACTCTGGCTGTGCATTGAAGCAGACACCCCTTCTGCAATTGATTTGTCCCAATATAGCTAAATCCTACCCTCAATAAATTACAGCTTTTGCCTCTGCTATTTAACATGAAAAGTGGGAAAATGTTTACACAGCTACTTAGACATTATTTGCACACTGTCATTTTAGAACACTTGGGTATCGATAGTATTCCTTTAACATAACTAATGTAACTTAATGACAGTATGTTTGTTTAGGCTGGAGTTCCTCTTTAATGGGTTCCAGGGGCGTAGCAATAGGGGGTGCAGAGGTAGCGACCACATCGGGGCCCTTGGGCCAGAGGGGCCCCAAAGGGCCCTTCTTCAACTACAGTATTAGCTCTCTATTGGTCCTGTGCTCATAATAATCACTTCTATAGATACTTTGAATAGTAGTAATCACTAACAAGCTGTTCCCCATCCCCTTCTTGCACCTCTGACACTGTAGTTGCCATTGGCAGATTTTGGTGCGCCATATAAATTGTTATGTGTGGAGTGCTTGGGGGGCCCCATTGTAAAACTTGCATCAGGGCCCACAGCTCCTTAGCTACGCCACTGATGGGATCTGATCGGTCCATTTTCAAGCTACACGCATTTGCATTTAAAATGTGCACAATCCTGCATCAGCTCACAACTTGCATTGCTTGTGTTTTGAAAACCGCTTGGCTAATGTATTTCAATGGGATGGAGCACACCAGAGCCATGAGCTTTTTTTCACCAAACGGAAACTCGGGTCCTGCAGCATTTTTGCTGATTTCTGAGGCGATTCTGCCTCAACGTTAAGCATAGAAAAGTGGAAAACCGCTCTGAAAAGTGCTAGAGTGATTTTCCAAGCATTTTTGTTACAGTAGCTGTTCGGTTACAGCTGTATTGTAACAAAATGTAAAAACGCTACACAAAAACACTAACAAATGGTAGACATGTTTAGAAAATCGCTTGCACATGCCTAGAATCGCTATGAAAAACTCTTCAAAACCCACTAAGCGTTTGCGGTTCCGCTAGACCAAGGGTAGGGAAGCTATGGCTCGGGACCCAGATGTGGCTCTTTTGATGGCTGCATCCGGCTCACAGACAAATCAGTAGGGGTTGATTCACTAATCTACACTGCTCAAGCAGCTCAGCTTAGTGTGGCAACGCTAGTAACATTTTCAAAGTAGGCCCGCTACTGCTGCAGCATGCACTACTAACTTACTCACCCTCCCCCCAAAACTAACAGCCGCTCCAATTGTCCCACCCTGGATCCTGTCAGGTCCAATGACTTTGTAGGACCCACTTTGTAGGCCTGTCACTTGACAGGCAACGTATAGGGCCAAAGTGCAGGGATGTCCTACAAAGTGTATCAACTCCCAAGTCAGCTAGCTAATTGTACAAGCTGTTAGTCGGTATTTCTCCTGTCTGGCTCTCGGGGAAATTGCTGATGTTGCTGAAACCCAAGAGAAGCTGAAGACATGTCTGACACTTCCGCTTCCCAGCGGAATCAACTGCATACACATCACCATGGCAACAGGGACGTTAGCCCTACTGTCCCAGTTTGAAACATATTGTATGGCTCTCAGGGAATTACAATTTAAAATGTGTGGCATTTATGGTTCTCAGGCAAAAAGTTTCCTGACCCCTGCTCTAGTGGTTTTTAGTGTGCACTGGCCCTAGAGATAAATAATGAGCTGCTAATAACTGGCTTGCTTGTAAAATTAATGCAAATTGTATGCAGTTTGGAATCAGGCCACTCAAACGCATCTCTTGCTAATGATGCTCAATTTCAAATTGCACACAACTTGCATTCAATTCTACTGATGAATCCTCTTTAATGGCACACCCTGGTTTCCTACCTCCCGCCCCTAATCATAACCCCTCCCCTGCATGGAAGCAGCAATGCACTGCAGGAACACTTTATTTTAACCAGAGAGGATCTTGAAAGGAGTTTAAACCATATATTTAAAAAGTTGCCGTTAACAGAACACCCAAGCAGCTCGGGGTGACCCAAAACAACTAGGAAAGTATAGGGGACTAAATAAGACCGAAAAGCCCACCGACTGAAGACTGTTACCCACAATGCACCACTGCTGAATATACAAATGATCTCTTTATGCCCTGAAGCCAAACTTACATTTAGAGTCGCTGGTGTGCAGCACGCCTATAGCTTATACATGTTACAGAGCTATGAGCAGATTGTGTAGGTAAGCTCTCATACTACAAGAATGCATCCGGTCAAGCCTCAAGAAACCCGGAGACGTTACAGGCAATTACTTAGGGAACCCACTTTGACTGGTTTCGGCACCAGAAACACTATATCTAAATATTGCTGTATATTAGTATGTATCCTCGCCCCCCCAGTGATGCTTAAGGTGCGTTCACACATATGACTATTGTCGTTTGAAACGATCGTTCCCCGATCATTTCGAACGACGATCGTTTAAAAAAAAGCAGCCAATGACCATTAAATCGAACGATGGACGAGCTAGATCGTTAAAAATGAACGATCGTTTGTAAAAGTAGTACATCGTTGGAAAACGCTCGTTCGTACTAGGCTTGACATGCGCATTTTGCTATTTCTCCATGGAACTTTTCATTTTTATGTGCAAGCGCAATAGTTGCTTTACGTGATGTAACGTTCGTTCTAACGATCAGATCGTTACACACCTTTAACAGTTAACTTTACTTAGGTAGTTCTTTCATCAATTAAAAGTTCGTTCGCCGTTCACAACGAATGATCGTTGTCGCATGTGTGTACGTAGCTTTAGCCTAGGCTGATTAGCTATGCAGCAGTGTGCTCAAGCCCTACTGAGGTCCGTACAACAGATATAGACAGTATATGAAGTCTGTCTTTTAGAAAGATCCTAATAAGAAGGCTGGGGGAGAGATCGGCTTGGACGACAAAAAAAGAAATCCCCACAGCCCAGAAATTGATGCACCGTGCGGAGAATTGATCTCATATCTGATCTGCCAAAAGTCTATTCTATCCGGGGGTCTATAAAACCAGACGCCAGACTCTCCACTTCCTGCCTCTATATTCAGAGCGCAGGCGGGCAGATCTTAGCGCTGGCCTGATGTAGGTGACAGTATCTGGTGTAAAGAGCGCTCTGCGGTTACATATCACAGGCGTAGGAGGGCTGGACTTCACGCCTACCTTCTTCAGAAGACATTCCATTATCGCACCAGTAAGGACACAGATGACACAGACAATGGCCTCAATTCACTAAGATCATGCTGGAGATAAGGCAAGAGAAAACTTAAGCTGGCCATACACTGGCCCAATTTGCGCCCGTTTCGACAGCAGATTCGATCACTGGGATCGAATCTGCTGCCAATTGTTCACGCTACACGCCGAATTTCGATCCATTCCGTCCGATCCAGTCGATCGCGCCGTGCGTAAAATAACAGTCGATCGCCCACGGGTAAAGAGCGCATCGCTAGCAGTGTTCGAGTGCCCGACGCAATAGAGCCGCATACATTACCTGCTCCGCTGGCACGACTCCCGGGTCTCCGCTCTTCTTCTCCGTCTCCACTCTGGTCTCCGGCATGCTTCCCTTCTTCCTGTCCCGGCAGGAAGTTTAAACAGTAGAGGGCACTCTACTGTTTAAACTTCCTCCAGACAGGAAGAAGTAAAGCATGCTGGACCTGGAGACCAGAGCGCAGACGGAGAAGAAGAGCGGAGACACGGGAGTCGCGCCGGCGGAGCAGGTAAAGTATGCGGGATGGGGGGGAAGCGGTGGCAGCACCACCACCACCACCACCACCACCACAGATTGTGAACGGTTTCAGGCTGAAATCGGTTCACAATCTGTTTGTAGTAAAGGCAGCCATACGATCCCTCTCTGATCAGATTCGATCAGAGAGGGATCTATCTGTTGGTCGAATCTGATGGCAAATCGACCAGTGTATGGCCACCTTTACCTTCACACAGTGAGAGAGTTATCTTATTTCTTCATTCCTTAAGTTACCTCCTCTGTAGTTAATTTACCTCCTCTGTAGTTATTTTCACACGCAGTTAATAAACAGCCTGTCTTTAACTCTGGAGTTATTTTAAGGATTGGAGAGTTAACTTAAAGACAGAAGAGTTAACTTTAGGTTTGCCTGAAGTAAAATGTTTCCTGAATACTACATGCCTTATCACCATGGTAACAACTCTAGAAGAGTTATTAAAGGCAGGAGATAAGTTTAGTGAATTGAGGCCATAGTCTATAATAACTCTACTGAACAGGTCACAAAAAAGAATATCAAATGAATAATCAACCTCTTAAAGGGAAACTGACGTGCGAAGTATATGGAGGCTCCACAGATGTATATCCAATCTTTTATTGCATATCAATGACAGTAGTACAAGAGCATAGCAACAGCATGACGTTTCGGGCGGAGGCCCTTTCTAAAATGCATTTTAGAAAGGGCCTCCGCCCGAAACGTCTTGCTGTTGCTATGCTCTTGTACTACTGTCATTGATATGCAATAAAAGATTGGATATACATCTGTGGAGGGTCGAGTCCTATCGGGAACGTTTTTTGCTTTGGATTGTCAAGGAGGAGTGATGGACCTCTAGCCCTGACAGGACTCCCCAGTATAATCTATTTATCCCAGAGGCGGGCTGATACACTCTAGATTGCGAAGTATATGGAGGCTGCCATATTAATTTCCTTTTAACCAATACCAGTTGCCTGGCTGTCCTGCTGATCTCTTTGCCATCAGTAGTGTCTGAATCACACACCTGAAACAAGCATGCAGCTAAACTAGTCACAGTTCAGTCAGAGCACCTGATCTCTGCTGCATGCTTGTTCAGGGGCTGTGGCTAAAAGTATTAAGAGGCAGAGGATCAGCAGGATTGCCAGGCAACTGGTATTTTTTAAAAGGAAATAAATATGGCAGCCTCCATCTCCCTCTCCCTTTAGTTGTCCTTAAAGCTGTGCTCACACTTTCAATAACAGATTACTGAAAAAAAAGGATCTTTCTGTGAATGACTGAAGTACAGACACGCTGCCCTGCAACCTGGTCTGGTCAATGAAGAGGGGACGGGGGAGGACAGGCAGGAGGTGTCCTGATACAGGGACCACAACCAATCAACTATAGTATGAGAGCTTACCTGCACAATCCGTTCATAATCTGTTGGCCCTCAGACTGTACGGAAGTGCTAACATTGGCCAATCAAAACTTGATGTCTGTACCAAGCTTTAGTTATCTAGTCGTGTCGTCAATGGACATCTGTAAACACTTTAGATTTCCAAACGATCTTTCCACAACACCTCTTTCTGGCTCACTATCAGCCAATGAAAATCTACGTACATCGCTTTCTATGAGGGCCTAAGTAATCTCAGACCCACTTTTAAAGAGACGCTGAAGTCTAATTTTCTTTTTTACCTTATTGAGGTAAGCAGCCAGCTTCAGCATTACGTTCCACATGGATTTGCTGCATTACCGCGGCAGAATGAGGTATTTATGCCCCAGATATAGCCCAGCTAGGTTGCACGACTTTACAAGTCACTGATTTTGCTGCCCGGGAGAGGCTGTGCACTGTAGCTCCGCCTCTAATCCAGTAACTCTCCGCCTTTCCCCATCCCTCTCAGTGAAAGAAGACTGAGAGGGGCGGGGAGAGGGGGAAATTGACTAGATAAGAGGCGGAGCTACAGCGCACAGCTCTGCCTCTTCCAGGAAGGAAGATCTGCAAGCTCGTGGAACCTTGCTGTGCTGTGTCTTGGGCATAAATACCTTGTTTTGCCGAAGTAATGCACAAATCCGCTTGGAATGTAATGCTGAAGCTGGCTGCACACAAAAATAAGGCAAACAATTTAGACTTCAGTGTCCCTTTAATAGTAAAGACTGGTACACTTAATTATTATTGGCCAATCACTGACCAATTTTACCACCTCTGTGTAGTAGGAGGGTCAACAAATTCAGAATACTAGGAGCAGATGGTGTAGGTAAGCTCTTGAATACCTAAAGAGCAAGAATGTCCTGCTTCACCACATGACTATGACCAGCGAATCAAAATCTTACACACCCAACCACCTGATCCAACTGATCACATGACTCTCCACACAGAAATTGCTCTAGATTTCGAGCTCCGCCCGCCCTGCCAATCCGGTGGCTAAAATAAATAAGTGGGAATTAAACGCTTGAATGCGTAAAGCTCTGAAATACAGTATGTAGGCCTGCTCATAGAGATCTACGCATTCGCTGGGTATCTTAGTCATCGGGGTGAGAACATGAAGTACAAACCTGTAACAGCTAGACGGGAAACTGGAAACTCTTGGCAAGATGTCAGTTTCTGAAGGACAACCCTCCCACACACAAACGCTCCCTGTAATCTTACAGACTCGCAGATGTTCAGTATAATCACTGACAAAATACCTACAACCATTCTCAAGGCACTCCATAAGCAGTTAAAGGGAACCTGAGCTGAGTAAAATTATTAAAAAAAAACAAAAAACACCACGTCCCTGCACATGAATAATACATACTTACCTCGCTGTCTAGTCCTCTCAGAAGCTCACCATTTCCTTCTTACAACTATTTCTTCCAGCTCTGACAAGATTTTGTCAAAACTGAAATTTATCGGTTTCTGTCAGTTATATATCAGTTGCTGTCAGTTATAGCTGAAAGGACAACTGATGAGCAAGGTAATGTCCATGTTTCCCTGTGGCTCATGTGAGCGATATTGCAGTTTAATAGTGTGCACACCAGGAAGCGGTTATGGGGTAATGACCATTTTTAGAATAGAGAATTCCATTGATCACAGTGGACAAACAGGACGCAGGAGAGGAGAAAGATTGAGGAGTAGATTAGACGGTAGGTAAGTATGATGGGTGTATGTTTATTGTGACTTAATTTTCAGCTCAGGTTTGCTTTAAACCTCATTTACACACACTATTGAAATTGTTGGGAAATGAATGCTAATCGTGGAAATGGCATAGCAAAATGATCACTAAATGACCCTGCCAGACCAGGATTATCATCCAATAGACCGATGAATCCTGATGGATCCACCCGGACAAGATTTGTGGTAGTCGGTAGAAAACACAGGTATGGGAGGATGATAGAAGATCATTCCATTCAAAACCTGTGTGCTACGTACTTCCGGACCTCATTTTTTTACTTCCGCTAGCCTAGGGTCACACTTAGCAGAATCGTATGCACTTTGCACTATGTGCTATGGGGAAAACTGATGCGATTCTGCTAAGTGTGACCCTGGCCTTAAAGCGGACCCAAACCAAACTTTTTTAATTCAAAATATTTAGTTGCACCACTCTGACACATACAAAGATAAATAAACACTCCTTCAAGCCTATGAGCATTTCAGTGCATGCTTTTCACAATTCTCATAACTAGGGTTATACAGGTGGCAGCCATTAGCAATTCCTCCTTTGCCGGACACCTCCTACTCCACCAGTCTGCCGGATTCTGTCCCGGCAATATGAAAGGAAGGGAGGGGTTCCTCCAATAAATGTAAAATATTTTATATTTGTCATCATGCAGCTGAAAAAAAGCTGCTATTTATTATTATAATTTAGAAAATAGATTTTATTCCTGAAATCTTGTATTTTTAAAGAGAACCCGAGGTGGGATTTTATTATGCTAGTGGGGCACAGAGGCTGGTTGTGCACACTAAGACCAGCCTCTGTTGCCCCATGGTGTGCCTCCAAAACCCCCCTGCGCGTCGTTATACCCCCCGTAGTGCTGGCACAATGTTTACCTAAGCGCTGTCTGTTAGCGCCGCTCCCCCGCCTCCTCTGTATCGGCGCTACCCGCCCGCGTCACTTCCCTCCAATCAGCGGGAGGGAAGGGACACGGCGGGTAGCGTTGATACAGAGGAGGCGGGGGAGCGGCGCTGACAGCGCTTAGGTAAACATTGTGCTGGTGAAACGTTGCGTGTCGCCAGCACTGCGGAGGGGATAGCGGCGCGCAGGGGGTTTTTGGAGGCACACCATGGGGCAACAGAGGCTGGTCTTAGTGTGCACAACCAGCCTCTGTGCCCCACTAGCATAATAAAATCTTACCTCGGGTTCTCTTTAATGATCCACTGGCAGACCATGGTTATGCTGTTGTTGATTTCAAATATGTCATACCACTGTCAGACAAGCATTCGAGCGGTGAGGTTTAGTTATGTAACCACGGTAATCGAACGTGTGTGCATAGCTTTAGAATGAGTCAAAAAGGCCTGATTCAGTAACTTCCTCCCGAGTTCTCACGCAGGAGAGGTTATCACACCTGACCAATCAAGTACTTTCTTAGCCACCCAACAATTGAAAAACTTGCTTATAAGAAGTCTTCTCCGCTCTAAAAGATAAGCAACAGCATAATGACCGTTAAAGAAAAACATTTATTTCTTACAGCTGACACAAATCCTGAAATACATCTGCCGTGTGTCGACTTCCTGCTTTCATGGAAGCAGGCATATGGTTAACACCCTGTATTTACAAATTAGCTGCTCTGCCGAGACTGCTAGTTGACACAGCTGAGAGATCAAATTACAGATGTGATTTTTAACAGATGAGGGGGAACTAAACAGGAAGACAACAGAGGGTTAACTTCCTGTGTTTACAAATTAGCTGCTCTGCCGAAGACTGCCAAGATTCCTAAGCTGACACAGCTGAGAAATCAAATTACACTAGTGATTACAAATATCAAATTACATATGAGGGGGAATGAGTTTTAACTCTCTTAATACATACAGGGTTCATTTCTATACGTTTTCCTTCTGTCTTGTGCAAGTGTTTAGGTCCACTTTAAAGCAAATGGAATATTCTACGATCTCCAAGCCTGACCTGTGGGTAACACGACACCCAAATGTTTTGCTTGTTTTTCAGGTACTAAAAAAGCGGGCTTATACAAGGGTGTTTACACTACGTAGGTAAAGGAGGCGGAGACATACAAGAAACTAGGACGTCTTTAGCATCAAGCAAAGCATCCACCTTCAACAATCACAAAAGGTTTTCTCTGCACATCAAAGAAACTCAGGAAGGGACTGTGGAAGAAGGAACCTTTCAGATAAGATATTATAGTATGATAGTAGAGTATACAGATTGTGGAAGATTATCAACACACAGGATGATAGTGACATCGCAGAAGGATCTGGATAGGATGGCTATATAAGCAAGTAAACAGCAGATAAAATTCAATGCTGCAAAAATGTAATGTCGTGTATCTTGGTCATACCAACGCTCTAGCATAGTATGAAATAAACAGGATACAGATGGAAGAATCAAACTCGGAGGAGGCCTTAACCCTCCTGGCGGTCTATTAAAAACCGCCAGGGGGCAGCAGAGCAGTTTTTATTTATTTATTTTTTTAAATCATTTAGCGAGCCCACGGCTCGCTACATGATAGCCGCTGTGCAGCGGCATCCCCCCCCCCACCCTCTTCGATCGCGATCTCCAATCAGGAAATCCCGTTCAAAGAACGGGATTTCCTGGAGGGCTTCCCCCGTAACCATGGCGACATGACGTCATGACGCCACTGGGAGTCCCGATCTACCCCTCAGCGCTGCCTGGCACTGATTGGCCAGGCAGCGCACAGGGTCTGGGGGGGCGGCGCGGTGAGTAATCGGCGGCGATCAGAATGCACACGCAGCTAGCAAAGTGCTAGCTGTGTGTTGCACAAAAAAAAATCATGCAAATCAAATCCTCCTGCGCGGCATAGCCCGTGCTCAGCACGGGCTTACCGCCAGGGAGGTTAAGGTGGCTATACACTGGTCGATTTGCCATCAGATCGACCAACAGATAGATCCCTCTCTGATCGAATCTGATTAGAGAGGGATCGTATGGCTGCCTTTACTGCAAACAGATGGTGAATCGATTTCAGCCTGAAACCGATCACAATCTGTGGAGCTGCCGCTGACGCCGCCCTCCCCCCTGCATACATTACCTGATTCGGCCGGTACGAGTCCCCCGATCTCCGCTGTCTTCTCCGTGCTCTGCTCCAGGGCTCCAGCTTCACTTCCGGTCTGGGGAAGTTTAAACAGTAGAGGGTGCTCTACTGTCTAAACTTCCTGTCGGGACAGGAAGAAGTGTAGCTTGCCGGAACCCAGCGGAGAATGAGCAGTTGTGACAGCGGGGATACGCGCCGGCCGGATCAGGTAATGTATTGCCGCTAGCGTCGGTCGTTGGACATTTGAACGCAGCCATCGACGAACTCCCGACCCGCCGGCGATAGAGTGAAATCTTCCGCGCAGACAGATCGACGGGAACGATCGATTTCGGACAGAAATCGATCGTTCAGTCGGCCTTTGCGCAACGATTTCACAGCAGATTCGATAACAGTGATCAAATGTGCTGTATATCGGTGGGAAATAGTATAAGTGTATGGGCCCCTTTAGGAGTAATTGTATTCCATGCCAAGCAGCTGCAGCTAAAGCTAATAAAATTTTGGGATGCATTAAAAGGGAAATAAAAACTCGAGATGCTAGCATAATATTGCCCCTGTTTAACTCTCTAGTAAGGCCACATCTGAAATATGGGATTCAGTTCTGGGCACCACATTACAGGAAAGATATGGTGCAGAGACGAGCAACAAAATTTGATACGAGGGATGGAAGGTCTCACTTACCAAGAAAGGTTACATAAATTGGGTTTATTCAGTCTGGAGAAAAGACACCTTAGAGGGGATTAAATACATCAGGGGGCGATATAAAAGCTTAGCAGATGAGCTTTTTTTGTGTTTAGGGTTTTGTAAAAGACTGGGGGACATGATGTGCTATAGAGGAATAAAAAAAAAGTTTTTGCCATTTAGGGTTCTTTACCATTAGGGTCATTAAAATGTGGAACGCATTACAACAGTAAATAGTTATGGCAAATTCTATATATGAGTTTAGGGTGAGCCAAGATGCTTTCCTTGTAATGAAGAACATCCATGGCTATAATTACTAGGTAATTTCCGGTCGTGTCGATTCAGAGATTTTATCTGATTGTCATCTGGAGTCGGGAAGGAATTTTTTTTACCTTTCTAGGCTTAATTGGACCATGCCTTGTAAGGGTTTGTTTTGCCTTTCTCTGGATCAACAGAGATATGTGAGGGTGCAGGCTGGTGTTGTATTTTGTTCTCTGGTTGAACTCGATGCACGTATCTTTTTCAACCCAAATAAGTAACTACAGACAGGCGAGACCAACTCATTATTGACTCCATTAGGTGCCAATACTTTGTAGCCTGCCAATTAAAATCATCTGATTAGTAAGCAAACTTGTGCCAAGGGCTTCGTGGCCAATATCCAGTTATGCAGAAGGAGATAGTGCCCGTAAAACAAAGACCAGGTTATGCCGGTCCCCCCCCCGAGGCTTAGTTTCGCTTTCGGCCAACTGCCAGTCGTCCTCCGATAACGCGTCCTATTCCTCCGCATTCCCCGAGGAAAAGCGCAGGCTTTGCGCCTGCGCATGACGCGCTTTATGGCGGGGAATGCGGAAGAATAGGACGTGTTGCCGGAGGACGACTGGCAGTCGGCCGAAAACGAAACTAAGCCACGGCGGAGGACACTGGAGGAGCTGCGCGGGCACAGGACGGCTGCAGGGGGCTTGGGAAAGCCCCAGGTAAGTGAAACTTTTTTCTGCTCAACGGTTAAGGTTCCCTTTAAATGGAGTGTCACTACAGACTGCAATGAAAAGTGCAGGATTGTGAAATGTCTGATTTGTTTTTTTTAGTAGTTTATACACAAGGGGATTAGGATTCTGTATAGAAAGAACTATACACAGCAGGTACACAGGGAGGGGGGAAAGAGAGAGACATCAAGCATATGTACACATACACAGAGGAAAACAACAACAAAACAGGCTCAGTCTCTCTCTCTCCTTCCCTGGCTTCCAAACACTGCACCTGCAGGCTGGCTGTAATCATCCTAGCAGGAGGGGCGGAGCTACATCCTACCTGTGTGTGTTCCTCCCCTCCCTACCAACTGCATGTAAGAATAACTACAGCGGTGATAAACTTAAAAGTGGTATGAAACCCAGCAATTCTTCTTTGCCCTAAAAGATTATTTACAGCATATTATATACTATCACCATTTTTTTTTACTAGAACTGGAGATAACATTATCTTGTGTTTACTTAATTTTATCAATTGAGGAATGTTAACATTCTCTGGCAATTTAGACACTCCAGAACACAGACTGATACTCAGAAAGCATTTCTGCATGCATTAGAATATGAATACACCAGTTATGAATAAAATGCAACGGCAGCTCTCAGAGCAAAAAAAAAAAAAAGTACTTTGACAATTTGTAATTTCTAAATGAATAATAATACTTATGCACAAAAGCAAATATAAATGTATGGGATATAAAAAGTAGGAAAACATGTTTTTATTGATTATTATGTCAGAGTTTTATACCGCTTTAAGAACTGAAGATAACACTCTATGAAAATGTATCACTACACATTAATAAGGCAAGTTTCTTTAGTGAATTAACACTGAAAATACCGATGGATGTGTGGTGATAAGTTTTTCCCTTGCCTTAAAGGGAACCTTAACTGAACGGGGGGGGTAAAGAGTTTCACTTACCTGGGGCTATTACCAGCCCCCTGCAGCAGTCCTGTGCCCTCGGCGCCCCTCTGGAATCCTCTGGTCCCCTGCTGTCACTTAGTTTCGTTTTTGACGACTCACCAGTCGCCGGCCGCCATGCGTATTATTGGACGCATTCACCAATGCAATTAGCGCTATTGCGGACCGCAACGCGTACAAAAATACGCGTTGCCGCATATCTACGCGTGCAGAATAGCAATAGCGCTAATTGCATTGATGAATGCGTCCAATAATACGCATGGCGGCCGGCGACTGGTCAGTCGTCAAAAACGAAACTAAGTGACAGCGGGGGACCAGAGGATTCCAGAGCGGCGCCGAGGGCACAGGACTGCTGCAGGAGGCTGGTAATAGCCCCAGGTAAGTAAAACTCTTTACCCCCCGTTCAGTTAAGGTTCCCTTTAAGGTGCGTACACACATGCGACTATAGTCGTTTGAAACGATCGTTCCCCGATCCTTTCAAACGACGATCGTTTGGAAAAAAGCAGCCAACGACCATTAAGTCTAACGACGGACGAGCTAGATCGTGCAAAACGAATGATCTAGCTTGGCGGATTTTTCCCAACGCTGATCGTTTGCAAAAGTAGTACATCGTTGGTAACGGTCGTTCGTACTAGGCATGACATGCGCATTTTGCTATTTCTCCATGGAACTTTTCATTTTTATGCGCAGGCGCAATAGTTGCTTTACTTGATGTAACGTTCCTTCTAACGATCAGATCGTTACACACCTTTTGAAAATAACTTTACTTAGGTCGTTCTTTTATCAATTAAAAGTTCGTTCGTCGTTGATAACGAACGATCGTTGTCGCATGTGTGTACGTAGCATTATTGTCACCAGCATGATCTAAGTGAATTGAGGCCATTGTTAGCAGAGATATCTTGCCATCTGATCATGTTTACAAACATCTGTTGGAGATTATCATAGATAGTCATGCGTCATACAGGTTCAACGTCTCCTGGCTGCCCAAAACAAAGTCAGACATTGTCATCAGATTTCCTTAACTGAGGCATGTTTAACACCCCTGCAGTGTTCCCCAACCCGGTCCTCAGGGCCCACCAACAGTGCATGTTTTGTGGAAATCCACACAGGTAGCTAATCAGCTCTGCTGAGACACTAATGACCTCAGCTGTGCACGTTTGTGGTTTTCTGCAAAACATGTACGGTTGGTGGGCCGAGAGGACAAGGTTGGGGAACTCTGCTTTAGGATATCCATAACATTTCACGATTTTTCACGGAGATTGTACTCCTAGTATTCTCCTTATCCACAAGGTGTCATGTCCAGCAGCTGCAGCCTACCAACCACCCGACGGAACAAAAACATTGCAGGCGACAAGGGTACGAGGAGCCCAATCTCCGTTACAATCGTGAAAGATTTGCATACCTTAAACAGGAGACATGAAGTCTCATTTCCATGATCCTTGTAGTAACCTCATACTCAAGAATACTGAGGCAAAAAGAGAGACCAAGGGCCCAATGGTGCAGTATCGTAAATGGAGTGGAAAGTTGTAAGTATATGTAGCTCCACCGAATAAGCCAGTGGGAAATTAACCGTCCCTGCTCGGTTTTCCAGGTCCTGTCAGAAGCTGGATGGACGCTCTCCTGGGTATGTAGTTTTTGGGGAAGTTTATCTGAGTTCATAGGAATGGAGGCGTCCCAAGTGTAAGAGTCCTAATGTTCTACAGATTTCTAGTAATTAAAAAGGAGAGGTAATCTCTTATCGCTCCTGAAGACAAAAAAAAAATAAAAATAAAAAAGCAGTACTGGAAAATTATTCAAAACAGACCATCAACACGTTTCATGGGTACTAGCCTGCTTCCTCAGGTCAACAATGCACAGTGCCTTGCAGCAGATTGAACATGGTACAGGCACCTCTAATCTTCTGATATTCAGAGGCGCCCATACCATATTCACTCTGCTACAAGGCACTGTATTGACCTGAGGAAGCGGACTAGTACCCGTGAAATGCGTTGTCTTTTTTGTTTTGAATAAATACTTTTCCAGTACTACTGGGGTTTATAACTTTCACACTTGTGGCCTCCATTCCTAGGAGTAGTGCCTATATGGTGTTTGGAGACTTGTCACGGGCGCTGTCCTATAGGAAGCCTGCTTGTAATAGGCCGTATCTGAAGGTATGACTGATAAACTCATTATTTTGCTTGTGTTACACCTCGCACAGGTGCAGTACAAAGACACACGGGGCATACTTATTAGTTCTCTCTATAGATACAAGACAGCCCATGAAAGGCCACACATGTCACCTGAATAGATCAAGAGCATCAGGTCCTATTTCAGTAGACTTTTTGCTCTGTGGGCCAATTTTTGTCAACCTTGGTTTAATGATCTTAGCATCCTTAAACCTGTAAAAACTTTCAATTAGGATTGGCCAATCACTGAACAATTTTACCACCTCTGTGTAGTATGTGGGTCAAGGGATACTGAATACTACGAGCAGATTGTGTAGGTAAACTGTCATATTACATGGAGATGGTAAACTGGTCGCCGATTGGCCAATTATAATTGATAGTGTGTACCAGGCTTTGCATGAAACGGCTTTAGTTGTGTACAGGCATTAAGACAGACAGCTGAATCATTTACAAATAAATGAGGTATTCCAGTCCAGCCAGCATCAAACTGCACTTCTCATGCGAGCTGGTCAATGAGATGCTATTAATTCTGACTTGCACACAAATTTATTGCATACAGTTTGGAAATGATCCACACTTCCTGCAGACTTCTATTAGCTCAATTCCAAACTGCATAGAATTTGCAAGAGCAATAAAATGATAACTCTATAAATTAGAATATCATGCAAAAGTCCATTGTTTTCAGTAATGCAACTTTAAAGGGGAGACTGAAATATGAAACAGGAACCCTTTGCGGGCGTTTTGGATGAATTAGCCGATTAGAGTCTGACACTTTGTGCCGAGAATATTGAACATTTTCACAATACTCTAATGGTCTGCGATTTTGATTTTGGGGTTCTCATAAGCTGTAAGCCATAATCATCAAAATTATAACAAATATAAAGGCTTGCAATCACGTTTTACATGTAATGAGTATTTCATATATTGGTTTCACCTTTAAAGTGCCCCCAGTGTCCCCTTCTGTGTCACCTCTGCCCTTTGGACCTGTTTACACAATTTCAAAAGCCAATTTTTCCTTGATTTTTTTTTTAATCGATTTTCTCAAAAACTAAGTCCAATTTGAATTTTTTTTTTGACTTGTTCCCATGGAAACACAGAATCCATGCCGTTCGTATCGGCGGTCCGTTAGTAATTCAGGCATTCGTAAGTCTTGACTACCTGTAGATGGACTTTTGCACAATATCATTTTTCGAGTTTCACCTGGACACTGCTTTGTTAAAGAAACATGGAACAGCACCTCGGCAATCCTCTGTGGTTGTGCTGGAACCAACCCCTTGTACCAACATGGTGAAGATCAGTCTTGTTTGAAGATAATGGTCGGCACCACATTCAAGTATAAATCAGCTTTATTGAAGCTCCATATAATGACGTGTAGCCACTACAGCCCGCTGTTTCGTTTAACATGCCCTTTTAGAAGCCGCTCAGCAATGGCCCAAAACAGCGGGCAGTAACGGAAACGCAGCATTTTATGGATCTTCAATAAAGCCAATTTATACTTGGATGTGGTGTCGACCATTATCTTCAAACAACACTCATTTTGTTTAGACACTTTTTTCGATCTCCTACATTTAGAGAACAAACAAGAAACACAGGCATGTAAACTTATGTGTAGGAATAAACAGGATTGTGCCATACCTGATGGTGCTCCCTTGCTGGCTATAGGTCCAGGCATTGCTTGCTCCCTTGGCATCTGTCCAGAGTTACCTGGCGCGTTTTTGTCCCACAAACTAACATTCTTGTAATTGTAATTGTTAGGGTCCCCCCAAGCAGCTGTACCATCGTCAATGTCCATTTTACGGCCGATGGTCTGTTGTGACGGTTCCTCCCAGCCACTTGGCTCTTCATCCTTGGCCACTGTTGGCGTAGGTCCACCCTTCCACCCTGGATTGGGTGGCTGCCTACCATTTCCAGGAGGTGGAGGAGGTTGGGAGCCCCAGGAGCCAGAAGGTGGGGCTGCCTGTGGAGCTTCCTGCTGTTTGTTCCAAGGAATCGGAGGCCTAGCTGGCTCTCCCCAGTTTCCACCTCCTTGGGACCTCTTATTCTCCTCCCAGCCAGTTCGAGGTGCTGAGTTAGAGTTGGCCCCATTGTTCCAGGATCCACCACCATCATTCTGACCCACATCCCCCCAACCGGAGGAAGCTTTGTTTCCTGAGCTTTCCCAGCCCCCAGGGCCTTTGGGAGGCTCAATGTCCTCACTGTTGCTTCCTCCCCATCCGTTCTTTCCTGCTGACCAGCCGCTTCCAGGAGCAGGTTGTCGAGAGCCCCAACCCTGCTCAGCGCTTGCACCATTATCATTGTTCCATCCAGGACCTGCCTTTTCATCCTGTCGTCCACCAACCCCACCCCCATTATTACCGCCCCCACCCCAACCACCACCACCACCAGTTGAGCCATTTTTATAGTCACTCCAGCCGGATGCTTTGGTGTCCTTCCATTCTTGACCAGACGAAACGGGGGCAGAATCTCCCCAACCAGACTTGTTCTGATTGCTTTGGCTGGGGGCATCCCCCCAGCCCCCTGAGCTCTTTGCTTGTGATGTGTTTTCCCATCCTTCAGTCCCACGGTCTGCTTTGCCTTCAGGTCGAGCAGTCACTTCTTCAGAATCCCATGCTGCATCCTGCTTTATCTGGGTTTGCCCCCAGCCCGAGTTGGAGAGTACTCGGGGATCTAAGTCCGTTCGATTCAGCATGGTCTGCAAGACTGCTTGACTGTCTGGGAGAGCAGACCTGTGTGAGCGCCGACTGCCAGAGTTGAGGCTGTCTCCACTACCCCCAGCCTTAGGATTGCTTCCAGTGCTTTGTCCCCCTGCCTCACTTCCTGCAGAGCTGGGGGCCCGGCCCCAGCAGGACGTTGATGATGCATTGCCCTGGTTCTCCGATAGTGAGTGGCCCTTCTGATTGTCCCATGCTCCAGTGCTAGAATTTCCTTGGTTCGACCCACCCCATTCTCCAACCTTTAAGTCCTCGTGCCCAGACGGCTGCTTCCATTCTCCCTGAGACACCCCTCCAGCCATCAGTTTGTTCCCTTCACCCCATTTCACTTCACTGGGATCTGTTTGTGGGCCATATCCCCAAGAACCATTTCCACCACTTTTGCTGTCCCAAGATTCTCCCCTGGACCCATTGGGCCTATGAGATGAAGACGCCTTCCTCGCATCCTCTCTTTCTCGTCCATTATTTCCAGAGTTACCGATCCCACAGTTGGCATCTCCCGAAACAGACTGCCCCCTCGTTGCCCCCCAAGAGCCCAAACCTCCATTCTTTCTATCTCCAGTGCTTTGAGCAGAGGGATCAGAACCCCGGCAAGCATCCCCTGACCCCGCCCCAAAGGCCGTTCCCTTGTTCTCAAGGGTGTTTGAAGAATTTGAGTTCGTAGAGTTAGTGTTTCCATTTTTTGGTCCGTCAGTGTGATGTGTTGTGGCCGTCTCCCTGCCAGAGGCTGCAAAACCGGCACCCGCATTTTCCATCTTTGACTGCTGCTCCCGAGAGGTCGGACCCGTAGGGACAAGCTGTGCGCTGGAGAAGCTGCCATCTGACTCTGGGTTTCCTTTCCTGCTGCCTTCCTGAACCAGGGCCGGCCAGGCAGACGGATTGGTATTTGGGTTAAAGTTATTGAAACCAGAGGCAGCCCCTGTTCTCTCAGAACCACCCATGCTCCTCCAGTTCCCCAGTCTATTAACTCCCTCTGTAGCAGGGTTGGAAGACGGGACGGGCTTTGCCTTGGGGTCTGCTTTCCATACCCCCTGGATACATTCGCTGCCAGGCTGCTGTTGCTGGCCCTGGCCCCCCCTTCCTTTGTGGCTAGTGGCGCTTCCTTGTGGGGGTCCCTTCTCCGAGGCTGGGTTCGAGGCACTGTTGTTGTCTGTGGCGTTGTCGGAAGGGGGCTCTGCGTCCACACCAGCTATGCAAGGCCACTCTTCCATGTCCGACCCGTCTACAATCACTTTGTCCCAGGTGTGGGGAGGATTTGCGGTGGGGCCACTGCTGGAGGGGGCTCCCGAGCCCCACGTGGAATTTGCATAATTTGAAGTAGCAGCTGCCCCTGACGATGTATCTAGGAAGTGAAAGAAAACGGGAAAGTGATTAGCTAGAAAGCAGAACAAGACACTCGTTTATTTCCTAAATGTATTAAAATTAACCAAAACTATAAAATTAGGTCTACTTTAGAAGGCTGGGCAAAGGCAGGTGGGTAAAATTGGATCAAAAATAAAATTTCAAAAATCTTGATGTTTACCATGTCCTTATTGGAATCTATTCCTGCCTCAGCCGTCTCACTTCTTGAGCTAAAATACTGACATTGGCAGAACCTTAAAGGGATTCTTAAGTCAGGGCTAAAAAATGAGGTTAACTCACCTGGGGCTTCCCTCAGCCCCCTGAAGCCGATCGGTGACCTCGCAGCCCCGGTCCGATGCTCCTGGACCCGCCGGCGACGACTTCAGGTTTCGCCGTCACCGGCCGACAGGCATGGGAACGCGAGTGATTCTTCGCGTTCCCAGCCACAATAGCACCCCCTATACTGCTAATGCGGCCCGTATAGGGGGTGCTATTGTGGCTGGGAACGCGAAGAATCACTCGCGTTCCCATGCCTGTCGGCCGGTGAGGGCGAAACCGGAAGTCGTCGCCGGCGGATCCAGGAGCATCGGACCGTGGCTGCGAGGTCACCGATCAGCTGCAGGGGGCTGAGGGAAGCCCCAGGTGAGTTAACCTAATTTTTTAGCCCTGACTTAAGTATCCCTTTAAGCTAATTATCTCATTGCAAGTAAGGGCAATGAGTAAGGACAACTGAGGCGAAAATAAACTAATGAAATAAACAATTATATTTATCTTCCTTCTCCTAAAAAGGACTTTTTAAGATATTCCACAGTTTTATTTTATGTTTAAATCTACTTTTTAAGTTTTAACTGTTTTATTGTTTTTTGCTCAATGACATTCATTGAAGTATGCCAGAGCTAAAATCTATGAACTATTGACCTTTTTATCGCTTTCCTGCTCTCAGAAGCCATTTTCTGCTAGGAAAGTGTTTTATAGTTGGAATTTCTTATCAGTGAGGGTCACACTGTAGTCACTTCCTGTCTGAGTCAGGACAGTAAGCAACTTACATACCTGATATTTAACTCTTTCAGGCAGAGAAAGAACAAAAGGAACACAGCATAGTTATTTGTGTGCTAGGCACTGTACATACACGTCTATCTCATCATGTCACCTCGGGCATCCTTTAAAGCTAGACCTCCCCCCAACTCCTTCACTTAGCCTCACTTAGCTACTGAGGTTGTTTTCACAGTTCAGCACAGCTCTGATTACTTTGGCAACAACCTTATCACTACCTATCACACCTAAATGATCTATATTTTTTTTCAGGACATATTAGGCTTTTTTGGGAGGGCAAATTTTTATATTTAGTAATAAAAAGTAATATTTGTTATACATTTTAAAGGGAAAATAAGGAAAACATGAAAAAATACAGTATGTATCCAAATTCATCCATTATAGTTTTAATGTAAACAGTTCTACTGTACATTTAAACCCACACATTCTATTTATCTATCTCTCCTGTGTATTAAAACAGTTAATTTGTGTTCATCATGTATCAGGCACAGACTCTATACTTTACTCACTGCTACGTCACTCTTTTCCTGCAATTTTTTTTAGTTTACACGTGTTTACTCTCTAGTCCTGTGCTAAATTTCCTGGGGAAAGGAGGGGAGTTTGCGGCTATTCCTTTTCAACTCTCTGGCCTTTTTTTATCATCCCAGAGATGAACAGTGTTATCTAGGATTTAGTAGAGAGGAGATTGCAGTGACTTATTTTCACGTCCTCTGGTAGAATGTGGTTTTAAAATGAAGTAATCTTAAAAAGAAACTCCAACCAAGAATTTAAATTTATACCAATCAGTAGCTGATACCCCCTTTTACATGAGAAATATATTGCTTTTCACAAACAGACCATCAGGGGAGCTGTATGACTGATTTTGTGCTGAAACCACTTCCACAAGAAGCTCTGGGACCGCGGTACTCTGGGCAAACTGCCACAATGTAACAAGGTTCACAGACAGGAAATGGCTGTTTACAGCTGTCTCTAACAGCCAAAACAGCTAGGAGCAGCTACATAACCTGCCCACAGTAAAAATGTCACCATGTAATAAATGTCAGAATGTAAATCAGGAAGTGGAAAGATTTTGCAATGAGCAAACACTGACTAAATCATTTATACATAATTATGGTAAAAAATGAAGCACTTTTTTACTACATTATTTTCACTGGAGTTCCTCTTTAAAGTATAACTGCAATGATAGTTATAATTTAACCACTTCAGCCTACAGTGTTGTTCACCTTATGCATCCGAGCAACTTTCACCTCCCATTCATTCGCCAATAACTTTATCACTACTTATCACAATTAATTGATCTAGATCTTGTTTCTTCCGCCACTAATTAGGCTTTCTTTGGGTGGTACATTTTGCTAAGAATTTTTTTTTTTAAATCCGTTTTAACAGGAAGATTAAGAAATGGAAAACATTGGTTATTTCTCAGATTTTGGCCATTATAGTTTGAAATGAATACATGCTACTGTAATTAAAACCCACGTATTTTATTTGCCCATTTGTCCCGGTTATTACCCCATTTAAATTATGTCCTTATCACAATTTATGGCGCCAATATTTTATTTAGAAATAAAGGTGCATGAGTGAGGGTCACACTGTAGTCACTTCCTGTCTGAGTCAGGACTGAGTCAGCCACTCACATACCTGATATTTAACTCTTTCAGGCAGTGAAAGAAAAAAAAGGAACACAGCATAGTTATTTGTGTGCTAGGCACTGTACATACATATGTCACTCTGCGTTATCGAGATTGTTAACCAATTTACACTGAACTGTCTCCAAAACTTCATTAAAGAGATTTTGTAACAAAATTTCCAGCCTTATTTCTTCTATCTTATAAGTTCCTATATCTGTTCTAATGTGATCTGGAATACTGCAGCCTTTTCTAGTTGCACTGTCTCTGTAATATAGCTAATCTTCTTTTCATTGTCAAGCTTTGTTGAGCCAAAAAGGAATGTGCTGCCTCTGCTGTGATAGGGAGAAGTTATGCACGCCCCCTCCAGGCTCTGTGTGTGTGCTTTGTTAATTCCTTTTACAGAAAGGTCTCTTGCTCTCAATTTCAGCTTGTTTGAGGGGGGAAGGAGCTGCCCGTGCTGAGAAACTATGAGAATCCCTGACTAGAGTGCAGAAAATTCACTATGTAATAAAAACATGTTGTCTTACTCCAAGTTGTATAGGCTCGAAAGCCTACTACCAATTAAGCATATTAGGTGATGTGCATCTCTGTAATGAGAAGGGGTGTGGTCTAATGACATCAACACCCTATATCAGGTGTGCATAATTATTAGACAACTTCCTTTACTTTGGCAAAATGGGTCAAAAGAAGGACTTGACAGGCTCAGAAAAGTCAAAAATAGTGAGATATCTTGCAGAGGGATGCAGCACTCTTAAAATTGCAAAGCTTCTGAAGCGTGATCATCGAACAATCAAGCGTTTCATTCAAAATAGTCAACAGGGACGCAAGAAGCGTGTGAAAAACCAAGGCGCAAAATAACTGCCCATGAACTGAGAAAAGTCAAGCGTGCAGCTGCCAAGATGCCATTTGCCACCAGTTTGGCCATATTTCAAAGCTGCAACATCACTGGAGTGCCCAAAAGCACAAGGTGTGCAATACTCAGAGACATGGCCAAGGTAAGAAAGGCTGAAAGACGACCACCACTGAACAAGACACACAAGCTGAAACGTCAAGACTGGGCCAAGAAATATGTCAAGACTGATTTTTCCAAGGTTTTATGGACTGATGAAATGAGAGCGAGTCTTGATGGGCCAGATGGATGGGCCCGTGGCTGGATTGGTAAAGGGCAGAGAGCTCCAGTCCGACTCAGACGCCCGCAAGGTGCAGGTGGAGTACTGGTTTGGGCTGGTATCATCAAAGATGAGCTTGTGGGGCCTTTTCGGGTTGAGGATGGAGTCAAGCTCAACTCCCAGTCCTACTGCCAGTTTCTGGAAGACACCTTCTTCAAGCAGTGGTACAGGAAGAAGTCTGCATCCTTCAAGAAAAACATGATTTTCATGCAAGACAATGCTCCATCACACGCGTCCAAGTACTCCACAGCGTGGCTGGCAAGAAAGGGTATAAAAGAAGAAAAACTAATGACATGGCCTCCTTGTTCACCTGATCTGAACCCCATTGAGACCCTGTGGTCCATCATACAATGTGAGATTTACAAGGAGGGAAAACAGTACACCTCTCTGAACAGTGTCTGGGAGGCTATGGTTGCTGCTGCATGCAATGTTGATGGTGAACAGATCAAAACACTGACAGAATCCATGGATGGCAGGCTTTTGAGTGTCCTTGCAAAGAAAGGTGGCTATATTGGTCACTGATTTGTTTTTGAATATCAGAAATGTAGATTTGTGAATGTTGAGATGTTATATTGGTTTCACTGGTAAAAATAATTGAAATGGCTATATATTTGTTTTTTGTTAAGTTGCCTAATAATTATGCACAGTAATAGCCACCTGCACACACAGATATCCCCCTAAAATAGCTAAAACTAAAAACAAACTAAAAACTACTTTCAAAAATATTCAGCTTTGATATTAATTTTTGGGTTCATTGAGAACATGGTTGTTCAATAATAACATTATTTCTCAAAAATACAACTTGCCTAATAATTCTGCACTCCCTGTATATCTTATCTAAAGTTTAGATGCAGCATATCTAGCTGCAAACAGATTCAACAGTTTATGATAATTTATTCCTGTGATACAATCAGAGCGGCCATGTTCTGTTTGTCACAGGCTGAGGGCTGGAGATGCCATCAGCTTGCCTGTGTGTAATGTGACAAATTCAGTCCCCTCTCCTCTGACTCTGAAATCAATGGCTAGTAACCTCCTCCTGCCCAGATCCCATAAGCACTTACTACAGTGCCAAGGCTCTGTGTAAAAATTTGGGCGAGGCTTGTTTAGTTTATAGGGAATTAAGAGTATTAAAACAAAACAAAGTATTTGGCTTGAGGAATTCCCTATAAACTATATGAAAGGAACACAATTATCCAATGAGTAAAAGTTTATCTTGGATCCACTGTAAGGGGGCAGAGACTGCTGGTACGGAAGTGGTTAAAGGGAATCTGAAGTGAATTTAAAAATACAAAAACAGATACTCACTTAGGCTGGGTCCACACTAGACCCGGTTGCAGGACGGACACTGCAGTCCGGATCAGGGGAAGTACCCACCGTACCGCAAACTGATGAAAGTGCATCAGTTTTGCATCAGTTTTGTATCGGTTTCCGTTCAGGTTTTTCCCTGACAGAAAACGTCTCTATCATTAGGAAGGAGTGGGAGGATTTTTTGGGCCAATCATAAAGCTCAGGCTATCCGTTTTCACATCCGTTTTTTGTCTGTGGAGTTGGAGATGCGTTTTCTCATTGCTTTCACTACCCCTGCGTGTATCCGTGGTCCTGATCCGTTGCGTGAAAATGCAGCAGGTCCGGACCTTCCGTTCAGGTTTTGAAAACGGGTCCCCGCAAACACAGACGGATCCGTTTTTTACTTGGGTGAGGCTGGCTGCTATTTTAAACATTAGTATCCGGGACTCCGTTTTTCATCAGGTTTGAAAAACGCAGCCACGGATACGTTTCCGGACCTAGTGTGGACCAGCTCTTATAGAGAGTCTGAAGAGAGTTAAAAACTCGCTTTTTAGCTTATAATCATCATGGGCATGCTTGCCCCAGCTAAAACGCCGCTATCCCGCGGCTGAATGAGGAGTCTTTACCTCAAAAATCCCCCCTGCAAAATCCCCCCCCTTGCAAAATCCAGGAAGGAAGGAGACATTTTTGACATGTTTACAAACGGACTGGAAACGCATGCTGCAAAAGCACAACATTTTGAAAAACGGATCAGTTTTTAGAAAAACTTAACCATTTAAAACGCATTCCGATCTGCAACCTGACAAGTGTGGACCGACCCCTACAGGAATAAATATATTATTGATTTATCAAGTGCCAACAAGTACAGGAATATATATATATATATATATATATATATATATATATATATATATATATATATATATATATATATATATATATATATATATATATATATATATATATATATATATATATATATACACGCGCACACACACTTCCCCATGAGGGACGGCAGCCAAGCTTGCAGACCTACGCTGGAGTCTACGGATGTCTGGCCAGAAGTTTGGACACTTGAAGGGCTGCCCCTCTAGAGGCCTCAGCATGTGAAAGGGATTCTTCCAGCCTGAAATGCTATTCCAGAACATCGTGTACACTGCTGGCATCCCACAGAAAGGAACCTTTGTGCTCCAGATCTGTCCTGCCACAGGCAGAGGAGGGGACGCAGCTATCCCAAACTCTAAACGGAACTGAAGCTTCCTAAAACATGACCCTGTGCGCAAAAGACAGGCAGAGGAGGGGACGCAGCTATCCCAAACTCTAAACGGATCAACAACTTCCTAAACCATGACCCTGTGTGCAAAAGAACGCCGAATACAGTCCAGATCTATCCTGCCACAGGCAGAGGAGGGAACCCAGCTATCCCAAACTCTAAACGGAACTACGACTTCCTATAACATGACCCTGTGTGCAAAAGACAAGCAGGGGAGGGGACGCAGCTATCCCAAATGCTAAACGGAACTGCAACTTCCTAAAACATGACCCTGTGTGCAAAAGAACGCAGAATACAGCACTACCTCTAAGTAAGAAAGAGGATACTGCTTGTATGGAAACAGGAACGTGGGTTAGTAATGTGGACATATGTCCCATTAATGTTATTGATGGCAATGCTTACCATGGCTTATAAGAGAGCCTCAAACATCTGTGATTCTCGTCCACATTGGCTGGCCGAGAAAAACAAACAAAAATCCGGCCATTTCCCATCCCTCTCCTGCCTCTGCAATAGTGCCCTGAAATGCCTACAACAGTGGTTCTCACACTTTTTGGGGTGAGGGCGCCCTTCACGGCTTTAAAATATTTTCAAGGTGCCCCAGGGTGAACGGAGGAGACAAGTTAAAGGGATACTGTAGGGGGGTCGGGGGAAAATGAGTTGAACTTACCCGGGGCTTCTAACGGTCCCCCGCAGACATCCTGTGCCCGCGCAGCCGCTCACCGATGCTCCGGCCCCGCCTCCCGTTCATTTCTGGAATTTCTGACTTTAAAGTCTGAAAACCACTGCGCCTGCTTTGCTGTGTCCTCGATCCCGCTGATGTCATCAAGAGCGCACAGTGCAGGCCCAGTATGGTCTGTGTCTGCGCAGTACACGCCTGGTGACATCAGCGGGATCGAGGACACGGCAACGCAGGCGCAGTGGTTTTCAGACTTTAAAGTCAGAAATTCCAGAAGTGAACCGGAGGCGGGGCCGGAGCATCGGTGAGTGGCTGCGCGGGCACAGGACGTCTGCGGGGGACCATTAGAACCGGAGGCGGGGCCGGAGCATCGGTGAGTGGCTGCGCGGGCACAGGATGTCTGCGGGGGACCATTAGAAGCCTTGGGTAAGTTCAGCTCATTTTCCCCTGACCCCTCTACAGTATCCCTTTAAGTAAAACGGACAGAGGTATCTTACCTCTTCAGGTGAAAACACCAGTAGGACTTCAAAAAGATTTTATTTAAGCACGACTGTAAGGTTGACAACACATTTTGCAGGTCCTTGCCGTCTTCTTCAGGTCAATAATATAGACAAGTGCCTTTTCTTATGACTGTGTGAAGTGTGGGTGCCTCTACACGCCACACAGTGACAGTCTCTAGAGACATCCATGCTCCACACAGTCATAAGAAAAGGCACTTGTCTTTATTACTGACCTGAAGAAGAGGGCAAGGACCTGCAAAACGTGTTGTCAACCTTTCAATAGTGCTTGAGAAAAAAATCTATATTGGTGTTTTTATCTGAAGAGGAAAGATATTGCTCTTCTGTTTTAACCCTTTAGAGTATATCTAAGATATATTGGGTGCCTCCACCTCCCTGTGCCGTGGTGGGCTAGATTATCTCCTCCCGAGTGTCCCAACTCATTGTCTTCAAGGTTCCTCCCACTCCCTCCAAGTATTCAACTGGTGCCCTTTTAATAATTTTACGGAAGTTCCTCCAAGTGGCTTTGCGAGATTGAGAACTGCATGCAGATGTGAGTTCCAAAGCGCGCAGGTGGGAATTCCAAGCCACGCACGCACAGCCAAAGAGCTTATCCACAAGTGCTTTCCTTCACTGAGCATGTGCAGTTCAAAACTCGCACATGCATGATTTAGAATCGCTTGGCAAAGCTTGGAGGAACTTTCAGAAGGCTTGAGAGGTAAGACGATCGGGTATGGGTACACAGAGGACAACAAACAGCCTCTGGAGACTTAAGGGGCCCATACACCTAACGATTTTCCCGCCAGTATACAGCAGATTTGATCACTGATCGAATCTGCTGTGAAATCGTTGCGCAAACGCTGACAGAACGATCGATTTCCGTCCGAAATCAATCGTTCCTGTCGATCCGTCCGTGCGGAAGATTTTGCTCGATCGCCGGCGGGTTGGGAGTGCGTCGATAGCGGCGTTCGATTGTCCGACGACCGACGCTAGCAGCAATACATCACCTGCTCCGCCGGCGCGTATCCCCCGGTCTCCGCTGTCGTCTTCTCCGCACTGGGCTCCAAGTCCGGCTGACTTCACTGAATTTCCTGTCCCGGCAGGAAGTTTAAACAGTAGAGTGCCCTCTACTGTTTAAACTTCCCGGCAGGAAGTTCAGTGAAGCCAGCCGGACTTGGAGCCCAGTGTGGAGAAGACCACAGCGAAGACCGGGGATACCCGCCGGCGGAGCAGGTAATATAAACGGTGGAAGGGGGCGGCGGCAGCTTCACAGATCGTGACCGGTTTCATGCTGAAATCGATTCACAATCTGTTTGCAGTAAAGGCAGCCATATGATCCCTCTCTGATCAGATTCCATCAGAGAGGGATCTATCTGTTGGTCGATCTGATGGCAAATCGACCAGTGTATGGCAACCTTTAGGAGGAGGCAATCTAGCCCACCATCGGCTTCGTGCAATCATTTTTTCCCCTGATTCGGGGTCCTATAATGCAAATTTTATGGTCAACCCCCCCCTCTAAACTGCTCAGTCCCCTTCCCCCTGTGCCACACCCACCACTAGCTTAAAAGGACACCGCAGTTTTGTATTCTAAACAAACCTGAGAGTGGCTGGATGACTCAATTCCTCTTCCTCGGCTGTCTGTGTGCTCCTACTACTGGGCTGTTACTATTTGCATAAAGTACATCTCCAGGGACAGATCTAAAAATACCATCTGATGGCAGATTAATCACAGCGCTCAAATGTCTTTTATGTGTGAGCTGCAGCTAAAAGTTCTGCCTTAAAGGAATCACCAGGCAAATAATAGGAAAGTTGTAGATTTGCGCTTGCGCAGTACGCCGCAGACAACATGGGCTGGATTGACAGCGGCGCTTCACGCAGGTGCATTAAGGAGGACCTCAAGGTCGTCCTCTGCACCGCGCGGGGACCCCGGGCCGGCAGCTGCGAATGGAGCTCTCAGCGTGGGACAGACAGCTGCGAGGGGCTGAGGAAAGGCCCGAGTAAGTAAATAGGCTTTCCTATTATTTGCCTGATGACTCCTTTAAGCAAAATAGTGAAGCAGAGAAAGTTCATTTCAGGCTCTGCAAGTGTGGCTTCTACTGCAAAGTCAGAGTGCACGAGGCTGTGGCACAGACAGAATCGGTCTGAGAAGATCGCAGCCTGTAACAGACAGTCTATGGTGCCGTGCACAGTTGTGATTAGTTTGACATCCAAAAACAGAAATCTTAAAGCCACACACAGCCATAACCAAAAAGTTAAAGGGCAACTGAAGCGAGAGGGATATGGAGGCTGCCACATTTATTTCCTTTTAAGCAATACCAGTTGCCTGGCAGCCCTGCTGATCTTCTGCCTCTAATACTTTTAGCCGTAGCCCCTGAACAAGCATGCAGCAGATCAGGTGTTTCGGACATTATTGTCATATCTGACAAGATTAGCTGCATTATTTATTTATTTATATAGCGCCCACATATTACGCAGCGCTGTACAGAGTATATATTGTCTGGTCACTAAATGTCCCCCAGAGGAGCTCACAATCTAGTCCCTACCAGTCATATGTCTGTGTATATATGGTGTGTAGTGCATGTATTGTAGTCTAGGGCCAATTTAGAGGAAGCCAATTAACTTATCTGTATATTTTTGGGATGTGTGAGGAAACCTGAGTGCCCGGAGGAAACTCACACAGACACAGGGAGAACATACAAACTCCTTGCAGATGTTGACCTGGCTGGGATTCGAACTGGGGACCCAGCGCTGCAAGGCAAGAGTGCTAACCACTACGCCACCGTGCTGCCCTTTCTGGTGTTATACAGACACTACTGCAGCCAAAGAGATCAGCAGGATAGCCAGGCAACTGGTATTGTTTAACAGGAAATAAATATCACTTCATTTGTCCTTTAAATACTTTGCTAGGTAGAGGGAGTACTCTGGATAGTGAGGGGTCTCATCTCCTCCTCCACGTCACCACTGCTGGCTGGGCCCTCTGACAGTCCACAGCTCCTCTACCCCTGGTGAATGAGTGTAGCAGTACTGCACAGGCGGGAGTATGGTGGCGAGTGACTGTGCAGTAGCACAGAGCCACTTGTGGCAAAGGGGAGCTTGGCCTGGAAAACAGACAATGGCCTCAATTCACTAAGCTTATCTATTGTCTTTAATAACTCTTCTAGAGTTGTTACCATGGTGATAAGGCATGTAGTATTCAGGAAACATTTTACCTCAGGCAAACCTAAAGTTAACTTCTGTCTTTACGTTAACTCTCCAATCCTTAAAATAACTCCACAGTTAAAGACAGGCTGTTAATTAACTGCGTGTGAAAATAACTACAGAGGAGGTAACTACAGAGGAGGTAACGTAAGGAATGAAGAGATAAGATAACTCTCTCTTACTGTGGGGAGGTAAGTTTTCTCTTGCCTTATTATCTCCAGCATGATCTTAGTGAATTGAGGCCAGAGTCTTGTAGAATATATTCCGAGGGTCAGTGCACGGCATCGATGGGTATGAGGAGGACATGGGAGTAGACAGGGGCTTCCCTCTACCTAGAAAGGTAGAGGAAAAGAAACACAGGGAGGTCCGGGAGCCCAATCTGGTGCAATATCGTTAGTAGACAAGGACATTTTGCAAGTACAGAAAGTAGAATACTCACAAAAGTGGGTTGCTGGGTGAGGCAACCACTCGTTCTCGCATATGGGGAAGTATCGTCCCCTCTCAGCCTTTGTTACTGGTCCCAACTCCGAAAAAATAGATCTGTCGAAAACCTTCCGACATCGATCTTCCCCTAAGAGTAGAGGTACTGGCTAGTTCAGGGAGGGTTTGGAGGCGCCCGGTAGGAAGTTAGTATAAATTATACTCTACACGGTAGTAGCAATAGTAAGGATAAAGTGTGGTCCTACCTTATAGGTGTCCCATTAAGGGAAGTATACAAATGGAGGTATATAGTTAAAAGAATTCGATTTTATTGGTGCACAAGACAACGCGTTTCACTGCTTTCCACGGGCACCCGGGTCCTTTGCATCTCAGGAGTTTAGGCACAGCTATTGACCTGAGGAAGCGGCTTTAGCTGCGAAACGCGTTGTCTTGTGCACCAATAAAATCAAATTTTTAACTATATACCTCCATTTGTATACTTCCCGTAATGGGACACCTATAAAGGTAGGACCACACTTTTTTTACCCCTACTATTGCTACTGCCGTGTAGAGTGTCATTTATACTGCCTTCCTACCGGCGCCTCCAAACCCTCCCTGAACTCCCTCTACCTAGGTTCACCTCATATGTCTCACCTCAAGTTCCTTTCAAACAGAAACACACAAGGCATCAGGAACCTTAAAGAGGAGCTGTCAGCCATACTATCTCAGGAAAAAAAAAAATATAAGTAGATAAATACTTGCTCTACTTACATAACAGATGTATTGCACTGCCCATGTTATGATTCCTGTGAATCTTATAAAGGAAAAGTAGAGAATCCTATTCTAGACAGTTTCCATATTTACTGTGGCTAATTTGAAGCCAGTCGTGATCTAATATCCGCCCGCCCTCCATTACAGAAAGAGCATTGTCTCAGCGTGAGAAATATTGGCCAGTCAAAGAGGAACAGAGGTGTGGGAGGGGAAAATAGGAGGGAAAGAGGCTTCAGCCAATCAGGCTGCATTAGTTAAGTCTGAGGGGGAGTAGAGAAGCAAAAAAAAAAAAAAACAAAAAAAAAAAACCACAACCCAGCATGCCCTGCAACTTCCTTTTTGTGTACCAAATTTTCTGTGTACCAAATAAGAGTCATGTAAACTGGGGAATGATCATTTGTCATCAAGAAAAGTAATATTGATTTTAACTTTTGGATTGCCTGATTAGCATCCTTATTACTTGTTTACCAGATAAAAATAAAGAATTGATTTTTGATTTTATGCCCGACAGTTACACTTTAACGAAGGTCCTAACACTTCATTTTCATACATTCCTGTGACCCTGAGCAGCCCCTGTAAGACAGCATAGCCAGCTCACCTGTTGTGGGTCCACTCTCCCCCGGCAGCAGTGCCCCCGTCCCCAGCTGTGCGTTGCCTGGGCCCGCCCCTGGTGCAGTGGAGGAGGGGGGTGTCCCTGCTCCTCCCCCCGACAGCATACAGGATGCCGGAGGGGGCTGCCCACGCTTCAGTAACACTTTGTGGTCCTGCTGGCAGCGGAATCGCGGTGGCACCTCCCGAGGCATGTAGCGGGCGGTGCTGGGCGGTTGTCCGTTCGGCACTGCCACCCTTTTGGCATTGTTGCCACCATTGACTGGTGGCGAGGGGGAACTGCCAGGTAGGCTGGCGGCCGTCGCTTGGCTTAAACTTGGTTTCGTCACTTCGGGCACTTTGGTTTTTTGTTCTGTGACCTGGGAAGACAAAAAAAACAAATTAAAATCGAAAAATAACAAAAAAACAAACCTCCAAATGAAAAACAACAAAAAAAAACCCTCCAAATATAAAGTCTAACGGTAGTTTAGAAGCAGCAGCTGAACGACCAGCACAGAAAACGGCTTGAGCCAGCACAAGTGAAGACAAATAGTGTGGAGTCATGGAAAATGTCCTTAATGCTTTCAGAGCTGTGAGCGCAGAGTGCTGCCTGGACAGTTCTAGTGTCATGAGGTCAATAGATCTCCCAGGCAGGCACAATTTCTTTGACCATGTTTTAAAAAGGGTGACACATACACAGTGTGACAGGCGTGTCATCTGTATTTGTCAGGCTGCTGCTCTCTCTCTCTCTGGAGCTGCACGCAGTGGTACATTTGGGCCAGGATCCAAAGTTAAAGGGGCACTACAGCGAACAACTGTACAATGTAAAATATGTGCAAACAGACAAATAAGTAAAATGAGCCATAAATTACTCTTCTCCTATGTTGCTGTCACTTACAGTAGGTAGTAGAAATCTGACAGAAGCAACAGGTTTTGGACTAGTCCATCTCTTTATAGGGGGTTCTCAGGGATTTATTTATTTTCAAAAGCACTTGGTGAATAGCAGTTGCTCTGTCCAACTGCCAAAAAACTGTGTAGAGAGCAGGGAAGCTGACCAGCATCATTGTTTAAATCCTTTTTAGGGAATATCTTTTTAAAGAACAAAAGCCTTGCTGAGAATCCCCTATGAAGAGATGGACTAGTCCAAAACCTGTCACTTCTGTCAGATTTCTACTGCCTACTGTAAGTGACAGCAACATAGGAGAAAAGTAATTTATGGCTCATTTTACTCTGGAAAAAAAGTACTTATTTGTATATGTTTGCACATATTTTAAATTTTACAGTTTTTCGCTGTAGTGCCCCTTTAATCGCTGGACTGCAAATGGTGTTTACCGCTTCTCTGAGGCTGCCCCTCTGCCAATCTCTCCATTGGTTGCCAATTACCCAAAGTATCCCGTTTAAATTCCTCATCCTATCATACAGAACGAGCCTGTATAGTAGCCTGCATAGATTTCCTCAATCTCCAGATCTCTCCCCCGCCCAAAACCTTCGCTTCTCCCAGGAGACCCTTTTGTCCTCTAGCTTGGTCAACTCTTTTCAATCCCACGACTTCTCATGAGCTTCCCCTCTCCTCAAACTCTCCGACAGCCTATCATGCTCCAAGCCTAGAAACCTTCAAACATTCTCCCAAAACACACCTGTTCAGACAAGCCTATCATTTGTTGTAGGTTGCAGTGGAGGCTAACAGCTTCATCTGCTTACTTCTTCACTAACGTCAGGAGTACACCAGGAGTTATTTTGGCAGATAGATGGCTCGACAGATAATTTCCGACAGGTTCGATCGTTTTTCTGGTCGATTTTCTCATAGAAGTGGATGGAAATAGATCGGATAATCGATCAGGCAGTAAATCTGCCAAAAAAGAAACTTATCGTGTATTCCCAGCATAACACACTACCCTGTAGATTGTAAGCTCAAAAGGTCAGGGACAGCCTCATATTGTTTCTTATTTTGTTATAATTTATCATATGTGTACTAATTCTAGTGACATCTAAAACTACATATTAACTATGTCTGTACTTGGATGTCATTATTGTAAAGGGTCTTGAACTTCTCATGTATATATGTTCCCCAATATTGTTCTGCACTATGTACAGCGGTATAGAAGATGTTGGCACTATATAAATAATACAATAACCACCAGTTCCACAGCCGAGAAGGTAATCGGCAGCATTTAGTGCAAGGCTAAACGACTTATCCCTGGTAAGGAGTTTGCGGTACAGAGAGTTCAGTATGGCCATGACTAGTATTGGTGTTCAAAACTGGGATGTTTGATTAAGAAACTCAAATTATCTGGAGCACTGCGCTGGATGGGGTCACGGGGAGGTCACTTACATGCGCTTCATGTGACTACGATGCTTCCTTTGATACTTCCTCCTTCCAAGCCAGGAGGAGGAAGTATCATAATCCGGGTAAGCGCACTGCGCAGCGCGAACAAACTCCCCGTGACCCCTCCCACTTGCATGGGGCTGAAGTGCAGAGTTCCAGATAATTCAAACCCCAATACTAGTCATGGCCAGCGATAACCCTCATGCTATTATCATTAATTCCAGTACTCTTATACTGAAATGACACAGCTCTTTACTGAGTACACCAACAAGTGTCCTCCAATGGGGTTCACAACCAGATGTTGGCGCCTAAGGGAAGGGGGGATTCAACCTTTCAATAGGCAATGAGATGCTAATAACTATAAGTTGATGCAAACTTGCACAGCCATAGCTTTCTCTCAATATTCATTCTGCCCTATATAGCTTCTAAAATATGATCACATTTAACGAGGAACTGATTGAACTTCATCCCAATCGGTAGCTGATACCCCCTTTTACATAAGAAGTCTATTTTCTCATGTAAAGGGGGGGGGGGGGGGGGGGGGGGGGTTCTGTATGGCTGATGTTGTGGTGATACCCCCCCCCCTCCCACAGAGTGATGTCATGACCATGGTCCTGACAAGTTTCCTATCTCTGAACCTCATTGCATTGTGAGGAACCCGCCCATCAGTAGAGGCCACACCTTCTGTCTCAACTGTGCAATAGAGATGGGAAGTTCGGATCTTTTCAATGATCCGGATGATTCGAATCGGATCATTGAAGAGATCCGGATCTTTGATCCGAATCTCGGATCATTTTACTACCGGAAGCATTCGGGGGTGAAATGAACAGCAGGACAGGTCTGTGGACAGGAGAAGGGGAGAAGATGGACAGAGAAAGGAGGAGGGACGAGCAGAGAGCAGAAATGTTTGCACGTAATACCCACATGCTGAAGTCATATGCTTTACATATATTTCACCTATATGTTCATCTGTACACTTTGAAAGAAAAGGTCGCACAGTGAAAGAAAGCATTCCCAGAAGATAAGTGCAGCTGTTTAGTGCCGAGTGCAGGAGGATTATATTGCCTTTCAATCACAGTGCCTGCAAAGTTACTGAGCTGTGCTGAGCCAAAAGCTTCCAATGTGATCACTGTGCAGCACTACGGAACAGCCAGCCTATAATGGGCAGCACGTTATAGCCAGTATGTGTGCTCTACACAGATCTGGCAGTGGCACCCATGTCCCCTCTCTCTCATCTGTCTCCCTGCAAGGCTGGCTCCCTTCCAACAGAGCGATCCATCTCTGCTCTGCTTCCAAGACCCCGCTGCCCGCTGAGAGGGGGCGTGTCGCTCCTGGCCCCGCCCCTTTTGCGATCCGAATCACTCATTTTGATGATTCGGATGATCGACTCATAAAATAGATTCGGATCAAAGATCCGAATCGTTCATGATCCGGACAACACTACTGTGCAACACATCCTGAGAGATGGGCTGCCTAAACCCAGGCCTGTCCGTCACTAACGCCGTAAAAACCTGTTGCCACAGGTGAAAAATGTACTAGGAGGCAGCAGATCTGCATTTTCTGCAGGCGTGTTCAGACAGGCCATCATCTGACCTCGCAGTGATATCTATATATCTACTGCACTCTGGTGAGACTCTACCGATAATTCATGTACACAGATACTGCTCAGTCCTGTTAGGCTGTTCTGTCTTCCGCACTGGAGGGAACGAGCTTCAGATGTGCTTTAAAGTGGATCCGAGATAAACTTTTACTCATTGCATAATTGTGTTCCTTTCATATTGTTTATAGGGCATTCCTCAAGTCAAATACTTTTTTTGTTTTTGTTTTAATACTCTAATTACTTATAAAGCTAAACAAGTCCCGCCCACAGCTTCAGAGTGCCTTGGTAGTAGCAAGGGCTTATGGGAGCTCAGTCTGGGCAGGAGGAGGAGGAGGTTACTAGCCATTGATTTCAGAGGCCGAGGGGAGGAGGGAGGAGAAGAGGGGACTGAATTTACACACAGGCAAGCTGATAGCATCTCCAGCTCTCAGCCTATGACAATGTGACAAATAGAACATGGCTGCCCTCATTGTATCACAGGAATAAATCATCATAAACTGTTGAAGCTGTTTGCAGCTAGATTTGCTGAGTAAACTATCTAAACTTTAGATAAGATATACAGACAAGTTACTTGTTATAGTTAGTTTTTCATCTCAGATCCGCTTTAACTGCTCACTTTGCTATGCTGTGAATATTCTCCCGCCCTCTACCATTATCTTTTGGTGAAGTTGCTTGTTTGGTGGCAGCATTTCCTGCATGTCCGAGTATGAAGAGCTTGAACACGAGGAGACACTTTATACGTATATAGAAATTGGAAATATTCCTCTGAGGTAATAGCTATCACATACATGCTAAAAAAAACAACAAAAAAGGTAAAAAAAAAGAGGCAGAAGACAATGTCACTAGGGCATACTCACCAACATGCTAATAACTCAGCCCAAGCACATTACAACTTAGAAACAGACCAATTCAAATGTGCAAAATAAGTAGAACAGAGGCGCCAACAGGATAAAAACAGTAGTTAAAATGTTAAAAATTCGCTGAGGAGGCTATGGTGGCTCCGCCCCCTCCAAGCAAACACAGAAAACTGTGTAATGTAATCAGAACAAATTTATTGGTACACTCCAGGGTATAGATATACAACGCGTTTTGCGGGTATGAGCCCGCTTCCTCAGGCAGTAGAAGTAGGAGTACACTAATGGGGGGAAAAAAGGAAAACAAAGGCACGTGTTGGTGTGTGGTAAGACAAACATGCTCAAGTGATGATTGATCTGCTTGTTATTAAATATGCGTTATTCGCTAACAAAAAGACTATAGTGGAGCATTAACATGGTTAATATGCTGCGGGGAATTTGGGGTTAAGGAAGTACGTATGGATTGACAGGGGATTTGGGGAGGGGTGGGGGTTAGGCAAACTGGGAATGGGAAAGGAGAGGCTGAGACAGTGTGGATTATGATGGCAAGGCGAGGTGTGAGAGGAGAGGAACATATGTTAATCTGGTGGGTAAACATGATTAGGAAAGAACAAAACAAGAAGCAAAAATCTGAAACAGTCTATCTCTAGGGGAGGGATGGGGCCTTTTAACCCCCCCGTTCGCATCTGAACAGTAAGTGTGAGGGTAAACATGAATAGAAAGGCACAAAGGCCTTTGTGCCTTTCTATTCATGTTTACCCTCACACTTACTGTTCAGATGCGAACGGGGGGGGGTTAAAAGGCCCCATCCCTCCCCTAGAGATAGACTGTTTCAGATTTTTGCTTCTTGTTTTGTTCTTTCCTAATCATGTTTACCCACCAGATTAACATATGTTCCTCTCCTCTCACACCTCGCCTTGCCATCATAATCCACACTGTCTCAGCCTCTCCTTTCCCATTCCCAGTTTGCCTAACCCCCACCCCTCCCCAAATCCCCTGTCAATCCATACGTACTTCCTTAACCCCAAATTCCCCGCAGCATATTAACCATGTTAATGCTCCACTATAGTCTTTTTGTTAGCGAATAACGCATATTTAATAACAAGCAGATCAATCATCACTTGAGCATGTTTGTCTTACCACACACCAACACGTGCCTTTGTTTTCCTTTTTTCCCCCCATTAGTGTACTCCTACTTCTACTGCCTGAGGAAGCGGGCTCATACCCGCGAAACGCGTTGTATATCTATACCCTGGAGTGTACCAATAAATTTGTTCTGATTACATTACACAGTTTTCTGTGTTTGCTTGGAGGGGGCGGAGCCACCATAGCCTCCTCAGCGAATTTTTAACATTTTAACTACTGTTTTTATCCTGTTGGCGCCTCTGTTCTACTTATTTTGCACTTTACATCCACCCTTGGTGGAGGGGGATACCCTTTTTCTCATCTACAGAGAGCGACTTTTTAATCCTGAGTGGGGACAGGTCAAACTCCTCACCTGCTTATACAGTGGTTGCCTGGAGGTAACCCTGGCTTGTGAGTATAACTTTTACTCTTTCACATTTACCAATTGCCAAAACCTACTACACCATATTGGGCTCTCGGTTCTCTCTCCTCTTGTACAATTCAAATGTAGCTGCTGCATTTGATTGGAATATTTCCAAGTTGCCGGTTTGAGGCGGTGGCACGCTAGTGGTACCCCGCCCCCCATGTGGCATCCCTGGTGGTACCCCCCCTCCCCACCCATATAGCTTGCCTGATGGTATCCCTCAGGGAGGGGGGCCGACATTCCTCCCATTCTCTCCATGGGCCCCTCTGCTGTGCGGTTTGTGTTGTGAGTGAATCTCACCTGACCCTGATGCATCCATACTAATAAGCAGCTGCTCTCCGCTTGCTCAACCTCTGCATGTCATTACGCGACATGCAGGAAACAGGAAGTAAAGCGAGCGGCTGGCTGCCGAGGAGCATGCTGGCATGGGGTGGGGTCATGGAGAGGGTGTCGCCAGCCACCTCTCCGCATCCCAAACGCTTATCGGCCCCACTGGCTGGAGCCTCGATTGCTACTACCCAGGTGTCACCCCTTCCCACCAGGTTGGGACAACAGCATGGCAACTGTGAGCGGTTAGCACTGGTGGCCGCTATGCCCAGGTGTCACCCCTTCCCCCCAGGTTGGGACAACGGTGTGGCAACTGTGAGCGGGTGGCACTGGTGGCCGCTATGCCCAGGTGTCACCCCCCCCCCCCCCCCCCAGCCCGGGACAACGGTGTGGCAACTTTGAGCGGATGGCACTGGTGGCCGCTATGCCCAGGTGTCATCCCTTCCCCCCAGGTTGGGACAACGGTGTGGCAACTGTGAGCGGGTGGCACTGGTGGCCGCTATGCCCAGGTGTCACCCCCCCCCCCCCCCAGCCCGGGACAACGGTGTGGCAACTTTGAGCGGATGGCACTGGTGGCCGCTATGCCCAGGTGTCACCCCTTCCCCCCAGGTTGGGACAACGGTGTGGCAACTGTGAGCGGGTGGCACTGGTGGCCGCTATGCCCAGGTGTCACCCCCCCCCCCCCAGCCCGGGACAACGGTGTGGCAACTTTGAGCGGATGGCACTGGTGGCCGCTATGCCCAGGTGTCACCCCTTCCCCCCAAGTTGGGACAACAGCGTGGCAACTGTGAGCGGGTGGCACTGGTGGCCGCTATGCCCAGGTGTCAACCCCTCCCCCCCCCCCCCAGCCCGGGACAACGGCATGGCAACTGTGAGCGGGTGGCACTGGTGGCCGATATGCAGTGAGAATGCCGGGGGTCAATACGTATGCGTATGGCCTCACTTAGCAAGCCTGCTGATAGGACCCATCAGAATCAGCTCACCTTCTGAGCAGCGTCTTTCTTCTTCTTATCCTCTTTCTTCCTTTTCTTGTCTTCCATTAACTGTTCTTCCCTGTCTGGCTCCTTCTCTCTAAACAGGAAAACAAGAAATTATTTCATTAGATACAAAATGCAGATTCATTTCCTAAACAACAACATTTTCGGCAGCATCACATGACTAAAATATAAATTCAAATGTGGTCTGGCCGACTTCTAAGGTCACGTGGAAAATATAGAGACGTACACATTTTTTGTGGGCCGATCCAATCATTTTCTCAATCTGAAACGGGATCTGAAGTGAAAATTGCAGAATGTGAACGGCGTTGCCGGTACAAAAGGGCGTAAAGAAGGAAGCCCTCCATAGACGCCCATTATAAAAGCAGAGATTAGCGGCATTGGGAGGAAATTTCGATGCAATTTTCCTGCCAGACGATCAATGGATTGATCCATAATTTCTACCATTTCCGATCTGCTTTCAATTGAGAAAGGATCAATTTTGAGATGGATAGTGCGCAAAAATCGATCCCTTTCTTGATTGGAAACAGATTGAACATGCTGGAATTATTTGATCGTTTTGTCAACCGGAGGGAAAAGTTGCATGGCATGTACCGGCCTTACCCTAGCCAGGCATGGGCAAACTCGGCCCTCCAGCTGTTACAGAACTACAAGTCCCACAATGCATTTGCCTATGAGTCATGACTGTGGCTGGCAGACCCCTGAAATGCATTGTGGGACTTGTGGTTCCTTAAAGTGAACCTCCGGACTAAAAATCGACTCAGCAGCACTGAAAAGGCTTGGTGTTTCTTTAAGTTTCACAGCATCAGAACTTTGTTTCTCTTATACAAGCCTCATTTTTAGCTGCACAGAAGAAAACTGCTCGGGCATTTTTCCCCTGATGCTGTGCAAAGCATGATGGGATTTCTGATGTTGTTCTCGTTCTGCTATCGTGGTGCAATTTTTTTTTTTTTTTTTTACATTTGGAATTTGACATTTGAAACCTAGCGTGTGCAGCTGGGAGGGGTTATCAGGACACAGGACAGTTGGAACTGTGTCTCCTGCTCCATCACCTCCTTTCAACCAAAAAGATGGCTGCCCTCATGACAAAGATGGCAGCCCCCATGAATCACAAACATTTGCCTGTTCTTTTAAAAACGGGTGGGTAAGAGATTATATTACCTATCTATTCTAATTAACATAACTAATCTAACTTAATGACGGTATGTTTGTTTAGGCTGAAGTTCCCCTGTAACAGCTGGAGGGCCAAGTTTGCCCATTGCCTGCCCTAGATAAACACCAAGCAATTTCCCGCCCGATGACTTCCGGCAAGTCTATTCTGCTCCAGACCAAAATCAGGATCAATTTTGTGCAGTAGTATTATGAAAATCAACCCAGTTATCGATCGGACATAATCGATTATAAAATTGCATGGTGTGTACCGGCCTTTATGTTAGGTACTCGCCATACAATTTTCTCGCAGATTTACCTGCCAGATCGATTTCCAACACGCCCGATCTGAATTTCGATCGATTTTTCAATTACCCGATATTTTATTTTTTTTTAAATCAAATTTCATAGAACTGAACGCAAATCGATAAAAAATAAGGATCGAAAAATGATTTTAAAAAGTTGGAAAATAGAAAAATCTATTGAATTTCAGATCGGAAATTTTGGAAATCGATCTGGCAAGTAAATCTGCCAGGAAATTGTATGGTGTGCACCTAAAAGCCTCAATACACACGCTCAACAACGGTCTTTTATGCTTTCACAACTGTTGTGAAACAAGTTGAAACACCTAACAAAAGTATTTTGCTATTGTTCAAAGAGCTGATAAGACTGATAAGAATCAATCCAACAGTAAAGGGGCCCATACACATACTATTTCCCGCCGATATACAGCTGATTCGATCACTGTTATCGAATCTGCTGTGAAATCATAGCACAAACGCTGACTGACCGACCAATCGATTTCCGTCCGAAATCGATCGTTCCCGTCGATAATTTCGCTCGATTGCCGGCGGGTCGGGAGTGCGTCGATAGCGGCGGTCGAATGTCCACGACTAACGCTAGCGGCATTACATTACCGGTTCCGCGTGTCCCTGTCGTCTCTTCTCCGCGCTGCGCTCCATGGCTCCCCTTCCTGTCGGGGGAAGTTTCATTAAACAGTAGAGCGCCCTCTACTGTTTAAAGTTCCCCGGACAGAAATTGAAGTGAAGCTGGAGCCCAGAGCAGAGAAGAGGCAGCGGAGACCGGTGGACTCGCGCCGGCCGGATCAGGTAATGTATGCAGGGGGGGGGGGGGGGGGGGGGGGGGGGGGGGGGGTGATAGCTGCAGCTCCACAGATTGTGAATAGGTTTCAATCGGCTGTGTTGGCAACCAATAGATCCCTCTTTGATCAGATTCGATCACAGAGGGATCTATCTGCTGGTCAATCTGGTGGCAATCGACCAGTGTATGGCTGCCTTTAGATTGACTTATCAGTCTTATCAGCTCTTTGAATAGCAAAATACTTTTAGGTGTTTCAACTCGTTTCACAACAAAAGTTGTGAAAGCATAAAAGACCGCTGTTGAGCGTGTGTATGGGGCTTTAATATTAGACGCCGACTTGCCCACTCCGTTCATATTCTGGGATCCCAGTTCATCTTATCACGGCTGCTACAGATGTGTCTGTAGAGTGCAGATTACAGAGGAATCAGAAGTAACCACACCCGAATGTGCAGGGCAGACACGGAAGTTTCCTCGCTCTACTTAGCATCGTCTGAGGTCACCACACGCCAAACCAGATCATAACTCAAAGCCCAGGAGGCCAGAAGATCCGGTCTGCATTTCATTCACTGCGGCTTGTATAGAATGTGCAGCTCTAGCAGCTAGTATGGTCTGCGGATTGTAAAGCTGTGCAGCTCTAGCAGCTAGTATGGTCTGCGGATTGTAAAGCTGTGCAGCTCTAGCAGCTAGTATGGTCTGCGGATTGTAAAGCTGTGCAGCTCTAGCAGCTAGTATGGTCTGCGGATTGTAAAGCTGTGCAGCTCTAGGAGCTAGTATGGTCTGCGGATTGTAAAGCTGTGCAGCTCTAGCAGCTAGTATGGTCTGAGGATTGTAAAGCTGTGCAGCACTAGCAGCTAGCATGGTCTGAGAATTGTAAAGCTGTGCAGCACTAGCAGCTAGCATGGTCTGAGAATTGTAAAGCTGTGCAGCACTAGCAGCTAGTATGGTCTGAGGATTGTAAAGCTGTGCAGCTCTAGCAGCTAGTATGGTCTGCGGATTGTAAATCTGTGCAGCACTAGCAGCTAGCATGGTCTGACCATTGTAACACTGTGCAGCTCCAGCAGCTAGTACGGTCTGATGATTGTAAAGCTGTGCAGCTCTAGCAGTTAGTATGGTCTGAGGATTGTAAAGCTGCGCAGCACTAGCAGCTAGTATGGTCTGACCATTGTAACACTGAAGCTCCAGCAGCTAGTACGGTCTGAGGATTGTAAAGCTGTGCAGCTCTAGGAGCTAGTGTGGTCTGCGGATTGTAAAGCTGTGCAGCACTAGCAGCTAGTACGGTCTGCGGATTGTAAAGCTGTGCAGCACTAGCAGCTAGCATGGTCTGACGATTTTAAAGCTGTGCAGCTCTAGCAGCTAGTATGGTCTGAGGATTGTAAAGCTGTGCAGCTCTAGCAGCTAGTATGGTCTGGCTTCTAGGAGTTGCATTATGTCTCTGCTATGAATAAGACGCTCACCTCAAAAGCATCTAAACAAACCAAAACGAAATTTAAACTTTTAGAACACTGGCATGTAGTATCTCCCTGCCTCCTTGCTCCCCCCATCTGCATAACAGCAGGAGTCGCTTTTCTGCAGGGCTATATTTCTGAATATTGGCGCGCAACAAATCTGCAGTGTGTCAACTTCCTGCTTTAATGGAAGCAGACATAGGGCTAACATCCGGTGTTTAGCAATTAGCTGCTCTGCCGAGGCAGTCAGCTGACAGCTTTGAGATCAAATTACACTTATGATTAGTCACAGATGAGGGGGAATTAGACAGGCTAATCTCTCTAAATACATACAGGGTGCATTTTTCTATGTTTTCCTCCTGTCCTGCGCAAGAGTTCAGGTCCACTTTAAGAACAACTTGGGAGGGACCTAAAAATTGCTATATTTATTTTATAAAGAGAACATTCATCCACCGATACCGATATCCCGGCTATGGTCTGACTCGTAGCCAATATGGAGCCATTTTGTTCAGAATGACTGCTCAGAATTCCTGTTTAGCAGCTGGAGACGGATTGGTTGGTTTTGATAGCAAACAGAGCGGCGCAGGCCTCAGCGCAGCTAACTCGCTGCAGTATGTAGAGATGAGGAATGACGGAAACTACATCTAATGCACATTTCTGAGATGCCGAAGCAGGCCTGTCAATCTTTATGTAAAGGGCAGGTTTGCGTGTTACTGCCCGGTACTGATGTTAGGATCTGGTGATCAGATAATACATACTATAGATCAATTTAGGAAAACAGCGCTTTAAAAGTCCAGTCCCTCAGGCCTTAATAAATCTTCACAATAGTAGATATGCAATTCATAGGAAAGGGCGAGTAGTAGATTAGTACCAGTCCCCCCCCAAAGCAAAACGACTCACCAGATGGAGTAGCCTGAACGGGCCCGTCTACGCTTTAGGGATATGGGCCACCCCTCAGCCTCTCCCGGCAAGTCTCCTCCGCTGCGTCCCCCAGAAGTGCAGTGGCTTGAAATAAAAGCAAAAAGACGCTTCACATAGCGTAAAAGGGGGAGGATGTCCCGCATTTATTCAATAAAATTGAGTTTAAAAACAAAGCCAGCAGAAACTAATGCGGTGTGGGGCTAGTCAGTGATCGGTCTGCGGCATGTAGACATACTCCTGCCGATCGCATAAAACCCGAAATGGAAATGGCGGTTTCCATTTCGGGTTTTATGCGATCGGTCTGCGGCATGTAGACATACTCCTGCCGATCACTGACTAGCCCCACACCGCATTAGTTTCTGCTGGCTCTGTTTTTAAACTCAATTTTATTGAATAAATGCGGGACATCTTCCCCCCCTTTTACGCTATGTGAAGCGGTTTTTTGCTTTTATTTCAAGCCACTGCACTTCTGGGGGACGCAGCGGAGGAGACTTGCCGGGAGAGGCTGAGGGGTGGCCCATATCCCTAAAGCGTAGATGGGCCCGTTCAGGCCGCTCCATCTGGTGAGTAGTTTTGCTTTGGGGGGGGAGTGGTACTAATCTACTACTCGCCCTTTCCTATGAATTGCATATCTACTATTGTGAAGATTTATTAAGGCCTGAGGGACTGGACTTTTGAAGCGCTGTTTTCCTAAATTGATCTATACCTCGAACTGCCTAATTAGGCTAGCGCTCCGCCAAACTTTGCTGGTGTTAATCCAGTCCTTATTTGCTCTAACGGGCTTCTTTACTGTTTAACAACGTTTTGTACTGCATCATTAATATTTGTGAGCGCTTTTATATGTTTTGTATATTTTAGATAATACATACTGACTGCCTGGCTAGCAGACAGCACTGGACAACCCCTAAAAATGCCACATTATATGGGGCAGACCTGGGAGGGCAGCCTGGCAGCAGGAGGTGGCTAAAAAGTTTCCCTAAAGATGTCTGGCCATCGTGGTCGATTCAGTGCACAGCGATATCGTGACGAATGCAATGAAAACCCGACACTGTCCCCCCTAATGTGCTCCCCCCAGTGCACTACACATTACCTGTCCACGTGCACAGCTGGCTCTTGGTTCCATCCATACACGCACCCCACATGGTTGCTGGAGTAACGTGGTCGCGTGTGAAGTCACATGGGGTGCGTGTATGGACAGAGCCAGCAGTGCACGTGGACAGGTAGTGCACCTAGAGAGGAGTCAGGCCGGCGAGGCGGTGGATACGGCATCACAAGCCGGATTACGGATTGAATTCAGCATGAAATGGATTGTGAAACGGCTTACGGTATATGGGCAGGTGACAGATGTCTCTCTAATCAGATTTGATCAGAGAGAGATTTGTCTGTTGAATCTGCCCATCATCGCTGGATGTATGGACACCTTAAAGCAGTAGGATTAGCCATACTATGCCAGGGAAAAACACATACATAAGTAGATAAATACTTGATATACTTACATAATACATGTATTGTACTGTCCACATTTTGATTTCAGTGAATTTTATATAGTAAATAAAGATATTTTGGTTCCTGGTGGGGGCCATGTCTTTTGCCCACAGTTTGAGGCTAAATCCTGATGTCATTTCTACCCTGAACTTTTTTTCCCTTTTCTACTCCAATCGTCGAGTCCCCTAAGCCTTGCTTGTAAACACAAGTGAGCAGGGGATCGTGCTTCAGCTAGGCAGCTAAATAAATGGAAGAGGGGGAATATATTCTAGATAAAAAGAACTCCCAGCATGCAAATGAATGGCACAGACTATTAAAGGGCCAGTGCTCCTTAAGTATGTGATAACTCCAAACCATAGCAGCAGAAAAAGTTTTGAATGCAGGATTAGTATCTTTATCACTTAATACACTCAGACCAGATGCTGTTGAAATTTGATTTTTATGGTGACAATCCAGAAAGCATCTACAGGATCACACATTCGGTGGAGATGAGGCAGGCGCCTGTTATTAGACTAGTTTGAATCTCGGCAAAAGAAAAAGTGCTAGATCATTAAGTATGGTTTAAAGTCTTGCCACAACTCCACAGGAACAATCCGATATTTCGTAATCTACATAAACAGGACAACTAAAATAAAAACAACAAACAAACACACCAAAGCGCCTTAACTTCTGAAGTATAAGGACTAGCAGTATATATCACAGCCTACACAGCCCCCTGACACAAGGGACAGCACTAAGCCCAGGCAGAGGAGCGGTCTCCTAGCAGTGTGGTGATGTGGTTGGAAAGCTGTTGAGACAGACAGGCCGGGAGAAGCGGCTCGCACACAGGCTTTGGTTACCACTTGGCAACTGACAGCAGTCTGAAATGTCACCCTGAGGAAATATTAAACACTCAGCTGAACACGCGGGCAGAAGAGTCCAGTAACTTTACTGTTAAAGTGACCCTCTCAAAAACAAAATATGCCATTTTTGAGATGACCTTTCCAGTCATTTGTACAGTCTCTCTATATAATAATCCTCAGGCTCACGCCGGATGCACAACAGTGCGTTACACAAACACTTCGCACTCATCAGCGTTGTGCATTCGGCCCGCTGGCAGCTGCTGCCGTCGCCATTCATGTCGTCCCGCTGCAAAGGTTTCTGAGAAAATGTCAGTCGGCTCAGAGCTCCAGCAGAAACCGCACGGCGGAAAGTTGCAGCGCATTCGTCCTGCCTCGGGTTTTTCTGCTGCAGGACGATTTAAATTACCCAAGTACATCTGAGGTGAGAAGAGTATGGAGGCGGCCATATTTATTTACAATTAAACAATACCAGTTGCCTGGCAGTCCTGCTGACGTCTGTCTACAGTAGTGTCTGAACCACACACCTGAAACAAGCATGCAGCTAATACAGTCACACTTCAGTCGGAGCACCTGATCTGCATGCTTGTTCAGGGGCTGTGGCTGAATGTATTCGAGACAGAAGATCAGCAGGACAGCCAGGCAATGTGCGTTGTTTAATATAAAATAAATATGGCAGCCTTCATATATTCACTACAGAGCTCCTTTAAAGAGTAACTGTCGGGCATAAAATCAATTTATCTTTATCTGGTAAACAAATAATAAGGATGCTAACCAGGCAATCCAAAAGTTAAAAATCACTATTACTTTTCTTGTCGATAAATGATCATTCCCCAGTTTACCTGACTCTTATTTGGTACACACAAAATTTGGTACACAAAAAGGAAGTTGCAGGGCATGCTGGGTTTTTTGCTTCTCTGTTTCCCCTCAGACTTAACTAATGCTGCCTGATTGGCTGAAGCCTCTTTCACTCCTGTCTGAAAAGTAGGCCACTATACCGGTGTAAAGTAGGTGCGTATTCTTCAACTACAGGAACAATTTATATTTCCCTTTTGGATGGCATGGTAAGGCATCACAACCCCTTTGGGTGGAAGTTCTGAGTTCAGGTCCAGTTAATTGTGTTGCATTGAGTTGTATTGTGTCCCATTTGCCAAAATGGGATGCAATGCATTAAAGTAGATCTGAGATAATAAACTTTTACTCATTGCATAATTGTGTTCCTTTCATATAGTTTATAGGGCATTCCTCAAGCCAAATACGTTTTTTGTTTTGTTTTAATACCCTAATTCCCTATAAACTAAGCAAGCCACACCCACAGCTTTTTCACAGTGCCTTGGCATTTTCAGACAATAGCAAGGGCTTATGGGAGTCAGTCTGGGCAGGAGGAGGAGGAGGTTACTAGCCAGAGATTTCAGAGGCAGAGGGGGGGAGGGAGGAGAGGGGACTGAATTTACACACAGGCAAGCTGATAGCATCTCCAGCCCTCAGCCTGTGTAATGGATGACAAACACAACATGGCTGCCCTCATTGTATCACAGGGATAAACAAACCATTGAAGCTGTTTGCAGCTAGATTTGCTGTGTAAACTAAATTTAAACTTTAGATAAGATATATAGACAAGTTATAGTTAGTTTTTCATCTCGGATCCGCTTTAAAGAGAAACCAGACCAAGAATTGAACTTCATCCCAATCAGTGGCTGATCCCTGAGCAATCTATTCCTTTTCTCAAACAGACCATCAGGGGGCGCTGTATGGCTGATTTTGTGGTGAAACCCCTCCCACAAATTATGTCAGCATAGCCCTGAGGTACTGACATCACACTGAGGGAGCCTTGTTGCATTGTGGGAAGTAAAAGCTGTTCCCAACTGCCAAGCAAGCAGCATCTCCTTCCAGTGACATCACCTGCCAGAACTCAACAGGAGGGGGGCAGAGGGAGGAGCCAGAGCCGGGGAAGCAGGAGCCGCCAGGATTCAATCCATTTCTAACATTGGCCGCAATGAGACGGACACCTCTAGTTTTGACTGTCCAGAACCCGAAGTGACCAGGAAACAATGGAAACATTTTGGACAGCCTGCAGCATTTTCTGAGACATTGCGCATGTTCCATTGTTTAGACTTTGCTTCTGTGGATGAATATGAACGAGCATGTGAAAATATGCACGATTTCCACGCATACAAAAGTGCACCTAGCCTAAAGGTGGCCATACACTGGTCGATTTGCCATCAGATTCGACCAACAGATAGATCCCTCTCTGATCGAATCTGATCAGAGAGGGATCGTATGGCTACCTTTACTGCAAACAGATTGTGAACCGATTTCAGCCTGAAACCGTTCACAATCTGTTGTGGTGGTGGTGCTGCCGCCGCCGCATACATTACCTGCTCCGCCGGCGCGACTCCCGGGTCTCTCTCCGCTCTTCTCCGTCTCCGCTCTGGTCTCCGGCTCCAGCATGCTTCACTTCTTCCTGCCCGGCAGGAAGTTTAAACAGTAGAGCGCCCTCTACTGTTTAAACTTCCTGCCGGGCAGGAATAAGTGAAGGCATGCCGGAGACCAGAGCGGAGAAGAGCGGAGACGAGCGGGGGCAGTCGCGCCGGCGGAGCAGGTAATGTATGCGGGCTCTATTGTGTCGGGCACTCGAACGCCGCTAGCGATGCGCTCTTCACCTGCGGGCGATTGACGGTAATTTTCCGCACGGCGCGATCGGACGAAATGAATCGAAATTCGGCGTGTAGCGCAAACGATTGGCAGCAGATTCGATCCCAGTGATCGAATCTGCTGTCGAAACGGCGGTAAATCGGGCCAGTGTATGGCCAGCTTTAAAGTGGCCATACACAGATTATCAGCAGATTTGACCATCAGATGTGTGTCAGATGCCTGTCAAGTCGGAATCTGACAGTAATCTATCTGATGTGTGCCACACACTAGGAACAGATTTCCAATACATTTTAGAATGAAATCTATTGGAAATCGATCTAAATGCATTATTTGACCATTAGATCCAATGCAACTCTATGGACGATCGGTCTGCTGGCAGCAGCAAATCGACCTAGATTTTCCATTCTGTCAGACAGATCAAATCCATCGAAATAGGCCACAAACCGATCGATCGATTAATTTGATTTCTGATCAATCGATTCCATAGAATCGATCAATCGCTGAAATCGACCAGTGTATGGGCCCCTTTAATTAGTAGCGTCAAATGTAACTGCCTGGATTCTAGTGTAGTGACAACTGTAACAAAAGATAAGGGCTGGGAGGAGAGATCATTTCATGTTATTCTATTACACTTCCTATAACCAATCAAGCCAAAAAGAAATGAAAAAAAAAAATCTCCTTGAGGCTCCCTGCACACTGCAAATCCGATCTGCGATTCTGATCTGCCATTCCGATTTTCCCTGGATGCAATCAAAAGAAAAATGCAGAAAAAAAACGCAACATGCAGTACCGATTAAAAATCGGAAGCGCATGTGAAAAACTATTAAGTATCGAAATCTTAATCGCATGTAGTGTGCAAGAGGCCTTAAACTGATTGTGTATTTTAAAGAGGAACGGTCGCGAAAATCTTAAAATTTAAAAACACATACAAATAAAAAGTTAATTTCTTCAAGAGTAAAATGAGCCATAAATTACTTTTCTCCTATGTCGCTGTCACTTACAGTAGTTAGTAGAAATCTGACATTACCAACAGATTCTGGGCTAGTCCATCTCTCCATAGGAGATTTTCAGCATGACCTTTATTCTTTATAAAGACGCTCCCTGAAAAAGATTTAAACAAAGATGCTGGCCAGCCTCCCTGCTCACTGCACACTATTTTGGCAGTTGGATGGAGCAACTGCTATTCACTAAATGCTTTTAAAATTAAAGAAAACCTGAGAACCCCCCCCCCCCCCTCCCTATGAGGAGATGGGCTAGCCCAATACCTGTCGGTAGTATCAGATTTCTACTACTCACTATAAGTGACAGCAACATAGGAGAAAAGAAATTTATGGCTCATCTTACTCTGGAAGAACTGTACGTCTTATTTGTATAGGTTTACATGTATTTAACATTTCTAAGATTTTTGTGACAGAGGTCCTTTAAGTAGAAAAGAGGCAAAGTGCAGATTCCAGTGCTGCTTGCCTGAGGCCTGCTCTGTGATGAAGCACATGCTCAGCCACTGAGGTCTGTCAGTATTTGTATACAGTGTGTTGCCAACGGAGTGACTCAGAATGCCATGGAATGCTCGCTAGTTAGCAAATAGCAACCCAACGCAGTCACCATCCTCAAACCAAGAAACAAGATGTCAAACAAACACGGGACGTTTATGCAATGAATGGAGGAAAAAAAACGTACACTTAAAGTGGACCTGAACTGTTGCGCAGGACAGAAGGAAAACAGAGAAATGCACCCTGTATGTATTTACAGAGTTTAGCCTGTTTAATTCCCCTTCATTTGTGTCTAATCTCAACTGTAATTTGATCTCTCCCCTGTGTCACATGACAACCATGGCAGATAAGCTCATTTGAAAGCACAGGATGTTAGAGACTCTGAAGCCTCTTAAAATTCCTAACAATCCCCTTCTACACTATCACCCCATGTAAAACGCCACTATCCACGCGGCAGAATGCTGTATTTAACCCCCCAAACACCAGGGTAAAAAGCCACAGCTTTCCTGGTGGTGTATTTTGCTGCCCGGGGAGGCAGAGCCTACTGCTGTAACTCTGCCTCCATTAGCATCAATCAGCGCTGAGCTCCGCCTCTCCCCCGCCCCTCTCAGTGAATGAAGACAGAGGGGCGGGGAAAGGCGGGGATTGATGAGTAGAGGCAGAGCCTGCCTCTACAAGGAAGCGTTCCCCCAACATTGCCCTGGGGATTTGGGGTGGTTAAACAGTGTTCTGCTGTGGGATAGTGGCATTTTACATGGGGTGATAGTGTAGAGGGGGATTGTTAAATAAAAAGTGGAATTTTAGGAGCCTTTAGAGTCTCTTTAACAATATGTCTGCTTCCATGAAAGCAAGAAGAAGACACATTGCAGCTTTATTGCAGGATTTCTATAAGCTGTAACAAAGATTTTTTTTTGTTTAACCACCCTGGCGTTCTGATTAAATCGCCAGGGTGGCTGCGGGAGGGTTTTTTTTAAATAAAAAAAAAACTATTTCATGCAGCCAACTAAAAGTTGGCTGCATGAAAGCCCACTAGAGGGCGCTCCGGAGGCGTTCTTCCGATCGCCTCCGGCGCCCATAATAAACAAGGAAGGCCGCAATGAGCGGCCTTCCTTGTTTTGCTTACATCGTCGCCATAGCGACGAGCGGAGTGACGTCATGGACGTCAGCCGACGTCCTGACGTCAGCCGCCTCCGATCCAGCCCTTAGCGCTGGCCGGAACTGTTTGTTCCGGCTACGCTGGGCTCGGGCGGCTGGGGGGACCCTCTTTCGCCGCTGCACGCGGCGGATCGCCGCGCTGCAGCGGCGATCAGGCAGCACACGCGGCTGGCAAAGTGCCGGCTGCGTGTGCTGCTTTTTATTTCATTAAAATCGGCCCAGCAGGGCCTGAGCGGCAGCCGCTGGCGGTGTTGGACGAGCTGAGCTCGTCCAGACCGCTCAGCTGGTTAAAGGTCATTATGCTGTTGCTTATCTTTTAGAGCAGAAGTCCTGAGTTCAGGTCCGCTTTAAACTGATGCAGAGAAACCTCAAAAATCGAGTCTGAATATAATTTTGGAGCTGTGGCTAGTGAGAAGAAGAGAGTGAATTTCGGCTGGTAATTTATCACTTGTCTTCCTGTGAGCTCTCACGGCAAAGCACAGAATTGTGAGTGTAAATGATGTTTACACAAAATTGCAGAATAATCTGTCAATTTACTGCAGCGTTTTGTTTTCTTCTCTTTACTAAGAGAGGCCAAGGTTGCTGCAGTAAATGGATGAGATTACCATTATGCTGGTAATTTGCCATGGCGTGTCTCTAGGAAGTGAGATGAGCATATGTTTGGGTCCACTGAAAATAAAACCAGCAACATACACAAAACACACATTTATCACAAACCAGAATAAGGGCTGGTTCACACTATGAGCAGGAATCGCGCGACTCCCGCTCAGCGCAAAGCCTATGGCAGTGTAAGCCATGTAAGCCCAGTGTTCTCCCCAGGCCCTTTAAGCTGGGTGCTCCACCCGGCAAGTTTTGGTCAGCACCCGGCTGTTATCTGCTCACCTCCTCCTATGCTATAAGCAGAGTTGCGCACAGAAGCACCAGCCCTGCATTCTCTCATCTTGCCCCACCCGGCTACTTTTTCATGCCACCCGGCTGGAAAACATTTCTGGGGAGAACATTAAGCCTATGGCAGTGTAAGCCATGTAAGCCTATGGCAGTGTTCTCACTGCCGCGTGTACGGTTAGCGTTAACCGCAAACGCGTGACATGCAGCATTTTGCCGGCGATTTGCGATTAGCATGCATAGCACCGCTAAACACGATCGCTCCCAAAACGCTGCAGTGTCCAGTGATTTTTACACCTTAATCACAGAAAAATCACTCCATTTGTGGTTTTCGGTGTGAATGGGGCCCAAGAGCTGGTTCACACTATGAGCGCTTTTTAATATCGCTTTAAAAGCGCGTTTGCAATGTTGCTCTATGTAAGTGTTCTCACATGAGGATGAGCTTTCTATCCAACCCGGCTCCTGCACCATTTCCTGAGCATCTGCGATTCAATGCAAGGTATAGGACAGTGATGGCTAACCTTGGCACTCCAGCTGTGACAAAACTACAAATCCCATCATGCCTCTGCCTCCCCGAGTTATGCTTAGAGCTGTCAGTGTATTGCAATGCCTCATGGGACTTGTAGTTCCGCCACAGCTGGAGTGCCAAGGTTAGCCATCACTGCTATAGGAAAATCGCTAAACGCTTGGAAAAGAGATTCAGTTCCAGGTCAAAGAGTTCACTTCCTGATTGACTGCAGAAAAAAAAGCTCTAATCGCCACACAAAATAGATTACAAAAGCTCTAAAGCGCTCCGCACTAGCGATTTATAATGTGAACTGGGCCTAACTTCACTCGCCCACAACCAGCCGCAGGATACACTCTGAGGAGTAGGGGTTTATCTGTAATGCACTGGCCACGCCCACATCCACGTACAGCTGCAGGATACATTCCGAGGAGGGGGAGGTTCTCTGTAAGGCACTGGCCACGCCCACATGCACAGGCAGCTGCAGGAGACACTCTGAGGAGGGGGAGTTTATCTGTAAGGCACTGGTCACGCCCACATCCACGGACGGCTGCAGGATACATTCCAAGGAGGGGGAGGTTATCTGTAAGGTACTGGCCACGCCCACATGCACAGGCAGCTGCAGGAGACACTCTGAGGAGGGGGAGTTTATCTGTAAGGGGCTGAGCCCACTGACACAGTTGTGTCTGCTTTTCAGTTACACATCAATGTTACAGATGCAGAAAAGAGGACAGAGGCGGATACAACTGCGTTAGTGGGCTCAGGCCCTAAGGTACTGGCCACGCCCACATCCGCGGGCAGCTGCAGGATGCACGACGGGGGGGTGTGGGTGGGGGTGGGGGGGGGGGGTGTTATATGTAAGGCATTGGACATGCTTTGGACAGCAGCGCCCATCATAAGATATTTGCTGCCATCTAGTCTGATTAACTGTTCGTATTCTACTTTTTTTGTATGTAATTTTAGTCACTTCTTGTTTGGATGCGGTTATTCATTCTGTATGCCCTCTTCTTGCCTAATAAAGTTTTACAATAGTGTAAAAAAAAAAATATATGATTGATGATAATGCAAATAGTCCGGGATTACAAACCACTTGGAACTCATCCGAAAAAAAAAAAAAAAAAAACAACCTTCAGCTCCTGCAATCGCTTGAGTGAAATCAAAGCTGCATGCAAACCTGGAGCATTTGCATGTCACCCATCATCTCCGTCACTGAATGGCACAGAGCTATTCTCCTTCGTTGTATGCCTGATCCAGAGCTTTATATACCAGGGCTGTGGAGTCGGTCCAAAAATCCACCGACTCCGACTCCTCAGTTTAGGATTCCACCGACTCCGACTCCTCTAATTTGCATATTACAATTTTGTTGATTAAAAGTATGTAACATGAAATTCGTCTCTTAACTGCCAACGCTTAGGAATTTTACAAGACAACTGATGTGAGAAGGATATGTAGACTACTATATTTATTCCCTTTAGACTAAAACTAGTCCTTGGTAAGAGTACTTGTAAAAGGTACAAACCGGAACAAAGAACATCTATCAGGCCCTAGGCAATGTAAGCGTGGGTACATGTAAGAATGATGTGCAGGTACTCTGCAGGGGAATGAGGAGATTGTAAACAGACAACACCTCTGTGTTCAATGTGCACAGCATTCTCAGTGGATTCCCTGCAGCTCTGTGGGGAGTGCATATGTAGAGTATAGTACTACTGTGTAACAAAGTAAACCTGAGACAGATGAAATTAAAGTTTTATACATACCTGGGGCTTCCTCCAGCCGCCTTCAGGATAATCAGTCCCTCGTTGTCCTCCTCCACCACCTGGATCTTCTGCTATGAGTCCAGGTACTTGAGCCAGTCAGGCGTAGTGCGTATGCACACACTCCGCCGCCAGGAGCATACTACACCTGTGCAGCACTATTGCGCAGGTGCAGAATGTTCCTGGCTGTGGGAGCAGCATGCGGCCGGACAGCGCTGACTGGCTGAATTACCAGGACTCATAGCAGAAGATCCGGGTGGTGGAGGACAGTGAGGGACTGATTAGCCTGAAGGGGGCTGGAGGAAGCCCCAGGTATGTATAAAACTTTACTTTTCATCCATCTCAGTTACCCTTTAATTTGTAGTCACCAAACCAAATTTTAACAACACATCAAATTATTTGATTTCATCAGCAAAGGTAGTGCATACATTTGCATAAATCAGCATCAATGCAGAATTATTTCCATCTTGTTGACCATCTCTATTAGTGACAGGGCTACACATCAGGCTTTATTCTTACAGCATAGATGTTATTTAGTATATATGTTACGGTCAGAACCCGAAGTGTGGCCACTTCGCGTTCTGGCCAGCCACTTCGGGTTCTGGCCGGCCAATGTGCGAAGTGGCCGCAGCGCAGCGGCCAATGTTAGAAATGGCATGATGACACATAAGTTACAATGTATTTTATGGCCGTCACGCTGCGGCCAAATGTATTAGAAGTCTCGCACTGCCTCCTCTCCTCCTCCCCCCGCCTCTCTCATCTCCCTGCCTCTATACAATATACGTAGCAGCCGGCGGGGACATGCAGCCGGAGAGTCGTTTGTCGCGGCAGGGGAATCCTGCCGTTCCTGCAGAGCGGGTGCTGGCAGAAGCAATGTCTGCAGCCTCCCCGCTCTGCTGCCCTGCTGCAACGAACGACTCTCCGGGACACGCGTGTCCCCGCTGGCTGCTCCGTACGTGGTATAGGAGGCAGGGAGAGGAAATTGACCAACTTCCGCGTGTGTCCCCGCCGGCTGCTCTGTATGTGGTATAGGAGGCAGGGAGAAGAGAGAGGCGGGGGGAGGAGGAGAGGAGGCAGTGCGAGACTTCTAATACATTTGGCCGCAGCAAGACGGCCATAAAATACATTGTAACTTATGTGTCATCATGCCATTTCTAACAGTGGCCGCTGCGCTGCGGCCACTTCGCACATTGGCCGGCCAGAACCCAAAGTGGCTGGCCAGAACGCGAAGTGGCCACACTTCGGGTTCTGGTCGTAACATATATAAGAGATTCCTGTGTACACATCATATATACAGTCACAATCAGATATGTATATCTGTCCTTAAAAATACGGTGACTGCTTTTTTTGAAGCAGCACAAGTAACTAATTTTGATTGGTTTATTTCATTTTTGTGGACTAAGCACAGCTATTACTGTATATATACTGTATATATACATTATTTTTAATGACTATTATCTGAGAAATAGAACATTTTATCCTATTTTCTATTTTAATTACAGTTACAAATTCATTAGGAGTCGGAGTCGGTGCATTTTTTCCCGACTCCGACTCCAGGCACCCAAAATTGCCCGACTCCACGACTCCGACTCCACGACTCCGACTCCACAGCCCTGTTATATACACTTCAGATTTTCCTTGGCTGAAATGAACGTTCTTACAGGACAACTGTAATGAGAGGGATATGGAGGCTGCCATATTTATCCAGTGGCCTGGCTGTCCTGCTGATCCTCTGCCTCTAATACTATTAGCCATAGCCCCTGAACAAGCATGCAGCAGATCAGGTGTTTCTCACATTATTGTCAGACAAGATTAGCTGCATGCTTGTTTCTGGTGTTATTCAGACACTACTGCAGCCAAATAGATCAACAGGACTGCCAGGCAACTGGTATTGTTTAAAAGGAAATAAATATGGTGGCCTTCATATACTTCTCACTTTAACTGTCCTTTAAGCTGCATACATTTGCAAGTAAATAGCTAACAAATATTTGCATAAACTCAGTTGCATTTCACTGATCACCCCTACTGACCACTGCATGTTAAGGATTAGGCGACATCTTATATATAGACTTCTGTACATATACTGTACATTCCTGCGTATAAGACTACTTCTTAACCCTTGAAAATCTTCTGAAAAGTTGGGAGTCGTCTTATACATCGGGTGTCATTGATGCCGGGTGATATGCCCTATCCTGTTACCGCCTCTTAGATCTCCCTGCTGAACAGGTAGACAAGGAGAACTGACCAGTCTACTTAAAGGGATATTGTAGGGGGGTCGGGGGAAAATGAGCTGAAATTACCCGGGGCTTCTAACGGTCCCCCGCAGACATCCTGAGCCCGCGCAGCCGCTCACCGATGCTCCGGCCCCGCCTTCGGTTCACTTCTGGAATTTCTGACTTTAAAGTCTGAAAACCACTGCGCCTGCGTTGCCGTGTCCTCGCTCCCGCTGATGTCACCAGGAGTGTACTGCGCAGACACAGACCATACTGGGCCTGCGCTGTGCGCTCTTGATGACATCAGCGGGATCGAGGACACGGCAACGCAGGCGCAGTGGTTTTCTGACTTTAAAGTCAGAAATTCCAGAAGTGAACTGGAGGCGGGGCCGGAGCATCGGTAAGTGGCTGCGCGGGCACAGGATGTCTGCGGGGGACCATTAGAAGCCCTGGGTAAGTTCAGCTCATTTTACCCCGACCCCCCTACAGTATCCCTTTAAGGAGAGTTGACCAATGCAACAAGTCAATTGACTATATACTATTATATACTGGGTAACACATACAGTACAGCACTAGTATCTGTTCATACACAGCACCAGTACATGATTTTTTTTATTTTTATTTTAATTTGCTGTGCGTTGGAAGAGGGGTAGTCTTATACGGCGAGTATATCCCCACCTCTATATTTTAACTGGAAAAGTTATGGGGTCGTCTTATACGCCGGAATATACGGTACTACAAGCATCTAGATGTACACGGCTCCCCATGTCATTTATTCTGCAATACTTCATCTGAATAAATACAACAGGAATTTGATCCACATGTCTTAACCACAAAACTACATTGCTGAACGCAATAAAAGAGTAGCTGATGATGCTGAACAAAAGAGTATGAAAAAAAGCAATCAAGATATAAAGCACAAACAAAGGTGTTGCTTACACTTCAATTCCCGACAAAATAAAGCACGTCAGAACTATAATTAGAGAGTCGCTCTCCAAGCTGTAATAAACAATGCACTGAATAGTTTAAAATCCCCCGAAACGTTGAAAGGTGCAGAAAAGGAATCATTATTCCTAACACATCAAATGTTAATGATTGTACTAAAAGCGACAACACACAAATATTCACTGAGCAGGGGGCGAAGCGTTCGTATGTGGGTTTAGTTTGGTCTTCGCAAAAAGACTTCGGGTGCTTTTCCACTAGGAGCGATTGCATACAAAAATCGCAATGCGAACACGCTTCCTTCAATCTGGATGTCATCAATCTGACCCCTCGCTCGAATAGGAAGTGAGAATTGAGTGGCGTGTACAAGGCTTATTTTCTACTGAAATTGTGTTCTATACAACCGCTTCCGGACCAGGCTAATTGAAACCTACGATCTGTTAGGGACCTGTTATACCTGCCAGGGCGTAGATTTCAATTAGCCCACCGCACGGACTTGCCACTACCACAGATCGCGCCGCTCTCCCATTGCTGAACCACACTCGCCCTTGCCAGCAGTTCAGTGAGCCGGTCAGGATCGATTTAATTGGCTCCTGACCCTGTGATAAGTGTGAACCAATCTGACCCTGTGATCACCACAGGGTCGGGAGCCAATGAAATCAGCTCCTGACCGGCTCACCGAGCTCTGCTGTCCCAGCGACAGCAGAGCAAGTGGGCTTCAGGGACGGGTGAACGGTGAGAGCGACAGGTCCGTGCAGCGTGATGTCAGTAAGCCCCATTTTTGGTACAAGCAGTCTCTGGTCCTTAAAGGGAACCAGAGAGGAACGGGGGGTTGAAAAAAGAAAATGATTTTATACATACCTGGGGCTTCTTCCAGCTCCATAAGCCTGAATCGCTCCCACGCCGCCGTCCTCAGCTTCCTGGATCCGCCGGTACCGGGCCCGTCACTTCCGGCGGACGCGGCCAATTGTCCGCATCACAGGGGCTCCCTCCATACATGTACGCATGCGGCAGCGCAGTAATCAGCCACATGCGTATCTGTATGGAGAGAGAGCACCCTGTAATGCGGAGAATTGGCCGCGTCCGCCGGCCGACTTGCGGCAATGACGGGACCCGGTGGCGGCAGATCCAGGCAGCGGAGGACGGCGGCGTGGGAGCGATCCGTGCGTATGGGGCTGGAGGAAGCCCCAGGTATGTATATTGAATCCTCTCTGGTTCCCTTTAAAGGGGCAAGAGTGGTACTGAAGTGGTTAAAGTGGAACCAAACACTTGCACAGCATACCAACACATAGTTGCTAAGATATTCACTCTGTAAGTGTTTAGAGAGATCAGTCTGTCTAATTAGCTATTATCAGCAAGTGTGAATCATGGCTGTGAGCTGTGGTTCTGTGCTAATATGTAAACTTTGAAGGTTAACTCTTTCTGTGCTCCCAGGAATGTGCAGGAAGTCAATTTATTTAGGGTTTCTATAAGTTGTAACAAAGAAATGTTCTTTTAAAGGTTATGTTGTGGCTTATCTTTTAGAGCAGGGAGGAAGTTCTGAGTTTAGGTCCACTTTAATAAGTCCAAGTGCCATCTCTCAGCCCGTCTGCAGTACCACGTAGGATACGCAGACTCAGAACAGAGGCTGCAGGACACTGGGGAGGCAGAGACAATGCAATGCACATATCCTCCAGCCTTTTTTTGCCTGTGAGCGCAGTGTGCGTCTTGTGATTGCCAGCCTCGTGAAGCGGCCGGGGGCCTGGGAAGAAGTGAAATCTCAGCTGCGGTAACCAGAACTTTTGTTGCCGTCAATCTTTCTTCTTGCTGCTAGGACACCGCCAACGCAACTATTCCCCACAAATTCCCTGACTTTTCCTGGGCTGACGAATGTTTGTGAGTCTTTCACATATCTACAAGTATATGTCCTGAGCTGCCACTTCAAGATCCAAACACTAGGGGATGAAAACCAGGTAATACAAACCCAAAATAATACAGTAAAACCTTGAACTGAGTGCGCTTTGCAAGAAAAGCAACTTGATAAGCAAGCAATGTCTTTATATACAAGCACAGAAGGTATACGCGCGGCACGTCATCACAAATGAGCCAAGAATTATTTTCTCTTTGGCACTGCAGGATTTAATCTGAGTGTAGGGACTGTACAGTGTGACATTTCTGTGAAATCCTCACAAGTAGGCAAATGCAACGGTCATCGGAAAAGTATTTGTTAAAGCCAAAACAACAACCACAAAAGTTGGGCGTGCTATATAAATACATAATAATATGGTAGGACATTATACTATGACTATGATAGGATTAGAGTGTTAGCTCCTCTGAGGACAGTCAGTGACATGGCTATGTACTCTGTAATGTGCTGCAGAAGATGTCACTGCTATATAAATACATAATAATAATATGGTAGGACATTAGACTATGACTCTGGTAGGATTAGTCTGTGAGCTCCTCTGAGGACAGTCAGTGACATGACTATGTACTCTGTAATGTGCTGCAGAGGATGTCAGTGCTATATAAATACATAATAATAATATGGGAGGACATTAGACTATGGCTATGGTAGGATTAGAGTGTGAGCTCCTCTGAGGACAGTCAGTGACATGACTATGTACTTTGTACAGTGCTGCAGGATATGTCACTGCTATATAAATACATAATAATAATATGGTAGGACATTAGACTATGACTATGGTAGGATTAGATTGTGAGCTCCTCTGAGGACAGTCAGTGACATGACTATGTACTCTGTACAGTGCTGCAGGATATGTCAGTGCTATATAAATACATAATAATAATATGGTAGGACATTAGACTATGACTATGGTAGGATTAGATTGTGAGCTCCTCTGAGGACAGTCAGTGACATGACTATGTACTCTGTACAGTGCTGCAGGATATGTCAGTGCTATATAAATACATAATAATAATATGGTAGGACATTAGACTATGGCTATAGTAGGATTAGATTGTGAGCTCCTCTGAGGACAGTCAGTGACATGACTATGTACTCTGTACAGTGCTGCAGAAGGTGTCAGTGCTATATAAATACATAATAATAATAATATGGTAGGACATTACACTATGGCTATGGTAGGATTAGAGTGTGAGCTCCTCTGAGGACAGTCAGTGACATGACTATGTACTCTGTACAGTGCTGCAGGAGATGTCAGTGCTATATAAATACATAATAATAATATGGTAGGACATTACACTATGACTATGGTAGGATTAGAGTGTGAGCTCCTCTGAGGACAGTCAGTGACATGACTATGTACTCTGTACAGTGCTGCAGGAGATGTCAGTGCTATATAAATACATAATAATATGGCAGGACATTAGACTATGACTATGGTAGGATTAGATTGTGTGCTCCTCTGAGGACAGTCAGTGACATGACTATGTACTCTGTAATGTGCTGCAGGAGATGTCAGTGCTATATAAATACATAATAATAATATGGTAGGACATTACACTATGGCTATGGTAGGATTAGAGTGTGAGCTCCTCTGAGGACAGTCAGTGACATGACTATGTACTCTGTACAGTGCTGCAGGAGATGTCAGTGCTATATAAATACATAATAATAATATGGTAGGACATTACACTATGACTATGGTAGGATTAGAGTGTGAGCTCCTCTGAGGACAGTCAGTGACATGACTATGTACTCTGTACAGTGCTGCAGGAGATGTCAGTGCTATATAAATACATAATAATATGGCAGGACATTAGACTATGACTATGGTAGGATTAGATTGTGTGCTCCTCTGAGGACAGTCAGTGACATGACTATGTACTCTGTACAGTGCTGCAGGAGATGTCAGTGCTATATAAATACATAATAATAATATGGTAGGACATTAGACTATGACTATGGTAGGATTAGATTGTGAGCCCCTCTGAGGACAGTCAGTGACATGACTATGTACTCTGTACAGTGCTGCAGGAGATGTCAGTGCTATATAAATACATAATAATATGGCAGGACATTAGACTATGACTATGGTAGGATTAGATTGTGTGCTCCTCTGAGGACAGTCAGTGACATGACTATGTACTCTGTAATGTGCTGCAGAAGATGTCAGTGCTATATAATACATAATAATAATAATATGGTAGGACATTAGACTATGACTATGGTAGGATTAGAGTGTGAGCTCCTCTGAGGACAGTCAGAGACATGACTATGTACTCTGTACAGTGCTGCAGAAGATGTCAGTGCTATATAAATACATAATAGTAATATGGTAGGGCATTACACTATGACTGTGGCAGGATTAGATTGTGAGCTTCTCTGAGGACAGTCAGTGACATGACTATGTACTCTGTAATGTGCTGCAGAAGATGTCAGTGCTATATAAATACATAATAATAATATGGTGGGAAATTAGACTATGACTCTGGTATGATTAGATTGTGAGCTCCTCTGAGGACAGTCAGTGACATGACTATGTACTCTGTAATGTGCTGCAGAAGATGTCAGTGCTATATAAATACATAATAATAATAATATGGTAGGACATTACACTATGGCTATGGTAGGATTAGAGTGTGAGCTCCTCTGAGGACAGTCAGTGACATGACTATGTACTCTGTACAGTGCTGCAGGAGATGTCAGTGCTATATAAATACATAATAATAATAATATGGTAGGACATTACACTATGACTATGGTTGGATTAGAGTGTGAGCTCCTCTGAGGACAGTCAGTGACATGACTATGTACTCTGTAATGTGCTGCAGGAGATGTCAGTGCTATATAAATACATAATAATATGGCAGGACATTAGACTATGACTATGGTAGGATTAGATTGTGTGCTCCTCTGAGGACAGTCAGTGACATGACTATGTACTCTGTACAGTGCTGCAGGAGATGTCAGTGCTATATAAATACATAATAATAATATGGTAGGACATTACACTATGGCTATGGTAGGATTAGAGTGTGAGCTCCTCTGAGGACAGTCAGTGACATGACTATGTACTCTGTACAGTGCTGCAGGAGATGTCAGTGCTATATAAATACATAATAATATGGCAGGACATTAGACTATGACTATGGTAGGATTAGATTGTGTGCTCCTCTGAGGACAGTCAGTGACATGACTATGTACTCTGTAATGTGCTGCAGGAGATGTCAGTGCTATATAAATACATAATAATAATATGGTAGGACATTACACTATGGCTATGGTAGGATTAGAGTGTGAGCTCCTCTGAGGACAGTCAGTGACATGACTATGTACTCTGTACAGTGCTGCAGGAGATGTCAGTGCTATATAAATACATAATAATAATATGGTAGGACATTACACTATGACTATGGTAGGATTAGAGTGTGAGCTCCTCTGAGGACAGTCAGTGACATGACTATGTACTCTGTACAGTGCTGCAGGAGATGTCAGTGCTATATAAATACATAATAATATGGCAGGACATTAGACTATGACTATGGTAGGATTAGATTGTGTGCTCCTCTGAGGACAGTCAGTGACATGACTATGTACTCTGTACAGCGCTGCAGGAGATGTCAGTGCTATATAAATACATAATAATAATATGGTAGGACATTAGACTATGACTATGGTAGGATTAGATTGTGAGCCCCTCTGAGGACAGTCAGTGACATGACTATGTACTCTGTACAGTGCTGCAGGAGATGTCAGTGCTATATAAATACATAATAATATGGCAGGACATTAGACTATGACTATGGTAGGATTAGATTGTGTGCTCCTCTGAGGACAGTCAGTGACATGACTATGTACTCTGTAATGTGCTGCAGAAGATGTCAGTGCTATATAATACATAATAATAATATGGTAGGACATTAGACTATGACTATGGTAGGATTAGAGTGTGAGCTCCTCTGAGGACAGTCAGAGACATGACTATGTACTCTGTACAGTGCTGCAGAAGATGTCAGTGCTATATAAATACATAATAGTAATATGGTAGGGCATTACACTATGACTGTGGCAGGATTAGATTGTGAGCTTCTCTGAGGACAGTCAGTGACATGACTATGTACTCTGTAATGTGCTGCAGAAGATGTCAGTGCTATATAAATACATAATAATAATATGGTGGGACATTAGACTATGACTCTGGTATGATTAGATTGTGAGCTCCTCTGAGGACAGTCAGTGACATGACTATGTACTCTGTAATGTGCTGCAGAAGATGTCAGTGCTATATAAATACATAATAATAATATGGTGGGACATTAGACTATGACTCTGGTATGATTAGATTGTGAGCTCCTCTGAGGACAGTCAGTGACATGACTATGTACTCTGTAATGTGCTGCAGAAGATGTCAGTGCTATATAAATACATAATAATAATATGGTGGGACATTAGACTATGACTCTGGTATGATTAGATTGTGAGCTCCTCTGAGGACAGTCAGTGACATGACTATGTACTCTGTAATGTGCTGCAGAAGATGTCAGTGCTATATAAATACATAATAATAATATGGTGGGACATTAGACTATGACTCTGGTATGATTAGATTGTGAGCTCCTCTGAGGACAGTCAGTGACATGACTATGTACTCTGTAATGTGCTGCAGAAGATGTCAGTGCTATATAAATACATAATAATAATATGGTGGGACATTAGACTATGACTCTGGTATGATTAGATTGTGAGCTCCTCTGAGGACAGTCGGTGACATGACTATGTACTCTGTAAAGTGCTGCAGGATATGTCAGTGCTATATAAATACATAATAATAATATGGTAAGACATTACACTATGGCTATGGTAGGATTAGAGTGTGAGCTCCTCTGAGGACAGTCAGTGACATGACTATGTACTCTGTACAGTGCTGCAGGAGATGTCAGTGTTATATAAATATATAATAATATGGTGGGACATTAGACTATGACTATGGTAGGGATTAGAGTGTGAGCTCCTCTGAGGACAGTCAGTGACATGACTATGTACTCTGTAATGTGCTGCAGAGGATGTCAGTGCTATATAAATACATAATATTAATATGGTAGGACATTACACTATGGCTATGGTAGAATTAGATTGTGAGCTCCTCTGAGGACAGTCAGTGACAGGACTATGTACTCTGTAAAGTGCTGCAGGATATGTCAGTGCTATATAAATACATAATAATAATATGGTAAGACATTACACTATGGCTATGGTAGGATTAGAGTGTGAGCTCCTCTGAGGACAGTCAGTGACATGACTATGTACTCTGTAATGTGCTGCAGAAGATGTCAGTGCTATATAAATACATAATATTAATATGGTAGGACATTACACTATGGCTATGGTAGAATTAGATTGTGAGCTCCTCTGAGGACAGTCAGTGACAGGACTATGTACTCTGTAAAGTGCTGCAGGATATGTCAGTGCGATATAAATACATAACAATAATAATATGGTAGGACATTACACTATGGCTATGGTAGGATTAGAGTGTGAGCTCCTCTGAGGACAGTCAGTGACATGACTCTGTACTCTGTAATGTGCTGCAGAAGATGTCAGAGCTATATAAATACATAATAATAATATGGTAGGACATTAGACTATGACTATGGTAGGGATTAGATTGTGAGCTCCTCTGAGGACAGTCAGTGACATGACTATGTGCTCTGTACAGTGCTGCAGAAGATGTCAGTGCTATATAAATACATAATAGTAATATGGTAGGGCATTAGACTATGACTATGGTAGGATTAGATTGTGAGATCCTCTGAGGACAGTCAGTGACATGACTATGTACTCTATAAAGTGCTGTAGAAGATGTCATTTATGCATAATTATTAAAAAACATGAAAAAAAAACCCTTCTATAGTGTGATTATCAACACTATTAACTTAAACATCCCATTACTGGCACAGGGGAATATTCTTACAGCAGACCTGAACTCAGAACAGCATGACAACCTTTACAGAAAAACATTTGTTACAGCCGATGCAAATCCTGCAATTAATCTGCAGTGTCTACTCCCTGCTTTCATGGAAGCAGACATAGTGGTTAACATCCTGTGTTTACCAATTAGCTGCTCTGCTGAGGCAGCCAGCTGACACAGCTGAGAGATCAAATTACAGTTGTGAGTAGACACAAATGAGGGGGAATTAGACAGGCTAAACTCTCTAAATACATACAGGGTGCATTTCTCTGTTTTCCTTCTGTCCTGTGCAAGAGATCAGATCCACTTAAAAGAGAACTATCTGTAAGATGAAGCTTTCTCCTCAGTCTATGTACTGTCGAGTGTCTGGCTGTGGTGACGCTCTCCTGACCTTAGTGGTAGAAAGTCCTAAATCCCCTGAAGTCAGAATGTCATATTTGTATGCTGCCTTCTGGGAGGCCAGCATTGTCTGAGTGCTCTATATTTACTCATGGATAATACTAGCATATAGTCATCTTATCCTGCCTGTATACAACTCATCCTTCGTTACACAGGTTGCCGTGTGACCTTATGGGGAGTAGAATTTGTTACATTGTTGCAGAGAGGTCAGAGTTCACGTTTACATGAATATGGGAGTGTTACCGTAACTACCAAACCTAGACTTTTCTCGGTTAGGCTCTCTTGGCCAAGAATCTATCGTTTGTACAGGTGTCCCAACCATGAGTTCGCTTACTGATCCGGCACGTGGGATCTAAAGCTGGCCATAAACTCTACAATTTTATTTTTGATCAATATTACAATCGAATATCCGATTGTCCAAATAACAAAATTGTAGTTCATTCTTTCAATCGTAATTATCATAAATGCTGAAATCCACTTCAACTCATAATCGGTTAGACGTTTCTCGGTGTTCCAACGTCTAACTGGGCAAAAAATTGTACAGTGAATGGCTACGTTTAGGCTCGGCGCCTACTACAGGACGCTAATCACTTGTTTTGTACAGTGATTTTTGAAGCAGTTTGTTTTAGTGCTTGCGTTTGCACAGCAATTACGATTTTTTTGCTCAGGTAGAAAAAAAAAAAAAATAAATAAAAAAAAAAAGCTGAAAATTTGCTTTTGCACACTGATTGCAAAGCGATTTTGCAGCGTTCGTATCTTGTATTGGAGCGCATCTGCGTGGCTAAGAGCACTGTAGTAGGCCGTAGCCCTGAGTGATGATCAGCGTTAGGCGGCTCTATCCCTATAAGGTCTCCCAGAGCGGCGCTGATTGGCCGGCGGGACCACGTGATGCGGAGCGAGACACTCCGCATCACGTGGTCCCGCCAGCCAATCAGCGGCCGCCAGTGCAGTGAATATTAAGTAGCCATGTGCGCGGCTACTGTAGCTGGCTCTCCCCGCCTCCTCTCCGCCCCCCACTGCGCATGTGCAAACAGTCTAACGCGGCTATAGCCACTCTAACGCCGTAGCATGCTGCACTTTCCCAACAACGTGCAGAGTTACATGTAACGCAACGTGGGCTGTGTGAACAGCCCACTTGTGTTACATTGCTGTGCGTTGGGGGAGCGTTACAGGCGCACGTCCCTGTGTGGAAGCAACCTTAAAGTGGATCCGAGAAAAACTTTTACTCATTGCATAATTGTGTTCCTTTCATATAGTTTATAGGGCATTCCTCAAGCCAAATACTTTTGTTTTGGTTTTACTACTCTAATTCCCTATAAACTAAACAAGCCACACCCACAGCTTCTCCAGAGTGCCTTAGCACTCAGCTTTAGTAGCAAGGGCTTACGGGAGCTCAGTCTGGGCAGGAGGAGTAAATTACTAGCCAGTGATTTCAGAGGCAGAGAGAGGAGGAGAGGGGAGTGATGTTTTCACAGGCTGAGGGCTGGAGATGCAGATCAGCTTGCCTGTGTATGATGACAAGCAGAACATGGCTGCTGTCATTGTATCACAGGAAGAAATAATCATATACTGTTGAAAGCTGTTTGCAGCTAGATTTGCTGTCTAAACTTTAGATACAATCTATAGACAAGTTACTTGCCATAGTTAGTTTTTTATCTTGGATCCACTTTAAAAAGGCACAGAAAGCATTTCTCAGCCATCACTGGACATATCGTCAGTACAGCATTAGAGACCCGCAGAGTCACTTGCAGAATAGAGCTCGGCACTGGTTTCTTCAACCTTTTCAAACTTAATTCAATAACCACATGTTTACATTAAAGCACAAAAACATATTCTACAGAACAATCCACAGCCAGCCAACATCTCTCCTCGCTCTTTTGCCTAGTTCTAGATCTGTGGGAGGCCGATGACTCATTGTGTGTTCTGAAGACGCAAGTCCTATACATCTTAGCTAACTCCATGCGTTCGCCGTCGCCTAATGCTATGGATGATCTGCACTTTCCCAAAACCTGGATGCAGATTGCCCAAGGAAAATCACTGCGGTGGACTCAAAACGCTATACCCACCGATGCCTTCCCAAAGCCACAAAAATGTTCCCAAACACTCATTCTGTCAGCTAATCCCACAGACATTTGTCCTTCGTAAAAACTTTGGACACAGAGTTAAAAGTTACCTTAAAGTGAACCTGTCCCCATTGCAAAGGCTTTAAATAAAAACAAACACTTAATAGCAACCCCCACCACCCATAAAAAAAAATAAAAAATCAAAACAACTTATTCTTGAAAGTTTAAAACTATTCCTCCTCTGCATAAAGTCACTCCTAAACACGCTGGAAGCTAACTGAAATCAGACACGCATGGTGTGTAATTTCCAACTTGGAAGGAAGTCTAGCGCTTGCTTATAACTGGCCTCAGAGGCCTCTAAGGGGTACGGACTGAATGGGTGCCAAAATAGTGAAAACATTTCAATAAAGCGGAACTGAAGAGTCCTACAAAAACAAACCGTTTCCCTTACCTGGGGCTTCTCCAAGCCCCCAGCAGCCGTCCAGTCCTGTGCCGGTCCTCCGTTCTGTCGCCGCCAGCTACTCTCATTACCGTTGACTTGCAAGTAGACGGCCTGAGCAGCAGTCGAGTTCCGGCTCGCTATAGCGTACTGCGCAATTAGCGCAGCTGCTTATCGCGGGCTGGAAAACGAAGAAAGCTATACGTCGCCCTGGGCACACAGGCGCAGTTGCTGCCGACTTACAAGTATCTACATTCATGGTTCCTGGCAGGTAGAGTTAGCGAGAGGCGTGGCAGGTAAAGTATTTTAATGTATGGACATTTGGGGGGGGGGGGGGTACAAACAACATTTGGGAGGGACAGGGGACGGGGGTTTCATTGCTTGCAATATCGCACCCCTTTACCGCTGTCCACCTGATTTTAGCCCCAGATTTACCCGCATGTCCGATCGATAAATTCAAACAATTTCGTCCTTAGATTCAGCATGCTTGTTGCAGTGCAGATTTTCGTTCGATTCAATAATTATGGAATCGCCAAATCAGCCTAACGGTCAATCGGCCGCCAAATCGGTAGGTGTATACAGTTTTTACCTGTTAATCAAGTAATAAGGATGCTAACCAGGCAATTCTAAAGTTAAAATCATGCTTACTTTTTTTTTCCCACAGAATATAATTCGCCAGGTACCCTGGCTCTTGTTTCGTACATTGCTGTACAAAGGAAGTTGCAGTGTATGCTGGGTTTTTTCCCTTCTTTACTTTCCTCCCCTTCTAATCGTTATTCCCCTCAGACATAACTAATGCAGCCTGATTGGCTGAAGCCGCTTTCCCTCCTGTTATCCCCTCCCACACCTCTGTTCCTCTCTGATTGGCCAAAATGTATCATGCCACTTCAGAGGGACACTGACATTTCTAGCTGCCAGTGTTTTCTAGGGAAGAAGCCCAGGTCGAATGCACGCTGCTGTCGGGAGGAAGAGGACCTGTGGACCGTGCTTTTGTGTGGAATAGGAACCCATGGACCCTGTGTGGGAGTTTTTGAAGACTGGGAGGAGGGTGGGAAATGCATGCACAATCAGGCAGAGGAGGAAACGGAGAAAAAAAAAAGTGTAAGGGAGGAAATGATGTCAGGATTGGCTTCAAGACAGACACAGTGAAGATGGAAGATGCTAAGAAGGATTTTTTCTCCGCCTCATTTTTTCCCCTATATTAAAATCACTAAAATCAAAAATGCAGACAGTGCAATACATGCGTTATGTAAGCAGAACAAGTATTTATGTACTTATAAATTATGTTTTTTTTCTGAGATCGTATGGCTGACCGCTCCTCTTTAACCTACTGCAGCACGCTGGAACATTAGACACAAAACTAAAGCATGCAGGTTACAGTACTATACAAAAAGAATTCCACAATACTTGCAAGGTACAAACACATCGGCAAAACAAACAGATTGCATTTTTCTTCCCTTCATGCAGCTGTTTTGCATGGGAAGCCAGTCAGCTCTGTGGTTATCTTCTGGGCACCGTATACTTTTTGACACCAGATAAGAAGTGAACATTTTTTGGCAGCAACATTAGGTGTTGATAAGGTTCCTGGGAAGCCAGCTAACATTAACCACTTCAGGTTCCGGGGATTAAAGGGGTTCTGTGGAGTGTTGAACAAAAAAAAAAACCTGACACTTACCTGGGGTTTCTACCAGCCGCCTGTAGCGGTCATGTCCAGCACCGTCCTCATCCGATCACCTGTTCCCCGCCGGCACCGGTCAATTATTTGTCTTACAAGACAAATAGTGCGCGCTCCGGCTCGCGTCTCCGGGAGCTTACTGCGCAGGGGCAGTACAAAGTTTTCACATACTGTGCCTGCGCAGCACGCTTCCAGAGACACGAGCGACAGCCTCGTTAGAGGAATCATTAGACCGGCAGCGGCGGTGGGGAACGGAGGATCGTGGGAGGACGGCGCGGGACATGACAGCTACAGGTGTCAGTTTTTGTTTTGTTCAGCATTCCACAGAACCCCTTTAATGTTCCTGATAAGTTTGGCTTATCAGCTGTATCACTATTGATACAGCAGTAACTTATTACTTATGTCATTAATGTGATACATACATTGTTAGGTTTTTCAGGACAATCTAGGCTTTCTTTCGGTAATATTTTATCCAAATATTTCTTAAAGAGAAACTCCGACCAAGAATTGAACTTAATCCCAATCAGTAGCTGATACCCCCTTTTACATGAGAAATCTATTCCTTTTTCACAAACAGACCATCAGGGGGCGCTGTATGGCTGATATTGTGGTGAAACTGGAGAAACTGAGTACGTACTCCTGGCAGTTTCCTGTCTGTGAACCTTGCTGCATTGTGGGAAATGGCTGTTTACAGCTGCCAAAAAAAGCATGCAGCAGCTACATCACCTGCCAACAGTAAAAATGTCACCATGTAATAAATGTCAGAATGTAAATCAGGGATTTAAAAGATTTCACAATGGGCAAACACTGACTAAATCATCTATACATAATTATTGTAAAAATGAAGCACTTTTTTGATTACATTATTTTCACTGGAGTTCCTCTTTAATTTCACAGGTGCTTTAGCGAGGAAAAGTAGGCGTAAAAGCAGAAATTACGCATTTTTCATGTTTCCCCTTCCTAATTTCATGCCACAGTTGTAAAACACCTCAAAATACATTTGGCCCAGTTAAAACAATACCGTACATGGCATATTTCATCACTGGGCATGTAGCGCACCATTATTGCCATCCTGTGCGTCTAGCGATTGCATGCGATCTCCAGTGCGCATAGCTTGGGGTCCCCAGTGCTGTATAGATGCATTGCTAGGCAAAAACATTTTGATGCCTCTATATAGCGTTGGGCCTCCGAGCTATTGCCCTAGTGATCACGTCCGATCGCTATATGTGGCAGCCCTTACAGGTGTCAAGCAATCTTAAGGCCAAGTATAGGCGACACAACGGGGTTTTATTAGTCTGGTAGGGGTTAAAACTTAAAAAAGAAAAAAAAAAAAAAACATTTCTAAATGGTCTCACTGTCACTTTAAAAAAAAACAAAAAAAAACTTTTTTTCCTCCTAACTTTATGTGAATGATTGCTGGTAGCACCAATAATTCACTATTAGAAGAGTGCACAAGCTCGTGCATGATTTTAGTGCTGGACTCCTGTCCAGGAACCATAAATGGATAAGCTTTATACACATAATCAATAAAGATTGGAAGCTGTCCGTAGACACATCTTGTCATTTTTACAAATGACCTGCAAGATCAGCGCGCACACGGCTGTACACAACTGTCATTCTGACCTGCACAGGGGGTGTGAAAAGACAGTTTCTAGTGTCAACAGCAGTACACTCAGAACAGGCGCTTTATAATGAAACACTCGGCATACTTGTTGGATCCCAGTTCTGTCTGGCATTTTCCATCTTTACTGCCTCTGACTGAAGCCAATCCTGATCTAATTTCCTCCCTTACCCTTTTTTTTTCACCCTAGAAACTGCACTGTCATATCTAGCTTGCTTTGTAAATACTGTACATGTGAGCACAGCATAAATTGTATTTCAGCAGCTTCTGTAGAGGGGGTGAAGACTATTTACCCTCTCAGCCTCAAGTCACACTGAACTGCCAATCAGTGAGGAGCAGGAATGTGGGAGGTAACAAGCTTCCTTCTACCCGGCAATGTACCAGAACAGAGCCAGGCTGGCTGAAATAAGATTCATTACAGCAGAAACATTTATGATTATATTGGAATGCTTGCAATGCAGACTTCATGTAGACTACATAATAAACACAGAGCAGTGAGTAAATGGAATTAGATTTTGTGGCTGACAATCTTGCTTTAAGGGGTCTATACTCTAATGCTAGGTTCACTCATGACAGTATTGTTGTCCACAGGGCCAGGAAGTCGATCCCTCCTACGATAGTTTGAGGCCCAATTCTGTACAGACAGTTATGTAAGAAGGGTGCAGAGAAACGATAAGCAGGAGGGGGTGAGAAGGAAGTATAATGTTGACGGGCAGCGCTCAGCCAAGATGATCTGGACCTCTCGTGACACATCGAGGAGAGCTGTCCCACAAAAACTAGGTTCTCGGCAGAGGCGGTCTTGAGCGGCCACCTTCGCCTAATTTAACAACGTGTGTGCATGAACTTTAATAGTTAGCCCCAATCATTTTAAAAGTAATGCTTAAAGGACATCCGAGGTGAAAATTAACTGATGAGATAAGATAAACAATTGCATCTATCCTCCTCCTCCTAAAAATGACTTTTTAGATATCCCGCAGTTTTATTTTATATTTAAATCTAGTTTTTAAGTTTTTACTGTTTCATGGTCTCTGCTCAATGGCATCTTCATTGAAGTATGCCAGAGCTCCAATATATGAATTATTGACCCTTTTCATGACTTTCCTGCTCTCAGAAGCCATTTACAAACAGGAGAGTGGTTTATGGCTGTAATAACTTATCAGTGAGGGTTATGCTATAGTCTGACCTGGACAGAAACGGTCACTTGCATACCTGATTTCTAATTCTTTCAGAAAAAGAAAAAAAGGAACTCAGCATCGTTATTTGCATGCTCGGCACTGTACATACACATGTCTGTCTCATTAGGTCACCTTGGTTGTCCTTTAAGCGAAAATAGACGAATTCGATAAACAATTTTATCTATCATTCTAGGCCTAAAAACCACTTTTAGATACCCCACAGTTTTAGGTTATGTTTAAAAATGCAGATTTGTTGTTTTGTCTCAGCTCAATGATGCAGTCTGTGCCGTGCTTAAAGAGACACTGAAGCGAAAAAAAAAATATATGATATAATGAATTGGTTGTGTACTATGAATAATTACTAGAAGATTAGCAGCAAAGAAAATATTCTCATTTTTATTTTCAGGTATATAGTGTTTTTTCTAACATTGCATCATTCTATAATATGTGCAGATTACACAACACTCAGCATTCAAAATGAGTCTTTCAGAGCAGTCTGTGAACTAATGACCTCTCCTCTGGCAGAGAAAAAGTAAAAAATTAACTAACAGTTGAGATAATAAAAGTCAGAAAACAGCCCTCTCCACGACTCTGAAAGTCGTAGAGATTAATAGCTTTTTTGCATAGAGATAACAACTGGAGTTTCTTAAATCTTCCTGTACTGGAAACAATTAGACTGATGTATCTGATCTTAATGTTTTATTTCTTAGCTGTGCTACACATACAAATCATAATATCATATTTTTTTTTTCGCTTCAGTGTCTCTTTAACAAAGTTTAAATATATGAACTATTGAGCTTTATCTATCCCCTGCACGCAGAAGCCCAGTTCCCTGCCAGGAAAGTGTTTTATGGTTGTAATTTTGTACCAATGAGACACACTATAGTCTGACTAGGTTCTGACTGGAGAGAAACTGTCAGTTGCATATCTGAATATTAACTTTTTCAGGTAGAGAAAAAAGAAAAAGAACACAGCCTATCTGTGTAATTGGCGTTTTACATACACGTCTATCTTATGTCACTTAAAGGGAACCTTAAGGTCCCCCGCTGTCACTTAGTTTCGTTTGACGACTCACCAGTCGCCGGCCGCCATGCGTATTATTGGACGCATTCACCAATGCAATTAGCGCTATTGCGGACCGCAACGCGTACAAAAATACGCGTTGCCGCATATCTACGCGTGCGGAGTGCGGTCCGCAATAGCGCTAATTGCATTGGTGAATGTGTCCAATAATACGCATGGCGGCCGGCGACTGGTGAGTCGTCAAAAACGAAACTAAGTGACAGCGGGGGACCAGAGGATTCCAGAGCGGCGCTGAGGGCACAGGACTGCTGCATGGGGGCTGGTAATAGCCCCAGGTAAGTGAAACTCTTTACCCCCTGTTCAGTTAAGGTTCCCTTTAAGTTTCTCTTTAAAGGATACCAGAGGTGACATGTGACATGATGAGATAGACACGTGTACAGTGCCTAGCACACAAATATCTAGGCTGTGTTCCAATTTTTTCTTTCTCTGCCTGAAAGGGTTAAACATCAGGTATGTAAGTGGCTGACTCAGCCCAGGAAGTGACTACAGTGTGACCCTCACTGATAAGAAACTCCAACTATGAAACACTTTCCTAGCAGAAAATTGCTTTTGAGAGCAGGAAAGAGATAAAAAGGATCAACAGTTCATAGCTTTGAGCTCTGGCATACTTCAATGAATGTGTCATTGAGCTTGTCCTTTTTAGGAGAAGGAAGATAGATACAATTGTCTATTTCATTAGTTTATTTTCACCTCAGGTGTCCTTTAAGACAGATTTGATCATTTGTGCTGATTGTTTTTAGAATTTTTGATTAACTCTAGCATCAGGGATGTGGCACAGTGAAGCTCATACTTCCCGTACAGGCAGAGGAAGAAGAATAGATATGCGAGGAGCAAAGTGCTTGGCTTAATTACAGATTTTTTCCTTCCTCGGTGGGTGGGGCTTATGCTATGGCACATATTTTCAGTATACTCACTCAATTGAGATTAGCAATGTTTCATACAAGCACGGAGTAACTGATGTTCTCTTCCCAATGTGCATTTGTGCTTGTGCTCTGCAAGGTAGGATTAAATGTGGAATTTGGCCACAACACAGGAAATCACAGAGTACACCAACTACTGCGGCCACAATAGCAGGTTGAGGTCACCAGGGGACCATTGGGAAATCCAATGAACTCTGGTCATCATGTGCTGAGGCCCAGACAGGGACAGGATGCTCTCAGATCCTAATCGCTAAAAGTTGTCTCCCGCCCCTACGGCCAAAAAACTTTTACAGGCAACTTTTTAAAGCCCAACCAACGCTCCAAAATAAAGTCAATTCTAAAACCAGATAAGTGAATATTTTCTGTATTGAAGCAAGATGGTAGAATATTTTTTCCCCGTTATTCAGACACTACTGCAGCTATATAGATTAGCAGGGCTGCCAGGCAACTGGTATTGTTTAACAGGAAGTAAATATGGCAGCCTCCATGTTCTTCTCCCTCCAGTTGTCCTTTATTTGAAATACCTGGCATACCTGTATAGTTCCTCTATTTCTACCTTTATGACTATCATCATGTTCCTTATATGCACCGTGCGGCTGTCATGAAAAGTAATTTTGCAGTGTTGCACAATGACAATAAAGTGCTTGAATCTAATAAACATGACTGCTTTAATCATTTGCACAGGGTTCTCCCCAGTATTTTAATGCAGCCGGGTGGCATGAAAAAATAGCCGGGTGGGGCGAGAGGAGAGAATGCAGGGCTGGTGCTTCTCTGCTTACAGCATAGGCGGAGGTGAGCCGATGACAGCCGGGTGCTTTAGCCGAGTGGAGCACCCGGCTAAAAGAGCCTGGGGAGAACACTGTTGCAGGTACTGTTGGCTTTAAAGGGATACTGTAGGGGGGGGGGGGGGTCGGGGGAAAATGAGTTGAACTTACCCAGGGCTTCTAATGGCCCCCCGCAGACATCCTGTACCTATGCAGCCACTCACTGATGCTCCGGCCCCGCCTCCGGTTCACTTCTGGAATTTCCGACTTTAAAGTCTGAAAACCACTGCGCCTGCGCAGCTGCATCCTCGCTCCCGCTGATGTCACCAGGAGTGTATTGCACAAGTCCAGTATGGTCTTTGGTCTGCGCAGTATGCTCCTGGTGCCATCAGCGGGAGCGAGGACACGGCAATGCAGGCGCAGTGGTTTTCTGACTTTAAAGTCAGAAATTCCAGAAGTGAACTGGAGGCGGGGCTGGAGCATCAGTGAGTGGCTGCGCGGGCACAGGATGTCTGTGGGGGGCCATTAGAAGCCCCAGGTAACTTCAACTCATTTTCCCCCGACCCCCTACGGTATCCCTTTAAACATCACCCGGTAAAATACAAAGCCATTGTGGGCTGGGTTGTAGGGAGCACAGTTTAGGAGATAAAAAGGGAGAGGGGGAACTAATTTCTTACACCACCATTCCAATGATTATCATAGAAATCCAGGATTATGCAAATGTCTCCAGCTTGTAAATGGACCAATCAAATACCACCAATGTGGTATTCAATTGGTCAATGTATAAGATGCATGCATTTTAGATAACCCCACATCAATTACTTGCATCTCATTGACTATTCCTAACTATCAAAAATATTTGGTCTGGACTTGAAAACTGACATCAATCATATAGCCCCTTTAGCAGCCAATTTGTTTAGAGGCTTGCAAGTGTTCCAAGCCAATTTATTTTAGACATTTTATTTCTTGTTTGTTACATTTCCCTGCTTCTAATTAGTACTGCTGCAATGTGTATTTATGGCCACTTGTCACTAGGGGGCAGTGTGAGACAATAACATATGACTTCTGCTTTGTTTCTATATTTTCTGCTAGCAGAGAGACATCAAAGCATTCCAAGAATTTACAGCACGACGTGTTCTGCCGACTGAGGTGAAAAGCAGTGCACTTATCTCACACGAGATACCTCTATTGAAGCTAATAATGGGTTAAACATTTCTCTGCAATACCTGATTAGCCAGTGCGGTAGTCAAGAGTGAAAAACAGTATAAAGAAAGTAAGAAAGGTATTGTGAGCTGTGCGCATGTAATAAGACAACTGCCAGCCAACACTCCATGAACCACGCCAGAGTGGGTAAGAGCTACTTTATAATAATACAGTGCCTCCAAATGAAAATCTGGGCCCCTTGGTATAACAATATGGAAGCCCTCCCCTCCGGCCCAGAGGACTGACCTCACTAGCGAATTAGTATTCTTCCTGTTCAAACTAAGGAACTAGGTTAAATGTAATGTTTACTAGTCCTGGTTACAGAGGCAAGCACTGGAAACATACTACTATCTTCACTTTCCTGTCCTAATTCTTCCCCCCTATTTCTCCTCTCTTTGGCCTCAATTCACTAAGATCATGCTGGAGATAAGGCAAGAGAAAACTTACCTCCACCTAAGAGAGAGTTATCTTATTTCTTCATTCCTTAAAGGATACCACAACTGACATGTGGCATAATGAGATAGACATGGGTATGTACAGTGCCTAGCACACAAATAACTATGCTGTGTTCCTTTTTTTCTTTCTCTGCCTGAAAGAGGTAAATATCAGGTATGTAAGTGGCTGACTCAGTCCTGACTCAGACAGGAAGTGACTACAGTGTGACCTTCACTGATAAGAAATTCCAACTATAAAACACTTTCCTAGAAGAAAATGGCTTCTGAGAGCAAGAAAGAGATAAAAAAGTGGGAAATTCTTATCAGTGAGGGTCACACTGTAGTCACTTCCTGTCTGAGTCAGGACTGAGTCAGCCACTTACATACCTGATATTTGCCTCTTTCAGGCAGAGAAAGAAAAAAAGGAACACAGCATAGTTGTTTGTGTGCTAGGCACTGTACATACCCATGTCTATCTCATTATGCCACATGTCAGTTGTGGTATCCTTTAAGTTACCCCCTCTGTAGTTAATTTACCCCCTCTGTAGTTAATTTACCTCCTCTGTAGTCAATTTACCTCCTCTGTAGTCAATTTACCTCCTCCGTAGTTAATTTACCTCCTCTGTAGTCAATTTACCTCCTCTGTAGTCAATTTACCTCCTCTGTAGTCAATTTACCTCCTCTGTAGTTAATTTACCTCCTCTGTAGTTAATTTCACATGCAGTTAACAAACAGCCTGTGTTTAACTCTGGAGTTATTTTAAGGACTGAAGAGTTAACTTTAGGCTTGCCTGAGGTAAAATGTTTCCTGAATACTACATGCCTTATCACCATGGTAACAACTCTAGAAGAGTTATTAAAGACAGGAGATAAGTTTAGTGAATTGAGGCCAATGTCTCTCTCCCTAACTCCTCTCAACTTGTCTCTGCAGTTGGTATAGTTCAAGCAACTCTGACCAACTCAAGGGATGTAATAATGTTGGATATCCTTGTGTATGTCTCAAAGACTTTAATATGTAATCCTGCTTTGTTCATACTGTATTGAATGTATGTATATACTGCATAAGATACTTACAGCTATCCTCCTTTTACGATTTAATTCCCTTGTACGTTCATATTGTATACAACTGTAGTTCATCTACTTACTGTCCTTTTGGGTACCTGCGTGTACTTGTTTGTACGTGTTTTCTTGAAAACTCAAAATTGAATTGTTAAAAAAAAGAGTGCCTCCAAGTGTTGTGGAGGCATCAGTTAGGAAGCATCCACGTCACTGTTTTTCCACATACGATGTATGCGCTCCACAGTATTTCACAACTATGTTTACTACGACAGATGGAGGCCACCAACTTCACAATAATTGCTAAGCCTACGCTGGCTTCCTCCCCATCACACAGATGAGGGATCTTTTTATAAACCTGCATAATGGGGAGCTTCAGAAAGTTTTTCCCACGTCGTCAATCAGAAAAATATCTCATTATGTTTCATTAAATCAAGAAGCACTTTAGCTACAAGTTGGAGACATCAAGCAGGCTTCCTAATTGTAACTTTTGCCTCCATGTTTTTTTCCCTGGTCAAGTATTTACTTTGAGGGGTTCCCCATCTGCCCTCATCTCCTGTCCTAATCAGTCTTTGAGATCTTTGTCCTGTGTTAAAGCAGGATTGTCGGCCACAAAATTAAATTCCATGTACCCACTGCTCTGTGTTTATTAGGTAGTCTACATCCTGACCCTGCATTGCAAGCATTCCAAAATAATCATAAATGGTGTAATGAATCTCATTTCAGTCAGCCTGGCTTCTTTCTGGTACATTTTCAGGGAGAGGGAAGCTTGTTATGCTTTCCCACATTCCTGCTCCTCACTGATTGGCTGAGGGCAGTTCAGTGTGACAGGAGGCTGAGAAGGGAAATACACTTGAACCCTTTGCAGAAGCTGCTGAAATACGATCTAGGCCAGGGGTAGGGGACCTATGGCTCAGGAGCCAGATGTGGCTGTTGTGATGGCTGCATTTGGCTTGCAGACAAATCAGTAGAAGGTTGATTAATTAAGCTACACTGCTTGAGCTTGAGTGTTGCAGAGGGAGTGAGATTTTCAAAGTAAGCACCCTACTGCTGTAGCATGCACTACTAACTTACTCTTGCTCCCCCCAAAACTAACAGCCACTCCAATTGTCTTGCTCTAGCCCGTCGCCAGTGACTGTGGGATGAGAGCCCCACACTTTGATTGGCCCAATAGGCTGCCTGTCACCCTACAAACTGAATCAGACCCCCCCCCCCCCACGTCAGTATCAACCAGACTACAAAGGCATTAGCAAAACCATGCAGCACCAGAAGTCCTATTAACAATAAGAAGTACTTTATTCATCAATGGTTAGCAACAGCAATAACGTTATTAAAAAGAATTCAGAAACTTATTGTACGTTAAAAGTGTTGGGTCTTACATAAAATGCACATTTATTTGTATTGAAACATATTGTAGGGTTCTCATGGAACTACATTTTAAAATATGTGGGGTTCATGGCTCTCAGCCAAAATGGTTCCTGACCCCTTATCTAGGCTGTGCTCACATGTGTTTACAAAGCAAGCTAGATATGACCGTGCAGTTTCTATGGGATGGGGGGAAAAAAGCAAAGGAGGAAATGACATCAGGATTGGCTTCAATCAGAGATTGGAAATGCCGGGAAGTGTTCATTTTCTCTTTGTTTACTATATAAAATTTGCTGAGATCAAAACGTGGACAGTAACAACACATATGTTATGTAAGTAGAACAAGCATTTATCTACTTATATATGTGTTTTTTTTAAGTTTTAAAAGGTTTCTGAAGTCTGAAATGGATACTGTTCTAAAGAAAAATAATCAGAATTTGCATTGTGTATGCAGAGTCTGAGACAAGGAGCACTTGACATGGATGACGTTCTGTAAAAAAATGCAGCATTTCTTTCCCCGGAAAGGACGGGTGATTACTTCACAATTTCCATTGGCACTATGCTTGTAAGGTCGGCGCTATGGTCCTTCCAGCAGTAACATGGCTGCAACAACTGGACCACACAGCACACCGTGCTCTGGAGATTGGAAGCCTTCGAGTTGTGGAGCTAAAGAAAACCACAGATTTCTGAAGTGCGGAAGATCAAACCCGTCAATACTTCAGGATATTAAAGTTCTCTAGAAGAACTGAGACACAATAAACCGCAAATTCTCTGGCCACACAGCAAGAAGGCAGATTTGCTGGAGAAGGTTCAGATTTTGGGAAGAAGGAGGGGGGGGGGGGGGGGAGGGGAGAAGGAGGTTTCTAAAGTCTGAAATATTCGGACCGGTTTTTATTTGAGCAGAATACATAGCGGTTCACCGTATCGAGGGCTGTGGAGTCTGAAAATGTTTTGGGTACCTGGAGTCAGTGGTTTCAGATAACTGAGGAGTCGAATGATTTTCGTACCAACTTCACAGCCCTAGTTGGTATTACACTTATGCTGGGAATACACGATGAGATTCTTCAGCACATTTACTGAACGTTTTTCGATTTCTCATAGATCGGACATGTTGGAAATTATCTATCGAACCATCTATCGAGTACATTTGAAATCGGCGCCGGTAGACTTGGGATACAGAGGTATATGGCTGATCCTGCTTCTGCACAAGTCCGGGCCGTGGTAATTACTATTCCCCCTCCAGGCCGCCATGGATAGTGGGGGAATGAAATAATTCGGCTTCCAGCGATTACTGGAGGCCGAATTATTGTGTTTTTAAGCAACGACGTTACTCACCGAGCGCTGCAATAGGAGCGATTTCTATTGTAGTCTATGGAGGCGCCGGGTGCGCCCAAATCTAACAGCGCTGAAAAGCACTGCTCCGCATCTATCTGCCATAAAATCTCATGGTGTATTCCCAGCAGAAGGAGTTGGAGTTGAGACAGAGCAATTTTGGGTACCTGTAGTTGGAAGTTTCATTAAAGTGGACCTGAACTCTTGCACTGGACACAAGGAAAACATAACAGAAATGTACCCTGCATGACTGTATTTAACCTCCCTGGCGGTTTATTAAAATCCGCCAGGGGGCAGCAAATACGTTTTTTTTTTAATTTTTTTTTTTCTTTTTCATGTAGCGAGACAATGTCTCGCTACATGATAGCCGCTGCCGAGCGGCATCCCCCCAGCCCCTCCGATCGCCTTCGGCGATCAGAGATCAAGAGATCCCGTTCAAAGAACGGGATCTCTTGGAGGGCTTCCCCCGTCGCCATGGCGACGGGGCGGGATGACGTCATCGACGTCGTGACGTCAAAGGGGAATCCGATCCACCCCACGGCGCTGCCTGGCACTGATTGGCCAGGCAGCGCACGGGGTCTGGGGGGGGGGGGCGGCTGCGGCGACGCGTATAGCGGCGGATCGGCGGCGATCGGAGGTTACACGCAGCTAGCAAAGTGCTAGCTGCGTGTAACAAAAAAAAAATTATGCAAATCGGCCCAGCGGGGCCTGAGCGGTGCCTCCCGGCGGCATAGCCCGAACTCAGTTCGGGCTTACCGCCAGGGAGGTTAAAGCCTTTAGCCTGTGTAATTCCCTCAGGCAATAAATAGGAGCATATCACCAATGCGGTCGGGTACGTAGCCTGGCGCCTCAGCGCATTGGGGATATGCTCCTATGTATTGCCTGAGGAAGTGTGATATACCCGCGAAACTTGTTGCACCTAGTTTTGAGTATGTAAATAACCTGATTTTTGCTTACATTTTTTGTGTCTGTTTTGGAGGGGCAAGTCCACCGCTAACTACTTCATTTTGTCCATTTTAAAGAAATATTGTTTTTACCCTGTTGGCGCCTCTGTACTACTTTTGCAGTTGTTTCCACCCCTGGTGGAGGGGAATTCTTCCTTTTCCCCCGATCTACAGAGAGCGACTTCTTAATCCTGTGTGGGGACAGGTCTAATCTCCCCACCTGCCTTCATAGTGTTTGCCTAGACGGTAACCCTTGTCTGTGAGTATAACCTACCTATACTTACCTTCCATACCCAATTTACAGTACATACTACACTCTACTGGGCTCTCGGCGTCTTCCCTTATATCCCCCGTGTCACAAGATTGCCTATGGCAGATGAGCTCATTTGAAAGCTCAGGCTGTAAACAACATGAATCAGGAAGTAGACACACTGCTGATTTATTTTAGAATTTGTATCAGCTGTAACAAAGAAATGTTTTTTGTTTAATCGTTATTATGATGTTGTGTATCTTTTAGTGCAGAGAGGAGTTCCGAGTTCAGGTCCACTTTAACTGAGGAGTTGGGAGTCAGAGGATATTTGTACCGACTCCACAGCCCTGCCCCTGAAAGCGGTTTTGATCCTTGCTCTGTGCTACCGAAAATAACACGAAGAAGGGCAAAAACAAGGGGGGGGGATGATAAAAATTGAGTCATGAATTACAGCTGAACTGAACGCTGTCAATCATCAGGTCTGGAAATGTGCTTCTGCGATATTACAGAGCTGGAATGAGGAGGAGGAGGTAACGCGAGGTGCTGAAAGCTCTCTCCGCCTCCCCTCTGTGGTTTGTACAGCAGAACATTTAGTATGTTGACATGGGCGAGAGTTGTGGTTCTCAAACCACCGTAAGTCTTAGATGTCTGACAATATCAAGTCTCTGGCAAGACTATTTCCTAAAAAGCAGAAATACAATTATATGACCAATACAACAACACTCCATTTATAGCCCTGAATGAAAACGAAAACCCAAATAACGATAAAATCAGAGCTAATAGGTGGAAGGCTCATCCCTGCTAAAGACACAGGGGCAGCATGTGGTACCTTACAGGTTCTACCGCCTATAGAAATGTGTTATCCTTATGCAATAGTAGGTTACGCACATCTGATTTCCTGCCAAGTAGAAATGGTTAGTAAGTTGTTGGGAGTGTAGAGCGAATTTTGTTATGAACCTCACTTCCTGTTTCTGGAACTTTTTGTCTTTAACCTGCAAATCACTAGTCCTGGGAACTGCAAATTATTTTGTATGTATGTTGTGCGGACATGTTGCACAGTGCTTTTTTACAGGATACACTGAATAACTCCTATCACTGTTCTTCAGTGGAGCTCACAAGTCCCCACCATGGCCATAGCCTAATGCCCCCACCATGGTTATAGCCTAATGTGCCTATGACATGTCCATGGTCCCAGCCTAATGCGCCGGCCGTGGTCACAGCCTAATGCGCCGGCCGTGGTCACAGCCTAATGCCCCGGCCGTGGTCACAGCCTAATGCCCCGGCCGTGGTCACAGCCTAATGCCCCGGCCGTGGTCACAGCCTAATGCCCCGGCCGTGGTCACAGCCTAATGCCCCGACCGTGGTCACAGCCTAATGCCCCGACCGTGGTCACAGCCTAATGCCCCGACCGTGGTCACAGCCTAATGCCCCGACCGTGGTCACAGCCTAATGCCCCGACCGTGGTCACAGCCTAATGCCCCGACCGTGGTCACAGCCTAATGCCCCGACCGTGGTCACAGCCTAATGCCCCGACCGTGGTCACAGCCTAATGCCCCGACCGTGGTCACAGCCTAATGTCCCCACCACTGCTGTACTACAATTTCCTTAACACACCATAGTTTAATGTCCCTACTATCATCTATGGACAATTTACAGAAGAAAATAAACCTACTATTATGAGAGGGGAGGAAACTGGGATTAACAGGAAACCTACACAAACAAAATCAAACATGCAAACTAGCTGGTGATCTATGTACACATGAGAGATGAAACTCTGCAGGGGTGAGAATATAGAGTGTGTACTGCAAATCAGCAACCCGCAATGCCCTTCAGCGAGCAATCTGCCTGGCAGATCGAGTGGACAAGTGCTAGCTGAGGACATTAGTCTTCCCACTCTCCACGCCCACTCTGACACACCAATGGCAGTGCGGTGCGCTAGAGACTGTTGCCTGAAGGAACAAGTCCCGATCCTTGTCAGGCAACAGACTTCCTTAAACTTGCTAGGACACAGTCCTCGTGTGTATGAAGCTGCAGGGCTTCCAGCTACTCGATTTGCCGATGTAGAACACATTTCTGCTACAGAGCATCGTTTTCTGAAGATTCCTCGTCACATTTTGAGCCTCTAGCAAGACACTGAACCGTGATTGCAGTCGACGCCAAAAGCTACCTGCACTGTCTCAGAAAATTCAATCAAACACAGCACTTGCAGAGGACAGCAAACAAATCGAGATAAACCCTGCCATTCATCTCAATGTTGGACGTGGTGGACCCTGGTGGTAAACATCGTGCACAGACCCCAGCAGCCAACCGTGTGAACTGGCCTAACTCTTTCCTCCACATGTTTCAGTTTGTTGTAGTCTCTGCCAATCTAGGAGAAATGTCCCATCATCCTGTCTGGACAGGTAGTGGGGGAAATAGTCCCACATTGGTACACAGGAAAGCAATAAAGACTCAACGGAGGTTCTGTTCTCTCACCATACAATCTGGGAAATACCACTGAAAACACCCCTGGAACTAAGCCTGAATAGTGTAATGGCTAAGGGCTCTGCCTCTGACACAGGAGACCTGGGTTAGAATCTCGGCTCTGCCTGTTCAGTAAGCCAGCACCTATTCAGTAGGAGACCTTAGGCAAGTCTCCCTAACACTGCTACTGCCTATAGAGCGCACCCTAGTGGCTGCAGCTCTGGCGCTTTGAGTTCACCAAGAGAAAAGCGCGATATAAATGTTATTTGTCTTGTTTTAAAGCAAACCTGAAGCAAGAATAAAACGTAGGAGATAATCGATTGTATGTGTAAATCTGCTAAGAAATAGTACATTGATAGCAAATAAGAGTCTCAGTTTTCCAGTACAGGAAGTTAAAACAAAATAAATCAGTTTTTATCTATCCAAAAGAGCTTTTCTGAGTTATTCTGGGTCCAATACAGTCCTGTTTTCTGACACACTTAAAGTGTACCAAAGAAAAAACACTGTCATGTATTTTACCGTATATATCAGTGGGAACATTAGAGAAAACACCTACCTGATCTCGGTTTCATTCTTCACTACTCAGCCTGCTTGTTATCAGCCCTGATAAAATTCCCGACTAAGCATTCAGTCTGGCTTTACTCAGGGATCATTATAGCGGAGTGTCTTCTCTGATGTCTTTTCAAGCCTAACCTTGCCCCCTTCTGGCTCTGCTATAATGACTCCGCTATAATGATTCCTGAGCAAAGCCAGACTGAATGCTCAGTCGGGGATTTTCTCAGGGCTGATAACAAGCAGGCTGAGCAGTGAAGGATGAAACAGAGCAGGGTAGGTGTTTTCTCTAATGTTCCCACTGATAGATATGGTAAAATACATGAGGGTGCTTCGTCTCTGGTTCACTATAAACCGCCAAGAAACAGTGAGAGATTGAGATAAGGTTTTACTGCAGGGAAGTTCAAAGGGTCATTAGTTCTGCTCTGTTTTAAAGCTTAAAATACAGAGTGTGGTTTTAAAATTGCAACTATGACAGAATGATGCAGAAAGCTATACAGCTGAAAATGAAACTCTGAGACACTGGTCTTTGTTTCTAATGTTCTATTCGTTACCCATGCTGCATTTACAATTCATTTTATCATAAGTTTTTAGTTCACTTCAGGTTTGCCTTACGCCAATTAAAAAAAATAAATGCATTTTTAAAAAAATGTTCTTGTAGACACTGGCCCCGCCATTGACGCCAAGTGCCGGAGCTCATTACGCACCATAGGCACCTTTCTTTGCGACGGCGTGTTTTTGGCACTGGCGTGTACCGAGTCACTGAGCTTAGCACATCCTTTCAGCACCCAGCAGGTGAACGGAACGCACTCCAAGAACCCTCTTCACCGAGCATAAAGAAATCCTACATTTACAGTACTTGATAAACTTCACCCATGCTGGCACCACTTTCTCTTCACAGAGTGAAATTGGCAAGCCCGTTCTACCCCGGACTCTGCATGTTCACCCGACAAAAGCCAGTTAATTAGCTATATTATCGCTCCATCGTTGCTGCGTTCAAACTGCTTACACAAGTCATGAAAACACACGTCACGGAACAATTATGGACAAAAATCAACCTTAAAAAGAAAGCCGCAGCAGACGGCCCTGGAAGCGGATTGTTGTGGGTGTTTGACAAGCTAGATTACACTGGAAGGTACATTCCGGGCAAACCTAATGAGATCTGTTCAGCAGGTCTCTCTCTGAACACCAGTGCAGAGCAGCTTGGGAACCGGAATGGACCTGGTATGAGGCCCTTTTCTTCTTAATCTGTACTTACTACTCAGCACAACCTTCACAGCTGCCCTACGTCACACGAACCAAACCAGTCCCCACCACCAGCAACCCCCTGTCCACACTGCAGCCAAGGTGTACAGAGAATGAGTTCAATTCAGTGCCCCAAAAAGGGGTCAAAAACAAAATAGCATCACTGAGTATCCAGAAACAGTCACAAAACTTTGTCATAGCCAAAGATTCATAATACAGTATACATCAATATAAAAACACCTAAAGTCAGTGTTCTCCCCAGGCTCTTTTAGCCGGGTGCTCCACCCGGATAGATTTGGTGACCACCCGGCTGTCATCGGCTCACCTCCTCACCTCCTCCTATGCTGTAAGCACAGTTGCCCTGCATTTTCAACTCGCCCCACCCGGCTACTTTTTCATGCCACCCGGCTACTATTTCATGCCACCCGGCTAGAAAAAAATTCTGGGGAGAACACTGTAAAGTAATTAGTTTTATACATACCTGGGTCTTCCTCCAGCCCCAACTGCACGGATCACTCCCACGCCGCCGTCCTCCGCTGCGGTATCTGGTCCTGTAACTTACTCCAGTCGTAGGCCAGTCTGCGCCAGAGAAGTGCGCACTCTACGTATCTCTCCGGTGATCACTGGTGATACATGTAAAGAGCGCACTTCCTCTTGCGCAGACTGGCTGCAACTGGACCAGATAGCACAGCTGCAGGCAGCGGAGGACGGTGGCTTGTGAGCGATCCATGCAGATGGGGCTGGAGGAACCCCCACGTATGTATAAAACGGTAAGTATTATTCATCTCTGGTACACTTTAAAAAGCATATTAGTAACCAGGGCTGTGGAGTCGGTACAACAATCTTCCGACTCCAACTCCGACTCCTCAGTTTCTGAAACCATGACTCCGACTGACTACCCAAAATGGCTCAGACTGACTCCTTAGTCTAATACTTAACAGGGCTGTGGATTTTGTACAAAAATCATCCGACTCAGACTCCCGACCCCTCAATTTATGAAATAAACGACTCCGACTCCAACTCAGACTCCGGGTGCCCAAAATTGCCCCGACTCCGACTCCTCGACTCCGCCTCCAACCCCGACTCCACAGCCCTGTTAGTAACCACCTGCCTGCATAATGATATATAATGCAAGGAGCAATAATAAGAGGACACAATTCAATAGTGTATATCCGTTAATAATAGATAAGACAAACATTTATATCACACTTTTCTCCTGGCGGACTCAAAGCACCAGAGCTGCAGCCACTAGAACGCGCTATATAGGCAGTAGCAGTGTCAATCTTGTCCAAGGTCTCCTACTGAAGAGGTGCTGGCTTACGGAACAGGAAGAGCCGAGATTTGAACTATATACCTAGTCATGCAGTTCCTGATCTGACCCTGCTCTGACTAGGTAACCCGGGTTTCAGAGTACCGGTATCTGCAGTACCAAACATATCAGTTTTTTCCACAGAATTTTTTTTCCAGCTGGGTGGCATGAAAAAGTAACCGGGTGGCATAGAAAAATACCCGGGTGGGGTGAGAGGAGACAATGGAAGGCTGGCACTTTTCTGCACAACTCTGCTTACAACAGAGGAGGAGGTGAGCAGATGACAGCCGGGTGCTCACCAAAACAAGCTGGGTGGAGCACCCGCCTAAAAGAGCCTGGGGAGAACACTGTATATGATGTAGGTTTACAATGGCAGTGTTTCGTAAGTAAAGTGCCAACCAAGTGTATAGTGCAATGTGCACAAGCAATAGTAAACCGCAAGATACGTCGCCCCGGGGTATACAGGATATAGCTGGAAACTGAAGATTGCCCGCAGGTAATGGGGAGTCCACCGAGCGGCCAGACGTGTCGTGGCAATAATGCCGCTTTTAGAGAGCCCAAGTGCCGCTCGTAAATTTACTAAATTCAAGTATTATCGAAGTAGAGTCACAATTACAGTATTTCATGAATTCTCATTTTATCTATATAAAACCTTTTAAGCGACCTGCGACCAAGAAGTATGTCAAAAGGACCCTGAAGTCAGGAAACAGACTTCAGGCTTCATACACACCTGAGGGTAGAGGGAAGGCTCTGGATAGTATAGAGCATACATGTCAAACTCCAGCCCGTGGGCCAAATCTGGGCCTCAGAGCCATTAAATTTGGCCCTCAAGTGGTTTACCCACTTTGCATTATGTTTGCCCCACTCTAGACCACCAGGGAACCCATATGGGGGAGGTAGGGGGAAAGCACTAAACCAGAGGTGCCCACACTTTTTTGGCTTGTGAGCTACTTCGAAAAATTAGCAAGTCAAAATGATCTACCTATGTACAATTTTAGGGGCACACTTGTACATACAGAATGGAAAATATAGTGCGGTCGGGATCTACCAAGGAGTCCTTCGCGATCTACCTAATGGGCACCCCTGCACTAAACCCTAGGGAACTGTAAAGGGGAAGGTGGGAGCCTCTAGACACCAGGGAACTGTATAAGGAAGGTAGGACCACTAGACACCAGAGAACTTTATAAGGGAGGAAGGTGGCTAGTAGACATTGAGGTTGGCCCGTGACTAGGCCCCAGTGTACAAATTTGGCCCCCTTTGTATTTGAGTTTGACACCCCTGGTATAGAGCATTCCCGGTCTATGCTGTCCTTCCTGCCTTCGGTTGAAGTTACTCCTCCTCCTAGGTCTTTGGCACTCCTAGGGCAGGCTTTGGAACTACCGGTACTCACGTCCTGAGTAATTCTGAAGACCAGCGCATCCATGCTGCGCACGTGTGAGCCGGGGCATGTACATGCGCAGTACTGATACATTTCTCTTTGGAACGACTCGGGAATACAAGTGGTTCCGTAGGCTGCCTGATGAATGCCGGAAACCTAGAAGGACAAGTAAATTCAGCCAGGAGCAGCACAGGAACGACGGGACGGACAGAGGACCGTGAAGGCGGTATGGTATCCAGGGCTTTTCCTCTATATAGGCATGTATGAATACTAAAGTGAATTTCTGACTTCGGGTTTGCTTTAAAGGAAACTGGAAGTAAATTGTAAAAAAAATTTAGATACTTGCATCGGTAGTGGGAAGTCAAAAGAGGAGAGAAAAAGACCGGCACAAGATGCAGCTGGGGAAGGATGGCTATCAATCCAGACTTGTACTCCGAAGACAAGACTTTTCTGTTCCGGCTACTGGTTGCTTTTAATCACGGTTCACACAGACATGGGGATATGCAGTGGGGGTGACAGCGGTTTCGCATAATATAGGCTTCCTCAGAGGCTATAGGTGGCGAAACAGCTGTCGGGCTGTCACCCCCACTGCATACCTCTATGTGACCTGGGATTAAAGGAAACCAATAGCAGGAACAGTGCCTCATCTCCCTATTCACAGTGGTGGGAAGTGTCTGGATGGGCCAAGAGCTTCCTGGATCCTCCTACAGCCCACCATGCCAGTGCAGGGTCTTTCTAGCTACAGCTTTGTTGAATAGGTCTCTTGTGGCCTCGCTCTTAGCCATGGACATGGTTCGCACATTCCCGGTGGAATGAAGTGCTGTAAAAAGCTGCACACAACTGGTTTCGTTCTACTAGGCATGCGCTGATCTTACTCGCGAAAGTCCAGTCAAGGTGAGCGTGTTCACAAGCGGGAGAGGGCCCAGAAGATGAAAAGGGGCTCGTCGCTGGAACTGAGGACTTTACAAGGCTTACCTTCCAACTACTGAGGCAAGTAACCTTCCCTCCCTTCCCCACTTCCCCAACCTTCCCTCCCTTCCCCAACTTTTATAAGTAATATTTTGGCTTCAAAGGTGCTAAAAAGTCAATTGATATATTATGTGAAAAGTAATAGAGATAATTCACAAGATATTTTGTAAATTAACCCCACCGTGACACTATCTGTATTGAGTTTGTATGTTCTATACATGTTCACATGGTTCCATCCAAAATACCCCCTAGGAAAAAATTGGTTCTAGCCCAGCGCTGGGCAAACTACGGCCGGCGAACTGGATTAGGCTCACTTGTGCTGTTACTCCGGCCTGCTGACAGGTGGCCGGACCTCCCCACTTCCCCTCTCTGCAAAGTAGCAAGTGGGTGGTAACGGGGGAGACTTAAAACTCACCTGATCGCCCGTCCATCATCACGCCTCCATGGCAACAGGGCGTCACATGACATATCGTCGGGACGGGGCAGCATATTACATGATGGCTGCCAGACATGTGACAACCTTTTGCCATGGAGACACGATGATAAAGTTTATATGTTCTCCCCGTGTCTGTGTGGGTTTCCTCCGGGCACTCTAGTTTCTGCCCATAACACAAAAACATACAAAAAAGTTAATTGGCTTCCCCCTAAATTGCCCCTAGTCTACAATACATACACTACACGATACATAGACATATGACTATGGTAGAATTCGATTGTGAGCTCCTCTGAGGACAGTCAGTGACATGGCTATGTACTCTGGAATGTGCTGCAGGAGATGTCAGTGCTATATAAATACATAATAATAATATGGTAGGTCAATACACTATGACTATGGTAGGATTAGATTGTGAGCTCCTCTGAGGAAAGTTACATGACTATATACTCTAATGTGCTGCAGGAGATGTCAGTGCTATATAAATACATAATTATAATATTATTATTTATTGTATTTATAAAGCGCCAACATATTACGCAGCGCTAATATGGTAGGACATTAGACTATGACTATGGTAGGATTAGATTGTGAGCTCCTCTGAGGACAGTCGGTGACATGACTATGTACTTTGTAATGTGCTGTAGAAGATGTCAGTGCTATATAAATACATAATAATATGGTAGGACATTAGACTATGACTATGGTAGGATTAGATTGTGAGCTCCTGCAAGGGACAGTTAGTGACAAGAAAATATACTTTGTACAGCTCTGTGGAAAATTTCGGCGCTATATACAGTAAATACAAAATAATAATAATAGGGAGTTAAATGTATATTCAAGTCAACAGGCCCATTAACTAAATGCAAGTGGTACATCATAGATTCAGTTGTATCATCTATAATCAGCTGAAAGGTCTGTAACACTTCCAGCAATGGTTATACAAGATGATAGTTCCCAGTGTTTTTTTTTCCCCTTACAAACACGTTGAATGTCTGCCAGTCAGTGCTGCAATTGGCAGGGCCTTCAACGAGGTACATAATAATACCAGTTTATCAGGATGCTTTATTACCGGTAATTGGTAATGAAGAATTGACATACAACAGAAACACCAGTCCACACCAAGGTTCCAAGTCTGTATTGCCTTAAAGGGAACCCGAGGTGCAAGGGATACGGAGGCTGCCATATTTCCTTGTAAACAATGCCAGTTGCCTGGCAGCCCTCATTAGCGTCCGAGTCAAAACCCTGGAACAAGCATATGGCTAATCCAGCAAAACCAGAGTCAGCTGAGTCGGAGTACCTGATCTGCTGCATGCTTGTTCAGGGGCTATAGCTAAAAGTATTAGAGAAACAGGACAGCCAGACAACTGGTATTGTTTAAAAGGAAATAAACATGGCAGCCTTCATATATCCCTGTCACCTCAGGTTCCCTTTAAGCCCGTGGCAGGGATTAGGCTGTGAGCTCCTCTGAGGGACACGACATATCCCGTGGCCTACTCTCCCTAGCCCTACAGAAAATGTCGTCTCAGTACCATATAAATACATACAAAAAAATAAGAAAACCGTTCACATCGCTAATCGCTCTCAGAGATAAATACCGCAGCAACGGATTTACGTAATTGTACATCTACGGGAAAAGAAAATGCAGTAAGGAGATCCCTGTCAGAAAGCGAAGGGTTAAAGTACACACACAGAGAGGAGAAATGTAATCCTATGTGACACTTTGCTCTCAAACAATAATTAGCACCTTTGCCAAGCTCTGAGCACAAACACACCCATCCAGGCTTTTAAAAATAAAAACCGGAGTAGATGCAGATCAAAAACATTGCAGATGACTGCAGCTTGCATATATACAGTAGCCTTGTACGCATTCAAGAGGGGGGAGAGAAAAGCACCCAACCCCCACTGTATTCAAGCTCGCTCCCTCCTCCCCCCCTCCTTCCTTCCCTCTCCCCTCCTGTTAGGCCTTCCGTGGCTTTCAAAATGCAAATCCGTTGATATTTTCAGCAAGATTTCACTGGTGCAATTTTCATTTTTGGAATGGAAGGGGGGAAAAATAAAAAAATAAAAATAACAGAATGCTTTTGTTTGTGTGGCAGGCGAGGACCTGTCTGAAACCGAGAAGACGCTTAATTCTCGGCAGCAAAAAAAATAAAAAAAAATTGCTGTATAAAATATACATATAAATGATAAAAATAAAAAAATAGCTGATGCAAAAATAGCTGCAAGGTGAGCGCTATCAATATTTCTATATATACTGTAGCACAGGAATGAAGTTATAATTAAACAAAAATATTTTTACAGTGACGAGACAAAAATAAAAATGTGTACATTATAAAATTACATTTTTTTTTTTTTTGCAAATACCACAAAGTTTTTGTTTTTGTGTGTGTGTGTTTTTTAAATACAGGATTGAAGGCAGATCTAGACTGCAGCAAGGCTACCGGGAGGTTTCTACACAGCTACGGGGATCTGCTGTATAAACAATGTGTACGGTGACAGAAAACCCGACATAAATACACCGCGGACGGTTACAAGACGGGATTCTCTCCGAGCTTTGTGAAAACCCAGCCTGAAAAGCAAAGCACGAAATACAGAACATCGAGAGAGAGAGAGACGCAGCAAAATGTAGAATTAAAAGCAGCACTGACCTTATAAAGTGCAACTGTGCTATAATCCAGCGATTTGAGGCATACAAGGTAAATCCAGTACAAAAAAATAATGAAAAATACACGAAATAAAAATAGACGTAAATTCAAAAACAACAACAACAAATTCCAAACGCGCTTTTGCTTCTTTTTCGTTAAAGGTAAGTGTGCATAAACCAGGGACTGGCAGCCATTTTGCATTGATCGTTCTCTGATCTCTCTCTCTCCTCCTCCCTCTAGCTTCTCTCTCCCTCTCTCTGAAGGAAGCTGCTTTTTTTGTGACCTTCAAATAGAGGCAGGTCATGTGACCAGGGCTAGACTTGTCAATCAGGAGGGCCAGCAGAGGAGGAGGAGGGGCTGGCCAGACTTAAAGAGACAGAGACCGGCTTTTTACCACTGTTGTGTTCAGCTGTTTGCTAGGGATTTCTGCATTGACTTTACCAAGCTCCACTTGTACAGACTGACAATAGAAAATTTATGTATAGAAAGCAGATAAAATGACAAAATCTAAGGTGACAATATAAAATAAAAAATGTAACGCAATTACAATGTTTAAAAAAATTAAAAAATAAAGTTAAATTCTGTAATTTCTTAGTTTCCACTATTATCATGATGCATTTTTATAGCTCTGACATTTTCTGTAGCACCACGGTTTGCACCATAAAACGCAATATTTACCGCATAGCGATTTTCAGTGCAATTTTTGAATGAATGCGCGTTCTCACATTCACCAGGGCCCGTTCTCAATAGGACGGTTAGTGGGCGACTCCCACTAATAGCCAAAGCGATAACGCAATAGTAACCTAATAGCAGTGATCTCACTGCCGCGATTGCGGTCTATGGTGGGCTTTTCACGATTAACGGAAATCGCAAAATGCGTTACCTGCAGCATTTTTGCCGCTATTCTCGAGTGATCATGGTACAGTGCTTGAATAAGCTCTGATCGCGATCACTGCAGAAGTGTACAGCGATTTTACTGCGCTAATCGTGGTAAAATCACTTGCGCAAAACGGTAGTACTAAGCGCTACTGTTTTGCGCTTTTGAGTGTGAATGGGCCCTTCAAGGATACCAGAGCTGAAGGACTCTGGTGAAATGGACATGTTATGTGTAGGGTGTTCTAGTATCTAGGTTCTCAACATGTGGTACGCGTACCCCAGGGGGTACTTCTAATGGTTCCAGGGGGTACTCAGGCTTGATATACTTAACCAAGGAGAACAGTCGCAGGTAACTCCTGGGCGATGTCAGGCGGTAGGAAACTGGCACGCAAGCATTAATCCCAACATGGGCTGTCATAATGGATTTCTGGATTCAGAAACGCGTACAGCGTAAATGAACCACAAGGTGCAGGTCAGGACAGGGACGCCAGATACACCATATTAAATGGGGTGAACTATATTTCCCTGGGTTTTTTTTCTTTGGATGATTTTACAATGGTATACAATATCAGTAGTATTGATATCTCCCTGATATTGATCATTTACCTGCCTGCCGTGTCCAGTCAATATTACAACACATCTCGGCTCATGAGGCAGTTTGAGTACTACTTTGCTTCAATGAGATAAAAAACAATACTGTAGCAGGGGAGGGGGGAGATAGATGGGCTGCCCAGCACTGTAGCAGCAGCAGGTATAGTGTAGGGGTGCCCAGAACTGTAGCAGCAGGCATTGGGGTAGTGTAGGGGTGCCCGGCACTGTAGCCACAGGCGTTGGGATAGTGTAGGGGTGCCCAGCACTGTAGCAGCAGCAGGGGGAGCGTAGAGGTGCCCGGCACTGTGGCAGCAGGCATCGGGGTAGTGTAGGGGTGCCCAGCACTGTAGCAGCAGGCGTTGGGGTAGTGTAGGGGTTCCCGGCACTGTAGCAGCAGGTGTCGGGGTAGTGTAGGGGTTCCCGGCACTGTAGCAGCAGGCGTCGGGGTAGTGTAGGGGTGCCAAGCACTGTACCAGCAGGCGTCAGGGAGCGTAGAGGTGCCCAGCATTGTAGCAGCAGCAGGGGTAGTGTAGGGTTCCCGGCACTGTAGCAGCAGGCGTCGGTGTAGTGTAGGGGTTCCCGGCACTGTAGCAGCAGGCGTCGGGGTAGTGTAGGGGTTCCCGGCACTGTAGCAGCAGGCGTCGGGGTAGTGTAGGGGTTCCCGGCACTGTAGCAGCAGGCGTCGGGGTAGTGTAGGGGTTCCCGGCACTGTAGCAGCAGGCGTCGGGGTAGTGTAGGGGTGCCCGGCGCTATAGCAGCAGGCGTCGGGGTAGTGTAGGGATGCCCGGCACTGTACCAGCAGGCGTCAGGGAGCGTAGAGGTGCCCAGCACTGTAGCAGCAGCAGGGGTAGTGTAGGGTGCCCGGCACTGTAGCAGCAGGCGTCGGGGTAGTGTAGGGGTGCCCAGCACTGTAGCAGCAGGCGTCGGGGTAGTGTAGGGGTGCCTGGCACTGTAGCAGCAGGCGTTGTGGTAGTATAGGGGTGCCTGGCACTGTAGCAGCAGGCGTTGGGGTAGTATAGGGGTGCCTGGCACTGTAGCAGCAGGCGTTGGGGTAGTGTATGGGGTGCCTGGCACTGTAGCAGCAGTAAGGGTAGTGTAGGGTTCCCGCCACTGTAGCAGCAGGCGTCGGGGAGCGTAGAGGTGTCCGCCACTGTAGCAGCAGGTGTTGGGGTAGTGTAGGGGTACCCGGCACTGTAGCGGCAGGCGTCAGGGTAGTGTAGGAGTGCCCGGCACTGTAGCAGCAGGCGTTGGGGTAGTGTAGGGGTGCCTGGCACTGTAGCAGCAAGCGTTTGTGTAGTGTAGGGGTAGCTGGCACTGTAGCAGCAGGCGTTGGGGTAGGGTAGGCGTTCCTGGCACTATACCAGCAGGCGTCGGGGTAGTGTAGGGGTGCCCGGCACTGTACCAGCAGGCGTCAGGGAGCGTAGAGGTGCCCAGCACTGTAGCAGCAGCAGGGGTAGTGTAGGGTTCCCGGCACTGTAGCAGCAGGCGTCGGTGTAGTGTAGGGGTTCCCGGCACTGTAGCGGCAGGCGTTGGGGAGCGTAGGGGTGCTCGGCACTGTAGCGGCAGGCGTTGGGGAGCGTAGGGGTGCTCGGCACTGTAGCAGCAGGGGTTGGGGGAGTGTAGGATGCCCAGCACTGTAGCAGCAGGCGTCGGGGTAGTGTAGGGGTGCCAAGCACTGTACCAGCAGGCGTCAGGGAGCGTAGAGGTGCCCAGCACTGTAGCAGCAGCAGGGGTAGTGTAGGGTTCCCGGCACTGTAGCAGCAGGCGTCGGTGTAGTGTAGGGGTTCCCGGCACTGTAGCAGCAGGCGTCGGGGTAGTGTAGGGGTGCCCGGCGCTATAGCAGCAGGCGTCGGGGTAGTGTAGGGATGCCCGGCACTGTACCAGCAGGCGTCAGGGAGCGTAGAGGTGCCCAGCACTGTAGCAGCAGCAGGGGTAGTGTAGGGTGCCCGGCACTGTAGCAGCAGGCGTCGGGGTAGTGTAGGGGTGCCCAGCACTGTAGCAGCAGGCGTCGGGGTAGTGTAGGGGTGCCTGGCACTGTAGCAGCAGGCGTTGGGGTAGTATAGGGGTGCCTGGCACTGTAGCAGCAGGCGTTGGGGTAGTGTATGGGGTGCCTGGCACTGTAGCAGCAGTAGGGGTAGTGTAGGGTTCCCGCCACTGTAGCAGCAGGCGTCGGGGAGCGTAGAGGTGTCCGCCACTGTAGCAGCAGGTGTTGGGGTAGTGTAGGGGTACCCGGCACTGTAGCGGCAGGCGTCAGGGTAGTGTAGGAGTGCCCGGCACTGTAGCAGCAGGCGTTGGGGTAGTGTAGGGGTGCCTGGCACTGTAGCAGCAAGCGTTTGTGTAGTGTAGGGGTAGCTGGCACAGTAGCAGCAGGCGTTGGGGTAGGGTAGGCGTTCCTGGCACTATACCAGCAGGCGTCGGGGTAGTGTAGGGGTGCCCGGCACTGTAGCAGCAGCCGTTGGGGTAGTGTAGGGGTACACGGCACTGTAGCGGCAGGCGTTGGGGAGCGTAGGGGTGCTCGGCACTGTAGAAGCAGGCGTCGGGGTAGTGTAGGGTTGCCCGGCACTGTAGCAGCAGTAGGGGTAGTGTAGGGTTCTCGCCACGGTAGCAGAAGGCGTCGGGGTAGTGTAGGGGTTTCTGGCACTGTAGCAGCAGGCGTCGGGGTAGTGTAGGGGTGCCCGGCACTGCAGCAGCAGGGGTTGGGGGAGTGTAGGATGCCCAGCACTGTAGCAGCAGGCGTCGGGGAGTGTAGGGGTGCCCAGCACTGTAGCAGCAGGCGTTGGGGGAGTGTAGGGGTGCCCAGCACTGTAGCAGCAGCCGTTGGGGTAGTGTAGGGGTACCCGACACTGTAGCGGCAGGCGTTGGGGAACATAGGGGTGCCCGGCACTGTAGAAGCAGGCGTCGGGGTAGTGTAGGACTGCCCGGCACTGTAGCAGCAGGTGTTGGGGTAGTGTAGGGGTTCCCGGCACTGTAGCAGCAGGCGTCAGGGTAGTGTAGGGTTGCCCGGCACTGTAGCAGCAGTAGGGGTAGTGTAGGGTTCCCGCCACTGTAGCAGCAGGCGTCGGGGAGCGTAGAGGCGTCCGGCACTGAAGCAGCAGGTGTTGGGGTGGTGTAGGGGTGCCCGGCATTGTAGCAGCAGGCGTTGGGGTAGTGTAGGGGTGCCCGGCACTGTAGCAGTAGGGGTAGTGTAGGGTTCCCGCCACTGTAGCAGCAGGCGTCGGGGAGCGTAGAGGTGTCCGGCACTGAAGCAGCAGGTGTTAGGGTGGTGTAGGGGTGCCCGGCATTGTAGCAGCAGGCGTTGGGGTAGTGTAGGGGTGCCCGGCACTGTAGCAGCAGTAGGGGTAGTGTAGGGTTCCCGCCACTGTAGCAGCAGGCGTCGGGGAGCGTAGAGGTGTCCGGCACTGAAGCAGCAGGTGTTGGGGTGGTGTAGGGGTGCCCGGCATTGTAGCAGCAGGCGTTGGGGTAGTGTAGGGGTGCCCGGCACTGTAGCAGCAGGCGTCGGGGTAGTGTAGGGGTGCCCAGCACTATAGCAGCAGCAGGGGTAGTGTAGGGTTCCCAGCACTGTAGCAGCAGGCATCGGGGAGCGTAGAGGTGTCCAGCACTGTAGCATCAGGTGTTGGGGTAGTGCTGGGGCAGTGTAGGGGTGCCTGGCACTGTAGCAGCAGGCGTCGGGATAGTGTAGGGGTGCCTGGCACTGTGGCAGGAGGCATCGGGGAGCGTAGAGGTGTCAGGCACTGTAACAGCAGGTGTTGGGGTAGTGTAGGGGTGCCCGACACTGTAGCAGCAGGCGTCAGGTGAGTGTAGGGGTAGCTGGCACTGTAGCAGCAGGTGTTGGGGTAGTGTAGGGGTGTCCAGCACTGTAGCAGCAGGCGTCGGGGGAGCGTAGAGGTGTCTGGCACTGTAGCAGCAGGCGTCGGGGAGTGTAGGGATGCCCGGCACTGTACCAGCAGGCGTCGGGGTAGTGTAGGGGTGCCCATCACTGTACCAGCAGGTGTTGGGGTACAGTAAGGGTGCCTGGCACTGTAGCAGCAGGTGTTGGGGGAGCGTAGAGGTGCCCGGCACTGTAGCATCAGGTGTTGGGGTAGTGCTTGGGCAGTGTAGGGGTGCCTGGCACTGTAGCAGCAGGCGTTGGGGCGGTGTAGGGGTGCCCGGCACTGTAGCAGCAGGCGTTGGGGCGGTGTAGGGGTGCCCGGCACTGTAGCAGCAGGCGTTGGGGTGGTGTAGGGGTGCCCGGCACTGTAGCAGCAGGCGTTGGGGTGGTGTAGGGGTGCCCGGCACTGTAGCAGCAGGCGTTGGGGTGGTGTAGGGGTGCCCGGCACTGTAGCAGCAGGCGTTGGGGTGGTGTAGGGGTGCCCGGCACTGTAGCAGCAGGCGTTGGGGTGGTGTAGGGGTGCCCGGCACTGTAGCAGCAGGCGTTGGGGTGGTGTAGGGGTGCCCGGCACTGTAGCAGCAGGCGTTGGGGTGGTGTAGGGGTGCCCGGCACTGTAGCAGCAGGCGTTGGGGTGGTGTAGGGGTGCCCGGCACTGTAGCAGCAGGCGTTGGGGTGGTGTAGGGGTGCCCGGCACTGTAGCAGCAGGCGTTGGGGTGCTGTAGGGGTGCCCGGCACTGTAGCAGCAGGCGTTGGGGTGCTGTAGGGGTGCCCGGCACTGTAGCAGCAGGCGTTGGGGTGCTGTAGGGGTGCCCGGCACTGTAGCAGCAGGCGTTGGGGTGCTGTAGGGGTGCCCGGCACTGTAGCAGCAGGCGTCAGGGAAGCGTAGGGGTAGCTGGCACTGTAGCAGCAGGTGTTGGGGTAGTGTAAGGATGCCCGGCACTGTACCAGCAGGCGTCGGGGTAGTGCAGGGGTGCCCATCACTGCAGCAGCAGGCGTCGGGGTAGTGTAGGGGTGCCTGGCAGTGTAGCAGCAGGTGTTGCGGGAGCGTAGAGGTGTCCGGCACTGTAGCAGCAGGTGTTAGGGTAGTGTAGGGGCTCCTGGCACTGTAGCAGCAGGTGTTGGGGTAGTGTAGGGGAGCACAGCACTGTAGCAGAAGGCGTTGGGGTAGTGTAGGGGTGCACGACCCTGTAGCAGCAGGTGTTGGGGTAGTGTAGAGGTGCCTGGCACTATAGCAGCAGGGTATTTATTCACAAAAAAAGTGAACAAAAAATAGCCATGACATCTGGACTCCCAGAATGTAACTATAGCTCTTGAGAGTAGATATAGCTCTTAGCTGCAAATAGTAGCATGCTTTCACTTGACAAAGAGCGGTTTATCCGTTCGAAACGGCGACAGTCCGTTGTGATTGGAATTGGGCTGCAATGGAGGCGTAACCTATTCTGGAGGAAGTCCTCATGCTACTATTTGCAGCTAAGAGCTATATCTACTCTCAAGAGCTATAGTTACATTCTGGGAGTCCAGATGTCATGGCTATTTTTTGTTCACTTTTTTTGTGAATAAATACCCTGCTTTTTAAGAATTGGCAAGTGCTGGTCATCTTCACTTTTTTGTTTGCATTAAGTCTGTATCAGCCATACAGGCTAGACCTGGCACAGCCGTTGAAGCAAGATAGGTGTGCTGTCCAAGAAGTACAAAACAATGTCAGTAGTATTGATATCTCCCTCATATTGATCATTTACCTGCCTGCCGTGTCCAGTCAATATTACAACACATCTTGGGCTCGTGAGGCAGTTTGAGAACTACTTTGCTTCAATAAGATAAAGAACAGCCTTTCCAAATCAGCTAAAAGATTCGCTGTAGCAAAACAAGTGAGCAGTTAAAATCTGACAGAACTGACAGGTTTTGGACTAGGTTTCTGTATAGGAGGATCGATTTAGATGAAGTGAAGCCACAAACCAGTAATTTGTTTCCAAAATATAAGTTTCACTCTTTATTATATTCAAAAATAACTTTTTTCTTCAAAAAGGTAGAAAAGTTTTTTTTGTAAACAGTAAGAATACTACGCATTATAGACATAGATGATCAATGAGTTGAGCAGATCATAGACACTGTATGCTTTGTTTGATAAAATAAAGTATTTCATATACACAGTGTTTGCAGCTGATCCTCTCTATGCCAGCCATCAGTCAGGTACCGGGTTGTGTCTGGTTGGGATACCCCAAAATCAAAATATTTATTTATTTATGGTCTTCTAGACTGTGCATATTTTTTGGTTAAGATATTCTTTTTTGCTTTGTAAAGGCCTGACGAAGGGTTAATTACCCGAAACGGACCAGTGTCGTAGCCTAAATCAAAAATAGCTGAAATACTTTATTTCATCAAACAAATCATACAGTCTCTACAATCTGCTCAACTCATTGATCATCTATGTCTATAACATGAAGTATTTTTACTATTGTCTACAAAAAAAACTTTTTTACCTCTTTGAAGATAAAAGTTATTTTTGAATATCATAAAGAGTGAAACTTACATTTTGGAAACAAATCACTGGTTTGTGGTTTCACTTTATCTAAATCGATCCTTCTATACAGAAACCTGGTACTACTCTGAGCATAGTGATGTGCTTAAGTGTGTGGATCGCTATATCAATTAGAGCTCCCCTTTTGTCCGGAGCTCATTCCCAATAATATTCAAACACAGGTTTTGGACTAGTCCACCTCCTCAAAGGGGATTCTCAGGGTTCTCGGATCTGATCCAGTAACCAAAGCACTGTTGCTAACTTAGTATCAGCAATGCTGCTTAAAACCTACAACAGCATTCACACCCATTCTACATCACGTGATCCCCACACTGGCAATACTGTCAACCAACATGGTCTTCATTTTTATCATTAATTTTTTTTTTTTTTTCATCAATCAGTTTTATTAAGCTTAAAGTTTCAAAATACAAATGACAACAATTTGCATATAAAATTGCATAATAAAATGTATCTGGTGTGTAACATATTGTCACCGTCATCATTTAACATTTATATTTCAATTGAAGGGGGGGAGGGGGGTAAGGGGGTAAGGGAGGGAGGTAACAGGGGGGAGGGGAGGGGAGGGGAGAGAAAGGGAAAAAGGAAAAAGGGGAAAGCAGGGTCATCTCAGGAAGCAGATGAATGAAAAATATACATAGCATAACTTATGAACTAAGACCTATGGTACTGTTGCAAGGGAAAACTGTGTGAGTTGAACAGAGGAACACTGTGCTTTAATGCAATGAGTGAGGGGAGGTTTGTCTGTATGACATCAGCGAGAGGGGGGCTAGATTGGGACAGTGCTTATGCTAGGAAGGTGGGGAGGGCGTCTGTGTCACAGAAGTCCATCCATACTGACCATCTTAAGGTAAAGACGTGATATTTGTCCTGGGCAGACAAGAGGAGGTCGTCCATTCTCTTTATGTGGTTCATCTGATTGATCAGATCTGAAATCGGGGGGGCAGATTGGCGTTTCCAGTTTCTGGCAATAAGCAGCCGAGCGCAGATCAGAAGGTATCTAAATATGGATTTTTTGGCTACTGCAAGTGACCCTGGAATAATGGAAAGTAAACCAATCTCAGGGGTGCAGGGCATAGGTTGTAGATATAGGATTTTGTGCATGTCGAATACTTTCTGCCAGAAGGGACGTATGGAAGGACACTGCCACCATATGTGGAAATAAGTGCCCACCTCCAACCCACATCTCCAACATGTGTCAGGGGTATTGGTATCAAATTTAGCTAGTCTGGCTGGGTCTCTATACCATCTGGTGTATAATTTGAAATTTCTTTCTTGGGCTAGTACCGAGGGAGACATTTTGTGAGATAAGACATACGCCTTGTCCCAGTCTTCTTGATCTATTTCTCTACCAATATCCCTATGCCAGGTTTCCTGTAGTTTTTGGAGAGCCAGGTCCCCACAGTCGGCAATTAAAATTTTATAAGTTTGAGAGAGCATGTGAAGGGGCTTGGAGGCCCTGGAGCAAAGCTCCTCAAACGGTGATAGTCGCCTATGTACGTTTCCTTGGGAGCATAAGGAGTTGTAGAAGTGGCGGAGCTGAATAACGAGGAGCCAATCTGGGGGTGCGGCCTCCTCGGAACTTCTCCACTTCTCTGGTAGTTGTAGGGAGGTGGGTTCCAAATAATGTCTGATTTGCGGCCAGTCATCTCGTCCCCTACCTAGGAAATCTTTCCTGAGCACCCCAGGGCCAAAATCTGCGTTATCTAGGATGGATGTAAGGGGGCTGGGGGTGGGTGATAGATTATACTTTCTGGACAGGGTATCCCATCTGCTGAAGACCCTCCCCGACCAGAATTGGAGCGTATTAATGGCAGGCCTCCTAGCCTTGGAGGTCCATAGGAGAGCCCGTTGATCAAATGAGTCTAAGCTGGATTCCAGGCTAACCCACTGTTTTTGGTCCCTACCATAGAACCAGTCGAGTACCAGTGTTAGGACTGCAGCGTCATGATATGCGGTAAGGTTAGGTAGCCCCACCCCACCATCCTCTTTGGCCCTGAAAAGAAGATTGGCATTAGTCCTAGGCCTCTTGCCCTGCCAGAGAAAAGAGCTAATTTTTTGTTTAAGGCCTTTGGAGAAGGATCTTGGGATCTCAACCGGGATGGCTTGGAAAACATATAGCAATCTTGGCAAGACATCCATTTTGATCACGTTAACCCGTCCCAACCAGGAAAGGTTAAGTTTACTCCATGTTGTTAAATCCTTATTTATTTTATCCATTAGAGGGGGCAGGTTTAGCTCAAAGATGGCTGTGAGGTCAGATGGGAGGAGGATCCCCAGGTATTTCAAGGCTCCTGAGACCCACCTGAAAGGGAATGAAGTTTTGATATGCTGCAGTGTATCCGGGGACAAGGAAATATTAAGAGCCTCCGTTTTGGAGATGTTAATCTTAAAATTGCTAAGGGCCCCAAATTCTCTTGCCTCTTTGAGGAAACAGGGTAGCGTAGTTAAGGGTTCTGATATGTAGAGAAGCAGGTCATCTGCGTATAAAGAAAGTTTGGTCTCATGGCCTCCGTAGGGTAGGCCCCTAATATCAGGATTGGCTCGCAAGGCGTTGGCAAAGTGTTCCATACACAGTATGTATAGCAGAGGGGATAGGGGGCATCCCTGTCTTGTTCCGTTGCCAATGTGGAAGGCGTCCGACAGGATTCCGTTTACTCTGACCTTAGCAGAGGGGGAGCTATATAGTCCCATGATCTTGTGAAGGAGAGAAGGGCCCAGGCCTATTTGTTTAAGAGTCTCTTTCAGAAATCCCCAATGAATCCTGTCGAACGCCTTCTCCGCGTCGACTGAGAGGGCACACAGGGGAATTTTGTCCCTCTGGGCTCTGTGAATTACTGAGATAGATTTTAAGGTGTTGTCTCTTGCCTCACGGAAGGGTGTGAAGCCCACCTGGTCCGTGTGTATGAGGTGTGGTAAGCTGGGTTTCAGCCTTTCAGCTATTATCTTGGAGAACACTTTAATGTCTAGATTAATAAGGGAGATGGGGCGATAGCTACTGCAGGAATTGGGATCCTTGCCCTCCTTAGGGATAACCACGATGTGTGCTTGTAGGGCTTGGTATGGGAAGGGATTGTGCTCAGAAATGGCATTAAACGCCTTAGTCATCAGGGGGGCCAGGTCAGAGGCAAAACGTTTGTAAAAGACAGCAGAGAAGCCATCAGGTCCGGGGCACTTTCCGGGCTTGAGCATGCCAATACCAGAAAGGGTTTCTGCCTCTGAGAATGGCTCCTCCAAGCTTTTAGCGGTGGCCTCGTCCAGAGTTGGAAGTGCAGTTTTCTGTATGTATGCTATCAGTTTTTGGGACAGTTCTTGTGGACTCATATCACAGAACTTCCCTTTGATGTTGTATAGCTCCTCATAGTAGGCTTTGAAAGTGTTTGCAATTTGGTTAGCCCTGTGTACCTGGGGACCTCGTTTTGTGGCAATGGAAGGGATATATGTAGCCCCTTTTCTAGGATGGAGATATCTTGCCAAAATAGTGCCACACTTATCAGCTCTCTCGTATAGGACCCCTTTGAATCTCTCCCTTTGAGCCAATGTACGCTCATCGAGTATGGATAGGACCGATTGTCTACAAGCGTTAAGGTGTAGGGTCAAGTGTTGAGAGTTGGCGGGGTCCTTTTTAAGTTTCTCCTCTAGATCCGTGATTTCAGCAAACAATTGAGATAACCTAGCCCCCTTTACCTTCTTTAATCGGGCCCCATGGGATATAAGGACCCCCCTAATGGTGCACTTCAATGCTTCCCATTTAAAGGTATCCAGGGTGTCATCAGACTCATGGACCCTAATGAAGTCTTTTATTGCTCTACCTACATCATCTAGGCACTCCTGATCCTTCAGAAGATTGGGGTTTAGTTTCCATGTGAATGAGCTCCTAGATCCTCCCAGCAGGTCCAGCACACATGAGACCGGAGCGTGATCAGACCATAATCTAACCCCAATATGGGATGAGACGGCTTTGTCTAGTAGACTGTGGGAGAGGAGGACAACATCTATCCTACTGAGAGCCCCGTGAGGGGCTGAAAAAAAGGTGTAGTCTTTATCCCTGGGATGAAATACTCTCCAACAGTCCACCAGCCTGAGCGCCAGTAGTTTATTTTTAATTTTTGTGCTTATGTGTGAGGGTATGCTCGAGTGACCCCCAGAAGAGTCGATGTCAGGGTTTAAGCAAAGGTTCAGGTCTGCTCCTAAGATCACTTGGCCCTTGGCGAATCCTTCTAGTTTGGCAAGGTATCTCAGGAGGGTCTGGCCCTGGTTCTGGTTAGGCAGATAGAGGGATGCAATTGTGTACTGTTTGCTGCATATTTTCAGGTGGGCAAAGATATATCTGCCCAAGGGGTCTATTAGAGTTTCAACATCTGAGAAGGGGAGAGATCTGTGGAGGCCAATAGAGACACCCTTAGATTTGGAGTCTGGAAAGGTGCTGTGGAACCATGTGGTGTAGTTCCGGTCCTTAATCATAGGAAAGTTATCTGATCTGAAGTGAGTTTCCTGTAACATTAAGATCTTAAATTTGGCTTTATGCATACTGTGTAATATCTGGGATCTTTTGGTAGGGTTATTAAAACCTTTCACATTAAAGGAGGCACATCCACACATCTCCCCCCCTGAAGCTCCTCTCACATCAGCTGCCATTTCTGGGATATATGAAGCTTAGTGTAGCACTCGTGAACCTCTTTGTACCGTTTGGCCATGTGGGGTCTAAGACCTCTCCATGTACAGAGCATAATTAGTGTAAGCAACCTGTTTCCTGAGGGAAAATGAGATATATATAAAACAAGAGCAACGTAGAATATCAAAATGCACAACATAATGAACATATTGAGATTAGAAATCACAATTAGTGGAAAGTCTAGATAGACCAGACTGTAATGGTTGGGAGCGAGGAGACCGATAACACACAAGGTTACGACACCTGAGCTCCCAGGCAAGCGAGATAGTGGAAAAGTTCGCACAGCTCAAACGGTGAGTCCGTGTGGGGTGGAGGCCAGGACCGAGAGTCTAAACATCAGGCCCGGTAATGCTTGTGGCCGTGAAGGTAAGAGGGAAAGCAAAAGAAAAACCAAACGTAGTGGAACCTTCTAATGTATACTTAAAAGGAGTCTGAACAGAAGGGCCCTAGTTGATTAACCGTTCAATGGGATGAGTCCGCCTAAAGAGGCCTATTGGTAGGACAGGCAGTGACTGTTTGTTGGAGCCTTGAGTCTGTGAGACCATCCTCCTATAGAATAGCCGATGATATAGTACGGGCCCGGTCCAGGGGACCATCGGGTTGTATGGAGAAACATATAGGAGGGGAAAGGCCAGATAAACAGACAAACGCACGTAGTGTGCCAAAGTACTTATCTTGTCCCGGAATTCCGAGATGGCGGCAGCTCAGGCAGCAAGGCCCTTATGGCGTCCCCTGACGCGGTGAGGGAGGATGGCTTGGACCGGAGCCTCTATCTGAGGATCTACGTCTTCTCCTGTTGTTGCGGCCAGCAGTCTGCCATTCGCTTCTCTGTTGTAGAGCCTCCGGGGGCGTCTCAGGAGACGGGGGGTCCAGGGGCCAGGCAGGCAACTTTACCGGTGGTAGGCCCAGGATCTCCCGGAACTTCGTAAGGTCATCTGGCGAGGAAAAGGCAGCTGATTTCCCTGCATGGTGCACCAGAAGCTGGAAAGGATATCCCCAACGGTAAGGTATATGTTTTGCCCTAAGGGCCTCCAAGAGCGGGCGAACCGCCCTGCGTAGTTGCAAAGTGAGGCGAGAGAGGTCTGCCAAGATGGAGATTTTGGCGCCATCGAAGTCGACGTGACCCTTATCCCTTGCAGCCAGCGAGATAGCTTCCTTTATCTTGTAGTAGTGCAAGCGGCATACTACGTCTCTTGGGCGGTCGGGGTTTGTGCTCACGGGGCCCAGAGTGCGGTGAGCTCTGTCCATTTCAATGGGGGAGTCACTGGGGTTTCCGAGAAACATATTGAATATGCCCGTTAGTGTAGGAATTAAGTCCTGTACCTTGGTGGATTCCGGGATCCCTCTGACCCGGAGGTTGTTGCGACGCTGCCTGTTCTCCTGGTCGTCGATCTTCATGTAGATATCTTTAATTTGGTTAGTGTGTCTCTCCAAGATTGCATCTTGATCTTTCTGTTTCTTTGCCAACTTCTCAATCTCTCTCTCCGATTCCTCCACTCTGTGTCCAATATGGCGTATCTCCGTCTTGACCTCCTCCAACTCCCTGCGGTAGGTGGCCTCGATTCTGCTGACGTATTTCTCCAGGTCGTCTTTGGTCGGGAGAGAGCGGATATAATCATGGAGGTCCGCGTCCACAGATGAGACCGAGCCCTCAGACCGTGGAGGGGAGGGAGGGTCCGGAATGTCATCCTCCGGTATCTGCTCGGTGTTAGGCATGGTTGCGGCCTTGTTCTGTATGGGAGGCCCCTCCGCCATCTTGGAGCCCTCAGTGGCGCTCAGCGAGCGGGTGGTTGGACGAAAGTAACTTTGGATTTTGGGGGAACGAGAGTGTCCAGAGTGTCTCCGCTCCTTCCTGCTTCTCCTACCGCCCATGTGGGACCGAAATAGTGAGCTGAAACGTGCTTGTTTGTAGCCTGGGAGCGACGGTGAAGCGGAGCTCAGCTCATGAGCGTCCTGCTCGCGCCATCAGCAAGCCACGCCCCCCATCATTAATTTTTTCACTAAATACTTTATAACCAAAAATCGAGCATATTAAAGGGACCCTGAATAGTGGAAGAAAAAACAAATCTGGACTTACCTGGGGCCCCCCATTAGCCCGAAAGGTCCCACAGCCTCCTCTGGGTTCCCTCCGTGGTCCCGTTGGCGGCTCCAGTAGATGCTCAACGTCGGCCAAAGTCACCCATGCGTGGTTCTCAAAAGACTGAACCGCACATGCTCAGGACCCTGACGGTGACCGGCGCATGGACGGGATGCGCATGAATGACTTTGGCCGAAGACGTGCACCTACCAGAGCCGCCAGCAGGACCACGGAGGAGACCCAGAGGAAGCTGAAGGACCTCGTTGGCTATGGGGGCTGGAGGAAGTCCCAGGTAAGTCCACATTTGTTTTTTTTCCTTCCACTGTTCACGGTCCCTTTTAAGAAGTTGGAGTAGCACATTCCTTCCCTTAGTAAAGCTATTCTAACCAACATGACTTTCAGCGCTAGTCTCGTTGAGGGAACCCAGTGGGCACTACCTGCTTGCTACAATTCGGTAACAACCAGTAATTTGTAGAAAATAGGCGACCCAGCATAAAACAGGATCCATGCCACTAACTCAATATTTTTACAAAAGTTGTATGAGCAGAGGTAGAAGATGAAGAGAGTGCCGTGTCTGAAGGGGCGGAAGTCCTGGTGTTTCTCTCGATCCTCCATTTCTTACAAATTTGTTAAAGAAAACAATAGTTTGCTTTCTTAAAACAGAAAGAATTTGCGATAAGGGCCCTTTTCCACTAGCGCGCTTGCGCTGGCTGAATCTGAAAGTCGCAAACCGCTAGCGATTTTACAATCGCTACGGTTTGCTCTTTAACATAGGAATCGCGGTAGGTCATTTCCACTACCGCGATTCGTTTTTTTACAGGAACGCGAAGCGGAACGATTATTGCCGCAATTTTGCTATGCAGTGCATAGCATAGCAAAATCGCGCCCGCAAACGTCGAGAAATCGCCGGTAATTTTTTAGCTTTGCGATTCAGCAATCGCTAGCGTTCAGCGTGAACGCTAGCGACTGCTAGTGGAAAAGGGCCCTAATTCAGGTTGGAGTGAGCTCGAGATGTCTCCCAGTGCATCACTGCTGAATATATGCAAATTAACCATTGTTACCCTTAGAAGCTAAACACACCTCCAGAACCGCTGGAATGCAATGATGTGTCAGCTTGTTAATTAGTACAGATCCAGAATAATCCAACATGCATACAGACTGTTTCGGATTGTTTGATCCTCATCAGTGCATGGCATGGATTAATTTGGCTCTATGGAGTAGGACTTGTAAATCCGAGAGGCACAGACTAACCAGCAAGCTCATGGTAAACCAAACCCATTACAAATTTGTTGCGACCAAATTGCCACAAGCAGGGAGCACCATTGGTCTACGAGATTCCCCACTGAGTTCCCTCAACTAAACTAGCACCTTAAATTCTACCTAAAGCTAAATTTTCAAATGCTGACTAGTTATTCTTGATACCTGAAGTCAGTGTCAATGAAAGAACACATTCCTATAGAATTCGGAAGACAGTTGGTCCACTCCAGAAGCCAGTAAGGAATGCTTTAGAAGCCACCTTCGTTGACAAAATATTAGGAGCAGGCAATCATTTTTAACAAAGGCCTGACTACTTACTTTTAGGACCTGTACAGACCTGTATGAAGGCAACAGGTAACCAATCATTAACTAAGTTGTCAATGCAAGAAGCTTAAAACTAAAACAAAACGATGACCAAAGAGAGGCCCGTGTTGCTCTCTCTCTCGGCAACGGTAAACTGAGCGTTGGAGATAGAGATATGTACACACTTGAGGTTCCCCTCGCCTCAAATGATAGTTTCACATGACTGTTTTGCAGCAAGAGCTGTACAAGCATTCTGCTCAGCTCTTGGCTGACCTGCTTGTTATTTTCAATGGCGGGGAACCCAGAATCTTTGGTTCCAAGGTAAAGAACAAACTGGAGGGTCTTTGGGAACTTCAATAGAAGGTCCTTCCGGAAAAATAATGGTTCGTCAGTATTGTAGAACTATTGATCACTAATGATTTACTCAACTTCAGGGTTATACTTGTACGTCTGTGAGAATTTCTCCCAAAATAATCACTATTTCATCCAAGGAAGTGCCTACACCGCTTTAGTTTGTTAAATTTGATTGCTGTAAGATCATTGTACAGCAAAGCACCACATACAACATACTACGAACATATTAGATTTACTGAAGACGAAGGAGAGTTCTTCAACTTCCATCCACATTAGTCCAGCAACATGGCATTGCTTTACACAACTCATCAGTTAAAGAGAACCCGAGGTGGGCTTGAAGAATGTTATCTGCATACAGAGGCTGGATCTGCCTATACAGCCCAGCCTCTGTTGCTATCCCAAACCCCCCTAAGGTCCCCCTGCACTCTGCAATCCCTCATAAATCACAGCCACGCTGCTGACAAACAGCTTGTCAGAGCTGGCTGTGTTTATCTCTATAGCGTCAGTCTGCTGCTCTCCCCGCCTCCTGCAGAACTCCGGTCCCCGCCTGCCTCCCTGCTGATTGGAGGGAAGGGACGGGGGCAGGGACCGGAGCTATGCAGGAGGCGGGGGAGCAGCTGAGATTGACACTACAGATGTAAACACAGCCTCACAGCACGGCTGTGATTTATGAGGGATTGCAGAGTGCAGGGGGACCTTAGGGGGGTTTGGGATAGCAACAGAGTCTGGGCTGTATAGGCAGATCCAGCCTCTGTATGCAGATAACATTCTTTAAACACACCTCGGGTTCTCTTTAAGAAATATCACAGTTCTGTGGGTTTGTCACAGATTAAAATATGAACAAATAATAGGTCAAGACAATTTATAATGCACTTTTCTCCTGGCAGACTCAAAGCACTTGAGCTGCAGCCACTAGGACACTTTCTATGGGCAGTAGCAGTGTCAGTCTTGCCCAAGGACTCTTTACCGAATAAGGGCTGGCTTACTGAACAGGAAGAGCCAAGATTTGAATCCAGGTCTCCTGTGGCAGAGGTAAAGCCCTTAAAGAGGCTCAGAGACAAAGAAGGCACAGCTCTGATACTTACCCGGGCATCCTCCCACCCATAAACACGTCTAAGTCCCACGCTGTACTCCCGTGGTCTGCCATTCAGCTGCAGTGAGCTCCATTACCAGGCTCAGTCGATGCCAGTGCGGGTCTACTGCGCATGCGAGGACCTCCCGGGCATGCGCAGTAGACCCGGACTGCTGATGCTGTGCCTGATAACGGAGCTCACCACAGCTCAACGGCAGACCGTGGAAGGACAGCGTGGGACTTAGACGTGTTTTTTGGGGGGGGGGAGGAAGCCCAGGGTAAGTATCCGAGCTGTAAATTTTGTCATCTCCGAGTCTCTAACAGTATCTGGCCACAGACACGGTGTAGATTCTAACTACCGCAGGGTCCCAAGACGGTTAAAGCAGCAAGGGAACAATTCGTTCTTGATAGTTGTGTATTGGAAGCAACTAAAATGGGCAAGGGTAAAGCTCCGAACATACGCCAGATGAAGCTCTGCTGAGGTGGCCGAGCTCTCCACCACTCACCACCAGCGACCGTCATGGCAAATGTCTAAGAGCATGGGTCTCCCAACTTACCCCACCCACGGTGTGATGTCACTACCGGGCACGTTACTGCAGGGGGCTGGAAGAAACCCCAGGTAAGTTAAACTGCTCTTGTTTTTCAGTTTAGTTACTCCTTATAGACCGGACATAAACTCAATGTGACTCCGAAACCTTGGGTGACTTGAAAACAGACAAATTGGCCTCAACTCACTAAGCAGTTTAGACTAGTCTACTGATGGTTTTTAGTCTACTGATGGTTTGGTGTAAATCAGTTGCATCAAGAGGGAATTCACTAATAACTACCAAATGTTTTAGACCTGTTTTTAGACCTGGTGTAAAACAATCGGGAATTAGGTCGGTAAAGCAGGGGAAATTATCAAAAGATGCAATTCCCAAACGAGTAGCTATGACCGACATCCTTCTGATGAGCTCTCCTCTGGATACAATTAATCTCCTGCATAATTAATTCAAAAGGTTCCATCCTCACGTATAAAATACCTCACAGAATTACTCTACCGCCAGAAATCAGCTGGTCTAATCTCGGTCAGAAAAAGTGGGTGTGGTTACTCCTTGTTTGCCTTTGTGAATTGCATCTTTTGATCATTTCCCCTGCTTTACCGACCTAATTACCGAATGTTTTAGACCAGGTCTAAAACATGACACCAAACCATCAGTAGACTAGTCTAAACTGCTTGTGGAATTGGGGCCATTGTGTCAGAATCCAAAGTGTCGGGTCTTACGAGTTGTTCTAGGCATGCTGTGGTACGAAAAGCGTTCCATGGAATGGCCTTCCCTATTGACAGGGAAATGGGCGCCCAAACCTTATTAATGTGCCTAGAGAGAGAAAACTCGCCAATCTGGTCCAATCTGACCGTAGCACAAATAAGCCTCACTGAATGGTGAGCCAGTGTCTTGGTATAACCTACACCAAGGTGGCAAAATGCACTCCGAACTACTCCATTTAAACACAAGCCAAGGGATAAAAACAAGACAATATCCAAGTCACTGAATAACCCTTAGAGTAGAGCGAAGTCAATCATTAACCAACAGAAAGAGTAGGCGACGGTTCTACGGCTGCCAACCAAAAACGAGCGATTGTGCAAAGGAAAGGATGAGTAAGGAAAGCCACAGAGAGAGTCCAATGACAGCTCTGAGGGAGTTACAAGCCTCTGTGGCCGAGATATGAAACGACATGCACTACCGTCCCAGCTTTATGTAAGAGAGAGGAACCGAAACGCAATGTTAGCTACACTCGAGAGATGTGGTCAATGAAATAAGTGGACCAAAAAGACACAAGGGGGAAAAACAAAAAACAAAACGAAAAAAACAGGAGCCAACAGTGAAAATTAATAAAACACCAAAATCATGTGAAATTAAAAGGCTACAGTAAGGAGGTATAGGGAAAATGAGCTGAACTTACCCAGGGCTTCTAATGGTCCCCCACAGATGTCCTGTGCCCGCGCAGCCACTCACCGATGCTCCGCCCCCGGTTCACTTCTGGAATCTCAGACTTTAAAGTCGGAAAACCACTGCGCTTGTGCGGCCGTACCCTCGCACACCGCTGACGTCACCAGGAGCATGCTGTGCAGGCACAGACCATACTGGGCATGCACAGTACACTCCTGGTGACATCAGCGGGTGCAAGGACAAAGCCATGCAGACACAGCGGTTTTCCGACTTTAAAGACGGAAATTCCAGAAGTGAACTGGAGGCGGGGCCGGAGCATCGGTGACTGGCTGCACAGGCACAGGACATCTGCCGGGGACCATTAGAAGCCCCGGGTAAGTTCAACTCATTTCCCCTCCTACAGTAGTCCTTTAAGAGCGTCACTCACAAATTTCAGGTTAAAAGATCTACAACCACCAATAAGGCTTGCGGGGGGATTTCCACTCCTGTTCTACACCAAAAATACATGGTTGGCTTACCTCTCCAGAATTTTTGAGCCACTTGTGTCTGACTGTTCTCTGGCTTTTTGGCTCAGTTTTGTAGTTATTTGACCAGATCGACCAGCAGATAGATCCCTCTGTGATCGAATCTTATCAAAGAGGGATCTATTAGCTGCCTACACTGCAAACAGATTTTGAATTGTTTTCACTATGAAATCGATACACAATCTGTGGAGCTGCCGCTGCCCCCAGCATACATTACATGATCCGGCTGGCGCGAGTCTCCCGGTCTCTATTCCGCTCTGGGCTTCATTGTACTTCCTATCAGGGGGAAGTTTAAACAGTAGAGGGCGCTCTACTGTTTAAACTTCCCCCGACAGGAAGTGACGCCAGCCAGAGCCTAGCGCGGAGAAGGGACAGCAGGGACATGCGCCACTAGCATCGGTCGTCGGACATTCGAACGCCGATATCGACGCACTCCCGACCTGCCGGCGATCAAGCAAAATTTTCCATGCGGACAGATCGATCGGTTTTTGACGGAAATCGGTCAGCGTTTGCACATCGATTTCACACCAGATTTGATCACAGTGATCGAATCTGCTGTGTATAGGCGAAAAATCGAGTAAGTGTATGGGAACTTTTATTTAGAAAACCGGACCGAGTTTGACCAAGTTGGTTGGATAGCTCAGAGAAGTTCTTTAGCATAGATAACTATTCAAGTGTTTTAACTCTTCCTGTACTGGAAAACAATGAAACTTTTTCTATGTTACTATTGGTCTATTCGTTATCTGTACTACGCATTGTAACATTCTGTGGAGATGCAGCTGCGGGCAGTCAGGATGCCCCCGCAGCTGCTTCGGTTTCCCTGTCGGGCGTTTCGCCTGTCCCCCCGGCGTCTAGCACGCCGAGGGGATTGTCAGTGGCTCATAGAGTGGCTTTGCCGCGTGCATGCACACAGACAGGACCTTTATGCGGGGAGGAGGCGCGTCAGCTGACCTGCCGGTCGGCTGACGTCAGAGGAGACTTTTGGCAGCTTGGATTGGCTGATGGGCGTGGCCGAGGGGGTCTCCTCCGCTTCTTAAGCCTCCGGGAATTACTTGCACACTGTCTGCTGTTGCGAATGCTTAGTGTGAGCACTCAGACCTTAGATAGTTCTGGTGTGCTTTGATCTGGGAGGAAACCAGGGATATCACACAAGACTAGAAATTATTATTACTACTGTTATTATTGCTTGATTATCTGTGTATGACTCTGGCTCTCTCCTGACTACTCTTACGCTATCTGATACTGTACCTTTGCCCATCTGATCCTGTTGCTGATTCTGCCTGAAATATCTCTATTCTTTTGCCTGCCGATTTTGTACTGTATCCTCCTGTCTGTTGCCGAACCGATCTGTCTGACCACTCCACTCACCAGTGAGCCCTTGTCACTGGTGAGGTTCCTTGCTGTCAGTTCCCACCAGCTCCTCTGGTGAGGTTCTGCCAAAACTAATCAGTATTACTGTTGCACCAAGCACCAAACACTTGTTATTACCTTGTTAGCTATACTTGCATTATTGGTGATTCTGCAGATCACCATATAATCAGGTATAGTGTCTGATTTATTGGTGATACTGCAGATCACACAATAACCAGACGTCTGTTTGCTACACCAATCGCTACACACATACAATTCATCATCTCGTAAGTTTGTTTTCGCTTGAGATTTGCTTTAAATTCTTACGCAAAGATCTGTTTTTCAGTTTGGCACACAAGACTATTTCAGTTGATCAATGTAAACATAAAAATATTTTTTTGAGGCGAATTAAAGTTCTGTGAAATTGAAAACTTGAAAAAACATGAGGCCTGGTGCGTTTTTGGCAGTGTTTTCAAAACCGCTGCCGCCTGTGAAACCGATTGGCTAATGTATCTCAATGGGATGGTGCACACCAGCGGTTTGAGGTTTTTAGCAAACGGCAAACGTGGGTCCTGCAGCACTTTTGCGGTTTGCGGATGCGTTTCTGCCTCAATGTGAAGTATAGGAAAAGCTCAAATCGCTCTGGAAAACGCCAGATCAGAGCTGTTTTCCAGGCGTTTTTGTTACAGAAGCTGTTCAGTAACAGCTTTACTGTAACAATATATGTAATCTGCTACACAAAATGTTCCAAAAAAAATGCTAGGCATGTTTAGAAAACCTCTCTACACATGCCTAGAATCCCTCTGAAAATCTGCTTCAAAAACCTCTAGCGTTAGCAGATTTGCAGAGGTTTTTGGTGTGCACTGGACATGAGTGAGGTTTGTTCTGGGTCTGCAGAGAATGGCCACAAATGTGCTAACAGATTAGCACTTACACATTGGGTTAAACTAATGGATTATGCTCTGTGACAGGCATTAGGTATCTCGAAGCAGATCAGTGAGACATGAATATATCCATCTGTGTCTTTTTCACAACAGCAATCTGTGCATCCTGTCCTCCGGAGTAATTCACTGACAATTCTCTCACTTATTATTGGGTTTATATCACAGCAAAGAGTGCTTTTTTATATATTCCCAAAAATTAAAGCGGATCCGAGATGAAAAACTAACTATAACAAGTAACTTGTCTATATATCTTATCTAAAGTTTAGATAGTTTACACAGCAAATCTAGCTGCAAACAGCTTCAACAGATTATGATTATTTATTCTTGTGATATAATGAGGGCAGCCATGTTCTGTTTGTCACACTGTCACAGGCTAAGGCAAGCATGGGCAAACTTGGCCCTCCAGCTGTTAAGGAACTACGAATCCCACAATGCATTTTCTTTTATGAGTCATGACTGACTGTCAGACTCCTGCAATACATTGTGGGACTTTTACTTTCTCAACAGCTGGAGGGCCAAATTTGCCCATGCCTGGACTAAGGGCTGGAGATGCTATCAGCTTGCCTGCGTGTAAATTAAGTCCCCTCTCCTCCTCCCTCTGCCTCTGAATTCAATATAACCTCCTCCTCCTGCCCAGACTGAGCTCCCATAATCCCTTGCTACAGTGCCAATGCACAAAAGGAGCTGCGGGTGAGGGTTGTTTAGTTTATAGGGAATTAGAGTATTAAAACAAAACAAAAAAAGTATTTGGCTTGAGGAATGCCCTATAAACTATATGTAATGAGTAAAAGTTTTTTATCTCGGATGCACTTTAAACATGTTTTAAAAAGGCACAGAAAACACTTCATTTAAATTACAATTTTGCAAATTAAAAATGTTAAAACAGCAGATACCTAGGCACACACAATGAGATTTTCTGTCAGATTTACTGCCAGAACAATTATTCCCGACAGGTCTGATCTGATTTCCAATCGATTTTCCATAGGAGTGAACGGAAAATCAGATAAGACGTGACGGAAATAATCAATTTGACGGACATCTGACAGAAAATCTCAGTCTGTGCCTAGCATTACAACTCGTTTGCACATCTATAATGCTGCATTCACATGTTAACCACTTCACAACCAGACCTCGTTTCCCACTTATGGATCGGAGCAGTTTTTACATTTTAACTATGGCCCTTATTAATCAGCAATAACTTTATCCCTACTTATGACACCTAAATTAAATACAATTTTTTTCATTACAAACTAGGCTTTCATTGTATGGCATGTTTTCTCTCAAAGTTCTTTTTTCTATGCATTTTAATGGGAAAAAGAGGGAAAAAAAATAGAACAACATTTCTCAGTTTTACCAATTCCGATTTAAAAATAAAAAGTACAACTGTAAATAAAAAAAACAAATTTTGTTCAGGTATTTCTAATGTTTATCACAAAACTTAGATTATGTTCCTGTCACAATTTATGGTAAAGATATTGGATTCTGAAATAACGCCAGTGTTATTTTTTCAGTTCATAGTAAAAAAAAAATACAAAGTATTTGTAATAGTAAAAATCAATCTTATTGGTTCAGGGAACATTTACTCCCATTCACAAAATTAGTACTGCATCAAATAGTGCATAGGAACAAGCCCAATCCAGCACTGCTTCAGCTACAAGACGTATATCTACGTCCTCGTGGCTTAGATGAAGTCCCAGAGGACGTAGATATACTGTAAAGGTCGATAAAGTGGTTAAGCTTTCCAAGGGTGGAAGATTGTTTTGGCTTGAAATCTAAAGTGTAGATGTTCCCCAATCTGCCTAGTAGTGACGGTCAATAGATTCTGAGCGAAGTATAGTCTTATGCAAATGTCAGATTGGAAATGGACCAATAGAAGAGTTCAGGTCCACTTTATGCAATACCAGTTGCCTGGCAGCCCTGCTGGTCTATTTCTCTGCAGAAACAAGCATGCATCTAATCTTGTCAGATCAATAATGTCAGAAACACCTGATCTGCTGCATGCTTGTTCAGGGGCTATGGCTGAGAGGAAAGGGTCAGCAGGACAGCCAGGCAACTGGTTATGCTCAAAAGGAAATATGGCTGCCTCCATGAAAAAAAAACTCTCACTTAGAGTTCACTTTAATAAGACAGAATGTGGAAACAAAACCGCAACTGTGACAGCCTGACACAATCCTAAAAATTAAGCCATTAAAACAAAAATACAAATCTTAAAAAACGACTATGTTACTAATGTTCCATTTATCAACCAAACTACATTTAGAATGAATAATCTCATACGTTTCTTCTCACGTCAGGCTCACTTTAAAGCGGATCAAAAATAGTTTACACAGCAAATCTAGCTGCAAAAAGCTTCAAAAGTTTATGATTATTTATTGCTGTGATACAATGAGGGCAGCCATGTTCTGTTTGTCACAGGCTGAGGGCTGGAGATGCTATCAGCTTGCCTGTGTGTAAATTCAGTCCCCTCTCCTCCCCCCTCCCTCTGAAATCAATGACTAGTAACCTCCTCCTTCTCCTCCTGCCCAGACTGAGCTCCCATAAGCCCTTGCTACAGTGCCAAGGCAAAAAGGAGCTGTGGGCGAGGCTTGTTTAGTTTATAGGGAAGAGGATTAAAACGAAAAAAGTATTTGGCTTGAGGAATGCCCTATAAACTATAGAAAAGGAACACAATTATGCAATGACAAAGTTTATCTTGGATCCACTTTAAAGGGAACCTGAACTGAGTAAAATTATTTAAAACAAACACATGACGTAGCTGCAAATGAATATTACATACTAACCTCACCGCCAGTTCCTCTCAGAGGCTCACCATTTTTTTCTTACAGTGATCCCTTCCTGTTCTGACAATATTTTGTCAGAACTGAAATATACAAGTTGCTGTCAGTTATATATCAGCTGCTGTCAGTTACAACTGAATGTGCAAGGTAGTGTCCATGTTTCCCTATGGCTCAAGTGGGCGACGTAACAGTGTGTTGACCAGGAAGCTGTTTTGGGGTAATGGCCATTTTCAACATAGAGGATGGAGAATTCCATTGATCACAGTAGCCAAACAGGACGCAGGAGAGGAGAAAGAGATTGATGAGCAGACTACATGGGAGGTAAGTATCACCTATGTGTGTTTATTTTGACTTTTTATTTTCAGTTCAGGTTCTCTTTAAGTCATGAAAAAGCAAGAATAAATGATCTGCACGTTTGTTTTGGGTTTGTCACTCAGCATGACCGCATACATTGGCCTCAATTCACTAAGATCATGCTGGAGATAATAAGGCAAGAGAAAACTTACCTCCACATAAGAGAGAGTTATCTTATCTCTTCATTCCGTACGTTACCTCCTCTGTAGTTAATTTACCTCCTCTGTAGTTATTTTCACATGCAGTTAATAAACAGCCTGTCTTTAACTCTGGAGTTATTTTAAGGATTGAAGAGTTAACTTAAAGACAGAAGAGTTAACTTTAGGTTTGCCTGAGGTAAAATGTTTCCTGAATACTACATGCCTTATCACCATGGTAACAACTCTAGAAGAGTTATTAAAGAGGATCTGTAACCTCAAAAAATCCCCTGGGGGGTACTCACCTCGGGTGGGGCAAGCCTCCGGATCCTAATGAGGCTTCCCACGCTGTCCTCTGTCCCACGGGGGTCTCGCTGCAGCCCTCCGTGCAGCTGTGACGTAATATTTACCTTCCTGGCTCCTGCGCAGGCGCTCTGACGGCTGTCGGCTCCGAACTACGCGGAAATACCCGATCGCCGTCTGGTCTGCTCTACTGTGCAGGGGCAAGTTTCCGGCGCCTGCGCAGTAGAGCGGACCCGACTGAGATCGGGTATTTCCGTGTAGTTCGGAGAGGAAAGCAGCCACAGCGCCCCCGCTGGAGCCAGCAAAGGTAAATATTGAATTGACAGTCGGGTCTGTCGCCGGCTGTTCAGAGGACTGCAGCGAGACCCCCGTGGGACAGAGGACGGCGTGGGAAGCCTCATTAGGATCCGGAGGCTTCCCCCACCCGAGGTGAGTACCCCCCCAGGGGATCTTTTTCATGTTACAGAGTCTCTTTAAAGACAGGAGATAAGCTTAGTGAATTGAGGCCTCAGTTTTGTTTTTTTATACTTTTTAAAAATAAAAGCTGTGACTGACAGCTCAGCAGAGATTCCCCGTCAGTGTTTGAGCAGGTATTGATTGTTACACCAACAATTCATCGTAAATATACAAGGCTGCATAGAACGTAATGAGAGTTTAGCGAAACCCTTTTCCTCTTGCGCAGATCATTGCCACAGCGAGAGAGTAAACACCATTCCGGACGTTACACGGTAAAGCCTGAACAACATATTTAAGTAACTCAAAAATATCATGTCAGCCAAACAAGATTACACGCCTGAGCGAACTCCAATCTGCCGGGGATGGGAAAGCCCAATACTCCCAGCAAGGCTGCTAATTACACTACACAAAGTCACATGCTCAGCGCAGAGGATTTAACTCGCCATTCATGCGGCTAACAGAGCTGGGGCTGCCGGCTGGATGCTGCAGGAGAGGAATGGTTTATTCCCCCTTAAAGCACACCTGACCCGAGCCAAAGCTAGCTAAGGGAAGCAAGGAGGTATGTTCCTTCTGGAGCCACATACCTCTGTATGCTGCCAGTTACTCACCTCCTTTCTTCCAGTCACTGTAATCACTGCCTGAAAAATTTGACTTTTGGGTAAAGTCAATTCTTCAGACAGGAAGAGGCGGACTTGCTGCTATGTTCCCTCCCATCACCCTCTCCTTACCCGCCCCATTCACGCCCTTTAAAGAACAAGCGACACCCATTCTAGCCTAGAAATAAAAACACATATACGTAGATAAATACTACTTCTACTTACATAACAGATGTATTGTACTTTCCACGTAATGATTCCTGTGAATTTTATAAAGGAAAAGCAGAAAATCCTATTCTAGGCAGTAGCCATCTTGCCAAGCTAATGCTGACATCATATCCTCTCTGACTCTTGTTTTCCCCCCTCCCTTTACTTGCTCATTGTGTATTCATTAGCTGCCCTGCTCCCAGAGTCTTCAGACACTCCCACTGAAATGTATACTAGGAACTACACTGTCTTAGCCTCCAATTGCTGAGTCACCTCAGCCTTGCCTGTAAACACAAGTGAGCAGAGGTGTTTCAGATAAGAAAGCTAGGCAGGGAAATAAATGGAAGAGGAGGAATATATTATAGATAAAAAGAACTCCCAGCATTCAACTCTTTGGCACTGTGTGGCACTAGTGCCAGTGTTTATAAAGTATGTGATAACTCCAAACCATAACAGCAGAAAAAGTTTTGAATGCAGGATTAGCATCTTTATCACTTAATACACTCAGACCAGTTGCTGTTGAAATTTGATTTTTATGGTGACAATACCGCTTTAAATAAAGAGACTAGAGAGTCTAAAAATCAACATTGCATTTATTACAGCGTCATAAGAACTTATGACCTTACTGGTGTCTTTTCTTACTTTGTATACCAACCACTTCAGCACTGCATGAATGAATCAGAAAACTTTTCATTTGGTCTATTATATAGTAACGTATATAAACATATATCACAAAAACTTAAAGGACTACTGTAGGGGGGGGGGGGGGGGGGGGGGGTCGGGGAAAAATGAGTTGAACTTACCCGGGGCTTCTAATGGTCCCCGCAGACGTCCTGTGCCTGCGCAGCCACTAACCGATGCTCCGGCCCCGTCTCTGGTTCACTTATGGAATTTCAGGCTTTACAGTCTGAAAACCACTGCGCCTGCGTTGCTATGTCCTCGCTACCGCTGATGTCACCAGGAGCGTACTGCGCAGAAACAGACCATACTGGGCTTGTGCTATACACTCCTGGTGACATCAGCGGAAGAGAGTACACAGCAACGCAGGCGCAGTGGTTTTCAGACTTTAAGGTCTGAAATTCCAGAAGTGAATTGGAGGCGGGGCCGGAGCTTCGGTGAGTGGCTGCGCGGGCACAGGATGCCTGCGGTGGACTATTAGAAGCCCCGGGTAACAACTCATTTTCCCCCAACCCCCCTACAGTATTATTTTCTGGCAGTGTCACAATTCTGTGCTTCAAATGGCTCAAACTGCTCCAGTGCCGGGACCCTCTAAGCATATTTTAGGACTCTTTTACGCTACATGCAATTCCGAGTCTGGTGCAATAAAATGGTCCTGCATGCTGAGTTTTTTTCCTGCATTTTTCTTCTAGTGTTGCTAGCATCCAGTGAAAATTGCAAATCAGAATTGCGATTTACAGTGTGAAAGAAGCCCGACAACAGCTTGCTGGATACCCGCTCTTGCCTGTGGCTCAAGTCAGTGTACAAGCGCAACCAAAATGCACATGTACAAGGATATGTCCCTCCTGCCCAGAAGCACAAGTCCACCCATGCAGGGCTTTCTCCTCTGCGGAGCATGCACAGTACGGATGGGCTTATACGCGGACAGCAGCGGGCCACAAAAAAAAAAAAAAAAAAAAAGAAGGGGGTCTTTTGCAGCAGCTTCCGACTCCAACTCCTCAGTTTCTGAAACCACGACTCCGAGTGCCCAAAATTGCTCAGGCTCCGACTCCTCGACTCCGACTCCTTAGTCTAATACTTAACAGGGCTGTGGATTTTGTACAAAAATCATGCGACTCCGACTCCTGACTCCTCAGTTTCTAAAACCACGACTCCGACTCCAACTCGGACTCCGGGTGCCCAAAATTGCCCCGACTCCAACTCCAACGCCCTGCTACTAACGTTCTAGTAATTATCCATACCACACATACAATTCATTATATCAATTTTTTTCGCTTCAGTGTCTCTAATATCTAATGTCGCTGTACGGTATATTCTGTCACAGGCTTGGGAAACGCAGTGACTAGACTAATCCACTAAGCACAAACAGAATTGCTTTGCCAAGCTCAAAATATGCTACAGTATGGAAGTTGGGAAGCCTCCTCGTGGCGCCCCTGGATAGTGCTAATGTAGCATGAACTAATTCCCGCAGGGCGACTGCTTTGCGGTGTTGGTTTTTGACCCTGCATATTTTGGCATGCGAAAGCAAATGCATATTTGCATGAGCAATGTCTCGTGATTAGCCAATAGGCCAAATTTGCAAAGCCAGATTAGTCAGGTTCACTTGGTTGATGCACACATTTCCTTTCTGGTGTAATTACTAATTAGCACAGTATGGAAGTTCCAATGCAGAGCTGACTAAACTCTATACTTGGCTAAGGTTTAGGTTTTGCCTATAAGCATAGCACCTCAATAGCACAAAGTCCACATCACATCAATCTTAGGCCTGATACACACTGCAGAGCGCTTTCTGATCCGTCAGCCATGCATTCGCGTTTATAAAAAAAACAAAAAAACACGCTCCCACTGACTTGCATAAAAATTGCATCAACAGATTTTTTTGGGGGGGAAAATCGTGATCATATCGGTTTTCACATGATTCTTATGCAAGTTAATGGGAGCGCTTTGTTTAAATAAGCAAATGCAGCGGTGACGGATAAAAAAGTTCTCTGCAGTGTGTCTAAGGCCTAAACCAACGGCAGAAAGTAGAGCCGTGCAAACAAACGACTCCTCCAAGTCCTGTATTCTGGAGTGTCACACAAGCTGGGTGGTCTCCTCAGTTAAAGTGAACCTCCAGACTAAAAATCTACTCAGCAGCACTGAAAAGGCTTGGTGTTTCTTTAACAGTTTCCCAGCATCAGAACTTTGTTTTTTTTTACCTAAGCCTAATTTTTAGCTGCACAGAAACTAAGCTCCGCCCCATAAAAAAAACTGCCCGGGCATTTTTCCCGATACTGTGCAAAGCATGATGGGATTTCTGATGATGTTCTCGTTGCCTAGCAACTAGGAGGGGAAAGGAGGACACAGGACAGTTGGAACTGTGTCTCCTGCTCCCTGTCACCTCCTTTCAACAAAAAAAATGGCTGCTCCCATGAAGAAAGATGGCTGCCCCCATGAAATCACAAACATTTGCCTGTTCGTATAAAACAGGGTGGGTAAGAGATTATATTACCTATCTATTTTAATTTACATAACTAATGTCACTTAATGACAGTATGTTTGTTTAGGCTGAAGTTCCTCTTTAAACGGGCACTACAGCGAGAAACTGTAAAATGTAAAATATGTGCAAACATATACAAATAAGAAGTATGTTTTTTCCAGAGTAAAATGAGCCATAAATGACTTTTCTCCTATGTTGCTGTCACTTACAGTAGGTAGTAGAAATCTGACAGAAGCGACAGGTTTTGGACTAGTCCATCTCTTCATGGGGGATTCTTAGGGATATATTTATTTTCAAAAGCACTTAGTGAATGGCAGTTGCTCTGTCCAACTGCCAAAAAACTATGTAGCGAGCAGGGAAGCTGGCCAGCATCATTGTTTAAATCCTTTTTAGGGAATATCTTTATAAAGAATAAAAGCCTTGCTGAGAATCACCTATGAAGAGATGGACTAGTCCAAAACCTGTTGCTTCTGTCAGATTTCTACTACCTACTGTAAGTGACAGCAACATGGGAGAAAAGTAATTTATGGCTCATTTTACTCTGGAAGAAACGTACTTCTTATTTGTATAGGTTTGCACATATTTTACAGTTTTTTTGCTGTAGTGCCCCTTTAATTACAGTTGGTATGGTTTGCAAAACCTCCTCGCATCCATCTATACAGTAGCTGCAGCGCGCATGTTGTCAATCAGGATGCAAACCTTGCGCTCAAACCGCTAGGCTCATAATCCCTTCCTGTAGATAAGCATACCAGGAGGCCGGCCTCAAGCCCTGCAAAAGCTCCTCCCTAATGTGCTTCCGTGCGTTTGCATGAATAACGATTTTTCTACATTTTTTTGAATTGGTTGAGACGCTCGAGTGACGATTTCATTTTTTCTTGCACAATTAAGTTAACCTGAAGGGAGAGGGAAATAGAGGCTGCCTTATATGTTTTTTCCTGTTCAACAATGGACATTGCCTGGCTGTCCTGCTGATCCTCTGCCTCTAAAGGTGCCCATACATCAGAAGATCGACCAAGAGACAGATCGCTCTCTGATCAAATCTGAAATCGCTGCCCTGATGCTGCCCCCATAATGGTGAATGTGCCCCGCCCCCCCAGTCAATGAGCCGCCAAATCGCCTGATGTATGTCCACCTTTATACTTTTAGCGATAAACCCTGAACAAGCAGGCTGACTGAAGTATGACTGAATTACACACCTGAAACAAACATGGGTAATTCAGACACTACTGCAGCCAAAGAGATCAGCAGGACCACCAGGAAACTGGTATTGTTTAAAGTGAACCTCCAGACTAAAAATCTACTCAGCAGTATTGAAAAGGCTTGGTGTTTCTTTAACAGCATCAGAACTTTTTCTTACCCAAGCCTCATTTTTAGCTGCACAGAAGAAAACTGCCCGGGCATTTTTCCCCTGATGCTGTGCAAAGCATGATGGGATTGCTGATGTAGTTCTCGTTCTGCTGTTTTGGTGCAAATTTATTTTGAATTTGAGATTTGAAGCCTAGCGAGCGCAGCTGGGACGGGTGATCAGGACACAGGACAGTTGGAACTGTGTCTCCTGCTCCCTGTCACCTCCTTTCAACCAAAAAGATGGCTGCCATCATGAAACAGATGATTGCCCCCCATGAAATCACAAACATTTGCCTGTTTGTTTAAAACGGTGGGTAAGAGATTATATTACATAATTTCTTTTAATTAACATAACTAATGTAACTTAATGACAGTATGTTTGTTTAGGCTGAAGTTCCCCTTTAAAAGGAAATAAATATGGCAGCCTCCGTATCCCTCTCACTTCAGGTGCTCTTTCAGATCATTGGAGCAACATTAATGTGTACTAGAGAAAAGTAAATGAAAAAAAAAATGATACACAGGGCTTCCTCCAGCAGCATAAACTCGTCCTCCCACGGTCTGCCGTTCAGCCACAGTAACTGACTCAGTCGGGTCCAGTCTGGGTCTCCTGCGCAAGCGCGGACCTACCTTGCATGTGCAGTAGATCAAGACTGACGCAGTTACCGGGGTTGATCGCAGCTGACCGGCAGACCACGGGAGGATGGCGTGGGACTCGTGTTTATGGGGCGGGAGGATAAGTATCAATTTTTTTATTTACTTTGTCTCTGGTTTACTTCAAACCTGAGCAGGAGTGACGAGAATATTTTATTCTAATGCAACAAAAAGGTAAAAAAAGAAACAGACGCCTCCTCCATAAACATATTTGACATTACAGAACACTGGCTATGATGGTGAATAAGTAATGAATTTTTAAGGGTTTATTTCACAAATTGAGACTATGCGTCCATAGGCTGCGCAGGGAGGGTTTCTTTTTCAGCTATCAGCGGAATGCACGGCACACAGTTCCTCCAACACACTGACCTTGGGACAGCTTTCTTCAAGTGTTTCTCCCTCATTCGTCTGCATGGGAAAGAAAAACGGTGTGCAAAATGGCGCAGAATCACACGCGGATGTTGTCTGCGGACACAAAGCAGAGAAGACGAGTTACAGCGTGCAAGAAGTAAACAATAAGTCACAGGATGAGACGGTCAGTAAGATGCAAACAATTCAAAGGTGATAAAAATGGAATGCCAATAAACATATTAAAGTGTACCAGAGACGAAACATACTGTATATTCTGGCGTATAAGACTACTTTCTAACCCTTGAAAATCTTCTGAAAAGTCAGGGGTCGTCTTATACGCCGGGTGTCTGATGCCGGGAGATACGCCCTATCCTGTTACCGCCTCTTAGATCTCGCTGCTGAGGACTGTAGTAAAGCGGCGCAGGCGCACATGTGCGAGATCTGAGAGGCAGAGAAGGATACAAGGGTGGGGCCAGAAGAGTGAAAGAGGCGTGTTTTATGGGCACTGCGCGACCTATTCTTCCATACCGCTCTGATGCAGGGAGACAGGGAGAGCTGACCAATCCAACCAGTCAATCAATCACCTGTATAGGGTTATATACTGGGTACCACATACAGTGCAGCACCAGCATCCGTTCATACATAGCACCAGTATAGGATTTTTTTAAAATTTTTTATTTGGTATGCGTTGGAAGAGGGGTAGTCTTATACGGCGAGTATATCCCCAACTCTATATTTTAACTGTAAAAGTTGAGGGGGGGGGGGGTCTTATACGCCAGAATATACTGTACTTATCTTTTTATACATACCTCCAGCCCCATCCGCATGGATCGCTCCCACATTGCCGTCCTCCGCCTGCCCGCAGCAGGTCCCGCAACTTCCTGCAGTCGCAGCCAGTCTGACACAAGTGCGCTATTTACGTCTGTCTCTAGCAGCAGCGGCTGGAGAGATACGTACAGGGCGCACTTCTCTTACGCAGACTGGCCGCGACTGGAGAAAGTTATAGGACCCGATACCGGAGCGGGCAGCGGCACGGGAGCGATCCATGCGGATGGGGCTGGAGGAAGCCCTAGGTATGTATAAAAAGGTAAGTATCCTTGGTGTCTGGTTTCCTTTAACTGACGCAGCATATTGTGTTTGTGTCACACACTTTAAAGGGAACATGAAGTGAAAATAAATTGATGAGATAATCACTTATATGGGTAGTACAGCTAAGAAACAAAACATTAGTGGCACAGATATGCGTCTCATATTGGTTCCAGTACAGAAAGAGTTAAGATACTTCAGTTATGTATTCAAAAGAGCTTCTCTAAGGGCCCTTTTCCACCAGCGCGTTTGCGCTGGCTGAATCGCAAAAACGCAAACCGCTAGCGATTTTACAATCGCTACGGTTTGCTTTTTAACATGGGAATCGCGGTAGGTCATTTCCACTACCGCGATTCGTTTTTGCCGGGAACGCAAACGCGCGGCGGAGCGATAATTGCCGCGATTTTGCTATGCAGTGCATAGCATAGCAAAATCGCGGGCGCAAAACGTCGGGGAATCGCCGGTTTTGCGATTCAGCAATCGCTAGCGTTCAGCGTGAACGCTAGCGATTGCTAGTGGAAAAGGGCCCTGAGGCTGTTTTCTGGAGAACTTATACATCAAAGAAACAGTAAAGGTAGCCATACACTGGTCGATTTGCCATCAGATCGACCAACAGATAGATCGCTCTCTGATCGAATCTGATCAGAGAGGGATCGTATGGCTGCCTTTACTGCAAACAGATTGTGAACAGATTTCAGCCTGATCACAATCTGTGAAGCTGCCGCTGCCTCCCGGGCCCCCCAGTACATTACCTGCTCCGGCCGGCGCGCGTCCCCTGGTCTCTGCTGTCCCTTCTCAGTGTTCGTCTCCTCCAGCTTCACTGAACTTCCTGCCGGGGAAGTTTAAACAGTAGAGGGCGCTCTACTGTTCAAACTTCCTGCCGGGACAGGAAATTCAGTGAAGCTGCAGGAGCCGAAACACGGAGAAGAGACAGCGGAGACCAGGGGACGCGCGCCGGCCGGAGCAGGTAATGTATTGCCACTAGCATCCGTCGTCGGGCATTCGAACGCCGCTATCGAAGCACTCCCGACCCGCCGGCGATCGAGCGAAATCTTTCGCACGGACGGAGCGACGGGAACGATTGATTTCGGACGGAAAACGTTCTGTCAGCGTTTGTGCAACGATTTCACAGCAGATTCGATCACAGTGATGTATATCGGCGGGAAAATAGTTAGGTGTATGGGCCCCTTAAGACACAGATTTAGATAAGAATGTTACTGCAACGAAGTTGAAAGTCATTAGCTCTGCTTATTTCATAGTTTACAATCCAATGTGGCTTGTAATTGCCAATGTGACAGAATTATGCAATGTTAAAGTAAAAGTTATATCTCTAAAAATTAAAATGTGAGACTATTTTCTTTGCTACTAATGTTCTGTTAATTATCAGCACTACACATACAAATCATTACACCATACTTTTTTTTTCACTTCAGCATCACTTTAAGGTTGCATAACATGGCACAACCAAAAACTTTCATTTTTAGATTTATTGGACAAACTGATCAATTAAAAAAAAAAATAAAAATCTAAATCTTTTCTCCTGACTGACAAATCTATCAGTTATGTAGACAATTTGATAAGATGCCTGATCGGGCACAATAAAAACGTATATTACACCTATAAAATAATGTTTTTTATAAATTGTATTAAAGTGTAACTGTCGGGCATAAAATCAAAAATCAGTTCTTCATTTTTATCTGGTAAACAAGTAATACGGATGCTAATCAGGCAATCCAAAAGCTAAAAATCACATACCTTTCTGGTTGATAAATGATCATTCCCCAGTTTACCTGACTCTTATTTGGTACATTGCTGCACAAAGGAAGTTGCAGGGCATGCTGGGTTGTCTTTTTTGCTTCTTTACTTTCCCCTCAGACTTAAAGGAATACTATGGTTTTGGGGGGGGGGGGTAAAATGAGTTGAACTTACCCGGGGCTTCTAATGGTCCCCCGCAGACATCCTGTGTTGGCGCAGCCACTCACCGATGCTCCGGCCCCGCCTCCGGTTCACTCCTGGAATTTCAGACTTTGAAGTCAGAAAACCACTGCGCCTGCACGCCCGTGTCCTCGCTCCCGCTGAGGTCACCAGGAGTGTACTGCGCAGACACAGACCATACTGGGCCTGCGCAGTACGCTCCTGGTGACCTTAGCGGGAGCGAGGACACAGTAATGCAGGCGCAGTGGTTTTCACAATTTAAAGTCTGAAATTCCAGAAGTGAACCGGAGGCGGGGCCGGAGCATCGGTGAGTGGCTGCACGGGCACAGGATGTCTGCGGGGGACCATTAGAAGCCCCGGGTAACTTCAACTCATTTTCCCCCGACTCCCCCCACAGTATTCTTTTAACTAATGCAGCCTGATTGGCTGAATCCTCTTTCCCTCCTGTTTTCCCCTCCCACACCTCTGTTCCTCTCTGATTGGCCAATATTTCTCATGCTGAGACAATGCACTGTCTATAGTGGAGGGTGGGCAATGCATACACAATCAGGCAGAGGAGAGTAAGGGAGGAAATGACATCAGGATTGGCTTCAAAATAGCCAGTTACAATGGAGAATTCAAAGACTTTTTTTTGTAAAAAAAAAATAAATCTAACTAAAATCAAAATGTGGACAGTGCAATGCATATGTTATGCAAGTAGAGCAAGTATTTATCTACTTATGTTTTTTTTCTGAGATAGTATGGTTGACAGCTCCTCTTTAAGAGAACACTACTAACAAAAGGTTCCTGCTCCAGAGGCATCTCTGATCTTCCCGAGCCCAACACTGGCCCGGACTCTCCTGACCTCCCTGGCCATGATCCGGTTTGTGTACGAGCGTAATGGTCCTGCGCTGGCTTGAGTACAGTCCATGCATGCCCAGCGGCACAGAGAAACTTGTGAAAGTAGTAAAAAGCAGTCCACGAGTGGCTTGGTGCTGCTGAGCATGTGCTGACCGTACTCATGCCTGCGCAGTACCAGCAGGATCATACACCAATGGGAGCGCAGCCACTAAAGATTATGCATTATGCTTTTGTCGAATATGCTTAGAGGGGCCCAGCAGTGGAACACAGAGCCACAGGGTGATCAGGGAAGCTTCTGGACTATCCACAGGCTTTCCTCTACTGAGGAAAGTATTTATTTCCACTTCAGGTATGCTTTAAAGCCAAACTTGGACTTTACAAAAAATTTCCCCCAACTAAAATAGGACATGCTAGAATCGCCCTGCCGCTGCTTTTCTTTTGCCAGTCAGCATGTTTCCACACACCAACTTTAAATGGTGCAGACCCCAGAGCAGCTTCCAGGTGGGCGCCGCAGTCACATACTGGCAAGTACTTGTGTACAAGCGCATCACTGCTGTGCATGCCCGGTAAAAGTAACCACTTGTGCGCGAGCTGTTCGGTTCATGAACTGGCACATGGTCAGCACCAATGAGATGGTCCATTAGGCCTTGATCACATCATAAATTGCAATCGCTGACGTCAGTGTTTTGCAATTTATGAACTGGTTTTTGTGCTGTGTACCTAGGAAGAGGTTGGACACGTGAGTGGCGATGCGTACAGGCGGACGTGATCGACGCAGGACATGCGACTGAAGCGGATGGTGAAATTGCTGCATGTCCAATATGCGTCTGCTCTAGTGTAAACCGGCCCTTAAGCAAAATACCTGCAACCGACACAACCAACCTTCATCACTTCCTAAGTGTGTTTTTAACATTCTTTAAAGAGACTCTGTAACATCAAAAACATCCCCTGGGGGGTACTCACCTCGGGTGGGGGAAGCCTCCGGATCCTAATGAGGCTTCCCACGCCGTCCTCTGTCCCACGGGGGTCTCGCCGCAGCCCTCCGAACAGCCGGCGACTGTGCCGACTGTCAGTTCAATATTTACCTTTGCTGGCTCCAGCGGGGGCGCTGTGGCTGCTTTCGGCTCCCAACTACACGGAAATACCCGATCTCAGTCGGATCCGCTCTACTGTGCAGGCTCCGGAAACTTGCGCCTGCGCAGTAGAGCAGACCCGATGGCGATCGGGTATTTCCGTGTAGTTCGGAGCCGACAGCCATCAGAGCGCCTGCGCAGGAGCCAGGAAGGTAAATATTGACGTCATCTTGCACGGAGGGCTGCAGCGAGACCCCTGAGGGACGGAGGACGGCGTAGGAAGCCTCATTAGGATCCGGAGGCTTCCCCCACCCGAGGTGAGTACCCCCCAAGGGATGTTTTGATGTTACAGATCCTCTTTAACAAACACAAAGGACTCGTTCACATTATCACACGCAGATGACCATGCGATCAGAACACAACGCGTACGATCGCACACCATCTGCGTTTGTATGCGTTGTGTGGCTGATCCCATTCACTGTAGTAAAATAGGTCAGGCGCGCATTTTGCTAAAAAAGTGCGTGCAGCATGCATTCGCGGACCGCACTGGTTAGGAGCGCATACAGTGTGATCAGACAGTGCAGTCCATGCACCTCTGATGTTTGTGCGTATCTGCCTCCTACACGCGTTGCCAAAATACGGACGGCAATGCGTGTAATGTCAACGAGGCCAAATCCATCAGCATCCTACCAATCAAAAATCTCGCCAACAGTCAGTTTGGTTTCCATGAGACTAACTCGTAACTAACAAGAGCTCAGTACGTCATTCTCGGCTTTTCAGAGATCTCCATGGAAAGAACAGAATCAAGGCCGGCTACATGACCTTCACATTATCCCGATACTAAAAATGGTGCATAAATGTGATAAACCAAACAATGACCAAATCATCTCATAAAGAGCATTTTATGGCAACTCAATTCTGTAAGAAAAGACGCAATGGCTTGCGTTATCTGAATAAATCTACATTTCAACTAAGCAGCTTGGACTATACATGTAGTAGTAATGAGGGATGACCGAGGTCAGTTTTGTAAAATGTGAAATTGTCCCAGAACCTGTGGGGGCCACTGGCAGCAGAAGCAAGTGTTAACTTACCCGCATGCTCCAGGAAAATGTCACATTATAAAAATATCATCTTGCTTATCTTTAGTAGTAATGTTCCAATACCTCGTGCCCCTGTAGCTGTGCTGCGCAGTCAGTACAAAAATGATCCGGCTCAAACGCCGAGTTTCTGATTCCACCTCCTCTAATTTGCATATAATAATAGTGTTGATAGAATGTATGTAACATTAAAGAGGAGCTGTTAGGTATAAGGTCTCAGAGAAAATTAACACATATATCAGTAGCTAAAGATTGGCTGTACTTACATTACATATGCATTTCACTGTCCACGTTTGGATTTCACAGAATTTGTATATAGTATATGCAGAGATAGATGCTCCTGACAGCTCATGGCAGGTTCCATGTTTTTCTGTCAAATGTGTCGTCATGTCATGCCTGCTTCCTGATCACAGATAAGCTTGTACTAAATAACAGTGTGCAGTGAATATTAATGAGCCATGTGGCTAGGAACAATAGCTGACTCCTGCAGTGTACTCTGCCCGAGATTTATCAGTGCTACGCGATTACAAGCTGCTGTAACGTCTCATTAGCAGCCGAGGGGAGAGCCCCAGAATGCTTTGCAGTATGGTATGCGGCTTGCGTCTTCTTAAGAATAACAGACTTGCTGATAAGCACACATCAAAGGTAACTGAGATTTTTATCTTCACTAATTGCTTTTGGGCTTCCTTCTAAACTGTTTAACACAGGAGAATAGAGGTTTAAATTAGCTTCTGCAGCCTGACAGTTACTCTTTAAAGGCATTTGATGATAGCCAAATCTTAGGAATGTTAAAGAAAATCTGTAATGAAAAAAACTCCCCTGGGGGGTACTCACCTCGGGTGGGGGAAGCCTCCGGATCCTATTGAGGCTTCCCCGTCGTCCTGTGTCCCACGGTGGTCTCGCTGCTGCCCACTGAACAGCGGGCGTATAAATATTTACCTTCCCGGCTCCAGCGCAGGCGCAGTATCGGCTCTCTGCTCGAAAATAGGCGGAAACAGCAGATCCCAGTCGGGTCCGCTCTACTGCGCAGGCGCAAGTCTCCTGCACTTGCGCAGTAGAGCAGACTTGACTGAGATTGGCTATTTATACCTATTTCGGAGCGGAGAGCCGCAACACCGCCCCCGCTGGAACAGGGAAGGTAAATATTTACACGCCCACTGTTCAGTGGGCAGCAGCGAGACCACCGTGGGACACAGGACGACGGGGGAAGCCTCAATAGGATCCAGAGGCTTCCTCCTCCTGCGGTGAGTAACCCCCAAGGGAATTTTTTAATGTGACAGATCCTCTTTAAGATGGCATCTGCTTTTAGGAACAAAAGATCCTTGCTAGGAAGCAGACACTATCCAGTCGGCCATCTCGGCCGGTCATTGCCAACGTGAATGTCCCATCATGTCGTCTGTATAATAATATACACCGGAACCCTGTATCAGCCGTGTTTCAGTGTGTAGCCCTGCCACCTTGCAGAAAAAGGCCTCTGCCTTTTCTATACCAGATATATAGAAAAGGCAGAGGCCTTTTTTTTGGAAGATATAGTAAAGGCCAGGGCCATTTCATGCAGGTCCACTAAGATAGCGAACCAAGGTGAGCGTCAATACTTACCTGCAGTGGACTTCACCTCTGGCCTCCACGGACAGCCCAAACTTTTCATGCGTACACATACCCCAAAACATACCAGGAGATGTGGTCAGTGGATGCGAGTACAGAGATGTACTCATACTCAGAGACTACATCCCCCAGCATGCATTGTGGTGGGCACACGTCTTCCATGAAAATCGAAAGTGCAGCACAGTCGAGAAGATGGTGTATCCCATACAGAAAAGATAAACAAAGGGACACCAAGAGCCCAATATAGTGCAGTATGTTTGGATCAGTAAAGGAAGAATGAAACGTAAGCGATACCCCAAAAGCAGGGTTACCTCTTAGACAACCACTGTAACGACAGGTGGGGAGAACAAACCTGTCCCCACTCAGGATTAAGAAGTCGCTCTCTGTAGATCAGGAAGAAACGTGGAACGTTTTCCGCCCTTCCACCAAGGGTGGACTGGAACCAGATGCAGGAGAACAGAGGTGCAATAGGAGAAATCAATAAAACGTTTCAAATATGGACATGGTGCAGGTGGACTACCAACCGCTCCAAAGGATACTAACAACAGACACCCTTTAGGGTATAACACACAAGGATGTATTTATTACACTCCACAATATTGCAACGCGTTTCGTGGGCGTGACCCCACTTCATCAGGCAGTTCAGTTAGGAGTATAAAGCTGTGGGACAGACATAGCTTAGTTTTGGACACAGCCAACACTGTATATACGTATATTAATAATCAATTGCAGATGATCATCCGTATAATATTTGTGATAGTTCAGAGCTATAATAGTACATATAATCAATAGAAAAATACATAAATACGCAAATAGATGTCTACTGTTGCACGTTTTATAGTAAGAATTGCTCGCAAAAATGCAATATGGTGATACATTTAAAAATTATATAAAATGTTATTAAAAAATAAAAATAAAATTTGGTAGGTGTATAAGGGTATTGGGATATAAAGTACTATACTCTTGGCAGCGATGGTATAGTATACTCAGGCCTCGATTCATCATTGTCTTTGCGATAACTTTTTCCAGTTCGTTAAATTACCGAATTCGAAGTTTATCGATTTCTAGTGGTACTCATCAAGGTTTTTCCGCATTCGGTGTGACTTCGATAAAATATCGATAACCATACGGTAACGTGTCAATCTTTCCATTTTACAGCAATAATTTTACACAAGGCCATAAGATTCCCGTGGAATTGTGGGTAAAAAGGCAGTCCTTTGAACACTACGTAGCAACATTCTGAATAGGGCGTAACACCTGGACCAGGATTCTGGGAGTGGCGAGAAACAATCCCACAATTTCACCAGCTACGGCTTGATAGGAGCCTTTTCAGAAAAAATATAGTGCAGCTAGCAAATTAGTTACCCTGGCACTGCCTGTGTTCTCTTACAAGATGATTCAAGAGAAATGCAGATGTCCTGTTATAGCAAACAAATCCATTCTCTTGCAAATTGATATGTTCTAGACCTTATTCTTGCCCTTCTGCACCTTTGAATCACTCTCAGCTGATACATAACTACTTCAAATGGCTCCATCTTCTCTGTCAGCAATGATCTGACAGGAATAACGACAGAGCAGTGAAGGAGATAACTAATCCTAAATGTAATGCTAAACCACACCCACTTTCATGAATTGCACTTTCCTCCGTTTTACCGCATCATTACCGAATGCTCGCTAACAGCTGTAGATAACTTTGCTGAATCCTGAAATCAACTTATCGAGTTCAGTATTTTACCGAGCTGTCGGTAATGGATTCGATAAGTCTTGATGAATCGAGTCCTATGTGTATTGTAAGCATATTGTAATATGAGTGCTAGTGGCGTTAAAAAGGAGGTGGGAGGATTCAAGGCATTGTTTATACCCAGGAGAGAGTTTTAAATGAACCAAGCAGGTTAAGGAGTGGGGAATGCGGGTACTGGAGGTGGGGGGTTCAGGTATTGTTTATACCTCGGGGGGTGTCTCAACCAGATCCAGCTGGGTAAAGGTGCGTACACACGCACTACTAAAGAGGACGGGTCCGTCAGACCCTCCTGCTGGGCGGTCGTTCTCCCGACAGTAGTGCGTGTACAGTCTGCAGATAGAATGTACACATGCACTACTGTCGGGAGAACAACCGCCCAGCGGGAGGGTCTGACGGACCCGTCCTCTTTAGTAGTGCGTGTGTACGCACCTTAAGGGAGGTGAAATGTGGGTATTAGATTGGGGTATAGGAGGGATGGGAGGGTTTGTAGTGGTGGATAAAAAATTGGAGAACACTTGAAGGGCATTGACGAAAATTAGAGTCGAGTGCAATAAATAAAACCTTGTGTGTTATACCCCAAGACAGGGGTCTCAAACTCGCGGCGCATTTGCGGCCCTCGATACAATATTTTGTGGCCCTTGCCGGCAAAAGCTTCTTTGTAGTTCGCTTCAGTGCTCCCAAGTAATCCGCCGCATCCCCGCCGCTAAACGAGGGCTGCAGAGCCCCTAAATCGCCCGGGGGGGGGGGGGGGCAATCCGCCGGCATTTCCTGGAAGGGGCAGAGCTTTCAGCTTCAGCTCTGCCCCTCCTGACGTCAATCGCCGCCTCTCCCCGCCCCTCTGTGAAGGAAGAGTGAGAGGGGCGGGCAGAGGCGGCGATGCGCCGCGATTGTGAAATTCCTTATGCGGCCCAGCCTCATCCTGACTTTGCCTCCTGCGGCCCCCCAGGTAAATTGAGTTTGAGACCCCTGATCTAAAGGATGTCTGTTTGTATCCTTTGGAGCGGCTGGTAGTCCACCTCCACCTCATCCATATTTTAAACTTTTTTTTATATTGTTTTATCCTATTGGCGCCTCTGTTCACCTGCATCTACATACAGAAAAGATGCTCACCCCAATCTGTGCCACGCCGCCACCACACACTATTACCAATATATCCTTATATGGAGGCCTGTTTAAAAAAATAAAAATGTAATGACAGGTGCTAAATTCCCTTTAAGGAGAAACCTGTTCTCTCACTCGGCTACTGTGTGGATGTACAAAGATGTGGGATGACCTCCCTACTCACATGCATGCAACTGCCATTTAGTATGGCCTGGTGCACACCAAAAACCGCTAGCATATTTTGAAATGCTTTTTCTTTTTCTGCAGCGTTTCGCGGTTTTGTGTAGCGGTTTTGGTGTAGTAGATTTCATGTATTGTTACAGTAAAGCTGTTAATGAACAGCTACTGTAACAAAAACCGCCTGGCAAACCGCTCTGAAGTGCCGTTTTTCAGAGCGGTTTGCGTTTTTCCTATACTTAACATTGAGGCAGAAACACCTTCGCAATCCAAAATCTGCAGCAGCCCGGGAGTATGCGTTTCTGCAAAACGCCTCCCGCTCTGGTGTGCACCACCCCATTGAGATACATTACCCAAGCGGATCCGCATCGGCAAGCGGATCGCAAAAAGCAGCCGAACCACTCTGGTGTGCACTAGGCCTAAGAGCTCCTGAAATCTAAGATAACCCTGAGATCCCCCATGAGGAGATGGCCTAATCAAAACCTTTCAGATTTTAACCACCTACTGTATCAGCAACATAGAGAAAAACATTTTTATAGTGCATTGAACTCCGGGACAAACGTACATCGTATATGCATTATAAATGTAACTATTTTTGTGATCATGGTCTGTGTACCTGAAACCATGGAAGGGAGGGGAGGAGTTATTTAAAAAAATTATACATACCTGGGGCTCCCTCCAGCTCCAACCCACGCATCCCCCCCCCCCCCCCAGCTGATTGCTCCTTTGCTGTCCTCCTGCGCAGTGTGGATCCTCCGCAATTTGCCCCGGTTTGGGCCAGTTGGCGTAGGCATAATCCGGCCGGCTCGCTCCTCGCATGCACAATACTCCCCAAACTCCCCAGAGGACTTTCTGGGGCTAATTGCAGAAAAACCAGGCGGAGCAGGCCAGCGAGGTACCAATCAGCCTGGAGGGAGCTGGAGGAAGCCCCAGGTATGTACATTTATTTTTTTTTTTTAATCCCCCAGTCTCAGGTTCTCTTTAAGCGGTGAGCCAGCAGTGTCGACACTCTTTACTATAGAAACTGACAGATTACCTTCTGAAAATAGCACGAGGTGCAAACAGAAAGGTGTATGTGTGGAAAGTCAGAGCACCTTCTATGTGAACACACTAGAAAGCATAACAGCTACAAAACCAGCAGTGCAGCCAGGAAACTCTCAGGACAGTCTCTATTGCTGGATAATGACAAGCGTCACCTTCAAGTCATTAACAAAAATTATACAGTTCTACACCCAGCCCTGTCTGCTAAAGTTCTGAACTTAGAGAACACCTGACCCGGGCAAAGCTAACTAGGGTAAGCCCCGGGGCTTAACCTGGCACTTTTTTTAGTGGGGGACAGGAGAGCCCGAGGGGAGGGGGGGCTGGAGGCATAATGGAAGGATACAGAGGCAGGTCACTGTATACGGAACGAGCCTCTGTGTCCTAATGTGCTTTGACAAACCCGCCTCGGGTTCTCTTTAAAGCACTCATGCTGCACTCCACCTTGGGACACAGACAGCTACCATCTATAGGATACTCATTAGCAATTTGCCGATTACTTTCTGGACCTCGACCTCTCTGCCCTACCCTACATGGAGAGCATCTGGGAGGATACTTCAGTGCAATGTTTGTATGATACTATGGTTTTTATCTCCATCTTCATGGGTATCTACTCACAATGCCATGCCTCAGAAGAAGTAGCAGTGAATCCACGAAACGTGCGTTAGGCTGCACATTGTACAGTTCATTTACATGATTACGGAATCCATATTTTACTGATGTACCTGGCTTTCAGTGGTGTTCAATAAATGTTATATATTTTATAATATATTGATAGTATTGCTGACTGGCCTATAATCCCTGCATAGATTTGTTTTCTACATTGTATTGGTTGATTATAATAGGGGTGGCTTATTGTGAGATAGCATTTGCCATATACAGATATGGAGGCTGCCATATTTACTTTCCTTTTAAACAACGTAGGTTGTCCGGCTGTCCTGCTGATCGTTTGTCTTCATATCTGAATCATGGACCTGCGGTCAGCGTGTCCCAACTTCAGTCAGGGCACCTAGTCTACATCCTGGTTCTGGGTCATTGGCTTATATGGAACTTTGTTCTGTGATGTGTTTTGCGTACGCAGGTTTAAGACACTAACAATGGTCATCTGAATGCCTTAAAGGAGTACGTACAGTGAAGATTACATTAAAGAGCAACTGTCGGGCATAAAATCAATTCTTTATTTTGATCTGGTAAACACGTAATAAGGATGCTAACCAGGCAATCCAAAAGCTAAAATCACTATTACTTTTCTTGTAGATTAATTATCATTCCCCAGTTTACCCGACTTATTTGGTACACAGAAAATTTGGTACACAAAGAGAAGTTGCAGGGCATGCTGGGTTGTCCTTTGTTGCTTCTCTACTTCCCCTCAGACTTAACTAATGCAGCCTGATTGGCGGAAGCCTCTTTCCCTCCTGCTTTCCCCTCCCACACCTCTGTTCCTCTCTGATTGGCCAAAATTTCTCAGGCTGAAACAATGTACTTTCTATAGTGAAGGGCGGCAGATCAGGCAGAAGAGACTAAAGCAGGCCATACACTGGCCCGATTTGCGCCCGTTTCGACAGCAGATTCGATCACTGGGATCGAATCTGCTGCCAATCGTTCACGCTACACGCCGAATTTCGATCCATTTCGTCCGATCCCGTCGATCGTGCCGTGCGGAAAATAACCGTCGATCGCCCGCGGGTAAAGAGCGCATCGCTAGCGGCGTTCGAGTGCCCGACGACCGACGCAATAGAGCCCGCATACATTACCTGCTCCGCCGGCGCGACTGCAGTCTCCCGGTCACCGCTGCTCTGTCTGCGCTCTGGTCTCCAGGTCCGGCATGCCTCACTTCTTCTAGCCCGGCAGGAAGTTTAAACAGTAGAGCGCCCTCTACTGTTTAAACTTCCTGCCGGGCTAGAAGAAGTGAGGCATGCCGGACCTGGAGACCAGAGCGCAGACAGAGCAGCGGTGACCGGGGGACTGGAGTCGCGCCGGCGGAGCAGGTAATGTATGCGGGCGGGCGGGGGCAGCAGCAGCAGCACCACCACAACAGATTGTGAACGGTTTCAGGCTGAAATCGGTTCACAATCTGTTTGCTGTAAAGGTGGCCATACGATCCCTCTCTGATCAGATTCGATCAGAGAGGGATCTATCTGTTGGTCGAATCTGATGGCAAATCGACCAGTGTATGGCCACCTTAAGGGTGGTTAGCTTTCGACTGGCTTCAAAATAGCCACAGTAAATATGGAAACTGTCTAGAATAGGATTCTCTACTTTTCCTTTACAAAATTCTCAGTAATCGGAACATGGACAGTGCAATACATATGTTATGTTAGTAGAGCTAGTATTTATCTACTTATATATTCGTTTTTTGTTTCCTGAGATAGTATGGCTGACAGCTCCTCTTTAAGCATACTCCAAGCTGAATAATCGCAAATACCTTCTGTTTTAAGAAGTCAAACTTTTGTTTTGTATAGCATTTTAGTAAGAGGGCTTTTTGGCACTTTTCAGCCCCTTTCTGGTTCGCCTTCAGCTTGCTGGGCAAATCTGTCACTCTGGGTGTTTCAAGTTCTACTCCATAGAGCCATAATAATCCATGCCCTCCACTGATGAGGATCAACCAATCCGAAACAGTCTGTATGCATGTTGGATTATTGTGGCTCTGTAAAACTAAAAAGCTGACACATCATTGCATTCCAGGGGTTCTGGAGGTGTGGTTAGCTTTCAGGGACAACAAAGGATGATTTGCATATTCAGCAGTGATCCATTGTGGGAGACATATGCTCACTCCAACCTGAGTTATCACAAATACCTTCTGATGTAGGAGGGCTTTTTGGTCCTTTTCAGCCCCGTTACAAACTCCTAGAAGTTCTGGTTCACCATGAGCTTGCTGGGCAATCTATTACAGTTAAGGTAATCCTTAAATGACCCTAGCGATGAAACAGGTAATCAACTCACCCGTTCGCTGTGAAACAGACATTAATCTTAAATGCCGCCCCCTGTTAGCTTAAAGGGAAGGTCCAGGAAGATTAAAAAACAAAAACTACTTACCTGGAGCTTCCTCCAGCCCCTAGCAGCCGTCCTGTGCCATCGCCACAGCTCCGGTGGCCCCCGATCCCCTCCGGTGCAGATGCCGACCTCACCTGCACCTGCGCAGTACAGTCCAGGAGATGTCAGTGCGACCCCATGACCCGAACGCTGAAGTGCAGGAGATATTTTGTACCGGAGGGGACTCCGGGCCACCGGCGGGGAGCGGTGCTGCAGTGAGGGCACAGGACGGCTGTCATGGGCTGGATGAAGCCCCAGATAAGTAGATTTTTGCTTTTTAATCCTCCTAGACCTTCTCTTTAAGCCTTGCATGAGATTTAGAGCTCTGTAGCCACCCCCACCTGTGTTGCCATGGCCCGCCCCCAGTTCAGCAGCCGAGGCCTGATAGATGGCCGCCGAGCTGGGTGTGGCCAGACAGCACCAGACTCATCCGTGAAGTTTAGGTTTTGACAGATGGGCGGGGTTTAAAGATTGAGGTTTTACACGGAAAACTGGTAAATTATTTACCCAGTCAGTCCTGTGTTAGAGTAGTATGAGCTACTATGAGGATTACATTTATAATGCAATATTCACTATAGTTACTCTAAGACAGTGATGGCTAACCTTGGCACTCCAGCTGTGACAAAACTACAAATCCCTTCATGCCTCTGCCTCCCCGAGTTATGCTTAGAGCTGTCAGAGTATTGCAATGCCTCATGGGACTTTTAGTTCCACCACAGCTGGAGTGCCAAGGTTAGTCATCACTGCTCTAAGACATGTACGAATACTCACAAATAATACATTGTAATATTATAATGAGTAGAACAGAAAAAAAGAAGAAAAAAAAAAAAAAAAAAAAAACAAACACAGCTATAACCTCTTTTCCCTAGAGCTGAAAAAGCATCGGACGTAATGAACACAGGCTGTCAGTTGTGCTGCATTTTTATTCTGTGGGAAGAAGACTAGCAGGACAGAGCAACAATCAGTGTGTTCCGAAGTGAGCAGAAACAACACTTGGTCTCCCAGAGTCCACTGGGGCAGAAGTCTGCATAACCAAATAGCCTAAGCAAAACTTCACTGGAAGGGCAGAGTAACACAGTAATATACAGCACCACAGACTGTATTGTTTCCAGTACAGGAAGAGTTAAGAAACTCCAGTTATCAATGCAAAAGAGCCACTGATCTCTCCAACTTTCAAAGTCGCAGAGAGCTCGGTCTTCTGAAGCTTATCTCAAAAGTCTGTCACTGTATTTTATATTCCTGCAAACAAAATACAGTGACAGACACTTGCGATAATAAGCTTCAGAAGACAGAGCTCTCTGTAACTTTGAAAGTCCTGGAGAGATCAGTGGCTCTTTTGCATAGATAACAACTGGAGTTTCTTAAAGGGAACCTAAACTGAGAGGGATATGGATGTTTCTTTTTAGACAATACCAGTTGCCTGGCAGTCCCACTGATCTCTTTGGCTGCAGTAGTGGTTGAATCACACACCTAAAACAAGCATGCAGCTAATCCAGTCTGACTTCAGTCAGAGCACCTGATCTGCTGCATGCTTGTTCAGGGGCTGTGGCTAAAAGTATTAGAAGAGCAGAAGAGTCAGGCAACTGGTATTGTTTTAAAAAGGAAAAATCCATATCCTTCTCGGTTTAGGTTCCCTTTAACTCTTTCTGTACTGGAAACAATACAGTATTAGACGTATATGTGTCTGCTGCTAATGTTCTATTTCTTAGCTGTATTACACGTACAAATCATAAGTTTATTTTCACATCAGATTTCCTTTAGGACAATACACAGACTACATATTAAAAAAAAACAAAAAAAAAACCAGCAGACACATCCTTATTAGGATTCGTTACATCTGTACATGCAGTTTCGTACGTTTAATTTTTTTTAGACACAGGATTGCTTTAATGTGTACAAAATCGCATACTTGCTGAAGCCTCTGGAATAATGAGGCTTATCTGGTCGTCCTCCGGACCCCCATTGCCAAGTGTGGACCTTGTAAAGACTACCGACAACGCTTGCCTGTAATGTGATCGGGCCAGGCCCCTCTTCAAGCACCAGCACGGCCGTAAAGCAGGAGCGGCTCCATGGTGCCAGAAGGGAAGGGCGGCCCCGATCAGCTGGAGGGTCCCAGGCAATGTCAGGGGGCCGGAGGACATTGTGGGAAGCTTCATTAGGACCCAGATGCTTCATTCTCCTTAGACACATATGCATTTCTGACCCCTAGCATCGGCTTGGGTGCTCTTTAAAGTGGACCTGAACTCAGAACTTCCTCTCTGCTCTAAAAGATACACAACAGCATAATAACCTTTACAGATAAAAAAAAAAAAAAACTTGTTACAGCTGGTACAAATCCTGCAATAAATCTGCAGTGGGCCTACTTCCTGCTTTTATGGAAGCAGACACAGGGTTAACATCCTGTGTTTACAAATTAGCTGCTCTGCCTAGGCAGCCAGCTGAGAGTTCAAATTACAGTGGTGAGTAGTCACAGATGAGGAGGAATTAGAGACTAAACTCTCTAAATACATACAGGATGCATTGCTCTATTTTCCTTCTGTCCTGTGCAAGAGTTCAGGTCCACTTTAAAAAGGAACCCAAGGTGTGAGACCTATGAAGGCTGCCATATTTATTTCCTTTTACATACTAGTTGCCTGGCTGCCCTGATCTTTCTGGCTGCAGTAGTGTCTGAATCACACATATGAAACGAGCAGGACGCTAGTCCTGTCACACTTCAGTCACCTGATCTGCTACATGCTTGTTCAGGGTCTATGGCTTAAATTACTAGAGGCAAAGGATCAGCAGGGCAGCCAGGCAATGTGCATTATTTACAAGGAAATGAACATGTCAGCCTCATTATCCTCACTTCAGGTTCCCTTTAAGGCTACGTTTCCACTGTAGCATGAAAACCTGCAAAAAAATTTTTTATAAGATTTTTCTGCTTGGTGAAAATTTGCACGTAAATTTGTATGCGTTTTTTTTGCGAATTTTCATATGTGTAAGTTAACCACTTGCCGACCAGGGCTGTATTGGCTGATCTGTGCTGCGTGGGCTCTCCAGCCCGCAGCACAGATCAGTATTATGCCAGGGCGATCAGACTTCCCCCCTTTTTACCCCACTAGGGGGATGTCCTGCCGGGGGGGTCTGATCGCCGCCGGCCATCTGCGTTTTGCGGGGGGCTCGCTCCCTCCCTCTCTCCGTAATGCGCAGGACGGAGTTCCGTCCTGCGCATTGAAGGATAGGCTTCCGCCTATCAGATGCCGGCGATCCCCGGCCAATCAGAGGCCGGGGATCGCCGATCTGCCGTACGGTGTAAACAGCGGGGATTTCTTCCCCGCGTGTTTACATTTTGCCGGCGAGCCGCGATCGGCGGCTCTCCGGCTGTTCACGGAGACACCCTCCGTGAACTGACATGGAAAGGCCGCTCCGTTTCCATGGTAACCCGCAGACTACCAGTTTACGCCGATCGGCGTTAGCTGGTCGTCAAGAGGTTAAATATAACAATCTGCCTAGTAACAGCTTAGTCATGACTGCTGACAACGTCCTGTAATCATGGATCTAATGCTAGTTTTCGCTGGAATAACGCGAAAATTTGCGTTGCCTATACAAAGCATTGTACGTGATGTCCGAAAAATGATGCAGGATCTCAGATTTTTCCACACGTATGAAGATTCGCATTGAGTGGAAAGAGCCCCATTCACTTCCATTAGTTGCCAAATCAATGCACATTTTGGGCCTGATTCACAAAGCGGTGATAACTCAGTTATCACGCCTAAAAGACTTTAGGCGTGATAAGCTTTGCACCGCTGAGTTAGCACCGTTTTGTGCTCTTTATCGCGTGCAAAGTTTTGCGCGCTCAATCGCGCAACTCCACGCGCAGCGCCCATAGGGTTTAATGGGCGCATCGCGCGCACTGCACCGTGCGCGCAAAACTTTGCGCGCAGGATTTCGCGCGAGTTTCATTTTATCACGCCTAAACTGAGTTTAGGCATGATAAAGGGCTTTTCACAGGCGTGCAAACACTTTGCACCGCTTTGTGAATCAGGCCCTTTCTGAGAGAAAAATCTGACACAAAAACACACACGTGGAAACCTGACTAGAAAAGGGAAAAAATAAAAAGGGATCAGCACAACAATTGTTTCAGTGATGGTAACACAAGACTTTTTATTTCTATTCGGTAGTCATGTCGAAGTCTTCTAGAAATACTCATAAAAACACCACCCTGCTAGTGACATTGTGTATCTGTGCGCTGGGATGAATGGTTCTGCTGATGTGCCCCGTGGGGTGTGAGTGCGTGATCATACCTCTCACCAGTTCTGTGTGTGACAACAGCCAGCAAGGTGACAATCCCTGGGTACAGTCAGCGTACAGAGCAAGAGACAAAAGCCCTGGGGACAGAAAGAAAACAAAAGCTAAGCAATGGAACAAGCCTGTGACCTGCCAGAGAATAGGGAGGGTGACCTAAAGGATGCTGATTGCAGAAACACACACACACACAAACATGCGAGCGCCCATACAATACACATGCGCTCACTGATTTAACCATTTCACCAACATGATCGATCTTTTTCCGGTTACAAGCAGACAATTCACTATTCAAACTTTACCAATAACTATGGTTTAAAAAAATGGATCTGTAGCTTCCAGGAATTTTATCATTACAGGACTGTATCTGTATATGTATGTACATAGCTCTAGAGCGAGCGAGGTATGGTCCAGTGTTAACCTTGAACAACATCTCAAACTAACAAGTGCCAATTCCGGTAGAAAAGGGATGTCGAAATCAGATACAAAGTGGGCCGAAATTGAGCTCTGAGAGCAAGTCGCGGGCCGACCTCAATGTCTAGTGGCCACCTCTCTCCCTTATAAGGTTCCCTAGTGTCTAATAGCCCCCCTTCATCCCCTATACAGTTCCCTGATGTTTAGTGGTCCTCTTTACAGTTCCCTTATGTCTAGTAGCCCCCACCTTCCCCTATACAGTTCCCTTATGTCTAGTAGCCCCCACCTTCCCCTATACAGTTCCCTGATGTCTAGTGGCCCCACTCCCTCCTCTTTACAGTTCCCTGGTGTCTAGTGCCCCCCACCCTCCCCTTTACAGTTCCCTGGTGTCTAGTGGCCCCCTTCCTCTCCTATACAGTTCGCTTGTGTCTAGTGGCCCCCTCCTTCCACTATACAGTTCCCTGGTGTCTAGTGGCCCCCTTCCCCCCCTATACAGTTTCCTTATGTCTAGTGCCCTCCTCCCTCTCCTATACAGTTCCCTGGTATCTAGTGCTGTCCCCTCCCCATATGTTTTCCAAAAATAAATACCCATACCCCTTTCAGGCTCATTGGTCCTTCTCTGTCCTCCCAGGCCACCTGGATGCTCCGCTAGGCAGCCCGGTAATTAAAACAGTGGGGGAATGTCGGCCCAAGCGCAGTCCGATGACGGGAGCGTGATGGGGTACATGCGCGGTAAAGCATGCACAGTTTCCCCCGACCGGCAGAATGACTGGGCCCCCTGGCGGAGGATTAAGACAGCCTGAGAGGACGGGGAGAGACCAATGAGCCTGAAGGGGGCTGAAGAAAGCCTTAATTATGTATATATTTTTTATTCTTTTTCATCTTGGGTTTACTTTAAGTACAATATATTCACATACATACCTAAGGCAATAGAAGCCACTGGTTCCTAATGAGGCTTCCCTCGGCATACCAAAGTCCCCCGCTACCTCTCGCACCCCCTCCAAACATTACCGACAATGCTTTGACAGTAATCTGATCAGGGCCGTGCTCCCCCTCGCATGCGCACAGTGATTCCATGTCTGGTATGGCTGCACCTGCACAGTAAGCCGAAGTGGCTTCTGTGCGAGCAGCTGCGTGCTACTGGGCAGAACTGCTTTATTAACCCTTTGCAGTGAAAAATGAAAAACTAAGGAACACAGGCAAGCTCTAGGCAGGACTGGTACTACATGAATAGATTTACCCAATCATACCAAGTGTAACTTCAGGTGAGCTTCAAAACCCATTTACACTGAGTGAGGTGGCAAAAACATGGTGTGAATAGACCCTAATTAAAGGGCATGACCTCAAAACGCACATTACTGCAAAGGGAAATGCAGCAAGCCCTATAATTTAGTGTACAGATGGGAACTAGTCACACAGAAACTTTGGTTTAGTACAGCTTTAAATTGCCGGTATACTGATCTGCCCTCTTGGTTTCGTGCTTCAGATTGTATTCCTGACATTTTATCAGATTTCTGCAGTCCAGCTTATCGCCTGCTGAGGAAATCTAAATCCCAGCGTTGCTTGCTAGTGGTTGGCGAAAAGTGGATTTGAATCTATCTATCTATCTATCTATCTATCTATCTATCAATCTATCTATCTATATATATAAAAAGGCTCTGCCTTAAAGGGGAGCTGGAGTAAGAGGAATATGAGGGCTGCCATATTTATTTCCTTTTAAAGCGGGAGGGTCACCATAAAAATCAAATTTCATTTCAACACCAACTGGCCTGAGTGTATTAAGTGGTAAATATGCTAAACCCGCATTCAAAAAGTTTTCTGCGGTTATGATTTGGAGTTATCACATACCTTAGGAGCACTGGCCCTTTAAAGAGTCTGAAGCGAGAATAAATCTCGCTTCAGACCTCATAGATAGCAGGGGCATGTGTGCCCCTGCTAAACCGCCACTATCGCGCCACTAAACGGGGGTCTTTTCACCCCCAAATCCCCTCGGTGCAGCGGGAGAGCGCTTCCTGGTTGGGGCAGGGCTAACCGCCGCAGCCCTGCCCCACGCGCGTCTGTCAGCACGTATCTCCGCCTCTCCCCCGCCCCTCTCAGTCTTCCTTCACTGAGAGGGGCGGGGGAGAGGCGGCGATGCGCCGCTGATAGACGCGACTGGAGGCAGGGCTGCAGCCGTTAGCCCTGCCTCCAGGAGCGACCAAGTCTGCGACCAAGTGTTGCAGTGGGGGGTTTGGGGTTGAAGGGACCCCCGTTTAGCGGCGCGATAGCGGCGGTTTCTGAAGCGAGATTTATTCTCGCTTCAGAGTTTCTTTAATAACCATTGCCAAACAGTTGCATGCTGGAGGTTCTTTTAATCTATAATATATTCCTCCTCTTCCATTTATTTCCCTGCCTAGCTGCTTATCTGAAACACGATCCCCTGCTCACTTGTGTTTACAAGCAAGGCTGAGGTGACTCAGCAATTGGAGGAGAAAAGAAAAAATAGTAAAGGGCAGAAATGACATCAGGATTTAGCATCAAACTGTGGGCAAAAGACATGGTTCCCATCAGGAACATAATTCTCTTAATTTACTATATAACATTCACTGAAATCAAAATGAGGACAGTATAATACATGTGTTATGTAAGTAGATCAAGTGTTTATCTACTTATATGTGTGCGTTTTTTTCCCTGACATAGTATGGCTGATCCTCCTGCTTTAACCTCCTTGGCGGTAACCCCGAACGTAGTTCGGGGTAAGCCGCCGGAGGGTGCCGCTCAGGCCCTGCTGGGCAGATTTGTTTAATTTTTTTTTTTTTGCTGGACGTAGCTAGCACTTTGCTAGCTGCGCCAGCACCCTGATCGCCGCCGCCCCGCGCACGATCGCCGCTATCCGTCGCGCCGCACGCCCCCCCCAGACCCCGTGCGCTGCCTGGCCAATCAGTGCCAGGCAGCGCCTAAGGGGTGGCCCGGGACTCCCAATGACGTCCCGACGTCAGTGACGTCGCCCCGTCGCCATGGCGACGGGGGAAGCCCACCAGGAAATCCCGTTCTTTGAACGGGATTTCCTGATCGGAGATCGCCGAAGGCGATCGAAGAGGGCGGGGGGATGCCGCTGAGCAGCGGCTATCATGTAGCGAGCCCTGGGCTCGCTACATGATATAGGAAAAATTTTTTTTTTTAAAAACTGCTGCGCTCCCTCCTGGCGAATTTTTTTATAACGCCAGGAGGGTTAAACAATGCACATTGCCTGGTTGTCCTGCAGATCCCCTGCCTCTAATACTTTTAGCCAAAGACCCAGAACAAGCATGCAGCAGATCAGGTTTCTGACAAGATTAGCTGCATGTTTGTTTCAGGTGTGTGATTCAGATACTAAGGATGCCGGAATGATCAGCAGGACGGCCAGAAAACTGGTGTGTAAAAGGAAATAAATATGGCAGCCACCATTAAGCACCGTCTAATTCATACATATTTTTGACTGATTTGATTCATTGATTCGATTCAATCCGACATGTCCGATCGGGATTCGATTCAATTTGCCATTGCGAAAGAATTGCAAATTAAATTGAATCCCGATCGGACATGTCGGATTGAATCTAATCAAATCAATGAATCGAATCGGACCAAAAATTGAATGGTGTAGATGGGACTTTAGGGATGGTCCTGCCTAGAACTCCAGGAGAAGCATGGGATCAGCTGATAGATTTCAGTAGTATTGATGCACCAGCCACGTTAGCCCCTGATGAGTCCATTGGATTAAACGTGTTGGGCAGAGTTGGCGTGTCTGATGTCACTAACAAGGAACTTGCCGGCCACAACCTAAGCACCTGCTGGATGATGCTGGGGATACACGGTACGTTTCTGTACCGTGTATCGAGCCGCTGATGCTCCCAGATGATAATTTCCGACAGGTCCGATGACCCGTCGGATCGATACCCCGCTCGATCCCCGCGGATGGACAATAGTGGGGAGTCGAGCGGAAGATAAGGAAGCGCCCGCGGGGACGAGGCAGGAGTCGATCCGGCGGCTAATCGAGCTGCCGGGTCGACCCATGTATGCCCAGCATGAGACTGAACGCCATAACCTGCCCAGATAGACCTGAGGGAACACAGCTGTGTATCGTTATGTGCTGTTTTTTTATCATCTAGATATGACCTAACACAGTGGAGAGCACAGCAGAAATTGTGTTCACATTTTTTTACTCATTGGAACCCCATCTGCCGCAAAACCTCATATCAAGAACTGATTGACTTTGCTCGTCATATTAAACAGATTTTGCGGGTGGCACGGTATACTGCTTGATCTGATAGATTTGTACGGTTCTGATTGCGTACATATGTAATCGGTGCCGGGAGACTTGGGAGCAGGATACAGCGATATGGCTTATCCTGCTGCTGCACAAGTCCCAGGGGCGTAAATTACTATCCCCCCTCCAGGTCCATGTGGATAGCAGGGTATTATATATTTGAGCTTCCGGCTACAGCTGCAGGCCGAACTATAGCGTTTTAAAATGTAACTTCAGCTCCGTATTCGGACGGCACTGAACTTACTCCCTGTGCGCCGCTATAGCTGAAATTCCCATTACTGTCTATGGAGGCGCCGGCTGCACCAAAATCTCCTGCGTTGAATATAACTGCTCCGTTCTGATTTGCTGTGATGACTTATTGGTTTAACACATGATAACGAGCAATCAGAGCCTTACAAATCTATCAGCTGATCACATGCTTCTCCGTGAGTTCTCCTCGGCAGGGCCATATTTAGCCACCGTATCCCTCTCACTTCAGAGGTCCTTTAATGCTGCAGGATGAAGGGGTCTCAGGGGTAATTACTTGTCTGATCCAACATAACTGGGGCACAAGTGATGCTCCGCCCTCTTCCTCAGGCACAAAGTCACAGCCATGGTCAGTGTTCTCTCCAGATTTTTTTTTTCCAGCCAGGTGGCAGGAAAAAGTAGCCGGGTGGGGCAAGATGATAGAATGCAGGGCTGGTGCTTCTCTGCACAAGTCTGCTGTATAGTATAGCAGGAGGTGAGCCAATGACAGCCGGGTGGTCACCATAACTAGCCGGGTGGAGCACCCGCCTAAAAGAGCCTGGGGAGAACACTGATCATTCTGAAGCTGGTCAGAAATATTAGTCTGTGTTACCGTGGCCCGCCCTCAGCTCGGTAACCACCAATTAAGCTGCCAAGCCGGGGGCAACACAGATGGGAGTGGCCTGAGCCTCTGCAGCAATTGTGGGGAAAAAAGTGACCAGGGCCACACCTCCGAAGGGGTGGAGAGATCTCCTGGCCAGAGAGAGGATGCCAGAACAGGTAAGTATTTAACCCTAACACTCCCCCTCCCCAAACCGTCCATCATTAAATAAATATGGCAGCCCCCATATCCCTCTCACCTCGGGTTGTCTGTCATGTCCGGCTCTATTTTATGTTCTCTTTAAAGGGAAGCTGAAGTTAGAGGGAAATGGAGGCGGCCATATTTATTTCCTTGTAAATAATGCCAGTTGCCTGGCCTGTTGATCTGTCATTAGTGTCAAAACCCTGAAACAAGCATAATCCAGTAAAACCTGAGCCAGCTGAGTCAGGAGTACCTGATCTGCTGCATGCTTGTTCAGGGGCTATGGCTAAAAGTATTAGAGGCAGAGGATCAGCAGGACAGGCATGCAACTGGTATTGCTTAATAGGAAATAAATATGGCAGTGTTCTCCCAGAAATTTTTTCCAGCTGGGTGGCAAGAAAAAGTAGCCGGGTGGGGAGTGATGAGAGAATGCAGGGCTGGTGCTTCTGTGCGCTAGTCTGCTCACAGCTCAGAAGGAGGTGAGCTGATAACAGCCGGGTGCTCACCAAAACTAGCCGGTTGGAGCACCCGGCTAAAAGAGGCTGGGGAGAACACTGTATGGCAGCCTCCATATCCCTCTCACCTCAGGTTACCTTTAAGTTTCACAAGAGGAGCACTCTGCCTGAAAGGAGGGGTGAAACATAGAGCCAGTTCACAATTGTCAATATTTGGGCGGCTTATTTGCCGCATTCTGTGTATCAGGTTATGTTGACTTAGGAATCTCTTATTTCCTCTGCTTTTATTTTATGTGAGCCTTCACAGCGGTATTTATATAAGGCACCCTGCATCTGTCTTACCTATTGAATAGCTTCTATCACGACTTATGGTTAGACTCCCTTCCTGACATGCTTTCATATCCCTCTCACTTCAGATGTCCTTTAAAGGACAACTGTAGCGAGAGGTATATGGAGGCTGCCATATTTATTTCCTTTTAAGCAGTACCAGTTGCCTGGCAGCCCTGCTGATCCTCTTCCTCTAATACTTTTAGCAAAAGCCCCTGAACAAGCATGCAGCAGATCAGGTGTTTCTGACATTGTCAGATCTGACAAGATTAGCTGCATGCTTGTTTCTGGTGTAATTCAGACACTACTGCGGCCAAATTGATCAGCAGGGCTGCCAGGCAACTGGTATTGTTTAAAAGGAAATACAAATGGCAGCCTCCATATTCCTCTCGCCTGTGTGACGTAACAAACGTAAGAGGCCAAATAGTGGAAGCCTCTAGAGGTCAGGTAGGGTACGCGCCACGACAAGTACAACAAAGACTCTTGGTTGGAGATGCCTACCTGAACATAGAAGATTACCAAAAAGAACAACAGTATATGTACATACTCTATACTGTATTCATCACCCCCTCTGACACCAATGCCACACTCTGAAACTCAACATGAACATTTCAGTAACTACTCTCAAGTACACAAAACATTTGACAGCATCCCCAAGTATTCCATTTGTGTTAAAGTGATTATTTTCAGTTCAGAGAGCTGTAGAGCGGGGGGGGGGGGGGGGGGGGGGAGGGAGGGAGATGTGCAGAGGGACAACAAAGTGGGGCACGAGCGACGTCACACAGTGGGCGGGGGAGCGGTTACTTCAAACCAGTTAGCTGCCAATCGGGCAAGTAGATCAGCCGCAGCAGCATATACATTACTAGATCGGCCGGGTGATCACTTGGGGTTGGTGGCTGCCGTACACACGCTTGATTGTTGGCTGAGGTGGTCTTTATCGGCTGCCCCAGTCGACTTTACTGTGTACGAGCCTAGAGACCCTCTCTGCCTGTGTCTTCACTCTGCCCCTCCCTCTGCTGAAGTGACTCAGCTGTTGCCAGGGCGACGTGTCTGTTCAGCAAACGGAGGGAGGTGGAAGCAGAATCAAGACACAAGCGGAGAGTGTCTTCTGGCAAGGAATTATCACATACATTATATTTCATGTATATAGGTACCCGTGAGGTATAATGCATGCTATGGGGTGCATTTATACAGCTGTAGGGTATAAGATTATAAATAGCGTATACAGGCAGCTGTGGGATATAATGCATGATATAGGGTGTATATAGGGAGCTGTGGGATATAACAGATTAATATAATAGTGTATAAAAGCAGCTGTGGGGTATAACAGATTATATACAGGCAACAGTAGGATATAATGAATTATAAAGTGTGTATATAGGGAACTGTGGGGTATAACATAATATATACCATAGTGTATAAAGGCAGTTTTGGTTTAGGATATATGATTAGATTAAATAGGGTGTATATAAGCAGCTGTGATGTATATTAGATAATATATAGTGTATACAGACTGCTGTGAGGTAGAATGCATAATATTGGGTGTATACAGGCAGCTGTGAGGTATAATAGTTTATATAGAGTGTATACAGGCAGCAGTGGGTTATAACACGCATGATATATGTTGTGTATAGGCAGCTGTGGAGTATAATAGATTATATAGAGTGTATAAAGGCAGCAGTACGGTATAATGCATAATATAAGCAGCAGTAGGGTGCCTGTGTAACTGCAAAGTACAATACAGGATATGTAGGGGGCTGTGAGGTATAATAGGTTATATATAGTGCATATAGGCAGCTGTGCGGTATAATGCATGATATATATAGTATATAAGGAGCTGTGGGATAAAACAGATTATATAAAGTATATTATTATTGATTTATATATCAATAATAGTATATATACAAGCAGCTGTGGGGTATAATGCATGATATAGGGTGTATACAGGCAGCTGTGAGGCATAATGGATTATATAGGCTGCATATAGGCAGTTGTGGAGTATAATAGATTATATATAATGTTATATAATCAGCAGTTGGCTGATGGTGTAATGGTTAAGGGCTCTGCCTCTGACACAGGAGACCAGGGTTCGAATCTCGGCTCTGCCTGTTCAGTAAGCCAGCACTAATTCAGTAGGAGACCTTTGGCAAGTCTCCCTTACACTGCTACTGCCAATAGAGCGCGCCATAGTGGCTGCTGCTCTGGCGCTTTGAGTCCGCAAGGAGAAAAGCGCAATATAAATGTTATTTGTCTTGTATTTGTCTTATATGGGCAACTATGCGGTATAATGTAAGACATAGGGAGTATACAGGCAGATGCAGGGTATAATAGGTTATATATAGTGTATACAGGAAGCTGTGAAGTATAATGCATGATATAAGGTGTATATAGGCAGCTGTAGAGCATGATATGGTATAATGCATGATATTTGGATATAGAGACTGTAGATAGCTGTGAGGTACATTTCAGGCTATCTGGCTATACAGGGTGTAGATGGGCAGCTGTAGGGTACATTAAAGGCTTATACAGGGTGTAGATGGGCAGCTGTAGGGTACATTACAGGCTTATACAGGGTGTAGATGGGCAGCTGTAGGGTACATTACAGGCTTATACAGGGTGTAGATGGGCAGCTGTAGGGTACATTACAGGCTTATACAGGGTGTAGATGGGCAGCTGTAGGGTACATTACAGGCTTATACAGGGTGTAGATGGGCAGCTGTAGGGTACATTACAGGCTTATACAGGGTGTAGATGGGCAGCTGTAGGGTACATTACAGGCTTATACAGGGTGTAGATGGGCAGCTGTAGGGTACATTACAGGCTTATACAGGGTGTAGATGGGCAGCTGTAGGGCACATTACAGGCTTATACAGGGTGTAGATGGGCAGCTGTAGGGCACATTACAGGCTTATACAGGGTGTAGATGGGCAGCTGTAGGGTACATTACAGGCTTATACAGGGTGTAGATGGGCAGCTGTAGGGTACATTACAGGCTTATACAGGGTGTAGATGGGCAGCTGTAGGGTACATTACAGGCTTATACAGGGTGTAGATGGGAAGCTGTAGGGTACATTACAGGCTTATACAGTGTGTAGATGGGAAGCTGTAGGGTACATTACAGGCTTATACAGTGTGTAGATGGGAAGCTGTAGGGTACATTACAGGCTTATACAGTGTGTAGATGGGCAGCTGTAGGGTACATTACAGGCTTATACAGGGTGTAGATGGGCAGCTGTAGGGTACATTACAGGCTTATACAGGGTGTAGATGGGCAGCTGTAGGGTACATTACAGGCTTATACAGGGTGTAGATGGGCAGCTGTAGGGTACATTACAGGCTTATACAGGGTGTAGATGGGCAGCTGTAGGGTACATTACAGGCTTATACAGGGTGTAGATGGGAAGCTGTAGGGTACATTACAGGCTTATACAGGGTGTAGATGGGAAGCTGTAGGGTACATTACAGGCTTATACAGTGTGTAGATGGGAAGCTGTAGGGTACATTACAGGCTTATACAGGGTGTAGATGGGCAGCTGTAGGGTACATCACAGGCTTATACAGGGTGTAGATGGGCAGCTGTAGGGTACATTACAGGCTTATACAGGGTGTAGATGGGCAGCTGTAGGGTACATTACAGGCTTATACAGGGTGTAGATGGGCAGCTGTAGGGTACATTACAGGCTTATACAGGGTGTAGATGGGCAGCTGTAGGGTACATTACAGGCTTATACAGGGTGTAGATGGGCAGCTGTAGGGTACATTACAGGCTTATACAGGGTGTAGATGGGCAGCTGTAGGGTACATTACAGGCTTATACAGGGTGTAGATGGGCAGCTGTAGGGTACATTACAGGCTTATACAGGGTGTAGATGGGCAGCTGTAGGGTACATTACAGGCTTATACAGGGTGTAGATGGGCAGCTGTAGGGTACATTACAGGCTTATACAGGGTGTAGATGGGCAGCTGTAGGGTACATTACAGGCTTATACAGGGTGTAGATGGGCAGCTGTAGGGTACATTACAGGCTTATACAGGGTGTAGATGGGCAGCTGTAGAGTACATTACAGGCTTATACAGGGTGTAGATGGGCAGCTGTAGGGTACATTACAGGCTTATACATGGTGTAGATGGGCAGCTGTAGGGTACATTACAGGCTTATACAAGGCGTAGATGGGAAGCTGTAGGGTACATTACAGGCTTATACAGGGTGTAGATGGGCAGCTGTAGGGTACATTACAGGCTTATACAGGGTGTAGATGAGCAGCTGTAGGGTACATTACAGGCTTATACAGGGTGTAGATGGGCAGCTGTAGGGTACATTACAGGCTTATACAGGGTGTAGATGAGCAGCTGTAGGGTACATTACAGGCTTATACAGGGTGTAGATGGGCAGCTGTATGGGCAGTTGCATTGGCAGCTGTAGGGTACATTACCGGCTTATACAGGGTGTAGATGGGCAGCTGTAGGGTACATTACAGGCTTATACAGGGTGTAGATGGGCAGCTGTAGGGTACATTACAGGCTTATACAGGGTGTAAATGGGCAGCTGTAGGGTACATTACAGGCTTATACAGGGTGCAGATGGGCAGCTGTAGGGTACATTACAGGCTTATACAGGGTGTAGATGGGCAGCTGTAGGGTACATTACAGGCTTATACAGGGTGTAGATGGGCAGCTGTAGGGTACATTACAGGCTTATACAGGGTGTAGATGGGCAGCTGTAGGGTACATTACAGGCTTATACAGGGTGTAGATGGGCAGCTGTAGGGTACATTACAGGCTTATACAGGGTGTAGATGAGCAGCTGTAGGGTACATTACAGGCTTATACAGGGTGTAGATGGGCAGCTGTATGGGCAGTTGCATTGGCAGCTGTAGGGTACATTACCGGCTTATACAGGGTGTAGATGGGCAGCTGTAGGGTACATTACAGGCTTATACAGGGTGTAGATGGGCAGCTGTAGGGTACATTACAGGCTTATACAGGGTGTAGATGGGCAGCTGTAGGGTACATTACAGGCTTATACAGGGTGTAGATGGGCAGCTGTAGGGTACATTACAGGCTTATACAGTGTGTAGATGGAAAGCTGTAGGGTACATTACAGGCTTATACAGTGTGTAGATGGGCAGCTGTAGGTTACATTACAGGCTTATACAGGGTGTAGATGGGCAGCTGTAGGGTACATTACAGGCTTATACAGGGTGTAGATGGGCAGCTGTAGGGTACATTACAGGCTTATACAGGGTGTAGATGGGCAGCTGTAGGGTACATTACAGGCTTATACAGGGTGTAGATGGGCAGCTGTAGGGTACATTACAGGCTTATACAGGGTGTAGATGGGCAGCTGTAGGGTACATTACAGGCTTATACAGGGTGTAGATGGGCAGCTGTAGGGTACATTACAGGCTTATACAGGGTGTAGATGGGCAGCTGTAGGGTACATTACAGGCTTATACAGGGTGTAGATGGGCAGCTGTAGGGTACATTACAGGCTTATACAGGGTGTAGATGGGCAGCTGTAGGGTACATTACAGGCTTATACAGGGTGTAGATGGGCAGCTGTAGGGTACATTACAGGCTTATACAGGGTGTAGATGGGCAGCTGTAGGGTACATTACAGGCTTATACAGGGTGTAGATGGGCAGCTGTAGGGTACATTACAGGCTTATACAGGGTGTAGATGGGCAGCTGTAGGGTACATTACAGGCTTATACAGGGTGTAGATGGGCAGCTGTAGGGTACATTACAGGCTTATACAGGGTGTAGATGGGCAGCTGTAGGGTACATTACAGGCTTATACAGGGTGTAGATGGGCAGCTGTAGGGTACATTACAGGCTTATACAGGGTGTAGATGGGCAGCTGTAGGGTACATTACAGGCTTATACAGGGTGTAGATGGGCAGCTGTAGGGTACATTACAGGCTTATACAAGGCGTAGATGGGAAGCTGTAGGGTACATTACAGGCTTATACAGGGTGTAGATGGGCAGCTGTAGGGTACATTACAGGCTTATACAGGGTGTAGATGAGCAGCTGTAGGGTACATTACAGGCTTATACAGGGTGTAGATGGGCAGCTGTAGGGTACATTACAGGCTTATACAGGGTGTAGATGAGCAGCTGTAGGGTACATTACAGGCTTATACAGGGTGTAGATGGGCAGCTGTATGGGCAGTTGCATTGGCAGCTGTAGGGTACATTACCGGCTTATACAGGGTGTAGATGGGCAGCTGTAGGGTACATTACAGGCTTATACAGGGTGTAGATGGGCAGCTGTAGGGTACATTACAGGCTTATACAGGGTGTAAATGGGCAGCTGTAGGGTACATTACAGGCTTATACAGGGTGCAGATGGGCAGCTGTAGGGTACATTACAGGCTTATACAGGGTGTAGATGGGCAGCTGTAGGGTAAATTACAGGCTTATACAGGGTGTAGATGGGCAGCTGTAGGGTACATTACAGGGCAGTGTTCTCCCCAGAATTTTTTTCCAGCCGGGTGGCATGAAGTAGTAGCCGGGTGGCATGAAAAATTAGCCGGGTGGGGAGAGATGAAAATGCGGGGCAACTATGCTTACAGCATAGGAGGAGGTGAGGCGGTGAGCCGATGACAGCCGGGTGGTCACCAAATCTAGCCGGGTGGAGCACCCGGCTAAAAGAGTCTGGGGAGAACACTGCAGGGTGTAGCTGGGCAGCTGTAGGGTACATTACAGGGTGTAGCTGGGCAGCTGTAGGGTACATTGCAGGGTATCTGGCTATGCAGGGTGTAGCTGGGCAGCTGTAGGGTACATTGCAGGCTATCTGGCTATACAGGGTGTAGATGGGCAGCTATGAGGTACATTGCAGGCTATCTGGCTATACAGGGTGTAGATGGGCAGCTGTGAGGTACATTGCAGGCTATCTGGCTATACAGGGTGTAGATGGGCAGCTGTGAGGTACATTGCAGGCTATCTGGCTATACAGGGTGTAGATGGGCAGCTGTGAGGTACATTGCAGGCTATCTGGCTATACAGGGTGTAGATGGGCAGCTGTGAGGTACATTGCAGGCTATCTGGCTATATAGGGTGTAGATGGGCAGCTGTGAGGTACATTGCAGGCTATCTGGCTATATAGGGTGTAGATGGGCAGCTGTGAGGTACATTGCAGGCTATCTGGCTATATAGGGTGTAGATGGGCAGCTGTGAGGTACATTGCAGGCTATCTGGCTATACAGGGTGTAGATGGGCAGCTGTGAGGTACATTGCAGGCTATCTGGCTATACAGGGTGTAGATGGGCAGCTGTGAGGTACATTGCAGGCTATCTGGCTATATAGGGTGTAGATGGGCAGCAATGAGGTACATTACAGGCTATCTGGCTATACGGGGTGTAGATGGGCAGCAATGAGGTACATTACAGGCTATGCAGGGTGTAGATGGGCAGCTATGAGGTACATTGCAGGCTATCTGGCTATACAGGGTGTAGATGGGCAGCTGTAGGGTACATTACAGGCTATGCAGGGTGTAGATGGGCAGCTATGAGGTACATTGCAGGCTATGCAGAGTGTAGATGGGCAGCTATGAGGTACATTGCAGGCTATCTGGCTATACAGGGTGTAGATGGGCAGCTGTAGGGTATATATTGCATATTAGGGTGTAGATTGGCAGATATGAGGTACATTGCATTATATCTGGCTATGCAGGGTGTAGATGGGCAGCTGTAGGGTATATATTGCATGATGTCTGGCTATGCAGGGTGTAGATAGGCAGCTGTAGGGTATATTGCATGATGTCTGGCTATGCAGGGTGTATATAGGCAGCTGTGAGGTATAATACAGAAGGATATCTGGCTATTCATGGTATATATGGGGCTGCAGAGGGGCACGCAGGGTGTAGAGGGGGGTGCAGAGGGACACGCAGGGCTGCAGCGAAGATGCTTCCAGAACGCCGCGTCTCTCCAGTCAGACACACTTCGCCTCCCTCCAGCTCTCCCCCCGCCACACACTCCGGGGCCTCCTACCCCGCTCCTCCCCGGGCCCGCAGCCACACACACAGGCCTCATCTGCAGCCTCACAGCCGCTCTCACCTCCGCCAACTCCGCGCTCCCTGCCGGACTGCACCACAAGCCGCCCCGCCCTCTGGCAGCAACACCACAACATGACTCGCCGCGGTCACGCCCGCCCGCCGCTGCCATTGGCCACAGGCGGCCGCTCCTGTGCCTCCGATTGGCTGAGCAGCAAGTCACTCTCCGAGGCCAGCGTTTTCATTCGCCGCCGCGTCTCATTGGCTGTACGGAGGTCACGCCCGTCGCGACGTAGGCCTGAGCGCTAAAAGAGTGGCTTGACGCCATGACGTACGGGGGTGTGCGTTCCGAGCCTCTCTGTGGGCTGTTACTGCGGGAGTGACGTCATTGCAAGAGTGTTTTTAGTTGCCAACCGCAAAAGAGAGGGAGGAGGTGAGAGGTGGGAGGAGCGACTAAGGGGCCATAGGGGAGGGAGGAGAGAGGAAGGGTGGAGAGAAGGGGGAGGGAAACAAGAGGGAAGGGAATAAGAAGGGGAGAGAGAGAGAGAGAGAGAGAGAGAGGCAGGAAGTGGAGGGAGAGCAGCAAAGCTCCCATCTGTCCCTCTTTTGGAGCCCTATTCCTATGTACCTCAGTCCTCCACATTTGTCCCTCTTTCAGGACTTTGTCCCTCTTTCTATGTAAATATATATATTTCTCTACTAAAAGATGTGTTTGATTGACTCTAAACTGTATTCCCATCCTTAAAATTGATATATTACTAATTTTAAAATGTTACTATGAAGGAAAAGGAACCAGGATAGAAAGGACCAGTGTGGTCTGAATTATAAAATAACATTATTTCTTATGAAATCTTTATGGTATGCGTGATTAGGGGTGTGATGGGGGTGTGAGGGACGTGGCTTAAATGTCCCTTTTTCTCATCTTAAAAAGTTGGGAGGTATGTGGTTTGAATTATAAAACATATTTTTCTTATGAAATCTTTATAGTATGCGTGACTAGGAGTGTGGTGAGGGCGTGATCAGGGGCATGGCTTAAAGGGTCAGAGACTCTGAAGTCTCTAAAAAAAGGTTTTTTATTTGAGGGGGGCAGATGTCAGTCACGCGGGTGCCGCCGATCGCTGATGTCACTCGCGGGGGGTTTGGGGTTGTGCCGCCGATCGCGGGCCTCACTCGGGGGGGGGGGGTGGATGAGCCGCCGATCGTGGGGGGGGGGGGTGCCGCCGATCGTGGGTGGCACACGCTGGGTAGGATTTGGGGGGGTTGCCGCCGGCAGCCTGCAGCTGTCACTCAGGGTGTCTGGATGGGGAGGGAAGGAGAGAGGGACCAGCCAATGAGGCTGCAGCAGGGCTGGATAGGGAGATGAAGGGGTGGTGCAGGGAGGGCAGTAGAGAGGAAGTAAGACCTTCCCATACTGCTTTGCAGGCTGACTGCAGCTTTTTCAGTCTGATGCGTCCTCCTAATCAGCCTGGAGATAAGGAATGCTGCTATTCAGCCCACAATAAAGTAAGAGAGTTTTTTAACTTCAGTATTGATATTTGGCTTCCTTCCACACTGTTTAACACAGGGGAACATAGATCAAAATTACTTGTTTTTGCCTGACAGTTACTCTTTAACTAAACCGCCGAATCCCCGTGGCTATAATCTAAATCCCCCCTAACGCTCCCTCCCTCTCCCCTGTAAAATCCATGACTTTCTTGGTCTTGGATCTTGCTGCCCTCTAGTCTTCCATGTGAGGCAGGGCTATGAGCTGCAGCCCTGCCTCACACGCGTCTTCCTTCGCTGAGAGGGGCGGGGAGAGGCGGAGATCCGCCGCTGACAGACGCGTGTGAAGCAGGGCTGCAGCTCACAGCCCTGCCTCACACGGAAGCGACCCCCGTAGTGTTCCCCGGGGAGTTTGGGGGTATTTAGATAGTTTACAGCCGCAGGGATGCGGCTGTTTAGTTAGGACTGAAGCGAGTATAAAACTCGCTCCTTCTCTTATATTCAGCAGGGGCATGTGTGCCCCTGCTAAACCGCCGCTATCGCGCCGCACAACGGGGGTCCCTTACCCCCCAAATCCCCTCCGTCCTCGCCGGGGATCTCTTCCGCATAGAGGCAGGGCTAACCACTGCTTCCCTGCCTCACGCGCGTCTGTCAGCGCGTGTCTCCGCCTCTCCCCCACCCCTCTCAGTCTTCCTTCGCTGAGAGGGGCGGGGGAGAGGCGGCGATGCGCCGCTGATAGACGCGCTGTGAGGCAGGGCTGCAGCCGTTAGCCCTGCCTCTAGGAGCAGCAAAATCTACGACCAATTTGGTCGTATATTTTGCAGGGGGGGAATTTGGGGGTATGGGACCCCCGTTCAGCCGTGGGATAGCGGCGTTTTAGCAGGGGCTTCTAAGAATGATATCCGCACACAGAGGCTGGGTCTGCCTATACAGCCCAGCCTCTGTTGCTATGTAGTGTCTCCCGAGGCCCCCCCTGCGCTCTGCTATGCCCCCATAAATCACAGCTGCGCTGTCGACACGCAGCGTGTCGCAGCGGGCTGTGTTTACCTATGTAGTGTCACTCTCGCCGCTCCCCCCGCCTCCTGCAAAGCTCCGGTCCCCGCCCGTGTCCCTTCCCTCCAATCAGCGGGGAGGGAAGGGACGCGAGCAGGGACTGGAGCTATGCAGGAGGCGGGGAGAGCGTCGAGACTGACACTACATAGGTAAGCACAGCCCGCTGCGTGTTGACAGCGCGGCTGTGATTTATGGGCGCATAGCAGAGAGCAGGGGGGATCTGGGGGGACACTACATAGCAACAGAGGCTGGGCTGTATAGGCAGACCCAGCCTCTGTGTGCGGATATCATTCTTAGAACCCCACCAAGGCTTAAAAAAAATGAGTTTTACTCACCTGGGGCTTCTACCAGCCCCCCTGCAGCTGTCCAGTGCCCACGCAGTTTAGCTCAGATCCTCCTGTCCCCACTGGCAGCTACTTCCGTTTTTGGCGACAGGCCTGGGAAGGCGAGTGAGTCTTCGCGTTCCTGGCCGCAATAGCGCCCTCTATACTGCTATTGCGGCCAGGAATGTGAAGAATCAATCGCGTTCCCAGGTCTGTCGCTGGAAACGGAAGTAGCTGCAGGTGGGGACAGGAGGATCCGAGCGAGACTGCGAGGGCACGGGACAGCTGCAGAGGGCTGGTAGAAGCCCCAGGTGAGTAAAACTCTTTTTTTTATTTATTTTTTTTAGTCTTAAAGGACCAGTGTCACGAATCGTTATTTTTTTAAATAGCTACCTTAAGTGCTGGTGTAATAAGATTAGAGGTAACCAGCAGTTATTTTTATATAATGTGCAGTATGAGTAATAAAAACTTACATTATTCATTCAGTCCCCCCCCCCCCCCCTACTGTATTGGCGACGTGGGACAAACTAACCTGAATAGGGGTGTACAAATGGCAGTTTCAAAGTATGTAAACTGCTCTGACCCCTGCCTTGATCGTCCGCATTACACGAGTGCTGACACAGCCGCTCATACACTCAGCGGGAGCGCCTGTCATATTGACAGGTGACGTCACCGCATTACACACTGGAAGCCTGCGGAGGGGACCTTCAGAGTTCTGTCTGAGCAGGCACTGCTGGGGGCACCTATTGAGGCAGAGACTCGTGCACATGCACAGTCTAAGCCGATCACTGCGCTGAAGAGATGCAGAAGAGACTCTGAAGGTCCCCTCCGAATCCCCTTGATTTGTGGGTGTGGCGGTTTGGTTTTACTGACTGTCCACACACTAGAGGTTGACGTAGGCGGATACTATGACATCAATACAGCGATTTCTCCATTAAATTGGATTGAAGCGCTGTGTACTGGAGTTCTGTATACACGTACTATCTCTATGTATGCACACTGATCTTTGTGACCTAAATGCATTTTGTTGTTTATACTTTATTGTGATTTCAGGTTTTCCAATCTGCTCCTAATTGGTGGATGATGACATGTGAATATTCAGTATGCTAATCGCATCATGCAAGATGCAGTCTTCCATCTCGTCCACCTAGTAGCTTTACAAGGTGAGATGTGTGATATGTTCATTATACTCTGCGATGATTTGAGAAAAAACACGCCTGTGCGTCATCAAGCAGACTGAACAATGGGGGACATTTATCAACGCATTACCGAGTTTTTTCTTCTTAATCTGTTTCAACCAGCAGGGAGAACAATTCTGCATGATAATAAGAACCTTCTTAAATCCTAGGTAATAGTGGCAATTTAGCATGAATTTCTAGAGCTGCACTACAGCTAAGCAAAGTGCAAATCCATCCCTAAACTGGCACAGATTAAAGCTAATGGGTACCACTTTAAAAATAAAAAAGTCAGATACTCACCTAAGGAGAGGGAAGGCTCGGTCCTAATGAGCCTTCCCTCTCCTCTCCCGGTTCCCGGTCCCGCTCAGGATCCCCCGTGGCAGTATTCAACCAGTTCGGTCAAATACTGCCACTTCCGCCACCGAAGGGAGGTTTCGGGAGCACTCGGGCTCCCGAAGACGGGCCGCTCCAAACTACGCATGCGCGAGCGCCCTCTGTGACGCACTCGCGCGTGCGTAGTATGGAGCGGCCTGTCTTCGGAAGCCCGAGTGCTCCCGAAGACCTCCGAAGTCCCTGCGGCGGCGGACGCGAACGGGGGAGCCAGCGCAGCACCGAGGGCACCGGGAGAGGAGAGGGAAGGCTCATTAGGACCGAGCCTTCCCTCTCCTTAGGGGAGTATCTGACTTTTTTATTTTTAAAGTGGTACCCATTGGCTTTAAGAAGTGCTTGATAGCAGTTCTACAGGTGTAGAACTGCAGGATAGACATGATTGCAGAGTGCAGGCTAGACATGATATGTGAAGGGCTCCTCCCCCCTGCTGAATTCCTCCTCAGAGCCTGCTGTTATCAATACAGCAGATGTATTGGTTACCTCAGCAACAGCAATTCCCCTCACACACTGCACTGTCTGAGAGACCTTACTAGCTCCTCCTATTATACAACAGTTTAAGAAGGAATCTGCACTATCTAGCAATTTCGTAAGATGCCTGAGACAGTTCTGCATCAATTTCTAAAAACCTACCAATATTTTGTCTCAGACACTCTTGATAAATCTGGCCCATTGTTTTTATGGTGATGCCCTTATTGTAAAGCGCTTTAATGAAGAATTTTATTTTAGATGTTGCGGACCTTTGGGATTTATTGAAGATTCCCTGTGACTCAAGGGGTCGTCCCTGCACATCATCATCCCCTTTGGTGCTGAAACATTGGATATTCGATGGGAAATCTCAGGCTGTTGTAGTTAATTGGGTGTGCGCTGGACCAGGGTGCAATAATCGTGAAATACGAACGCAACTCAAACCCCCCCCCCCCTGTCCCTTCCAAATATTTTATGTGTTCCCCGGTGACTGTGCATCTATACTTCACCTGTCACGATGTCCCCTGAGTGTCCGTGCTGTATTTCCACATTCAGGTCCTACATGACTACCAGCATTTAGCACGCGGGGATCGTGTGATGTCACATGCATAACTCACCAACTGTCCCTTTTTTTGGAGGGACAGTCCCTCTTTGGAAATCAAATCCAACTTTCTCCCTCATTTGTCGCTCTTTCAGGATTCGTACAGATCTATGGAAATATATGTATTTTTCTACTGACTGCAAACTGGCTCTAAACTTTATTCGTATCCTTTAACGCAGTGGTCCTCAAACTAAGGCCCGTGGGCCGAATGTGGCCCCCTGAGGCTTTTTTACTGCCCCCCCCCCCCCACACACATAAAATGTATTACTTATAGATGCGGTCAGCTACATCTTTAAATATTGGTGGTCTGCCTATGGAATAGCAGTTCTGGCACCACCCATCCACATGGAAGACAGAAAGCAGTAATTAGCTGGTTTCCAATCAAATTCCACATCAGGTGACACGGCTGTCCAATTGGACTGCAGGTTGTCACCTGGGTATGCTTCATTGTCTGGCCCGCAAAGACTTCTACATCATTTTATGTATACTCCGGGCCCCCAGCAGTCTGAAGTATGTTAACCCGGCCCTCGATCCAAAACGTTTGGGGACCCCTGATTTAACTACTTTAGAACCACAATGATTGAAATCTACTCCCTGTTTTGGTGGCTACCTGGCTGGCAGGGCATAGATTTCAATCACCCGCGCCGCGCATTCTCGCCGCTTTCGTCGCTCCTGATGATCTCGCGCTGTTTCCCGCTGCAGCTCACTGGCTCTGCCGTCTCTAAAACGGCATAGCCCTGTGAGCAGGTCAGGCTTACATTGATAGGCGGCTCCTGAGCGGCTCACATGACTCTGCCGTAATAGAGATGGCAGAGTGGGTGGCCCAGGTTCCCGACAGGGGCGCCGCGAGGCATAAAGCGAACCAAGCGGTCGCTTGGGGCCTCAAGATCTTAGGGGCCTCGGCGGCTCCGTGACGTCGGCGTGACGTCACTTTTTCCCCGCAGCCCCGCGGGGCTGGCACTGGCAGAGCAGGGCTACGGGAAGATGGCCGCCGCCGAAGCCCTGCTCTGGACAGGGCTTCAGGTGGCCATCTTCCCGTAGCCCTGCATGAATCAGCATGGGAGATTGGAGGAGGGAGCCAGGGAGGGAGCTCCGTGGGAACTGCGCGCCTGAGGAGCCGGCCGGGAGAGGAGACGGGGAGAGAAGACTTCTGCCAGTGCCAGCCTGCCAGATGAGTAAATTCTTTTCTTTTTGCAGCCCTAATTGCGATTGATTTCTGCTGAACTGTGCCCTAATTGCGTTTCATATCTGCTGAAAATGTGGCCCTAATTGCGATTGATTTCTGCTGAACTGTGCCCTAATTGCGATTGATTTCTGCTGAACTGTGCCCTAATTGCGTTTGATATCTGCTGAAAATGTGGCCCTAATTGCGATTGATTTCTGCTGAACTGTGCCCTAATTGCGTTTGATATCTGCTGAAAATGTGGCCCTAATTGCGATTGATTTCTGCTGAACTGTGCCCTAATTGCGTTTGATATCTGCTGAAAATGTGGCCCTAATTGCGATTGATTTCTGCTGAACTGTGCCCTAATTGCGTTTGATATCTGCTGAAAATGTGGCCCTAATTGCGATTGATTTCTGCTGAACTGTGCCCTAATTGCGTTTGATATCTGCTGAAAATGTGGCCCTAATTGCGATTGATTTCTGCTGAACTGTGCCCTAATTGCGTTTGATATCTGCTGAAAATGTGGCCCTAATTGCGATTGATTTCTGCGGAACTGTGCCCTAATTGCGTTTGATATCTGCTGAAAATGTGGCCCTAATTGCGATTGATTTCTGCTGAACTGTGCCCTAATTGCGTTTGATATCTGCTGAAAATGTGGCCCTAATTGCGTTTGATTTCTGCTGAACTGTGCCCTAATTGCGATTGATTTCTGCTGAACTGTGCCCTAATTGCGTTTGATATCTCCAGAAAATGTGGCCCTAATTGCGTTTGATTTCTGCTGAACTGTGCCCTAATTACGTTTGATTTCTGCTGAAAATGTGGCCCTAATTGCGTTTGATTTCGGCTGAAAATGTGCCCTAATTGCGTTTGATTTCGGCTGAAAATGTGCCCTAATTGCGTTTGATTTCTGCTGAACTGTGCCCTAATTGCGTTTGATTTCTGCTGAACTGTGCCCTAATTGCGTTTGATATCTGCTGAAAATGTGGCCCTAATTGCGATTGATTTCTGCTGAACTGTGCCCTAATTGCGTTGGATATCTGCTGAAAATGTGTCCCTAATGGCGATTGATTTCTGCTGAACTGTGCCCTAATTGCGTTTGATATCTGCTGAAAATGTGGCCCTAATTGCGATTGATTTCTGCTGAACTGTGCCCTAATTGCGTTTGATATCTGCTGAAAATGTGGCCCTAATTGCGATTGATTTCTGCTGAACTGTGCCCTAATTACGTTTGATATCTGCTGAAAATGTGGCCCTAATTGCGATTGATTTCTGCTGAACTGTGCCCTAATTGCGTTTGATATCTGCTGAAAATGTGGCCCTAATTGCGATTGATTTCTGCTGAACTGTGCCCTAATTGCGTTTGATATCTGCTGAAAATGTGGCCCTAATTGCGATTGATTTCTGCTGAACTGTGCCCTAATTGCGTTTGATATCTGCTGAAAATGTGGCCCTAATTGCGATTGATTTCTGCTGAACTGTGCCCTAATTGCGTTTGATATCTGCTGAAAATGTGGCCCTAATTGCGATTGATTTCTGCTGAACTGTGCCCTAATTGCGTTTGATATCTGCTGAAAATGTGGCCCTAATTGCGATTGATTTCTGCTGAACTGTGCCCTAATTGCGTTTGATATCTGCTGAAAATGTGGCCCTAATTGCGATTGATTTCTGCGGAACTGTGCCCTAATTGCGTTTGATATCTGCTGAAAATGTGGCCCTAATTGCGATTGATTTCTGCTGAACTGTGCCCTAATTGCGTTTGATATCTGCTGAAAATGTGGCCCTAATTGCGTTTGATTTCTGCTGAACTGTGCCCTAATTGCGATTGATTTCTGCTGAACTGTGCCCTAATTGCGTTTGATATCTCCAGAAAATGTGGCCCTAATTGCGTTTGATTTCTGCTGAACTGTGCCCTAATTACGTTTGATTTCTGCTGAAAATGTGGCCCTAATTGCGTTTGATTTCGGCTGAAAATGTGCCCTAATTGCGTTTGATTTCGGCTGAAAATGTGCCCTAATTGCGTTTGATTTCTGCTGAACTGTGCCCTAATTGCGTTTGATTTCTGCTGAACTGTGCCCTAATTGCGTTTGATATCTGCTGAAAATGTGGCCCTAATTGCGATTGATTTCTGCTGAACTGTGCCCTAATTGCGTTGGATATCTGCTGAAAATGTGTCCCTAATGGCGATTGATTTCTGCTGAACTGTGCCCTAATTGCGTTTGATATCTGCTGAAAATGTGGCCCTAATTGCGATTGATTTCTGCTGAACTGTGCCCTAATTGCGTTTGATATCTGCTGAAAATGTGGCCCTAATTGCGATTGATTTCTGCTGAACTGTGCCCTAATTACGTTTGATATCTGCTGAAAATGTGGCCCTAATTGCGATTGATTTCTGCTGAACTGTGCCCTAATTGCGTTTGATATCTGCTGAAAATGTGGCCCTAATTGCGATTGATTTCTGCTGAACTGTGCCCTAATTGCGTTTGATATCTGCTGAAAATGTGGCCCTAATTGCGATTGATTTCTGCTGAACTGTGCCCTAATTGCGTTTGATATCTGCTGAAAATGTGGCCCTAATTGCGTTTGATTTCTGCTGAACTGTGCCCTAATTGCGTTTGATATCTGCTGAAAATGTGGCCCTAATTGCGATTGATTTCTGCTGAACTGTGCCCTAATTGCGTTTGATATCTGCTGAAAATGTGGCCCTAATTGCGTTTGATTTCTGCTGAACTGTGCCCTAATTGCGATTGATTTCTACTGAACTGTGCCCTAATTGCGTTTGATATCTGCTGAAAATGTGGCCCTAATTGCGTTTGATTTCTGCTGAACTGTGCCCTAATTACGTTTGATTTCTGCTGAAAATGTGGCCCTAATTGCGTTTGATTTCTGCTGAACTGTGCCCTAATTGCGATTGATTTCTGCTGAACTGTGCCCTAATTGCGTTTGATTTCTGCTGAAAATGTGCCCTAATTGCGTTTGATTTCGGCTGAAAATGTGCCCTAATTGCGTTTGATTTCTGCTGAACTGTGCCCTAATTGCGTTTGATATCTGCTGAAAATGTGGCCCTAATTGCGATTGATTTCTGCTGAACTGTGCCCTAATTGCGTTTGATATCTGCTGAAAATGTGGCCCTAATTGCGATTGATTTCTGCTGAACTGTGCCCTAATTGCGTTTGATATCTGCTGAAAATGTGGCCCTAATTGCGATTGATTTCTGCTGAACTGTGCCCTAATTACGTTTGATATCTGCTGAAAATGTGGCCCTAATTGCGATTGATTTCTGCTGAACTGTGCCCTAATTGCGTTTGATTTCTGCTGAACTGTGCCCTAATTGCGTTTGATATCTGCTGAAAATGTGGCCCTAATTGCGTTTGATTTCTGCTGAACTGTGCCCTAATTACGTTTGATTTCTGCTGAAAATGTGGCACTAATTGCGTTTGATTTCTGCTGAACTGTGCCCTAATTGCGATTGATTTCTGCTGAACTGTGCCCTAATTGCGTTTGATTTCTGCTGAAAATGTGGCACTAATTGCGTTTGATTTCTGCTGAACTGTGCCCTAATTGCGATTGATTTCTGCTGAACTGTGCCCTAATTGCGTTTGATTTCTGCTGAAAATGTGCCCTAATTGCGTTTGATTTCGGCTGAAAATGTGCCCTAATTGCGTTTGATTTCTGCTGAAAATGTGCCCTAATTGCGTTTGATTTCTGCTGAAATGTGGCCCAAATTGCGTTTTTATTTTCTGGTGTCTGGGGTAACTGTTGCTGCATTTATTATTTAATGGTCATATTTGGCTATATTTGCTGTGCTACGGTTAAGCTTCGCCCATACAATGTCATGGCCACGCCCATCTTTCGGCGCGCTACGCGCGCCTCAATCACCCCCACATCCATTTTTCCCCCGCAAACAGCCCCGCCCCAATCCGCCCTCCTGCTCCACCCACATGTCATGTCCACGCCCACTTATGCAGGATAACCACACCCATTTTTTGCCACGGCGCGCTTTGCGCGCCGCAGGATAGGGCCTCTTGCTACAGTCCGCATGGGGCCACAAAAACCTTAGCTGCACCCCTGGTTCCCGACGTGTGGAGGTGACGCCGATTGCGGTGGGTATTTGCGGCGATTTGTCGTTACTCGTCAATGTTCCGCTGTTTCTGGTACCAGCGGTCTGGCAGAGACCGCTGGTTCTTAACCTCCTGCCGCCCGCGTCACACCAGTAGGCGTGGCCGCGGCGGCAGCCCCAGGACCGCCTAACGCCAATTGGCGTAAAGTCCTGGGGCTCTGTTTAGCATGAGATCGCGCGCATGGTGCGTGCGCATCTCATGCTCGGAGGGCGGAGCTCCGCCCCGCCTTCAGTCTCCGAGCGGCTATTGCCGCTCGGGAGACTGTTAGACGGCGTAATCGCCGTCTATTTACACGGCGCAGCGCTGCGATGAGCAGCAGCGCTGCACTGGGGACAGCCGTGTGACACGGCTGTCCCCATGGGGGACAAGAGAGCGATCGGCTCTCATAGGCAGAAGCCTATGACAGCCGATCGCCATAATTGGCTGGCTGTGGGGAGGGAGGGAGGGAGGGAAGGGTCTTAAAGAAACAGGGGTTTTTAAACTAAAAAGACAAACAATAATATTTATTTTAAAAAAAATAAACATGGGGGGAGCGATCAGACCCCACCAACAGAGAGCTCTGTTGGTGGGGAGAAAAGGGGGGGGGGGGGATCACTTGTGTGCTGAGTTGTGCAGCCCTGCAGCGAGGCCTTAAAGCTGCAGTGGCCAATTTTGCTAAAAATGGCCTGGTCACTAGGGGGGTTTAGCCCTGCAGTCCTCAAGTGGTTAAAGAAACTCTGAAGTCTCAAAAAAAACGATCTTCTTTTTATTTAATAAAAGTGTTTAACATAATAACCCTACCTAAACCACCGCATCCCCGCCGCTCTAATCCGTTCCGTGTGAGGCAGAGCTATGAGCCGCAGCTCTGCCTCACATGCGACTGTCAGCGGCGGATCTCCGCCTCTCCTCCTCCCCTCTCAGTCTTCCTTCACTGAGAGGGGCGGGGGAGAGGCGGAGATCCGCTGCTGACAGACGCGTGTGAGGCAGGGCTGCAGCTCATAGCCCTGCCTCACACGGAAGCGCACAGGGCAGCAAAATCCAGCAAAATCCATGACCAAGAAAGTCGTGGATTTTGTGGGGGAGAGGGGGGGGGGGGGGGGGGGGGGGGAAGGGGGGATTTAGATAGTTTACAGCGTTGGGAATCCGGCGGTTTAGTTATTATGTTAAACACTTTTATTCAATAGAAAGATGCTTTTTTGACACTTCAGTGTCTCTTTAAGTGGTTAAAGGAGTCATCAATTAAATTATGCTACACCCAGTACTACTTACCCGGGGCTTCCTCCAACCCCAGGCAGCCGTTATGTCCCTTGCTGCATCTCCACTGGTCTCTGTTCCCCAATGGTGCGCAGGACGACCTCCAGGTCATCCTCTACTGCGCCTGTGCGAGCACCGCTGTCAATCACCTCCACCTGGTCCGGAACGTACTGCGCAGCAGCTGTCAGGGCCTGAAGGGAGCCCTGGGTAAGTAGTACTAAGGGTAGTATAATTTAATTGATGACGCCTTTAAATTGATATACAGTGGTTTGCAAAAGTATTCGGACCCCTTGAAGTTTTCCACATTTTGTCATATTACTGCCACAAACATGAATCAATTTTATTGGAATTCCACGTGAAAGACCAATACAAAGTGCTGTACATGTGAGAAGTGGAACAAAAATCATACATCATTCCAAACATTTTTTACAAATCAATAACTGCAAAGTGGGGTGTGCGTAATTATTCGGCCCCCTGAGTCAATACTTTGTAGAACCACCTTTTGCTGCAATTACAGCTGCCAGTCTTTTAGGGTATGTCTCTACCAGCTTTGCACATCTACAGACTGAAATCCTTGCCCATTCTTCTTTGCAAAACAGCTCCAGCTCAGTCAGATTAGATGGACAGCGTTTGTGAACAGCAGTTTTTTAAATCTTGCCACAGATTCTCGATTGGATTTAGATCTGGACTTTGACTGGGCCATTCTAATGGATAAGTTTTGTTTTAAACCATTCCATTGTTGCCCTGGCTTTATGTTTAGGGTCGTTGTCCTGCTGGAAAGTGAACCTCCGCCCCAGTCTCAAGTCTTTTGCAGACTCCAAGAGGTTTTTCTTCCAAGATTGCCCTGTAATTGGCTCCATCTATCTTCCCATCAACTCTGACCAGCTTTCCTGTCCCTGCTTAAGAGATGCAACCCCCAAGCATGATGCTGCCACCACCATATATGACAGTGGGGATGGTGTGTTCAGAGTGATGTGCAGTGTTAGTTTTCCGCCACACATAGCGTTTTGTATTTTGGCCAAAAAGTTCCATTTTGGTCTCATCTGACCAGAGCACCTTCTTCCACGTGTTTGCTGTGTTCCCCATGGCTCGTGGCAAACTGCAAACGGGACTTTTTATGCTTTTCTTTTAACAATGGCTTTTTTCTTGCCACTCTTCCATAAAGGCCAACTTTGCACAGTGCACGACTAACAGTTGTCCTATGGACAGATTGCCCCACCTGAGCTGTAGATCTCTGCAGCTCGTCCAGAGTCACCATGGGCCTCTTGACTGCATTTCTGATCAGCGCTCTCCTTGTTTGGCCTGTGAGATTAGGTGGACGGCCTTGTCTTGGTAGGTTTACAGTTGTGCCATACTCCTTTCATTTCTGAATGATCACTTGAACAGTGCTCTGTGGGATGTTCAAGGCTTTGGAAATCTTTTTGTAGCCTTAGCCTGCTTTAAATTTCTCAATAACTGTATCCCTGACCTGTCTGGTGTGTTCTTTGGACTTCATGGTGTTGTTGCTCCCAATATTCTCTTAGACAATCTCTGAGGCCGTCACAGAGCAGCTGTATTTGTACTGACCTTAGATTACACACAGGTGCACTCTATTTAGTCATTAGCACTCATCAGGCAATGTCTATGGGCAACTGACTACACTCAGACCAAAGGGGGCTGAATAATTACGCACACCCCACTTTGCAGTTATTTATTTGTAAAAAAATGTTTGGAATCATGTATGATTTTTGTTCCACTTCTCAAGTGTACACCACTTTGTATTGGTCTTTCACGTGGAATTCCAATAAAATTGATTCATGTTTGTGGCAGTAATATGACAAAATGTGGAAAACTTCAAGGGGGCCGAATACTTTTGCAAACCACTGTATTTGTTAACATGAAGAAAATCTAGTGATGATAGAAAGGAACAGTGTGGTTTGAACAATAAAATATCTGTAGACTGTAGCTTATGAATTTTTAGTGATGTGCGTGACTAGGGGTGTGGCTGGGTATGATTAGAGGTGGGGCAGGGGCGTGTCTTAAAGTGTCCCTCTTTCTCATCTCAAAAAGTTGGTAGGTATGTGCCCCACATGCTATAACGCCGGCAACCACAGGGGGCATCAATGAGGAAATACAACACAGACACTCAGGGGATGACGTGATGGTTATGTATAAATGCAGGAGGGGGGCACATAAACATTTGGGGGTTGGTGCAGTCTAGCCAGGCAGGCTCCTCTGTCCTGATCCCGCCCCCAGGAGTGGGCTGTGCTTGCGCAGTACTACTGCACAGGCACAGAACGCTCCAGGCAACGTGAACGAGACGGCGCCGGGCCGTGCATGCCCAGTTGACCCCGGACCGGAGAACTTTCTAACTTCCTAAACTAGCACTGGATGGCGATCCGTCCTCTTCAATTCCTCTCATAGGCATCAGCTTAAGAGAGGGCTTTTCTCCCCTGCCACTCTAAGGGACAGCCGAGTGCCCCTTGTACAGCGCTGCACTAGATAGCAGTGCTGTATGAATGTAACCAAAGGGGATTTCTTTCCTTTTCATTTACTAATGGCGGAGCTCCGTGAATCAGCAGGGAACAAACGCGCATGCGTTCCCTGCTAAACTACAGCTCCAGGACTTGACGCCAATCTGCGTTAGGCGGTCCTGGGGCTGCCACTTTCCCGACGCCTATCGGCGTTAGGTGGTCGGGAAGGGGTTAATGTAAGGTCTGAGCAGAATAAAAAAAGAAAATCTACTTACCTGGGGCTTCCTCCAGCTCTTGGCAGCCATCCTGTGCCATCGCCGCAGCTCTGCTCACCGCTGGTGGTCCTGGGTCCCCTCTGTTACAGATGCCAACCTCGCCACGTCGGCATCTTCTGCTCCTGTGCGAGTGCTGCGCCGTGGGCTGGATTGTTCTGCTCAAGTGCAATAATTCTGTGTCTACGCAGAATGCTCCAGGCGCGCTCACGCATGTGTAGTAAATGCCGGTCGGCATCTGCAACAAAGTGGACCCCGGGCCACTGGCTGTGAGTGGAGCTGCGGCGAGGGCACAGGACGGCTGCCAGGGGCTGGAGGAAGCCCCAGGTAAGTAGATTTTCCTTTTTTTTTTAACAACCCGGGTCTTCCCTTTAAGGATTCTTAATTTTTGTGTGTGCCATTTTGTAGATTTTTTGTCCTCATTGTGTTTTACCCTTTGTCCACTAGATGGCGACCTATTGTTTTATGATGTTCTGTATCATAGGAGTGCTGCTATTTTGAATCTGGTTTCAAAGGAATTTGAATCCACTATTATTGTAATTAGAAAGGTGGACACACATACTGTCAACTTTCCAGCCCATCAACCATCCAATTAATTATTATCAAATCGTATGAAAAGCAGTGTCACCAATAGCATGCGGGATCCACTAATTTTAGGATGAAATTGGCCGAATGTATTGATCGATCGTACATGCTGGCTGCTGGGAAATCTTGGGCTAATGTGCTTGATCAGGAGCTTAGATGTAACGGCGTGTGACAATCGTGGATGACGAAAACTGTTCCAGAACCCTGAATGTCTTTTTAAATAAAAATGTATGGGTTTGTTCTTCTCATACATGTGATCAGACACATACCTTTACTTTGTACATCTGTTGCCCCATTCATCAGTTATTTCCGACACCTCCCTGACACTAATGGCTGACCCCTGACCCTTCTTACTCTCACTCCTCAGTTAGCAGAGGCCTCTGGACTTGGGGGAGCCTAAAATACTGGCGCATGCAGAGGCTGAGTGATTTCTGTACTGACAGCAGCAAACTGTCAGCCGATTTTAATTATCTCCCTATTGATTGAAATTGCTTTTTTTTCTTTAACGATATTAATTTAGAAATGATTTAGTTAGAGGTACCAGCATCGACTAGCAATGTGAATCACTGCGGAATGTTTTTCTTTCTTCAGCTAACTGAGCAGGAACATCAAATTACCTCCCAGAATGCTCTTGGGCAGAATGCTGTGTGAAATCGAAGCCTAAGCTATGCGTCACTAAAGGGTGGGGCTACACATCACTGGAGGGAAGGGCTACACATCATCACTGAAGGGTGGAGCTACTAGTCACTGAACAGTGGGGCTACACATCAATGGAGGGAGTGGCTAAACATCACCGAAGGGTGTGGCTACACATCACTGGAGGGTGTGGCTACATGTCATTGGATGGTGGGGCTAAACATCACTGGAGGGTGTGGCTACACGTCATTGGATGGTGGGGCTAAACATCACTGGAGGGTGTGGCTACACCTCACTGGAGGGGAGGGCTACATGTCACTGGACGATGGGGCTACACATCACTGGAGGGTGTGGCTACATGTCACTGGAGGGAGGGGTTACATGTCACTGGATGATGGGGCTACACATCACTGTAGGGTGTGGCTACATGTCACTGGAGGGAGGGGCTACATGTCACTGGACGATGGGGCTACACATCACTGGAGGGTGTGGCTACATGTCACTGGAGGGAGGGGCTACATGTCACTGGATGATGGGGCTACACATCACTGGAGGGTGTGGCTACATGTCACTGGAGGGTGTGGCTACTTGTCACTGGAGGGGAGGGCTACATGTCACTGGAGGGAGGGGCTATATGTCACTGGATGATGGGGCTACACCTCACTGGAGGGTGTGGCTACATGTCACTGGAGGGGAGGGCTACACGTCACTGGAGGGGAGGGCTACATGTTACTGGAGGGGAGGGCTACACGTCACTGGAGGGGAGGGCTACATGTCACTGGATGATGGGGCTACACATTACTGGAGGGTGTGGCTACATGTCACTGGACGGAGGGGCTACACGTCACTGGAGGGTGTGGCTACATGTCACTGGAGGGTGGGGTTGCATACCAATATGCAGATAAAAGACACATATTGGCTACTGAAACCAGGATAATTAAGGTAAAAATGAGTATCCCTAATAATCTAATAATATATTTCATTACGGTTCATCTATAAACAAAACATGGGAGATCTGGTCTGATATGTGATAATAATCTTGGACATTTTGTATTTATATTTGATTTATGGCTGCCAGGCCTCACAACTTCTGCTATTGCAAGAAATGTGAAAAGTTATTTTTATTTATTTATTTATTTTGGTTTTGATAATACACTTGGCACAATAGTTTGCTGCAAATGAATGAGGCACTGCAGGGACATACAGTATAGTAGATTGTCGTAAATTATTCAGAATGCAGAAACCAGTCATTTCCCTGATTTCAGCATCAGAATCACTTCCTATATCTATGTATTTCTGTATATTGGTGTGTAGCCCCGCCCTCTCAGCGATGTTTAGCCTAGGCTGTTTAACTATGGAAAATTCTCCTCCGGCATTCTGGGAAACCAGGCATTATTTTCGCTGCCTCCAGAATTCTCTGAAACAAAATAATCCACAGAGCTGCACCTGGCAGGACTGAAGGCGGCGCCGTCTGTGATTTCAGAAAGTAAATCGGGGAGAGGAAAGATTTTACAGTGGGCAAAATAATTTAAAAAATGTATATTGAAAAAAAAAGGAATTTTATTCATTACGTTTTTTTCCACTGTAGTTCCTCTTAAAGTCAATGGGAAGCCAAAAAATCGGATACTCACCTATGGAGAGGGAAGGCTCTGGGCCTTCCCGCTGCTCTCTTGGCCCCCTTGTTCCAGCACTGGCTCCTCCGTTAGCAGCATCCCACCAATCGGTCGAATGCTGCTCTCTACCGGCACAGAAGACTTCGGAAGTCATCAGGACCCCAGGTCATCGGAAGCTCCCAAAGACGAGCGGCTCCGTCCTGGCACCCTCTCTCGTGCACTCATGCATGCGCAGTACAGAGCCGCCCGCGTTCAGGTGCACTTGGGCTCCTGAAGATTTCCGAAGCCTCCAGCGGTGGGGGTTTCAAACAAAGGAGCCAGCGCTGGAGCGCGGGGACCGTAGGAGGAGCGGGAAGGCTCTATAGGACTTAGAGCCTTTCATTAGGTGAATATCTGTTTTTTTGTTTTTTTATGTCCATCCCTCTCCCTAGGTGAGTATCTATTTTTTTTTTGGGGGGGGGGGGGGGGGGGGTTTGGCCTTCCCTCTCATTAGGTGAGTATCTGTTTTTAGGGCCCTTTTCCACTAGCAATCACAAATCACAAATGCCAGCGATTGCGATTTTCAGTTATGCGATTGCGATTTTTCATTTGCATTGCATTATCACTCTTAAAATCTCTCCGGAAAGCGATTGCGATTTCCAAATCGAATCACTATAGTGGAAAATACTTCTCATGCTTTCTATGACAAAGTAGCAACCCTAGCGATTTAAAAATCACTAGCGATTTGCGATTTTGCGATTCAGCTGTGTAGTGGGAAAAGGCCCTTATGTTTGGCCTTCCCAGTCCTTAACCTCCCTGGCGGTTTATTTATTTTGCCAGGGAGGCTGCAATGTGGTTTTTTTTTAATTAAAAAAAAAATATTTCATGCAGCCAACTGAAAGTTGGCTGCATGAAAGCCCACTAGAGGGCGCTTCGGAAGCGTACTTTCGATCACCTCCGGCAATCGAAAGTAACAAGATAGGCCGCAATGAGCGGCCTATCTTGTTTCGCTTTCCTCGTCGCCATGGCGACGAGCGGAGTGACGTCATGGACGTCAGTCGACGTCCTGACGTCAGAGCCGCCCGATCCAGCCCCTAGCGCCGGCCGGAACTGTTTGTTCCGGCTGCGCTGGGCTCGGGCGGCTGGGGGGACCCTCTTTCGCCGCTGCACGCGGCGGATCGCCGCGGAGCGGCGGCGATCGGGCAGCACACGCGGCTGGCAAAGTGCCGGCTGCGTGTGCTGCTTTTTTCAGAAAGTAAATCGGCCCAGCAGGGCCTGAGCGGCGACCTCCGGCGGCATACCCCGAGCTCAGCTCGGGATTACCGCCAAGGAGGTTAAAGCAGATCTGAGATGAAAAACTAACTATAACAAGTAACTTGTCTATACATCTTATCTAAAGTTTAGATAGTTTACACAGCATATCTAGCTGCAAGCAGCTTTAGTAGAATATGATTATTTATTCCTGTGATACAATGACAGCAGCCATGTTGTTTGTAAACATTACACAGAGGCAGGCTTATCTGTATCTTGAGCACTCAGCCTGTGAAAAAAACCTAATCCCCCCTCCTCCCTCCTCTCTTCTGAAATCTCTGGCTAGTAACACCTTCCCCTCCTCCTGCCCAGACTGAGCTCCCATGAGCCCTTGCTACTGCCAAGCCTCTCTGAAAACCTATGGGCGTGGCTTGTTTAGTTTATAGGGAATTAGAGTATTTAAAACAAAAACAAAAAAGTATTTGGCTTGAGGAATGCCCTATAAACAATATAGGAACTGTCGTGAAAATCTTAAAATTTAAAACACATACAAATAAGAAGTACATTTCTTCCAGAGTAAAACGGGCCATAAATTACTTTTCTCCTATGTTGCTGTCACTTACAGTAGGTAGTAGAAATCTGACATTATCGACAGGTCTTGGGTTAGTCCATCTCTTCATGGGGGATTCGCAGCATGGCCTTTATTCTTTATAAAGACATTCTCTGAAAAAGATTTATACAAAGATGCTGGCCAGCCTCCCTGCTCGCCGCACACTTTTTTGGCAGTTGGACAGAGCAACTGTCATTCATTAAAGAGAATCTGTACTCTAATATTCTTACACTAAAAAGCATACCATTCTATTCCTTATTTTCTTCTGTGCCCCTCTGTGCTGTTTCTGCCACTCTCTGCTGCAATCCTGGCTTGTAATTAACAGTTTTAGGCAGTGTTTACAAACAAACTAACCAGCTTGTGATAGGCTCACATAAACAGAGTGTGTGAGTCATACAGAGTGTGCAGGGGGCCTGCAGAGGGTGTGTATCCCTTCTAACCAATCACAAGCAGCCCTGCACATTCCACACATTCAAGCATTAGCCCGACAGACAGGACAGAGGAAAGCAAATAAGATTAATTACAGAGACAGTGCAATTAGGAAAAGCTGCAGTAAGCCAGAGCACATTAGAACAGGCATAGGAACTTATAGGATAGAAGAACTAAGGCTGAAAAATTTGTTACAGAGTCTCTTAAAGTGCTTTTAAAAATAAAGAAAACCCTGAGAACCACCCATGAGAAGATAGGGTAGTCCAAAATCTGTCGGTAATGTCAGATTTCTACCACTTACTGTAAATGACAGCAACATAGGAGAACATAGGAGAAAATAAATTGATGGCTCATTTTACTCTGGAAGAAACTCTGGAAGAAACATACTTCTTTGAATATGTTTACATGTATTTTAAATTTTGAGATTTTAGCGACAGAGGTCTATTAGGTGAGTATCTGTGTTTTGTTTTTGTTTTGTTTTTGGCTTGCCATTAGCTATAAAGTGGTAAACTGGTAAAGGAATCAGTAGGTCCCCTCCTCCAGTACAGGGTTATTTACTGCCATCAAAGAAAGAACAGTGTGGACTTGAGAGCGGATGCTATTTGCCGGGAAGCGTTTAGATTTCCTACCAAACATTTCAGTCAATTCCTCCTGCATGTTGTGTACTTGTTAATATTCTAAGTTGCTGGGAATGGATTGCATTTATGGGATAGAGATGTACATTTACTAGAATCATCGCTACCTTTCATTCTTTGAACATCAGCATTTTAAATCTCATAATTAAAACAGGAATTCATACGATTCAGTTCTCATATGTGGAGCAGGGAATTGTGCATTCGCAGAACGCGTAGATTTCTCATCATTTTGTCCACTTTTCCTGAGTAGGCAGAAAAGCGCTGTTAGGTTTTTACAGTATACGAAGATGTGCTATGGAATTATGCAGATTGAGATAGATTGATCTGATAAATAAGTCATGAATTGTTGTAGAGTATAACTTAAAGGGATACTGTAGAGGGGTCGGGGGAAAATGAGTTGAAGTTACCTGGGGCCTCTAATGGTCCCCACAGACATCCTGTGCCCGCGCAGCCACTTACCGATGCTCCGGCCCCGCCTCCGGTTCACTTCTAGAATTTCAGACTTTAAAGTCTGAAAACCACTGTGTCTGCGTTGCTGTGTCCTTGTTCCCGCTGATGTCACCAGGAGCGTATTGCGCAGACACAGACCATACTGGGCCTGCGCTGTGCGCTCCTGGTGACATCAGCGGGATCGAGGACACAGCAACGCAGGCACAGTGGTTTTGTGACTTTAAAGTCTGAAATTCCAGAAGTGAACCGGAGGCGGGGCCGGAGCATCGGGGAGTGGCTGCACTGGCACAGGATGTCTGCGGGGGACCATTAGAAGCCCCGGGTAAGTTCAACTCATTTTCCCCCACCCCCCCCCTACAGTATCCCTTTAATGAAAAAAAATATAACATAACAATGTTCCTCATATTCACTCTTTAACCAGATCCTGTCATCTCCAGCTCAAAAACATCTCGCTTCTGGCTTTTTATCATCCAGGACACTACTAAAATGTTAGTGCATGCTTTTATAATATCTTGTCTGGATTGTAATATACTACTTTGTGGACTACTAACTACCAGCTTGGCACCCCTCCAATCTGCACAGAAAGCTGCTTGACTCGTGAATCTTTCTTCTCACTCCTCTTCTGCTGCTCCTCTCTGTCATGCTCTTCATTGGCTACCAACAACCAAAGGATGCACTTTAACCGGATCCTGACCGACGCAGTACGAATCTACATCCAGCAGGTGGTGCTGCACCCCTGACTGGACGTAGACTCTACGTCGCATTGACCACGCGTACCCGTCGTTTACCGCCACTCTCGCCTCTCTATCCCCGCCGCAATTTGCTCGCTCTGCCGTCTCTATGACGGCAAAGATGTGTGAGCCGGTCAGGGGCTGTTTTCATTGGCTCCTGGCCCTATCATCACTGTAAGCCAATCCCATTGGCTTACATTGATTGACAATGAAAGTGGCTCCTGCCCGGCTCACAGTGCTCTGCCGTCATAGAGACGCCGTTTTACCGTACCAGCAGCCTCTGGTCATTAAGGGGGCAGAGGCTGCTGGTACCAAAGTGGTTAAACTTTTAACCCTAACCTCTCTCCACAATCTCTCTCCCGGGTCTCCCCTGTATCTCTCCCCAATAGATCTGCACAGGATCTATCCTCCCCTTCACATTTACATATACAAGATTTCTCATGTGCCTCACCCCTCCTCTGGAAATCACTTATTAGTTGATGGTCCGACGTTGCCTGTGGGTAAGGAGGAGGAGTGTCCCCCACAGCCCCCGGGCCCCCCAGTGGCTGCGGAGGTCGCAGGGCTATTGTTATGTCCCTGGCCCAATCCTCTTTATCGCTCAGATATTTATTTTGTTTGAGGCTACGTTTCCACTGTAGCGTGATATTTTTGCCTGCAAAATAATCGTATAAGATTTTTCTGCTTGGTGAATGCATGTAATTGTTTACGCATTAGTTAAATATAAAATAATCTGCCTAGTAACAGCTTAGTCATGACTGCTGACAACTTCCTGGAACCATGGATCTAATGCGAATTTTCGGGCAAATAACGCAAAAATTCGCATTGCCTATACAAAGCATTGTAGCGAATCATACGCGATGTCCGAAAAATGATGCAGGACCTCAGATTTTTTTCACGTGTACGAAAATTCGCATTGAATGGAAACAGCGCCGTTCACTTCCAATAGTTGCCAAATCAATGCGAATTTTCTGAGAGAAAAATCTGACACAAAACGCACAAGTGGAAAGCAGGCCTTACAGTTTTTCATTCTTTCTGAAGTCGATCAATTTCCTTTTTAAGATTATTGTTCAACTATTCTAATTTGTTCTGTTTTTTTATGGAAGCCTAATGCTGGGAATACACCATTAGATTTTGTGCTAGATAGATGGTTCGATAGATCATTTCCGACATGTTCGATCGTTTTCCTGATCGATTTCTCACAGAAGTGAATGGAAATTGATAAGAAAAGATAAGAAAATCAATCGGCAATAAGATCGGACAGTAAATCGACTGAGAAATCTCATCGTGTATTCCCAGCATAATGTCTAGTACAGACCAGGCAATTTTCTGTTCGATTTTTCTGTAATGCTGGGCATACACAATCTATCGAGACATCTAAAGGGCTCAGAATTGAGCCATGTATTCCCAGCATACATTTTTCTGATTATTCTGTTTTTCTGTTATGCAGGGAATACACATTATGAGAAATCGAGCAGAACAGAATCGAGCGGAGAATCGGACATGTCGGAATTTTATCATCGAAGGCATCTATCGGAATAATTCGACGCAAAAAACGTAACTTGTATTCCCAGCATAAGATTATTTTCGGTAGAGACTGGTGATTATCTCTGCTGCATTGTCTTCTGGTGATCTCCTGCTGAGTAGAACAATGCCTAATTGCTCGGCAGATAGGTGGTAAGATAGAAAATATCCGACATGTTGGAAATTATCTATCTGGCAGGTAAATCTAAAGGGGCCCATACAATTTTCCCACCGATATACAACAGATTAGATCACTGTGATCGAATCTGTTGTGAAATCGTTGTGCAAACGCTGACCGAACGATCGATTTCCGTTCGAAATCGATCGTTCCCGTCGATCCGTCCATGCGGAAGATTTCGCTCGATTGCCGGCGGGTCGGGAGTGCGTCGATAGCGGCGTTCGAATGTCCGACGACCAACGCTAGCGGCAATACATTACCTGATCCGGCCGGGCTCCGAGTCTGGCAGGCTTCACTTCTTCCTGTCCCGAGAGGAAGTTTAAACAGTAGAGCGCCCTCTACTGTTTAAACTTCCCCGGACAGGAAGCACAGTGAAGCTGCAGCCCTGGAGACCAGCGTGGAGAAGAAGACAGCGGAGACTGGGGGACTCACACCGGCCGGATCAGGTAATGTATGGGGGGGGGCAGCTCCACAAATTGTGATCGGTTTCAGGCTGAAATCGATTCACAATCTGTTTGCAGTAAAGGCAGCCACACGATCCCTCTCTGATAAGATTCGATCAGAGAGGGATCTATCTGTTGGTTGATCTGATGGCAAATCGACCAGTGTATGGCTACCTTAACAGAAAATCTAAAGCCCAATCTGCACGATACGATTCTTTGTGCGATTCAATAACGATTCTATTTACAATCCGATTAAATCCAACATGTCCGATCGGGATTCGATTCAATTTGATTTGCCATTGTTTTGCAATGGTAAATCGAATTGAATCAAATTGAATCCCAATCGGACATGTCGGATTTAATCGGATCGTAAATAGAATCGTAACCGAATCGCACAAAGAATCGTATCGTGCAGATTGGGCTTAATGCTGGGAATACACGGTTTGTTTCTGTCGCTTGATTCTTCTTGCCGCTCGATTCTGCAGTCGATTCTATTTTCTTCTGCTCATTTTTTCTTCTCTTTTTCCATTCACTTTCATCAGAAATCGAGCGGCGAAAGGATGGAAAGGGAGATCGGACATGTCGGAATCTATCTATCGAACCATCTAATCACCTCAGAAACGCACCGTGTATTCCCAGCATAACAGAAAATTGTATGGTGTGTACCTAGCACAATACAGCACTTCTCTTTTCGATCCACGCTAATTGTATCTTCCCTTCTACTACAGAAATTTAATAAGATTTTACAATCAAGATTGCACTGTCAATGTTGATTGTACTATTGACCTTTACAAATCTCCCCGATTTCTCACACACATAAATTAACGACACTAGAGAAGGCCACGGAACTCACACCTCTGGTGAGATGGTTTCCACTGGCATTACCTCATCACAAGCGGACAAAGGGACCATTAATTAGGCCAGGAATTTCCGCACAGTCAGATTAAAAAGTCCCAGAAATAATTCCAGTATCTGACATTGGTTCAGCCATCTTCTCAGATGACCCAAATCTCCTAAAGAGACTCTGTAACAAAATGTTCAGCCTTATTTCTTCTATCCTATACTGTAAGTTCCTATACCTGTTCTAATGTGCTCTGTCTTACTGCAGGCTTTCCTAGTTGCACAGTGGCTGTGTTATCTCTGTTATATAATCTTCTTTCCTCTGCCGGCTTTGTCAGGCTCAGGCACTCAGGCAGGAATGTGCAGCTCTGCTTGTGATAGGATAGAAGCTATACACACCCTCTCCAGGCCCCCTGCAGGCTCTGCATGAGTCACAAACTGAGCTCCTCTCAGCCTATCACACTCTGGTTAGCAACCATGTCTTGTTTGTAAACACTGCCTAAAACTGGCAATTACAAGCCAGGATTGCAGCAGGGAGTGGCAGAAACAGCACAGAGGGGCCCAGGAGAACATAAGGAATAGAATGGTATGCTTTTTATTGTAAGAATTTTACAGTACAGATTCTCTTTAAAGGGAACCTGAACCAAGTATAATTATTTAAAATAAACACACGATGTTCCTGCAAATTAATATTACATAGTTACCTTGCCATCAGTTCCTCTCAGAAGCTCACCATTTTCCTCTTACAAGGATTCCTTCCAGTTCTGACAAGATTTTGTCAGAACTGGAATGTATCAGTTGCCATCAGTTATACATCAGTTGCTGTCAGTTATAACTGAAAGAACAAATGATGTGCAAGGTAATATCCACGTTTCCCTATGGCTGAAGTAGGCAATATTACAGTTTAACAGTGTGCTGACCAGGGAGCTGTTATGGGGTAATCGCCATTTTCAAAATGTAGGACGGAGAATTCCATTGATCACAGTGGACAAACAGGACGCAGGAGAGGAAAAAAAGATCGACGAGCAGATTATATGGGAACTAAGTATGACGCGTGTATGTTTATTTTGATTTTTCATTTTCAGTTCAGGTTCTCTTTAAAGGGAGGGAGAGTGAGGAAAATTATTTAAAATAAACACATGACATAGCTGCAAATGAATATTACATACTAACCTCACTGTCAGTTCCTCTCAGAAGCTCACCATTTTTTTCTTACAGTGATCCCTTCCTGTTCTGACAAGATTTTGTCAGAACTGAAATATACCAGTTGCTGTCAGTTATGTATCAGCAGCTGTCAGTTACAACTGAATGTGCAAGGTAATGTCCATGTTTCCCTATGCTGTGTGTCCCAAAGTGAGCAGAAACATCCGGGCCCATATGCAATCAACCTTTTCACCTGAGTTCTCTTCTAGGTCTAGGAGATAATTTTAACCTCTTTAAACTAAATGTTCAGCATTTTACAATTTTACAATTGAAAAATACCCAAAAGTTGGTGGGAAAAGTGTTACCAAAATTATTCTGAGTATTTTCTTGCTTGCTGGTGGCTTAAAAGACATTTTATGACAAGTTGTATCACCTAGGAGAAAACTCATGAGAAAAATGGAATTGCATATGGGCCCAGGGCATTTCACTTTTTCTCCTGAATTTTCTCCAAAGAGATAATTTTTCAACTTCTTTTTAAAGGGACACTTAAGCCAGGGGAAAAAAATTAATTTTACTCACCTGGGACTTCTACCAGCCCCCTGCAGCAGTCCTGTGCCCTCGCAGCCCCTCACTAATCCTCTGGTCCCCCGCTGCCAGCTAGTTTCGTTTTTGCCGATAGGCCCGTCAGGACTAGCTTTTTCTGCATTCCCGACTGTAATTACAAAAATGTACAAAATACGCGTTGCCGCATTACGCACGCATAGATATGCGGCAACGCGTATTTTTGTACGCGTTGCGTCCCGCAATAGCGCTAATTACAGTCAGGAATGCGGAAAAAGCTACGCATGGCCAGTCGTGACGGGCCTGTCGGCAAAAACGAAACTAGCTGGCAGCGGGGGACCAGAGGATGAGTGAGTGGCTGTGAGGGCACAGGACTGCTGCAGGGGGCTGGTAGAAGCCCCAGGTGAGTAAAACTCATTTTTTTTTCTGGCTTAAAGGTTCACTTTAAAATGACTTTTCAACAATTCAAAAAGTACCGAAAAGTAGGTGAAAAAGTACTGTCAAAATGATTTTGAATATTTTCTTACTTGCTTATAGCTTTAACCCTCCTGGCGGTCTAATAATTTGCGCCAGGGGGCAGCGCAGCAGTTTTTTGTTGTTGTTTTTTTTTTTAAATCATGTAGCGAGCCCAGGGCTGCTCAGCGACACCCCCCCCGCGGCCACTTCGATCGCCTGCGGCGATCTCCGATAAGGAAATCCCGTTCAAAGAACGCCAGTGACGTTGTGACGTCATTGGGAGTCCCAATCCACCCCTCAGCGCTGCCTGGCACTAATTGGCCAGGCAGCGCACGGGGTCTGCAGGGGGGGGGGGGCGGCGTGGCGCGACGGATAGCGGCGATCGAGCGCGGGGCCGCGGCGATTGGTATGCTGACGCAGCTAGCAAAGTGCTAGCTGCGTGCAGCAAAAAAAAAATTAAGCAAATCGGCCCAGCAGGGCCTGAGAAAACCTCCGGGGTTACCGCCAGGAAGGTTAAAAGCATCTTATTAACAAGGTATGAATATATCACCTAGGAGAAAACTCTGGAGAAATTGTTAATTGCATATGGCCCTTGGTCCCACAGAGCGCACTGGGAGGAGAATTCTGCTTAACTAAACAGCCTAGGCTGTGACGTCATCATGGGCATGGCATGTGAAAGGAAGGTAGGTTGATACTGTGCTGTGTGATCTGGTCTTTCTTGTATTCCTGTATTGTCATATTGCTGTATGTCACCCCTAAATATTGTCTGTAACCTAAACTAATGTCCAGCGCTGCGTAATATGTTGGCGCTTTATAAATACAATAAATAAATAATTTTTTTTTTTTTTTTTTTTTTTTTAGCTTGTCTTGGCTCCTGTTGCATGCAACAGGAGTCCCGGTCAGCAAGGCTATTTGCCCCGTGCACGGAAAAAGCGTGAGTGCCCTAAAGCACCCCCACAAAACGTGCACGAGTAGCCACGGGCCCCACAATGCAGCAGGGCCCTTCCGGTTGTTCCCCGAAGGGAACCTTCCCCCTTTGCCTTCGGCTCAGGGGGTGGCATCCTCCAACACCCGAGGGGTTGGAGGATCCTGGGGTCCTCCGAGGAGGACCCCTACTGCGCCCAGTGGTTACCCAAAGGGCCTGGCCATGTGGCATCCCACATGGTCCGGGTGGCTCCCCCGAGAGGGAGCCGGGTGGGAACCGAAGTCCCCGGTGCCAGCAAGCTGGCCCCGACCTTGCGGCCGGAGTGATACAAATTCCGCACTCTCCCTAGCCAAAAGGCCGGGGAGCTGCGTTAGTTGGCGATGCATATGGGCAGTACAGACCAAAGCACCCTACTTCCGCCTGAGATCTGCCACATCTCAGGTTTTTTTAGGTGCACCTGGAGTGCCACTTCCAGGGGCAGTACGCCTAAGCAAAGCCCTCAGCCATTCAGCCTCGACCATGGTATAGAACCATTCCACCAGCCTCTGGGAATTATGACTAGGCGGGACACACTGCCACTGTGCCATCCCTCCAGGTCCCCCCAAAAATTTCAAGAACAGATACTACAAATAAATACTTAAAGGGAACCTTAACTGTGAAAAAAATGAGTTTCACTTACCTGGGGCATCTACCAGCCCCCTGCAGCCATCCTGTGCCCTCGCAGTCACTCATGGCTCTTCCGGTCCCCCGCTGCCAGCTAGTTTCGTTTTTGCCGACTGGGAGTCGGCCAGCCGCCATGCATACATTTTTAGGCATCCCTGCTGGTGCATAAACCTATTGCAGAATTCAACAAGTACATTTTTACGCGTTACGGGTGTAATACGTAAAATTTTACGCATTACACCCGTAATGCATAAAAATGTACTAGTTGATGTCTGCAATAGCTTCCTGCATCAGCAGCGATGCGTAAAAACGTACGTATGGCGGCAACAACGAAACTAGCTGGCAGCGGGGGACCAGAGGAGCCAGGAGTGACTGCGAGGGCACAGGATGGCTGCAGGGGGCTGGTAGATGCCCCAGGTAAGTAAAACTCATATTTTTTTTTATTTTATTTTTTTTACAGTTAAGGTTCCCTTTAACAATATAAAGCTATTTATAGATATAGGAAGAATTTCTGATTCTAAAATCAGGATAACTAATGTAAAAGTGGGTATTCTGAATAATTTACTTCATTCTATTATATGTCAGGGCCTCTTTAAGGGTATATCATGCACATTTAACTGACTGAGATCTGAAGTAATTACAGACCTTTATACACGAAAATAAAATATTGATTCAGTAGTTTCTGACTGTGACAAGTCTTTTACTATTACCTCCAGTTCCCACTAGAGGGCAGCATTCAGTAACTTATACCATACCATACGAGCCTCATTGAGGCCGGATCCACATAAGTGCTTTTCTAAACGCTTTGCGATTGATTAGTGCTTTCTGAGCGCTTTTTAAAAATTTCTCCCATTCACTTTCATAAAAATCGCATTAAAATCACCACGATCGCGCAAACGCGTACGTGAAAAATCGCGGCAGTTTTTGCACGATTTTTAACGCGATTTTAATGAAAGTGAATGGAAGAAATTTTTAAAAAGCTCAAATCAATCGCAAAGCACTCAGAAAAGCGCTTATAGTGTGTCTGGGCCCTAAAGGGCTGGTGCACACCAAGGAGGTCCTGAGCGTTTTTTAAAAACACTTTTGGGGGTAAAACCGCTCGGCTAATGTTAGTCGATGGGCTGGTGCACACCAGAGCTGCTCGTTTTCCCTAAAACGCAAACGCGGGTCCTGCAGCATTTTTGAGATTTCTGACGGGTTCCTGCCTCAATGTAAAGTATAGGAAAGTGGAAAAAAGCTCTGAAAAGTGTTAGATCAGAGCGGTTTTGTTACAGAAGCTGTTCAGTTACAGCTTTACTGTAATAAAAAAATAAAATCTGCTGCACAAAAATGCTCCAAAAACAGCTAGGCATGTTTAGAAACTCTCTCTAAGGCCTGGTGCACACCAAGCGTTTTTGGTAGCGTTTTCAAAACCGCTGCCGCCTGTGAAACCGCTTGGCTAATGTATCTCAACGGGATGGTGCACACCGGCGGTTTGATGTTTTTAGCAAACCGCAAACGTGCCTCCTGCAGCATTTTTGCAGTTTGCAGAAGCGTTTCTGCCTCAATGTAAAGTACAGGAAAAGCTCAAACCGCTCTGAAAAACGCTACATCAGAGCTGTTTTCCAGGTGTTTTTGTTACAGAAGCTGTTCAATTACAGCTTTACTGTAACAAAATATAAAATCTGCTACACAAACTCACTCCAGAAAACGCTAGGCATGTTTAGAAAACCTCTCTAAGGCTATGTTCACACTACAAATCGCTAAACGCAAAAGGGAACGCTGAAGCGTTTTCTGGCATTTTTCTCAATAGTATTTTGTGTGTCTTTTCACTGTATGGGATAGCGTTTTTCAGCGTTTTACAGGAGATGGCCACTAGCCAGGAGTTGGCTGCTAGCCAGGAAACAGAGGTGTTTTATGGGTAATCTGCTTTGTCTTGTGGCTAATCTGCTATATTTACTGAGTAGAAGCGCTGGAAAAACGCTGATTATTGTGAACAGCCCAGCACTTTTGGGTGATTTTGAAGCGCTCCTATCTTTAACATTGAAGCGCTAATCGCTCAAAATCGCTCAGAAATGGTGCAGGTTACGAGTTTGCGTTTCAGGTAATCGCTGAAAAACACAAAACACGTAAGTGAGAACAGCCACATATACTTAAAGAGAAACTCCGCCCAAAAATGGAACTTTATCCCAATCAGTAGCTGATACCCCCTTTTACATGAGAAATCTATTCCTTTTCACAAACAGACCATCAGGGGGCGCTGTATGACTGATATTATGGTGAAACCCCTCCCACAAGAAACCCCTCCCACAAGAAAAGTTCAAACTTTTGGCAGTTTCCTGTCTGTGAACCTTGTTGCATTGTGAGAAATAGCTGTTTACAGCTGCCAAAAACCCTGCAGCAGCTACATCACCTGCCAGCAGTAAAATGTTCACTGGAGTTCCTCTTTAACATTGACCAAGCGCTTTTCAAAACACTAGTGATTTCCAGCGATGCTGAAATCAACTGAAAAGCGCTCTAGTCAGGGCCGGTCCGCTCATGAGGCGGGGTGAAACATTTGCCTCAGGCGGCACTTCTGGGGGGGCGGCACCCGCCTGTCCGTGGGTGCGGGGGGGGCGGCTGCCGAGCTGGAGGGGTAGCGGGCAGGAAGGTGGGTATTGGGCCTAGCAGCGGGGAGGGGGGTCAGACCCCCCCTCCTTCACCTGGGTCCCCCATCTGCGCTCCCCCTCCAGCTTAAAAAAGTTAAGTAGCAGCTGCTACTAGTAAGAGGCAATGGGCGGGGATCACTCACTTCTTCCGCGTTCCAGCATGCGCTCCACGGACATCACTTCCTGCAACGCCGTCCACTTACAATACAGTGGGTGGCGTTGCAGGAAGTGACGACAGTGGAACGCACGCTGGAACGTGAAAGAGGTGAGTGATCCCTGCCCATTACCTCTTACTAGTAGCGGCTGCTACTTAACTTTTTAAAGCTGGAGGGGGAGCGCAGATCGGGGGACCCAGGCGAGGGAGGGGGATCCGACCCCCCTCCCCGCCACTTTGCCCAATACCCCCTTCCTGCCCGCTACCGCCTCCAGCTCGACGGCCCCCCACCCACGGCTTGAGGAGGGAGGGGGCGGCGGCAATTTTTTCTAAGTTTGCCTCAGGCGGCAAAAAGTCAAGGGCCGGCCCTGGCTGTAGTGTTAATGGGGCCTTTACATGCCTAGAATCTCTCTGAAAATCTGCTTTAGAAACCTCTAGTGTTTTGCAGATCTGCGAGAGGTTTTTGGTGTGCACTGGGCTCTAAAACAAAGCCTAGAATCACTCTGAAAAACAGCTTCAAAAACTGCTATCGTTTGCGGATCCACTAGCGTTTTTTGGTGTGCACTGGCCCTTATGCTGGGAATACACGTTACGTTTTTTGCGAAGAATCGCTCCGGTAGACGCCTTCGATGATAAAATTCCGACATGTATGATTTTCCGTTCGATTTCTCATAGAAGTGAATGGGAAAAAGATAAGAAGAACGAGCGGAAGATAAGAGAACTGAGCAGAGGATCGAATGGCTAATAGATCGTGCGGCGAATCAAACGCGAAAAACATAACATGTATTCCCAGCACAAGGTGGTTCCACTTTTGTTGAAAAAGTGTAATCTTGATTGCTTTGTTTTGCTGTCAGTCAGTGGCTGAGGCTCGGTTCCCACTAGAGCGGAGAATGGACATTTTTATCTCAATACTAAGCGGAGAGTGAATGACTCCTATGGTATATATACGAGCCATTCACACTTGTCACTCTGCAGCGGATCCGTGGGATCCATTGCGGTAAGTGGGGCGCACTTCTGTGCAGTCCGCGATAATCCCGGGCAGGCGGATGCGTTTCCCCATTATAGCTTATGGGGAACGCACCAGATCACTGCAAACCTGCGCTGTCCGCTCCTGCTGGCCGCATGTGATGTGGAAGCAAGTTGGAATGGGCGTTTGGTCCAAATTTTGAAAATAAGAAGCAAAGAAAGACACTCCTGCCCTCAAAATATCGATTGGTTGGATGTGTTGCAGTACCGATACTCTTCTGATTCGATAAAATTATCAAATCCGAAGGTCGATTGGCCTGCAATATCGAGTAATATGTACCCTTAGGGCTTTTCACATTATGGGCGATTTCTTTTTTTTTTCAGCGCTCGCGATTTTAATCTGCAAAATGTTCACATGAGCGATAAGCTTTCTATCCAATTGCAAACGCAGCTCCTGCACCTTCCTGAGCATTTGTGATTCAATAGGCACAGACTAACCAGCAAGCTCATGGTGACCCAGAACTCATTGGGGTGTGTAAGGGACTACAATGGTCCTAAAAGCCCCCTTACTAAGATGTTAAGAAAAACAAAAGTTTGCTTTCCTAAAACAGAAAGAATTTGTGATAATTCAGGTTGGAGTGAGCTCGAGATGTCTCCCAGGCACCACTGCTGAATATATGCAAATGCAAATACAATGGTTAATTTGCATATATTCAGCAGTGGTGCCTGGGAGACATCTCGAGCTCACTCCAACCTGAATTATCGCAAATTCTTTCTGTTTTAGGAAAGCAAACTTTTGTGATTCAATAGAAAGTGGAAAAGCAAAAAGCGATTTTCCAAGTGCTTTTAATGAATAAATACATTGTATTTATTCATTTCCGGGGCAAGGAGTTCACTTCCTGACTGACGCCAGACTCTAGTTATCAGTGGAGATGGTCAATGAAGGATTACTAATTCCAACCTGTATGCAGCTTGGCACTGGGCCAGTCAAAAGCAGCAGGAAGTGCGTCTGATTGGGCAAATTCCGAGCTGCATAAAATCTGATTTAAATTTGCATACGAGGCAGTGATATTGGCCAGCTCCGTTTATCGTCATGGAGGCGGGGCACTTTGTTTTTGTAACGTGCGGATCACTTGTACTTGCAACACTCTCGCTTGTTCAGAAAACATTGGTGGCTATCCAAGCACAGAGAGCGATAAGGAGCTAAGTAAACGGCAGGAGCGTGTGTGTGTGTGTGTGTGTGTGTGTGTGCGTGCGTGCGTGCGTGCGTGCGTGCGTGCGTGTGTGTGTACAGTGTGTGTAGTGTATGTGTGTGTGTGTGGGTGCGTGCGTGCGTGCGAGCGAGCGTGTGTGTGGGTGCGTGCGTGCGCGTGTGTGTGTGAGTGCGTGCGTGCGCGCGTGCGTGGGGGTGTGTGTGTGCGTGCGTGGGTGTGGGTGTGTGCGTGCGCGCGTGCGTGCGTGGGTGTGGGTGTGTGTGTGCGTGCGTGTGTGTGCGTGCGTGCGTGTGGGTGTGGGTGGGTGCGTGCGTGTGCGTGCGTGCGTGCGTGTGTGTGTGCGTGCGTGTGTGTGTGCGTGCGCGCGTGCGTGGGTGTGTGCGTGCGTGTGGGTGTGCGTGTGCGTGCGTGCGTGGGTGTGGGTGTCGGTGTGTGTGCGTGCGTGCGTGGGTGTGTGTGTGCGTGCGTGGGTGCGTGTGTGTGCGTGCGTGGGTGTGGGTGTGTGCGTGTGTGTGCGTGCGTGTGTGTGCGTGCGTGTGTGTGCGTGCGTGGGTGTGGGTGTCTGCGTGCGTGCGTGTGGGTGTGGGTGTGTGCGTGTGTGCGTGCGTGTGTGTGTGCGTGCGTGTGGGTGTGGGTGTGTGTGTGCGTGCGTGTGTGGGTGTGTGTGCGTGTGTGTGTGCGTGCGTGGGTGTGTGGGTGTGGGTGTGTGTGTGCGTGCGTGCGTGGGTGTGTGTGTGCGTGTGTGTGTGCGTGCGTGTGTGTGCGTGCGTGTGTGCGCGTGCGTGGGTGTGTGTGTGTGCGTGCGTGGGTGTGTGTGTGCGTGCGTGGGTGCGTGTGTGTGCGTGCGTGGGTGTGGGTGTGTGCGTGTGTGTGCGTGCGTGTGTGTGCGTGCGTGTGTGTGCGTGCGTGGGTGTGGGTGTCTGCGTGCGTGCGTGTGGGTGTGGGTGTGTGCGTGTGTGCGTGCGTGTGTGTGTGCGTGCGTGTGGGTGTGGGTGTGTGTGTGCGTGCGTGTGTGGGTGTGTGTGCGTGTGTGTGTGCGTGCGTGGGTGTGTGGGTGTGGGTGTGTGTGTGCGTGCGTGCGTGGGTGTGTGTGTGCGTGTGTGTGTGCGTGCGTGTGTGTGCGTGCGTGTGTGCGCGTGCGTGGGTGTGGGTGTGTGTGTGTGCGTGCGTGCGTGCGTGTGTGTGTGGGTGTGGGTGTGTGTGTGCGTGCGTGCGTGCGTGTGTGTTTATAGTGATGTGTTTATGTTTGTATTGGTGTGTGAAAGGGATTTATTTTCATGGCTCTAGTCATTGTGCGCCTCTACCAGCACAATCTCACCTCTACTAAGACTTTTCTACTGCACGTCGCATGACTATTGCATTTATTTTCAGATACAATTTTACAGAATCGATTCGGGTTTCCAATTTTTGATGTGATTAAAAAAAGTCCTGCATGCTGCATTTTTTCCCCTGCGTTCATAATGACAGTCAGAAGTACGCACACTCCCCCGCTTCCTCCATCCTAGCGTCTACACTCCACTGAAAAGCAAGCGTCACTTAGCATCACTAATCACTTAGCGTCTGACGCTTGCTTTTCAGTGGAGCGCAGACGCTAGGACGGAGGAGGCGGGGGAGTGTGCGTACTTCTGCCCATCATTATGCGACGGCATAAGCGAGGCGCAGTATGTTTGGGTTAGAGATCAGGAGAGTCGCCCGGACACCGGCATCTATTGGAGAAGGCCCACGGGTGACGGCGGGGAACGACAGACTGGTAAGTATCTAATTTTCTCTCCCTACCCATTGCTGCTTTCATTTTACCAGACCCTTTGGGTTCTGGTATCCTTTAATGCAAAGGAGCAGCCACTTTGCATGCCGTACATAGCAGCACTCGTTGCTATGTAAGAATCGTGCCTTAGGCGCATTGCTCACATAGCAACGCGTGCAACTTTAAATGCGGGCATTCCTGTGAAGAGCGGCCTCTGCTATGTCAATTAACTTATAAGAGCGCATATGCATATAGTCTCTTGTGACTGGAAAGGCAGCTTCAAACTGTGCATTCACTTTCTCCTAGCTTTACAGGAACAGTCCGTGACACCCAGGAAAGCCTTATCAGTGAAATATCCCTCACCCTCAATGGGACATGGACCTCTAGTATGACCCTCTGCAAGATTGGGTCCACAGCGCTTCTGGGGTGATCAAGGCCCTCTGTATTGCATAACAAGGATATATAAATGAAGGAAAAAAATCATCAGAGATCCAAAAAATAGCAATGAATTTTTTCTTTTAATGTTCCAAAACAGTGCAGAACGATATACAAAAGTCTTCAATCTGTAGTTTCATCCACAGACAAGAATAATCATATAATTGTGATATAAATCGATAAATAGTTTTAAAGTAGGTCTACTTTAAAGAGAGCCCGAGGTGGGCTCAAAAAAAAAAAAAAAAAAAAAGTAGGCTACCTGATCCGCAGGGCTGAGCAATGCATATCAGATAGCCGCAAAAAACGCCGCTCCTGTGGGCTGCAATGGCCCACTTTCACTTGCGTGACCTCTGGGTCACAATGCTGCGCTGAGAGACTGTGTTGTCTCTCACATAGGAGGCGGGGGATCGGCAGGAGGCGTGGCCAGGGGAGGGAGCAGCTCAGGAAACACTGTAGGCACGCCCCTGGCAAGCGTATTAATTAGGGAATTCTTCTCCCCTCTGTTTACCTCCGAGTTAGCGACAAATCTTGTTGCTAAACTCTGGGGGGGGGGGGGGGGGGGACTATAGCGGAGCGGTGGTGGGTGGGGTGTGGCAGAGAGCGGCAGTTGGGGGACACAGAGCCTTGTCATTAGGCAGAGAACATGGCTCTTTGTCCCATCTGCCCCTCATATCCCCAACTCGGGTTCTCTTTAAACCTGTTTATCAATTTATATTTTGTGACTGATGCAGTTAACATGTTTGCCTTAGTGTGCCAGCCCACTGCCCGCCCCTTGCTTGCTGACGCCCTAGGCCATGGCCTTCATTGCCTTGCCTCAAATACGGCCATGGGCGTAACTAGAGGGGAGACGCCCCTGCTATTGCAGATGGGCCCAGAGCTGTGGGGGCCCCCAACTACTAGCCTTCCCTTTCTCGGATACAGGGGGACTATACTTCAGATCTGGTGTTTTTGTGGCTATACTTGTTATGGGTGTAAAGATCCTTATGGCCACACTTGGTTTATGACCCTTGTGAGACGGGCCTCCAGGCTGTGAAGGGCACCAAGGGGAGGCAAGGGAAGAGGTGGGAGCACTGGCGGGCCCATCAAAGTTTCCCGGGGGCCCCAATGAATTGTAGTTACGCCACTGTGTTTTCCGATGCAACTCCCCTCCACAAGTAAGATTCAAAGCCTCCATAGTGTAAAAACAAATCAAAAATGTAATACTATTAAAAGTGCACACTCACATAGTAAGACCATAAGAATTGATCTGAGTTTTTACGGCCTCAACCTCCATCGTAAGCCGTCTGGCTAGCTCCTGGTTTTGATTTATATTTTCAGTGTTCTCCCCAGGAAAAGTAGCCGGGTGGGGAAAGTCACATGGGGTTGTTCGGGGGTCATACTGGGTACCTCGGGGGATTGCGGGGGGAATAATCAGCAGTGCTGGTGGCTGACAGTGGTGATGGGAGCGAGCGGTGCCCGCTAGCCGTGCCATGTACAGTACTTCAAATACAGGAAGTGAGCAGTGATGTCACTTCCTGTATACGGCCTGGTTACTGGGCATTGCATGCTCTCGCCACTGTCCGCAACCAGCGCCGCTGATTGATCTGACGGTCTCTGTGTACATTGCAGTGAGTAGGGGGATCTTTGCGGAGGAGAGCGGAGCATGTCTCTCCTTAGCATCGTGAGGCATGCGGGCGGGCAGGCAGCGGAAACAGGCGGGCGCTCGCCAAACTTAACTGGGCGGAACGCCTGGCTAAAAGGCTCTGGGTAGAAAACTCATTATTTTGATTGTGAAGAGTGTTTAGCAAAATAAATCAGTTAAGCCCTTGCACATACAGTACACCACATATTTTATGGGAACTATACGTCCTTTAAAACAACTCTATTCACCATAAATACAAGATAGGTGAACAGAACATACTGTTTTTCTCAGCTTGTGATCTAAGTTCTTATTGGAATAAAACATTTAAGGTGTTGTGATTCCCTATTGACTACTGCATAACTCTAATTTGTTATACCTTCTAATAAAATGTTTAGAAAACAGAACAACCAAGTAGAGATTTCACAAAGTATGTATTGCCAATTCTCATGCCCAGATGAGAGTTTACAATCAAAAGTCTCTTTCATTTCAAATGAGAGTACTCAGAGATTCATCTTCACAGTTTTTAAATATTGTTTTATTAAAGCATAAAAGAAAAAAAAACTGCGTAATCGTACTATTTACACAAAAAAACATAAAAACAGAAATATGCAACATTTACAAAACTGAAGGGGAATAAAAAGGAAAATAGGTAAAGAGGCACTGTAGTGACATATACAATTATTCAGGATAACCTCTTTTACAGTATTTGTTTTTTTTGTTTCAGTAGCTGAAACCCTTCCTATATCTACAGTATATATTGCTGTAAGTGGGTATGTAGCCCTGCCCTCCGTGTGATGTCACAGCCTAGGCTGTTTAGCTATGTGGCATTCTCCTCCCAGAGCATTCTGGGAGACCAGGCACTCTTTTCACTGGTTTCGGAATTCTCAGACAGGGCTGGTGCACACCGAGCGGCTTTTTCAGCGTTTCTGCGGATCCGCTTGGTCAATGTATCTCAATGGGGTGGTTCACACCAGAGCGGGAGGCGTTTTGCAGAAACGCATACTCCCGAGGTGAGGCATTTTTTGGATTGTGGATGCGTTTCTGCCTCAATGTTAAGTATAGGAAAAACGCAAACCGCTCTGAAAAACGGCAGTTCAGAGCGGTTTTGCCGGCGTTTTTGTTACAGAAGCTGTTCAGTAACAGCTTTACTGTAACAATATATGAAATCTACTACACCAAAACCGCTACACAAAACCGCAAAACGCTAGCTGAAACGCTACAGAAAAATAAGAAAGAGCGTTTCAAAATCTGCTAGCATTTTGCGGATCTGCTAGCGGGTTTTGGTGTGCACCAGGCCTAAGCAAACATTCTGCAGAGCTGCACCTGACAGGACAGAAGACGTCGCCACCTGTGGTACATTTTAATATATAACATTTCAGGGAGAGGAGAGATTTTACAATGGGCAAACACTGACTAAATAATTCATTGATGAACATTGTAAAAAAAAAAAAAAGCAATTTTAGACAAGGAAATAGTTTGATGTGTGTATATGGATGGTATACCTCAGTAAGCTATTAATATAATTACATATTTGAATAGAAGTTAAAGAGGAACTCCAGTGAACATTTTACTGTTGGCAGGTGATGTAGCTGCTGCATGGTTTTTGGCAGTTGGAAACAGCTGTAAACAGCTATTTCCCACAATGCAACAAGGTTCACAGACAGAAAACTGCCAAGAGTACGTACGTTTCTTGTGGGAGGGGTTTCACCACAATATCAGTCATACAGCGCCCTCTGATGGTCTGTTTGTGAAAAGGAATAGATTTCTCATGTTAAAGGGGGTATCAGCTATTGATTGGGATAAAGTTCAATTTTTATCTTCCTTACAGGGGCGTAACTACAATTCACGGGGCCCCCAGCAAAACTTTGGTAGGGCCCCTTAATGTCCACACCCATCTCACAAGGGTCATATAACAAGTGTGGCCATAATGCTCTTCACACCCATAACGTGTAGCCACAAAACACATGATCTGCAGGATAGACCCCTGTATCAGAGGGAGTGATGTAGTAGTTGGGCCCCCTTACAGCTCTGGGGCCCCCTGCTATAGCAGGTGCTGCTCCCCTCTAGTTACGGCCCTGCTGCCTTAGTTTTGAAGTGTTGTTTCTTTATATTGCACTTGAATTGGACTGGTTGTACTACAAATCACAAAGACCCCTTACAAAAAGTTGACGGGCCCTCACAAGAGTCACAACCCTTTCCTGGACCCCGCTTGGTGATAGCCTTTGGGCCCATTTGCCTGGGGTCATATAAGGAGTATCCATCCCATCATCCATAACGTGTGGCCACAACAATACCTGATCTGGAAGCGGGCCTCTGTATCGGAGGGAAGGGAAGTAAGTGGAACGCCCCACAGCTCTTGGCACCAATATGGTCATTTATATATTTATTTTATGGCTCATTGTGGCAACCTGGACAATTGCCCCATGGCAAAGAAGCTAGCTGACAGGCCCCCAAGCCTCCCCTCAACTTGTGTTTCCCTGAGGGCCCTGCAAAGCTTTTGTCAGAGTGCAACCTCTGGCTGCATCTTCTCTATAAACCACACCATGTTATAGCGTAATAACATGCACCGTGTCATGGAGGCTGCAAAGATGGGGATTGCACAGAGCCATGCTCTAAAGGGTCCCATACACTTAAAGGATACCCGAACTGAAATGTGACATAATGAGATAGACATGTGTATGTACAGTGCCTAGCACACAAATAACTATGCTGTGTTCCTTTTTCCTTTCACTGCCTGAAAGAGTTAAATATAAGGTATGCAAGTGGCTGACTCAGTCCTGACTCAGACGGGAAGTGACTACAGTGTGACCCTCACTGATAAGAAATTCCAACTATAAAACACTTTCCTAGCAGAAAATGGCTTCTGAGAGCAAGAAAGAGGTAAAAAAGGGGAATTTCTTATCAGTGATGGTCACACTGTAGTCACTTCCTGTCTGAATCAGGACTGAGTCAGCCACTTACATACCTGATATTTAACTCTTTCAGGCAGAGAAAGAAAAAAAGGAACACCGCATAGTTATTAGTGTGTTAGGCACTGTACATACACATGTCTATCTCATCATGTCACATTTCAGTTCGGGTATCCTTTAACGATTTTCCCGCCGATATACAGCAGATTCGATCACTGCGAATCTGCTATGAAATCAGTGCGCAAATGCTGACCAAACACCAATTGGGACACCAATCCAACTAGAATCAGCCCTATTTGTTTGTTTCAAAGTCCAATGAAAACTTTGAAAGAGGAATACTAATTTCACAGAAACAGAAACTATACAGGAAGCGGATAGTGAGGTAGGATGTATATATAGTCACTTGTACAAGAAATTGTTCACAGTTTACCTTGCTTTCACTCCAGCAGCTCTCTCTGAAGGCCACCTTATATATCATTAGATGTGGCTTTAAAGAGAATCTGTATTGTTAAAATCGCACAAAAGTAAACATACCAGTGCGTTAGGGGACATCTCCTATTACCCTCTGACACAATTTCGCCGCTCCTCGTCGCATTAAAAGTGGTTAAAAACAGTTTTAAAAAGTTTGTTTGTAAACAAACAAAATGGCCACCAAAACAGGAAGTAGGTTGATGTACAGTATGTCCACACATAGAAAATACATCCATACACAAGCAGGCTGTATACAGCATTCCTTTTGAATCTCAAGAGATCATTGTGTGTTTCTTTCCCCCTGCATCTCTCATGCACTGAAGTGTCAGGCTGCTCTTTTCTTCCTGCAAACAGCTTTGCCCTTGTTTGTAATTCTTCAGTATGTGAAAGCCCAGCTAGGTCAGAGGACGATTTATCCAGCTTGTAAAATATAAGAGAGAAGAGGCACTAATCTAAATAATACACAGGCAGTGTGCAGAACGGAGCCTAGAAGGGGGAGTTCATAGCAGAACCACAACACTGAAGAACTTGGCAGCCTTCCAGACACAGGCCTGACAAGTCTGACAAGAGAGAGATACATTGATTTATTACAGAGACAGTGATAGTATAAAGTGCTGCAGTTAGCCAGAACACATTAGAATAGCTTTTGGAACTTGTAGGATGATAAAAAACAGGATGCAATTTTTGTTACAGAGTCTCTTTAAGACCATATAAACCACCGATGTCTGACTGACGCACCACCTGAGGTTACATCAGATCAGCTGATCTGGCCGCTGTCTTTGTATTGGTCAGAGAGGTACAAAATCCTGAGAAATGCTGACTGTACGCTGCTACCGCTGCCGGGCCCTTCAAAACACAGGGCAGCGGAGCTACGCGGTGTGAACTGAGCCTCATTGTCTTACGAAACAGAAAAACAAAATGGCACTCAATGCTACATAAGACTAAGACATCCAGCCATCCAATCAGGTGAATGGTGTACAAAGGAAGTGAAACAGCAGCTTTATAAACCGCAATCTAAAGGGAACCAAGCACCACTTTTTTTCCTGGTTTCTAATAGCTATAGGAGCTGCCATGTTCCCCCCTCCCCTGAAAGCTTCCTATTTATCCAGGGGAAGGTGTAACAATAGCATCTGTGACTTCTGTAAACCCTTTGAAGCACAGTATACAATCTACCCACCCCACCCCCTACTGATGAAAGCTTTTGTTTGCGCTGTGCTAATGAGTGCAATAAAGTAATTCCATGAGTCCTTATCTGCCTGAGACTTCAGTGGTCGGGTAGTATAGTAATAAACGCCTCTGCAAAAAACTTTTAAATGTAAAAAGAAGTAAAATTACAGTTGTTTTTATCAATGAACCACATAGTTGACATGCATACTTAATGTGCTATTGAGATGGCTTGGGTGCTAAAAATGGTGCTTGTTCACTTTAAGCTTAGAAACACAACATTTTTCCTTTAGTTCTGCGTTCTGTAAATCTAGACCAGGCATGGGCAAACTTGGCCCTCCAGCTGTTAAGGAACTACAAGTCCCACAATGCATTGCAGGAGTCTGACAGCCACAGTCATGCCTCATTAAGGCAAATGCATTGTGGGACTTGTAGTTCCTTAACAGCTGGAGAGCCAAGTTTGCCCATGCCTGATCTAGACCCATAGGCTTGTCCTGATCTTTTGATTATTAAACAATAAAGGCATGGGGATAAATAACTAATAATACAGTAGAGTCTCTGTTACCCATAACTCAACTAACCAGCAGTCTCTAACAGAGATGGATTCCAATGTTATGGAGCCCTAGGCAAGGTAGTAGATTTAGTGCCCCCTGTGGTCATTTTGGTAAGCTGAAGTGAACAGAGGTCAGAGAAGGTGGCCGGTGCGCCCCTTGACACCCACTTGGCCCCAAGCACCAGCCTAGGTTGCCTGGTGGATGATCCTGCTCTGGTCCCAACCAACCAGCTCAAATCGCCGGCAGTACTCGCAGAGGTGGAGGGCAACTTCTTAGGCTGTTTGTGGCCTCTGCTGTGCGTAAAGACTGGATTTCACGGCTCCCCCAAGGTTAAAGAATCACTATCATGAGAAATTACATCATTTAAAGTACATACATACACATATACATAAGAAGTACAGTACATTTATTCCAGAGTAAAATGAGCTTTAAATAGTTTTTCTCCTGTGTTGCTGTCACTTACAGAAGGTAGTAAAGATTCAACAAATCTGACAGGTTTTGGACTAGCCCATCTCCTCATGGCGATTCTCATGGTTTTCTTTATTCTCAAAAGTTCTTGGTGATTAGCAGTTGGCCAAAATAGTGTGCAAACAGGTAGGGGAGAAGTTTATGGGGGCGGCCTGCATCTTTGTGTAGATCCTTTCCATGGAGTGCTTTTGTAAAAGATAAACAAAATACTGAAAATTCCCCATGAAGAGATGAACTACTCCGAAAATCTGTCAGTTCTGTCAGATTTGTATTACCTGCTGCAAGTAACAGCAACATAGCAGAAAAGTAATTTATAGCTCATTTTACTCTGGGAGAAACACACTTCTCATTTGTATGTGTTCACGTGTATTTAAAATTTTACCATTTCTTTGTGATAGAGGTCTTTAAAGGACACATCCAAGCTTTTTTTTTTAAAAAAAGATCCACTTACCTGGGGCTTCCTCCAGCCCGTGGCAGCCATCCTGTGCCCTCGCCGCAGCTCCTGTGTCTCCTGTTCCTTTTCGCCAGCGGAGCCGACCTCTGCGCTCCACCGTGCGGGTCACGTGGTCCGGCCGACGTCATCTGGACACTACTGCGCAGTACCGTCCTGATGAGATCGGCCGGACCATGTGACCCGCGCGGTGGAGCGTAGAAGAGGCCGACCCGGAACCCGACCTGGCGAGGTCGGCTGCGCCGGCGAAGAGCACCGGGAGCCATCGGAGCTGCGGCGAGGGCACAGGACGGCTGCCCCGGGCTGGAGGAAGCCCCAGGTAAGTGGATCTTTTTTTTTTTTTAACCTTGGATCACTCCTTTAAAGAGTACCCAAGGTGTATCCCATAATACATTATAGGATACAGAGGCATGTTCTCTGCTCAGTTACATGCCTCTGTGTCCTTCTGATGCCGCTGCCAGTCGTCCCCCCCCCCCCCCCCCCCCCCCGGGCTCTGCTGTCACCCCCAGTGGTGTTGCGAAATTTCGCATCAAAATTTGCCGTTTTTCATCGTAATCGTAATGCAAAATTTATGGGAGAATGCGTAATAAATTACGTGTGAACCGTAATTATATATCGAAACTTTGCGTAAATTCGTCATTACATGAAATTACGGTTCATTACGAAATTAGTCATCACCTCCTCCAATTGGCACCTAGGCCATAACCCAGGAAATACTTCCAAGTCGTGGCCATCTTGGATTTGTCTGCTGGTGGTCGGAGTCTGCGGAGAATGAGCGGGAGCCACGGAGAGCGGCGTGGATTGGCGCGGATGCATCCGGGAGGCGGCATCGAGCAGGTAGTATTTTTATTTTTTTTATTTTTGTGATGCCGCCTCAGGTTCTCTTTAAATATACTTTCAATGACTGTATTTCAACATTTAACACAGAGTTCATGGTTTGTATACAGAGTGGGGTATAGTACCGTATTAACTAGGCCTACTTTTAAAGAGAACCCGAGGTGTGTTTAAAGAATGTTATCTGCATACAGAGGCTGGATCTGCCTATACAGCCCAGCCTCTGTTGCTATCCCAAACCCCACTAAGGTCCAACTGCACTCTGCAATCCCTCATAAATCACAGCCGTGCTGTAAGGCTGTGTTTACATCTGTAGTGTCAGTCTCAGCTGCTCCCCCGCCTCCTGCATAGCTCCAGTCCCTGCCCCCGTCCCTTCCCTCCAATCAGCAGGGAGGGAAGGGATGCAGGCGGGGACTGGAGTTCTGCAGGAGGCGGGAAGAGCAGCAGACTGACACTATAGAGATAAACACAGCCAGCTCTGACAAGCTGTTTGTCAGCAGCGTGGCTGTGAAGTATGAGGGATTGCAGAGTGCAGGGGGACCTTAGGGGGGTTTGGGATAGCAACAGAGGCTGGGCTGTATAGGCAGATCCATCTTCTGTATGCAGATAATATTCTTCACACCCACCTCGGGTTCTCTTTAACTAGGACTATTGTTAACTTGGAAGTTGGTGTCTCAAGCAACCAGAAAACACACTTATCCGGTACTATCCATTCCCTGTCGGTGCCGGATAACCGAAACCCTTATGTATTAATGGCAGTATACAGTATATGTCTCTGTCATAACAGGCTCGCTTAAATTACTTCTCCCTGATTCAGTTTACAAATATGGAACATATTCCTGTGCCGTATGGCTAAAGAATCAAAGAGTATCTTCTGCAATCTATAGAAGATGACCTTCTCGTGGACGGGAGTGGAACTTGTAGCAATTTCAGCATGGTAGAGTCCCGCGGTTTTCCTGATTGCGACCAGTTTGTCTTGACGTTCCCCGCTGTTGGTTTTCTGGGAGAATCCTGTAAAATGCAGAACCCTCGGAGAGCCATTACCGACGCTGGTATTTTCACGCGGTTTTATTCCTGAGATTCCAGAAAGTGCCAACATTCAATTTCTATTTTCAACCCTTCTGAAATGAAGTCCATAGGTTTGTAGCATCAGCTCGAGAGTCTGCTTCCTTCAGGATATAATGCACTTGTTTTGCTTGGTCTTCTCGCTCGTAGTAGATAGAGGACTGATGGTACCTATTGCGGAAAAAATAGACATTGTTAGCCTTTTTTAAGAAAAATGTTGTTGCCGTTTTTTTGTTAGATATGCCAGAGGCTTTATTATTTCGAGCCTATTTTTAAGGAGGACAGCATGGCTTCCCTGGCTTGTGTGCTGGGGTGTAACTTGCACAGCCTGGGTCCCCCAGTAAAATTTGAAACCTCTTCTCCCCCCCTCCCCCCACACGCCTATTCTCCCCACTGTGACCATGCAGAGTAAAGGCAGCCACAACCGAGCATATACTTTACCTAATTCCAGAAGGGCAGGTCCTCTTCACTACTTTGTGTAGCCACAACGTGCAGCCTACTAGCACAAGGAGCTGCCACTGCTGGGCCTCTTAGCCTGTAGGCCCCCCTGCGATGGCAGACCTTGCAGGGCCTATTGTTACGCCAATGCTTGTGTGTATTTCAGCAGCCATTGTGATCTGTCTGCATGCTTTAGCTCTCCTGCTCCTCTACCAACACAGCCCATTTCTACAATAGCATTTTGTCGCTCCCTTGATATCTTACAATGATTTATGTGCATGCACGTGTTCCCTTCCCTAGAGTGGAAGAACCTGACAGGCCTCAGTGTGAATGTCCAGTTTGAGGGCAAGAAATCTTTGCTTGCTTCGCTGATTGGCGTGAGTAGAGTAGGGACCCTTTCAACCCGTAGGAACCTCTTCGCTGGTGGAAGGGTTTAGTAAGAAATGCTTTTGCATGAAAACCTTTTGGAAGTAAATATCCTCCTTTATGTAACTGAATGCAAATTTCATGCAAAATAATGCAACTGAGTGCAAATTTGTGCAAGTTGTTTTTAGTACTAGAGGTTCCTTCCTGCTTGTTGTGAGTGAGTGCAGAGGGTTAACGGTTGTTTGTATGTTTATAAAGAGGCACACCACCTATTTGCCTGTTAGCATGAGCGTCACTTTTCCCTTGAATTCTACTTTAGGGCCCATTTCCACTACTATGGAATAAGCAATGTTTCCCCGCATGGCATGACTTTAGCGAAGCGGCACGGGTGCTGTGTCTGATTCAGAAACGGACGTGGAACGCAGTGGAAATAGGCCCTTACCATTCTTTAACAGAGCTTGAAGGATACCAGAGCCCAACTTGTATTGATTAAAAAACATGTTGTGCTCCCGACCAGACATTTGCGGCTCCCGACCAGCCCGTCCAGTATTGAAATACTGCACCGCGCATGCACAGTATTTGCTTTCTGCTCCCGTGACCATGCTCCTTTGACATTACTTAGAGGTGCGCGCGCTCCAGTATTGATGGCGTCCCAGCGTGCGCTCTGCAGTTCATGCTGTGGAGACGGGAGCGAGAGTGCGCGTCTAAGCGATGTCAGAGGGTGCAATATTTGAATTCTGGACGGTCTGGTTGGGAGCCGCAAAAGTGGACTGTAACGGGAGAACGGAGGCACACATCTTTGAACAGAGGGAGCGGTAAGTGAAGGCTGAACCCCTCCCACCACCAACATTCACATGCCTCCAGTGTGACCCAACAACTTCTCACCTGATCCCCGCACATCCTGTTGACTCCAGAAGCTGCTGCTCCGACTTAGACCCGACGGCTTTGCCTTGGGCACTATTACAAAGCCTTCTTCTTCTTCCTTCACGGCTGATTTTTTTCTTGGAAAGCTAAAGCTAAACTTTTTGGGTGACTTAGTCCGATTGTCCGTGTCTTTCTTTTTCGGGAGGGGAGATCCTTTTGGAATGTCATCTAGGTTCACAATTTCCGGGACATCTTGTTTTATAGTTATCAGGTCCTCAAGGAATTTTTCCATTCTCCGATCTCCCTCACTTACTTCGTCCTCTCCAGCCATTGGGGGTATTGTAGAACCAAACCTTAACAACTCCCCGGGAGCTGGACTCCTGCCCACCACTAACTGGTATTTAGGGTTAATGAGTTTACGAGCCACGGTCGATGAACGGGCTCTAGCACCCGCCAAACCCACCATGGGGCTAGGCCGAACATCAGTTAAGGACAACTCTTTGTAAAGGTTGACTTCTTCTGATATTGCGTAGAGTTCTCGGAATTCATAGTCGAAGGGCTCTGTGTATTGTCCGGACAAGTATGTCATGATGTTGCGATCAATCCGCAATGATGACCAGGTGAACCTACAAAGCAAGTTACAGTGTCATCATAGTTGTCCACAAATTGAACCATTACAAAAAACCCCCCTCCAAAAAACACGTGATAAATTAGTTATTTTAATGTACATATCAACCCTTTCAGTGGTCTTCATCTTTATTAAGATCAAAACTAAACTATGGACATTAGCGATACCTCTTAACGCCCAACTTTTGGTTGCCCCACCTGATCCCAAACCGATTCAACTTGCACATATCACACATCCAACCTCCCTCATCTCACATCCTCAGATTTCCATCCCGCTATCTTCTCAGTCAAATACCATGTAGTATCTTGCAGAGGAGTCATAATATGGACACTCTTCTCCCTAGAGCATAGCTTTTCCATAAAAGGTTTCCATGTTCTAAAAAGCTTTTAGAGAGCTTTTTATCTCTCTCGACAATCAAATTCTCCAAGTGCAAAAGATGGCCCAGCATCTCTTGAATCATGGATATCGTAGGAAGAGAAGGAGATAATCATCGCTTAATAATCACTTTCTGAAGCCTCGAATGCACTCCAGACTTTAATCGGCTGAGACGGCTGATAATGACCACCACAGCCGACAATCAGGTGTGTACTGGGCACCCAACGCCCAACCCATGAGTGATCCTCTAGACAGATGTACCCAACCTCAGCAACGATGATCCTCCCTGCGATCCCATTTTCACGCCGCTCCCCTGCAGCCATGTGATGTCATGCATGCGCCGCTTCTCCTCCCTCCATTACCCCCCGGCATAGCAACACAGCGCAATGTCAGCTACACAGCTAATGCATGTGTGTGCAACAGGGCTTAGCGATGTCACCCAAGGGATATCAGCTCCTGATCCCACCAGATGGGCGACATGCATTGGGCATGTGTACGGGCCTTCAGTGGCCAACAAGACCAGGTGTTCAAATCTCGAGAGAGACTGGTTGTGCTCATCCTCCAAATAGTCCAAGTAGACTATGCAGAAGGCAGCTTAAAACACTCTGGACTGTAGAAAGTTAAGTGCTGTTTGCTGAAGTTCTTATAATCGGAGGTCAGTGCTCAGTGACATAACAGCTTTAATCTCTGAGAAAAATTAAGCTCTCACCCTCCCAGTGCACACTTTCATCACATCATGACTGGACTATTGCAATATCCTCTACACAGTCCTTGAGAAGGGCCTTCGCTATCTGCAGCTAGTTCAGAATGCCACTGGCCAGCTGTTAACAAATCAACCCCACTATTGCCACGGAACACAGTTCACTTCACTGGTCACTCAAAAAACTCCCCTTCAAGATTGACCTAAACTTTAAATCCTTGCACCACCACCACCACCACAACAACAACGAAACATTTGTAAAGAGCTTCTCTTCTGAAGTCCCCCCCCCCCCGGGTCTGTTGTTCCCCCCTGTAAAAAGCGCTTGGCTAGCAACAATCTGCTTGTCGCTAGCCTTCTATTTACCTGCAGCCTGTCATTCAGTCAGTGCTCCCCCGCCTCTGTCCCCGTCACTGCCCGCCTCTGTGAGCTTCCTCCAATCAGAAGCTAAGCCACGACTCAGGAAGTACCTCCCAGGTCGTGGCTTAGCTTCCGATTAGAAGAAGCTCACAGAGGCGGGCAGTGGCAGGGACAGAGGCGGGGAGCATGGATTGAATGACAGGCTGCAGGTAAATAGAAGGCTAGTGACAAGCAGATTGTCGCTAGCTGGCGCTTTTGACAGGGGGGCACAGCAGACCCCGGGGGGACTAGAGGCGGCAATACAGAGACACAGAAGCATGTGATTGTGCACAGGGCATGCCTCTGTGTCCTCTTAAGACTCAAAATACCTTTTTCTTTGTATTTGGTCTCAGGTTAGTGTATAGGTCGAGGACCCAGTTTCTCTTACCATTGTTCCCCATTTGGGACTGGGTTCAACTAATTATGCTTGAACGCTTTTAAAGTGAACCAGAGACAAAGCACTCTCATGTATTTCACCATATATATCAGTGGGAACATTAGAGAAAACACCTATCCTGCTCTCTGTTTCATCTCTCACTGCTCAGTATGCCTGTTATCAGCCCTGATAAAATCCCTGACTGAGCATTGTCTGGCTTTGCTCCGGAATCATTATAGCTGAGTCTGTCTTGTCTGATGTCTTTTCAAGCCCAAGCCTGCCCCCTTGTGGCTCACCAATATTGACTCAATTATAATGATTCCTGAGCAAAACCAGACTGAATGCTCAGTCAAGGATTTTATCAGGGCTGATAACAAGCAGGCCGAGCAGTGAAGAATGAAACAGAGAGCAGGGTAGGTGTTTTCTCTAATGTTCCCACTGATATACAGTATATGGTAAAATACATGGAGGGTGCTTCGTCTCTGGTTCACTTTTAGCTCATCTGGAAGTTTAACATAAATACCAGACTAAACAGGTGACTTTTCGGTTTTGATTTAAACATGTCCAGGGTTGGAGCTGTCTTGATTAAGATTAGCAAGGCCTTCCAAAGGGTAGAGGCAGCATAACGTAGGCTCTGACTGTCTGAAGGATTTGTGTGACAACCACACCACACCTCCTACAACCTCAGATCAGCAGGCTCTAATAACTTGGTCGGCCTCAGAGTCCACTTCATCACTTTTGGAATCAGAATTCCTCTGTCATGCTACCCTTACTCTCTGGAACTCCTTACCACCCTCAGGGCCTAGTGCACACCTAAAACCTCTAGCAGATCCGCAAATCGCTAGAGGTTTTTGAAGCAGATTTTCAGAGCGATTCTAGGCATGTGTAGAGAGGTTTTCTAAACATGACTAGCGTTTTTTGCAGCGTTTTTGTGTAGCAGATTTTTATATATTGTTACAGTAAGGCACCATTCACACCTAAAACCGCAAAACGCCGGCGTGTTGCAGGAATGATTTTTCTGTGATTAACGTGGAAAAGTCACAGGACATCGCCGGCAAAACTCTGCATGTTACGCGTTTGCGGTTAACGCCATAGGCTTATATGGGCTAGTGGTTTTTAAAAGCCGATAGTGTTTTGCGCTGAGCGGGAATCACGCAATTCCCGCTCAAGTGTGAATGGGGCCTTAAGCTGTTACTGAACAGCTTATGTAACAAAAACGCTTGGAAAACCGCTCTGATCTAGCGTTTTTCAGAGCAGTTTTCCACTTTCCTATACTTTAACATTGAGGCGGAAACGCCACAGAAATCTAAACAATGCTGCAGCCCCCGAGTTTGCGTTTGGGGGAAAAAACGAACCGCTCTGGTGTGCACCAGCCCATTCAGTTTCATTAGCCAAGCGGTTTTCAAACAGCTAGCATTTTAAAAAACGCTCCAGAACCGCTCTGGTGTGCACCAGCTCTCAGGGCTGGTGCACACCGAGCGGCTTTTTCAGCGTTTCTGCAGCCGCTTGCGGCTGCGGATCCGCTTGGTCAATGTATCTCAATGGGGTGGTTCACACCAGAGCGGGAGGCGTTTTGTGAGGCATTTTTTGGATTTTGGATGCGTTTCTGCCTCAATGTTAAGTATAGGAAAAACGCAAACCGCTCTGAAAAACGCCTGTTCAGAGCGGTTTTGCCGGCGTTTTTGTTACAGAAGCTGTTCAGTAACAGCTTTACTGTAACAATATATGAAATCTACTATACTGAAATCCGCTGCAGCAATCCGCAAAACGCTAGCAAAACGCCATAGAAAAATAAGAAAAAGCGTTTCAAAATCTGCTAGCGTTTTGCGGATCTGCTAGCGGTTTTTGGTGTGCACCAGCCCTCAGTCAGGACATCTCTGCCCCTGTAGGTGTTTAAATCCAGATCAAAGGCCACTTATTTAGTCCAGCATTAACAAACGTAGTGAAAATAAGAAAACAAAAAAAACTATAGGTGTGAGTTTGATATTATCGTTAAAGATTTACAAAATTTACCTGAAGGTCCCGAAAACCACTTTATCTCCATCCACCATGAGGTATTTATGTGAGATTGAGCCACTGATCTTCCCGGACGGCAGGTAGAATCCGACTCCTGTGACGTATCTCACTCGTATATTCTGTGTTTGCAGGGGGAGAAAATAACAGTTGTAATCCAAGCACCACTGTTCTGCTATTCTGGCTTCTTTTAATCTACAATCATACTATCAAAAAGTTATGAAAGTCACTGATTACCATTATTACACATACCTCCCAACTTTTAGAGCCAGGAAAAAGGGACACTAAGCCCCACCCCCACACCTTTAGTCATGCCCCAATTTTACATACGATGTGCTCCCTATAAAGCTGGTGGCCTAGTGGTTCCCCCTCCTCCCCCCACTAAAGCTTACCTGGTGGTTTAATCTAGTGGATTTATCCACAGACTTTGCCGTGTGCTTGAGCCCTACAGACTGGTAAGGCACCGAGTAAACGTGTGTACATAACACACCCACAGTTCAGCCCTGACCCTGCAGGACCCCATCGCTGTACAGATGTGTTACTAGGCAACCGCCCAGCTTCCTGTTCTGTGTCTTTGAAGAATGGATGATGGCGCCTGGAACGATGGAGCATTATCTGAGGGCCGGGTAGCGGGGACCAATAGTTCCGATTGTCACTTAGGACCCTTTTCCACTAGCAATCGCGCTAAACGCTAGCGATTGTGATTCAGCAAATTTCCAAATTCTCCCGGCAATTGCGATCGCGATTTTGCTATGCAATGCACTGCATAGCAAAATCGCGGCAAAAATCGCTCCGCGGCGCAATTGCAATTAAGTAAAAAATGAATAACAGTAGTGGAAATTACCTACCGCGATTCCTATGTTATTTGGCAAACCGTAGCGATTTAAAAATCACCAGCGGTTTGCGATTTTGCCATTCAGCATCGCAATCGCCGCTAGTGGAAAAGGGCCCTTAAAGGGGAACTGAAGTAAGAGGTATACGGAGGCTGCCATATTTATTTCCTTTTAACCAATACCAGTTTCCTGGCAGCCCTGCTGGTCTATTTCTCTGCAGTAGTATCTGAATAACACCAGAAACAAGCATGCAGCTAGTCTTGTCAGATCTGACTTTAAAGTCTGAAACACCTGATCTGCTGCATGCTTCTTCAGGGGCTATGGCTAATAGTATTAGAGGCAGAGGATCAGCAAGGCTGCCAGGCAACTGGTATTGCTTAAAAGGAAATAAACATGGCAGCCTCCATATACCTCTCGCTTCAGTTCCCCTTTAAACACCCGGCAAACCTCGGGGGACACCTGTACATACGCTATATGCTAGATCCTCGAGATGGCCCCAACCAGCTGCATTGGCCGTAAATCTATTGTGTGTAGGAGGCTTTAAAGCACACATGAAGTGAGAAAGATATGGAGGGTGACATATTTATTTCCTTTTAAACAATGCAGATTGCCTGGCTGTCCTGCTGATCCTCTGCGTCTAATACCTTTAGCCATAGCCCCTAAACAAGCATGCAGCAGATCAGGTACTCTGACTGAAGTGTGACTGGATTAGCTGCATGCTTGTTTCAGATGTGCGATTCAGACACTACTGCAGCCAAATAGATCAGCAGGACTGCCAGGCAACTGGTATTGTTTAGAAGGATACATACTGTATCTACCAGCCTCGATATCCCTCTCACTGTAAGCGTCTTTTAATCTAGCGAAACAGTGCCCGGAAGCCCAGGAAGACGTTATAGTTTTCTTCAAATACAGCAGAGGGCGCTCTCTGCGCTCTCCTGCACTCCAGCCAGGGTCACTTTAAGTCGACTTCTGGAAAAATGAAAGTGTTGATACATTTCTCAGCTATCACCATAAAGCAAAGTCCACCGCAGCAATTCATAGAATAAGAGATTATAGAACGTGTCATGACTTCCAGTAAAAAATAACTTCCACTTCCTTAAAATCCACAGCAACAGCCAACACAGCACATACAAAGTTCACACAGGCTTCTCACTATAGCAGCTGGATTAGGAGGCATAGCTGGTGTATCGTGTACCTCTAGAGTACTTTCCCAAGACTTTGTATTATTATTATAGTATTATCAGGCCCGGATTTACACCACAGGAGCCTATAGGCACTGATGTCCTACACCAGGGGTCCCCAAACGTTTTGGATCGAGGGCCGGGTTAACATACTTCAGACTGCTGGGGGGCGGAGTATACATAAAATGATGTAGAAGTCTTTGTGCACTAGACATTGAAGCATACCCAGGTGACAACCTGCAGCCAATTGGACATCAGTGTCACCTGATGTGGAATTTGATTGGAAATCAGCAAATTACTGCTTTCTGGCTTCATTCTGTATGCAGACCACCAATAATTAACGATGTAGCTGACCGCATCTGTAATACATTTTATGCATGGGGGGCCAGTAAAAAAGCCACAGGGGGCCACATTCGTCCCGCGGGCCTTAGTTTAAGGACTACTGTCCTACACCTTTTGCCCTCTAGGAACCCACAAACCCCTGCTAAACTGCACCGCAAGTGTGCTGGCTGGGACAGCTGTAACTTCTCTGTTACCCATCATAGGTAGCTACAGGTGCTCCTTAGTATTAGGTAGCCAGCAGTACCCTCAGTATTAAGTAGCTAGAGCTGTCCCCAACTGAAGGGAGATCTGGTCAGTGGAATGCAGAGAGCTGGGTGAGTACCCTCTCATTTACACTCTGCTCGGGATTCAGCATAGAGAAGGAGTGAGGGGCTAGGGGAAGGGAAGGAGCTGTCCTTCCATCATCAGGCGCCTGTAGGCACGAGCCTACAGTGCCTTATGGTAAATCCGGCCCTGAGTATTATAAAGCGCCAACATATTCTGTGGCTATGTACAAAGTAAGAAACAAACATGGGGTACAAAATACAGAGTCCCAAACCCTCTCTGGCGTCATGCCTTGTATGCGTGCACAAGATTTGAAGAACAACTGGAGCGAGAGGGATATGGAGGCTTCCATATTTATTTCCAGTTGCCTGGCTGTCCTGCTGATCCTCTGCCTCTAATACTATTAGCCATAACCCCTGAACAAGCATGCAGCACATCAGGTGTTTCTGACATTATTATCGGATCTGACAAGATTAGCTGCATGTTTGTTTCTGGTGTGATTCAGACACTACTGCAGCCAAATAGATCAACAGGACTGCCAGGCAACTGGTATTGTTTAAAAGTAAAATAAATATGGTAGCCTCCATATCACTCTCATTACAGTTACTTTTTACACAATGCACATTGCCTGGCTGTCCTGCTGTTCCTCTGCCTCTAGTACTTTTAGCCATAGACCCTGAACAAGCATGCAGATCAGGTGCTCTGACTGAAGTGTGATTAGATTAGCTGCATGCTTGTTTCAGGAGTGATTCAGACATTACTGCAGCCCAATAGATCAGCAGGGCTGCCAGGCAACTGGTATTGTTTAACAAACAAACACAGAACATTTATATCGCACTTTTCTCCTGGCGGACTCAAAGCGCCAGAGCTGCAGCCACTAGGGGGCGCTCTATAGGCAGTCGTAGTGTTAGGGAGACTTGCCCAAGGTCTCCTACTGAATAGGTGCTGGCTTACTGAACAGGCAGAGCAGCGATTTGAACCCAGGTCTCTTGTGTCAGAGGCAGAGCCCTTAACCATTACACTTTCCAGCCACTACTGTATTAAAGGAATACTATCGATACCCAAGTGTTCTAAAATGACAGTGTGCAAATAATGTCCAAGTAGCTGTGTAAACATTTTCCTACTTTTCATGTTAAATATCAGAGGCAAAAGCTGTAATTTATTAAGGGTTGGATTTAGCTATATTGGGACAAATCAATTGCAGAAGGGGTGTCTGCTTCAATGCAAAGCCAGAGTTGCATATCAGACTACAGAAAGCAAATATCAAACATATCAAACTCTGAAAGCAAAAACAGTATGAAAAGCTGTGACAATTAGTTACATTTCCTCTGCTCTCTTCAGACAGGTCAGTCAGAAACACAGGACACAGGAGCTGCAGCTGTTGGGAGCTCTCTTCTCTGTCACACACAGAGCTACACAGAGTTAACTGATCAAGTGTGAGGGGAATTTCCCCTCTCCTCGTGGCTCAGTCTGCCGTCAGTTTTGGCCTCAGTAAAGTTTGAATGTATTTTGCTAACAGTAAACAAAGAAGTTGCTACTAAAATGTATACACCAGTACTTAGCAGCGCTTACCAAACAATTCCTGTGTCAATTGAAAAAAATATGTGAATCGATAGTATTCCTTTAAATATGTACATGTATTAAATATGGCAGCCCCTGTATACCTCTGATTTCTGGTGTCCTTTAACACAGTCTACTCGGGTCAACAGTAAAATAATAGTTTTGAGTGTAGGTCTGCTCTACCATTCGTGTCAGATAAGAAAATACAGGACCTTATTTGTGGAAAGAGCTCCTCTGATCAATATTTAAAGAGAATCTGTCAACTTAAAAATGTCCCCTGGGGGGGGGGGGGTACTTACCTCAGGAGGGGGAAGCTTCTGGATCCTAATAAGGCTTTCCCCGTCCTCGTCCCCATCCAGTGCTGTCTCCCCCAAAACCTCAGAAAACATCGGATGTCAGCTGTGGTGCAGTAGCGCCTGCAATAGTTACCTCCTCCGCCTCCAGCGCAGGTGCAGCAGTGGCTTTCCAATCGGGCTCATGTGGAAACAGCCAAACCCAGTTGGGTACTGCACAGGTGCGAGTAGATCGGACATGATCAGGCTCGGTTATTTCCATCTGAGCCCGAGCGCAGAGAAACACTACTGCGCCTGCGCTGGAGGCGGGGAAGGTAAATATTTACATGCCAACCATTTCAGGGCTTCTAGCGGTGCCACCCTGGGACAAAGGAGGATGGGGAAGCCTTATCAGGATCCAGATAAGGTAAGTACCCCCAGGGGATGTTTTTAAGCTTACAGATTGATTCTCTTTAACCAGTGCAAGCTGCTGAAATATTTTTGTTTTGTAGTGGTTATAATTTCCCATCAGCAGCCTATTGGCTTCTCTCTGGTGTAGGATTTCCACTTACCCGGAACATGAATCCGGACACCTGCATGAACTCGCACATCTCCAGGAAGTGCTTGACTCCGTGTTCCCCCAGGATGATGTAGACAGGAACCCTCCTCTTGTCCGCCGCGTTCAGAACATCCTTGAACACCTCCCGGTCAGTGAAATAGTCCATCACGATGGCGATGACCTGCGGAGAGAGAAACCGTATAGGAGACGTTAGTGTAGTGATTATTAGTGATGATCCTTAACTGTGCTAATTAAGATTATGTAAAATTTTGCGTACATTTTTGCAATTATGGCTATACGTAATTATGATTTGGACATTCAACTGATTTAGTGTAATCCATTCTTAATTGTTGTGTAATTTTGGGCCATCTTTAGCACATAATACCTGCTAGTGTCACAAATATTGCTACACATGTTTAGGAGAAGGGTGGGAAAGAGGCACCATTTTTTTTCAAAAAGACCTTGTAGTTTTTGAGAAAATGGATTTAAAAAAAATGCAAAGGAAAAATATTTTTAGACTAAGTGCACAACGCACGCATTATAATGACTGTGAACTGTAAAGGAGACTGGGCATAGACATTAATAGAAAGCCTGCATGCAGTGAGTTAGACAGGCCCGGATTTACATCAGAGGAGCCTATAGACACAGATGTCCTGGAACCCTAGACTCCGCCCTCCATGAACCTACAAACCCCCACCGAACCGCACTGCAAATGTGCTGGCTGGCCCAGCTGTCACTTCTCCCTTACTTCCCTTAGGACTCTTTTCCACTAGCAATCGCAAGCGTTCACGCTGAACGCTAGTGATTGCGATTCAGCAAAAGGTAAAAAATTACCGGCGATTTCCCGATGTTTGCGACCGCGATTTTGCTATGCTATGCATTGCATAGCAAAATCGTGGCAATAATCGTTCCGCCGCGAGATCACAATCAGGCAAAAAATGAATTGCGGTAGTGGAAATGACCTACCGCGATTCCTATGTTAAAAGCAAACTGTAGCAATTTGGAAAACCACTTGCAGTTTGCGTTTTTGCGATTCAGCCATCGCAAACGCCTTAGTGGAAAAGAGCCCTAACTCCTTATAGTTACAGATGTCCCTTAGCATTAGGTAGCCAGAGGAACCCTCAGTATTAAAGGGATACTGTAGGGGGGGTCGGGGGAAAATGAGCTGAACTTACCCAGGTCTTCTAATGGTCCCCTGCAGACATCCTGTGCCCGTGCAGCCGCTCATCGATGCTCCGGCCCCGCCTCCGGTTCACTTCTGGAATTTCTGACTTTAAAGTCAGAAAACCACTGCGCCTGTGTTGCCGTGTCCTCGATCCCGCTGATGTCATCAAGAGCGCACAGCGCAGGCCCAGTATGGTCTGTGTCTGCCCAGTACACTCCTGGTGACATCAGCGGGAGCGAGGACACGGCAACGCAGGCGCAGTGGTTTTCTGACTTTAAAGTCAGAAATTCCAGAAGTGAACCGGAGGCGGGGCCAGAGCATTGGGGAGTGGCTGCGCCAACACAGGATGTCTGCGGGGGACCATTAGAAGCCCCGGGTAAGTTCAGCTCATTTTTCCCCGACCCCCCTACAGTATCCCTTTAAGTTGCCCCCAACTGGAATGCAGAGTCAGGTGAGTAATTCCTCATTTATACTCTCATCAGCACTCTGCATAGGGAAAGAGGGAGGGAGGTTCTCGGGGTGGGGCATGAGCCGCCTTTCCATCATCAGGCGCCTGTAGGCTTGTGCCTCCAGTGCCTTATGCTAAATCCAGCACTGGAGTTTCTATCTTTTTTTTTTTTTTTTTTTTTTTTACTGTTATGTTGCAATTTTGGTGATGATAGCATGTATGGGGGGTTTTGCTATTAAGAGCTAAAGTCTACACAAAATTACTCGAAAATGATGCAACATTGTAAAATTCTGATTCCTGATTATGCATAGGCAAACGCAGGGGGGGGGGGTTACAGCTGCCCAGAATCCCCCCTCAGACCAGGGCCGGTGCAGTGCCTGGTGACAGGCATAACTTGAGACACCAGAATATGTGCATGCATCCTGCAGCTCGCAGCACCATTCTACTGCCTGCACTTTCTTTCCCTGCCACCATAGTTGACTTTGGATGGAGCAGCAGCAGGTTTACAGAGCATGGAGCAGCTCTGAGAAACTTGACAAAGCACAGAGCCAGGTATGAGCACACCACAGCACTGTGCCCTGCTCCCCCTCTTTACCAATGTCAACTGTCCTCATTATTATCTGTATCCAAACTGCTCCTGATCGATCTCTTTGTCGATCGGGAGCTGATCAGAAATTTAGGAAATAATTGTCAGATCCTGTCAGACGAGAAATTGCATTACAGTATGTGTACCCAGCATGATGTCCTACCGTATTATTATACTGTATTGTGCGTGGCTGAGGAAGACCTTTCAGGAATACCCCCCTTGAATATCCTGGGTTTGCCCCTGTTATGTTTACAAATGAAATTAATTACGATTTTACTCCAAAATTTGTATTACAATTTTGCATCGTGATTGCGAATTAGGATGCAAAATTATGGTGATGCGAAATTTGTGCCAATCACTGGTTATTACACTGCAAAAAATATTTCTCCCCGATTTATTCATATGACTTTGTCCTATTTGCATAATTGGAAAATGCAGGGCCGTTTCTGGCTATTTTGGCGCGGCTAGGCTAGACGACTGTTGCCTGTCCCCTCCCCCAACTTATGAATAGGAAGTCTGTAGCCTACATTAATTGGCTTTGCAAACTGCAATGACAAATGATAGGTTACTGTACATACATAAATATTGTTTCTCAAAACAAGTCTATGGCGATATACGCATTACTGCCAGGCCAGATACACCTCGCTGGCTCAACCCAGAAATACTTCATATAAATGTTAAGAGCAGGCCCGGATTTACATCACAGGACCCTACAGATGTCCTGGCACCCTAGACTCCGCCCTTCATGTACCTACAGACCCCACCGAACTGCACTGCAAGCGTGCTGGCTGGCCCGGCTGTCACTTCTCCCTTACTTCCCTTGCCCATCATAGGTAGCTACAGGTGCTCCTTAGCATTAGGTAGCCAGGAGTACCCCGAGTATTACGTAGCTAGCAGTGCCCCTGATTGAAGGGAGATCTCTTTGTTGAAAATTCCGAGACCCTTGTGAGTAACCTCTCATTTACACTCTGTTCAGGACTCTGCATAGGAAAGGAGAGAGGGCGGGACTTAGGGAGGGGAGCGAGCCACCTTTCCCTCATCAGGCGCCTGTATGCACATGCCTACAGTGCCTTACGGTAAATCCGGCCCTGGTTAAGAAAGGTGTGTGGCCACTTTTTTTTTTTAAATGTTTGTGTGAAGCCTGAGTTTTACAGGTTGGAATATTGTCCTGAAAATCCAGAAGAGTTGTGACTGTCCATACAGAGCAATTCAAAACAATTACAGCTTAATGAGTACATGAACAGTACCTGCCATTCATTGTTATACTATTCAGGCAACCTGAATGTTATGTTAATCAGTAATTATCATTTATGAGTGAGGGCCCATTTCCACTATCACGATTTCGCATGCGTTTTTCGCATGCAAATTCGCATAGCAATACAAGCGAATAAGACTGTTTCCACTTGTCAGGATTCCTTTGCGTTTTTCTGTGCAGAAAAAATTCGAATGGCAGAGCCATCAGAATTCGCATACCGCTATGCGAATCGCATACAATGTATTTAATAGGAAATTCGCATGCGGTTTGGGTATGCGAATGTTCATGCGAATTTTCATGCAAATTCGCATAGAAACAATGGAAAAGCACACCAGCACTGCCATGGTTAAATTCGCATACATCGTCATCCATCCGCATGCGAATTTTTACCGCGGCGATTCGCAGTGGAAATGCAGCCTGAAAATTACCATTCATCTATGTCTTAATGGCACTAGCAGTTGTTTATAAGTATTCCATAAGGTAAAGTCTTATAAAGGTGGCCATACACCAGGCAACTTGGCCACAGATGGACCATCCGATTAGATGAAAATTGGTGCCTCCTAGAGCATGCCCGATAGACGATATGACCAATATCGGTCACTTGTATCGATCGGACAGGCTGCAAAAGGTCGCAGATGTCACCCCAGGCCTGGTTAGTCTGTGCCCAAAATCGGCCCTGGAAAATTCCTCAAAAGCTCTGGGGTGAATGAGATTTTAAGCTAGATTTACTCCATCCTCCGTTCCCCCCTCTGTGATCTGCTGTTTGAGTATCCAGCTGGTCTCAAAAGCATTAAAGATGAACTTCAGCCTAAACAAACATACTGTCATTAAAGAACAAGCGACACCCATGCTAATGTAGAAATAAAAAAAACACATATATAAGTAGATAAATGCTACTACTACTTACATAACAGATGTATTGTGCTATCCACGTAATGATTCCTGTGAATTTTACAAAGTAAAAGCAGAAAATCCTATTCTAGGCAGTGGCCATTTTGCCAAGCTAATGCTGACATCATATCCTCCCTGACTCTTGTTTCCCCCCCTCCCTTCTCTTGCTCATTGTGTATTCATTATCTGCCCTCCTCCCAGAGTCTTCAGACACTCCCACTGAGGTGTCTACTAACAACTGCACCGACTTTTTTTTTTTTTTTTTTACACATCCAATCACTGAGTCACCTCAGCCTTGCTTGAAAACACAAGTAATCAGAGTGTGTTTCTGATAAGCAGCGAGGCAGGGAAATAAATGGAAGAGGAGGAATATATGATACAGTAGATAAAAATAATTCCCAGCATTCAACTCTTTGGCACTAGGGCCAGTGCTCCTAAAGTATGTGATAACTCCAAACCATAACAGCAGAAAACGTTTTGCAAGTTTTGTATGCAGGATTAGCATCTTTATCACTTAATAATTTGATTTTTATGGTGACAATACCGCTTTAAGTTACATTAGTTATGTTAATTAAAATAGATAGGTAATATAATCTCTTACCTGGCCTGTTTTAAAAGAACAGGCAAATGTTTGTGATTTCATAAGGGCAGCCATCTTTTTCATTGGGGCAGCCATCTTTTTAGTTGAAAGGAGGTAACAGGGAGCATGAGACACAGTTCCAACTGTCCTGTGTCCTGATCACCCCTCCCAGCTGCACATGCTAGGCTTCAAATCTCAAATAAAAAAAAATAAAAAACAAAACAGCAGAACGAGAACAACAACATCAGAAATCCCATCATACTTTGCACAGCATCATGGGAAAAATGCCCGGGCAGTTTTCTTTGATGGGGCGGAGCTTAGCTTCCATGCAGCTAAAAATGAGGCTTGGGTAAGAAAAATAAAGTTCTGATGCTGTGAAACTGTCAAAGAAACACCAAGCCTTTTCAGTGCTGCTGAGAAGATTTTTAGTCTGGAGGTTCACATTAAGGCCCCAGATTGATCTTCAGTACTGGCTGCCAGAATGTCCAGTTTTAATAATTTAGGGTGTTTTTTTTCCCTCCACAAGCTTATTATCTGGCCATATTTCAGTGCATTATGTCCTATGTCCAGGGTAGAGGAGAGTATAAGTAGGCAGGAGATAGCAGCAGCGATAAGGAGCTCTGCACCTGGCTTTTGAAGCCCTTTGGCACTTTATTTGGCCTGATGAAGTGGGCAGAGAACCACGAAATGCGTTGCCTGTGCTTATTAACAATTCATTATATTTATATATAGGAGTTTGTTGTTTTCGCTTTTATTTGTTTTTATCTCCGTTTTATTCACTCCTGGGCCCATCTTACCCCCTTTGACCGATCAGGAATGGTTTATCTACATACCCAATTGCTCTCCGCCAGTTAGCAGGGTCCAGTGACGCCTGTAAACACTTAGGAAAGGTGTCTGAATCTCTCAGTAATGATCTTTTTAGGTGACCAAAGTTGCCTCTGTACGTAATGCAGAGCAGCAGCAGCAGAGCGTTATATGTTACCTGCTCTCGACAGCAGGACAGGTCCTCTTTAGTGCAGTTCCGTCAATCACCATGCAGCTCTTGATTCTATGTCACATGACATGTGCAATAATGAGCTGGAGTAAATTACATACTGGAACAGGCCCCCGGGCCCCCCCCTATGATCACAGATGGATTAAAATGTAATGGGGCTCTAGGCAAGGTAATTGATTTAGCACCAACTTGTGGTCCTTTTTGTAACCTGAAATAAAGACCGGCCAGAGAAGGTGGCAGGGGGGGGGGGGGCAGCCATTAGGCCCCAGGCACCTGCCTAGGTTGCCTGGTGGATGATCCTGCTATTGTTACTCCCCTGGATGTGCATGAGCCTAAATGTAGGTTTACAATCCTATATGCATTAAATCTAAAGGTTGAACGGAAGCAGCACAGCTGACTGTACCGTAAATGAAAATGATTATAGTCCTTCCTCAGGCCGGGTAATTGCAGATTATGCAATATTTGGGTCAGCTTCGAATGAGTTAGAATATAAACAAAACAGATGCCAGGTCAGGTGCCGGTATAGCCTGCTGCCAGCTTGATGGAGCGCAGAGTCACGCAGGGAAGAAGGCTGTGTCATTGAGCGGTGTCTTCTTCTGTTACTGGTCACATGACACAGCAGAAGGAACCAATGGGAATGCAAACACTGTGCTCTGTTCCAGCAACTTCCCTGTGCGTTTTTTTTTATTTATAATTTATGGGCCTCAGCAGATACATTCCCATACACACATTGAGGTACAATTCAGAGCCATTAATGTGAACCTGAACCTAGTAAAATTAATTAAAATAGACACATGATGTCCCTGCAAATGAATATTAATATTACATACTTACCTCACAGTCAGTTCCTCTCAGAAGCTCACCATTTTCTTCTTACAACGATTCCTTCCAGTTCTGACAAGATTTTGTCAGACCTAGTTCCTTGTGAGGGTGTTGGTCGCAGCTCCAAAAAAGGTCAATACTTTTGGAGGTCTTCCAAAAGTATCTGCCTCTAGGTAGGTGTAACTAGCAGAGCCGGGACAAGGTCCTCCAGCACCCAAGGCTGAGACACCAAAGTGCGCCCCTCCAACCCTCCCACCCCAGCTGTCACACACTGATTGCTATAAGACTAAGAGGCCCCTCCCCATCCCTCCCACCCCAGCCGTCACACACTGATTGCTATTAGACTAAGAGGCGCCCCCAACACCTTAATCTCTAGTTATCTGGCTTGCAATCACTGCCATGTATCCCCTTTTCTTATTCCTCTCTGCTTCAAACACAATAGAGGAATGATAGCTGAGTGAGTTGTGTGCCCCCCCTCCTACACTGTGCCCTGAGGCTGGAGCCTCTCTCGCCTCTGCCTCGGCACGGCCCTGGTAACTAGTAAAACTGGAGAAAAGCTGGAGGCGCCTGTGAAAGCAAAAAAACTGTACGTATGCCAATGATCAATATGCCAAGGTAGATCGAGGTTAAACTCTTCTACCTTGAACGAGTAATAGTCAGTTAGAATAAAAACTTCTCAAATTTTTATTGTGCACATTCGACAACGAGAGACGCTTCCTCGGGTCAATAGTAGTGCCTTTTTCTAGGTACAATTAGTCCTGGGCGCCGAATGACGAATGGTGCCCAGGACTAACTGTACCTAGCAAAAGGCACAACTATTGACCCGAGGAAGCGTCTGTAGCCGTGAAACGCGTTGTCGAATGTGCACAATAAAATTTTTAGATGTTTTTATTCTAACTCCGACTCTCTGACTATTACTTCTTCAAGGTAGGAGATTTTACCCTCTATTTACCTTGGTATATTGATAATTGGTATACGTACAGTTTTTTTTGCATTTCTCTAGTTTTATCACTTATTATTGTTAGTTATGGGACAGGTTTGCATAGCTGACACCTTAGTATTAATATAGCGGGCGTGGTCCGTAGAGTTCAGGTTTAGCTTTTGTGGTTTATTATTGCTTTCAGATTTATTTTTTATAGCTGCAGCTTAACATATAACTCTACCTGTAAGTTACTTTACAATGCAAACAGCATCATAGACTGTCACTCCATAAATTCCCCAGATGATAGCCAGTTCAAAAGTCTGAAGCCTGTTAATGACAATCATCATAAAAGGGACAAAGATCAAGAGAGACAATAAATAGGCAGATAAATGTGGGAGATAAAAGTGCTGGTGCTGATTGATTCTACGGCTTAAACTGGGAGTGGTGACAAACGTATAAATCAATATTAGCCTGGATGTCCTAATACAGTATGCTAAGTGGAGCTACAGTATAGAACTCTTATAGAAGTACTGTCACTAATACTGATTAAAGTGGACCTGAACTCTTGAACACGACAGAAGGTAAACACAGAGAAATGCACCCTGTATGTATTTACAGAGAGTTTAGCCTTCCTAATTCCCCCTCACCTGTGACTAATCACCAGTGTAATTTGATCTCTCAGGTGTGTCGGCTGGCCGCAGAGCAGCTAATTTGTAAACACAGCATGTTAACCCTATGTCTGCTTCCATGAAAGCAGGAAGTAGACACACTGCAGATTTATTGCAGGATTGGTATCAGCTGTAACAAAGAAATGTTTTTTTTCTTGAAAGGTTATTATGCTGTTGCTTATCTTTTAGAGTAGAGCGGAAGTTCAGGTCCGCTTTAAATATAGTGCAAGCAAAGATATTTTTTTTTCATTATTATGGAATGGATTCAAGTGTCGAATGCCCTGCTATATCCAGAGTAGTGTTTACTAAAAGTACTGCTGCCGTTTATTATCCTCTTCCTTATTCAGCCTGCTTAAGGCTCTGTTCACACCTAAAACCACAAAACGCCTGCGAATACCGCTGGCGTTTTGTGGGAGTGATTTCTCCGCGTGTAACGCGGAAAAATCACTGGACACTGTAGCGGTTTGGGAGCGATCGCTATTAGCGGTTTATACTGCTAATCACGAACGATCACTCCGGAATTGACGGCAAACGGCTGCATGTAACACATTTGCGGTTAACGCTAACTGCAAACGCGACAGTGAGAACACTGCCATAGTGTTACATGTGCTAGCGGTTTTTAAAAACTGCTAGCGGTTTGCCTTTAGCGAGAATCGCGCGATTCCCGCTCAAGTGAGAATGAGCCCTAAAACTTGTGAAATTCAGCCATGGCAAGATCTTCTGCTCTGTCCAGCCTCTCTACTATTTCCCTCCATGCTTCCTCGTTTCTTATTATTCATGCTGTCTACTCTCTGTGTGCAGAGACCAGACAGCTGCTCTGTGTGTTCAGTGTTTTCCAGAGTGAACCTGAGAAGAACAGAGCGCTGCACACAGGAAAGTAAACATCAAGACTCGTCACTAGGAAGGGGGTGAGGAGGGAGAAAGCAGAGAGGAGAGCAGGCAGCATGACTCATCAGAAGGGAGGGGTGAGGAGGAAGTTAGCAGACAGGGGAGCAGGCAGCATGACTCATTAGAAGGGAGGGGGGAGAAGGGAGTTAGCAGAGAGGAGAGCAGACAGCATGACTCATAAGAAGCGAAGGGGGGTGAGTAGGGAGTTAGCAGACAGGAGAGAAGACAGCATGACTCATTAGAAGGGAGTCGTAAGGAGGGAGTTGGCAGAGAGGAGAGCAGACAGCATGACTCATTGGAAGGGAGAAGTTAAATAGGAAACAGCAAGAGTAGAGAGATAGAATGAATCATCACTAGGAAGGGTAATATTGCCATGTGCTGCCTGCTCACGGCACTACATGGATCAGGCCCATGAAGAGATAAGTAGGTTCGTGTAGTACTTGTCCTACTAATGAACTGTCTGAAGTTCCTTTCTGTTTTCCTGTAGAGCGAGTGGTAAAAAAAAATCTAGGCAAATGAGCTTGTTGAAAGGCTTGTCAAATTCAGTAATTTCCTGAGGTGTAAAAGAAGTCAATACAGCTGAAAAAGAGTGCGAAAAGATAAAGTTTTAGTGCTGGAAAGTTCAAACATTACTTCTGTTTGCTTTTCAGATCAGCAAGGCAGATTTGTCACAGGCTGCTGTTTTGAAAAAATAGGAGAATCAGTTCTGTGTTCTGTTGTTCTTGAAAAGATGCATTTTAATTAGGATAATGAATGATGACAGTGATTGGATTGATGTAGGTTAGTTGACCAGTAATTTTATAGCATCATGTATATTTCCATAGCTATTTTTGTAATTGCTGACCTAGTGACCTTGTTTATGTCTTGTACTGCTTCTTGTAAACCTGTTAGTAAACAAGACTTTCCCAATACCAGATTACTGTTTGAGATATAATGATTATATCATACCGGTTTTTCACCATCTGCTTCAATCCAAAAACAGCCGATTAAAACCAGCAAACCCTCAGGTGTCCCCATTAGCTAAATAATGCCTGTACACGTCTCGAGCTAGGCACGCGCATGCGATTATCGTTGCCGGTTGGGAAACAATCCTTGTGGCCGCAAATCGGAGACAACTGGATGTTAAGCAAAGAAATCATAAACTTTCCATCAGAAATTTTGCTCATCCTTAAAGAGAGCCTGAGGTGGGCTCATTAAATAAAAAAAAAACAACAACTAGGCTACCTGATCCAGGGGGGGGCTGAGCGGATCAGGTAGCCGCCATACACGCTGCTCCCCTCCGCTCCTGTGAGCGGCACTGCCCTACTTTCACTTTCGTGACCTCTGGGTCATGACGCTGGAAGGAGGGAGATTTCTCTCAGCATGCAGGGAGGCGGGGGAGCGGCAGGGGCGTGGTCAGGGAGAGCTGCCCAATGGCAGCTCTGGAAAGCCTGCAGGAATGCCCCTGGCGGGTGTTTTGAACAGTGAATCCCTCTGCTCTATGTTTACCTCCAAGATGGTGACAAATATTGCTAATCTCGGGGAGCTATAGCGCGGTGGTGGTGGTGGTGGGGGGGGGGGGGCAGAGAGCAGTGGGAGCAGCATGTCATGAGGCAGAGAACACGCCTCTGTGTCACATCAGGCCCCCCCCCCGAGGAACCGCCGTGAGTTCTCTTTAATCACCACTCGGGAGGAGCAGAGGGGGGGTCACTGCCTAAAGCTAAATACTCACCACCTGACGGAGGAAGATGGACGTAGTGACGAACATTCCACAATCCATCTTCCGGCTGGTGGGTACTTGCGACGTCGCACCACAGGCCAGAATGTGAAGTCATGGGATCGCGGTGCTTTGCGTGGGGCCGTAGGGGATCTTAAAGATGCAATTGTGATGGTTGTTATCGCCGCGTCTCACTAAACGTTCGCAAGATCGCCCGCCTGTACCCACGTTGCGAGATAGTGGAAAAGATCGCTTGTCGCTTTGTCGTCAGACAAATCGTCAGGAAATTTGCGTAGTGGGTACGGCCTTTACAGCGAGGGACCACCTTCTACCCTCTACTATTCGACAAGACGCAGAACATTTATATTGCGCTTTTCTCCTGGCGCGCTCAAAACGCTTCAGAGTTGTAGGCACTTGGGCGCGCTCCATGGACTACCAGGATCATTAGGGAGCCTTGCCCACAGACTCCTTACTGTTTTATGTACAGGCTTAAGCCAGGATTCGAACCCTGGTCAAAAGCTCAAACCCTGCATCAAAGGCAATACCCTTGAAGTGCACCCGAGGCAGGTCGGGACCAAAAAAGATACTTACCTAGGAAGAAGAAATCCTCTGGAGCCTGTCAGCCCGAGGCAGACATGGGAAGGATCAGGAGGAACAAGAGACTTCTGTCTTCCTAGGTAAGTATCTCTCTTTTGGGTTCCAGGCTGCATTGGGTTCTCTTTAAAGAAACTCTGAAGCCTCCCAAAAAGACTGTTTTTACTTTAGAGACCTGTTTAGCATTAATGCCCCACCTGAAACGCTGCATTCCAGCGGCTGAATACTCAATTGATCACCCCAAACTCACAGGGCAAAAATCCACAACTTTCCAGGTCTGGATTTTGCTGCCCAGGGGAGGCAGAGCTTTGGGCTCTAGCTCTGCCCCCATTCACGTCAATCTACGCTGATGGGCCGAACGGTTCCCGGCGAACTTCGGTGGTTCGCGTTCGCCTCCCGCAGGCGAACGTTTCCGGAAGTTCGGTTCGCCCCACAATGCACTATGAGGGTCAACTTTGACCCTCTACATCACAGTCAGCAGGCCCAGTGTAGCCAATTAGGCTACACTAGCCCCTGGAGCCCCACCCCCCTTATATAAGGCAGGCAGCGGCGGCCATTACGGCCACTCGTGTGCCTGCATTAGAGAGAGTAGGGCGAGCTGCTGTGTGTCTCTCATAGGGAAAGATTAGTTAGGCTTAGCTTTTCCTGGCTGCATACCTGTTCAGTGATCCTGCCACTGCATTCCTGTTCTGTGAACCCACCCACCACTGCATACCTGTTCAGTGATCCTGCCACTGCATACCTGTTCTGTGAACCCACCACTGCATACCTGTTCTGTGATCCTGCCACTGCATACCTGTTCTGTGAACCCACCACTGCATACCTGTTCTGTGATCCTGCCACTGCATACCTGTTCTGTGAACCCACCCACCACTGCATACCTGTTCAGTGATCCTGCCACTGCATACCTGTTCTGTGAACCCACCACTGCATACCTGTTCTGTGAACCCACCCACCACTGCATACCTGTTCAGTGATCCTGCCACTGCATTCCTGTTCTGTGAACCCACCCACCACTGCATACCTGTTCAGTGATCCTGCCACTGCATACCTGTTCTGTGAACCCACCACTGCATACCTGTTCTGTGATCCTGCCACTGCATACCTGTTCTGTGAACCCACCCACCACTGCATACCTGTTCAGTGATCCTGCCACTGCATACCTGTTCAGTGATCCTGCCACTGCATACCTGTTCTGTGAACCCACCACTGCATACCTGTTCTGTGAACCCACCACTGCATACCTGTTCTGTGAACCCACCACTGCATACCTGTTCTGTGAACCCACCACTGCATACCTGTTCTGTTCAGTGGACCCGCCACTGTATACCTGTTTAGTGAACCCGCCACTGCATACCTGTTCTGTTCAGTGAACAGTTTGGTGTGTCAGTGTGAAGCAGTACCTTAATTACACTACCTGATTGATGTATACACATGCAAGATGTTTTAAAGCACTTTAGGCCTGTCATTTAGCATTCAATATGATTTCTGTCCTTAAAACGCTGCTTTGCGTCAAATCCAGATTTTTCCTGGAGACTTTTGGCGTATATCCCACTCCGCCATGCCCCCCTCCAGGTGTTAGATCCCTTGAAACATCTTTTCCATCACTTTTGTGGCCAGCATAATTATTTTTTTTTTCAAAGTTCGCATCCCCATTGAAGTCTATTGCGGTTCGCGAACTTTAACGCGAACCGAACCTTCCGCGGAAGTTCGCGAACCCGGTTCGCGAACCTAAAATCGGAGGTTCGGCCCAACTCTAAGCCGCCTCTCCCCCGCCCCTCTCAGTGAAATAAGACAGAGGGGCGGGGAGAGGCGGCGATCCAAGCTGATTGACGTGAGTAGAGACGGAGCTACTGCGCAAATCTCTGCCTCTACCTGGAAGGAGCCCTGTAATTTGCCCCGGGGAGTTTGGGGTGATTGAGTGTTCATCCCCGGGGATGAAGCATTTCAGCTAGGGCATTAATGCTAAAGATGGCTCTAAAGTAAAAACAGGTTTTTTGAGGGAGCCTTCAGAGTTTCTTTAACCACTTGAGGACCAGAGCTTTATACCCCCCTAGTGACCAGGCCATTTTTTACAATTCGCCACTTCACAACTTTAAGGCCTTGTTCACATTGCGTTCCTCTCGCGTGTCCGTCCACGGTGGGCTTTTTTTGAGGTGTTTTTTTTCTCCAATTCCCGGCGCTTGGGTGGGCGATTCGTTTTTGTGGTTAGCGGTTTCCGACGCATTTTTCCCAAACGTTTTGGTAATTCACTCCTGGACCCTGACGCAAGTCAGGAAGTGAACTCTTTGATCCGGAAAAGAAATGCGAACGCAATCGCTCCACAAATCGGTTTTGTGAGCAATTTGCGTTTTTTTCTACACCTTCCATTGAGGCGAAATCGCCTCAAAAATGGCTCAAGCATCGCTTTACAAAGCAGAACGCAAACGAGCCGCTCATATGTGAACGATCTCATACAGAATCATCGTGTAAGCGATTTCAGGGCGATTTTGAAAAATCGCCCGCAGTGTGAAAAAGCCATCACTGTTTATTGCTCGGTCATACAGCCTAGCACCCAAATTAATTTTACCTCCTTTTCTTGTCACTAAGGCCTAGTGCACACCGGAGCGTTTCCGCTGCGGTTTGCGATCTGCTTGCGGCTGCGGATACGCTTGGGTAATGTATTTCAATGGGCTGGTGCACACCAGAGCGGGAGGCGTTTTGCAGAAACGCATACTCCCGGGCTGCTGCAGATTTTGGATTGTGGAAGCGTTTCTGCCTCAATGTTAAGTATAGGAAAACCGCAAACCGCTCTGAAAAACGGCACTTCAGAGCGGTTTGCCAGGCGTTTTTGTTACAGTAGCTGTTCAGTAACAGCTTTACTGTAACAATACATGAAATCTACTACACCAAAACCGCTAATCAAAACCGCAAAACGCTAGCTGAAACGCTGCAGAAAAATAAGAAAAAGCGTTTCAAAATCTGCTAGCATTTTGCGGATCTGCTAGCGGTTTTTGGTGTGCACTAGGCCTAATAGCCTTTTCTTTTGCTGGTATCTGATTACTGCTGCAAAATTTTTTTTTTTATTAATAAAAAAGAGCAAATTTTTTATCACCCCATTTTTTTCATGGGGTGTGGCTGGAGGTGTGGCAGACGGAGTGTCTTAAAGGTGTCCCTAGTCTTTACCTTTGAAAATGTAGGAAATATGATAGAGGATTATGGCACTTTGGTCTCTTAAAGGACAACTGTTCTGAGATGAATATGGAGGCTGCCATATTTATTTCCGTTTAAATAATTCCAGTAGCCTGGCAGCCCTGCTGATCTATTTGGCTGCAGCAGTGTCTGAATCACACCAGAAACCTGAAAGCTGTCCTGCTGATCCTCTGCCTCTAATACTTTAAGCCGGAGCAGTGCTTTTCAGCGCTGCTAGATTTAGGTGCAGCCGGCGCCTCCATAGACTTCAATAGGAATCACTCCTATTGCAGTGCTCAGTGAGTAACATCGGCTCCGTCAGAAGACAGAGCCGAGGTTGCTTAAAAACATAATAATTCGGCCTCCAGCAATCGCTGGAAGCCGAATTATTTCATTCCCCCACTATCCATGGCGGCCTGGAGGGGGAATAGTAATTACATCGGCCCGGACTTGTGCAGAAGCAGGATCAGCCATATACCGCTGTATCCTGCGCCCAAGTCTACCGGCGCCGATTTCAAATGTACTCCTTTTAGCCATAGCCCCTGAACAAGCATGCAGCAGGTCAGGTGTTTGACATTATTGTCAGATCTGACAAGATTAGCTGCATGCTTGTTTCTGGTGTGCTGCAGACCGGGGCTGTGTAGTCGGAGTCAGAGCAATTTTGGGTACCTGAAGTTGGAGTCTGTGGTTTAAATAAACTGAGGAGTTAAAGTCAGAGTAGACAAAGGAGTTGTCGTCGAAGCAATTTTAGCTACCTGGAGTCGGAGGTTCCATAAAGTGAGGAGTCGGAGTTGGATGATTTTTGCACCAACTCCACAGCCCTCATTCAGACACTACTGCAGCCAAATAGACCAGCAGGGCTGCCAGGCAACTGGTATTGTTAAAAAGGAAATAAATATGACAGCCACCATATTCTTCTCAGTACAGTTGTCCTTTAAAGCAGTAGGATCAGCCATACTATGTCAGGGAAAAAAAACACATATATAAGTAGATAAATACTTGATCTACTTACATAACACATGTATTATACTGTCCACGTTTGATTTCAGTGAATGTTATATAGTAAATGACGAGAATTCTGTTCTTGGTGGGGGCCATGTCTTTTGCCCACAGTAAAGGCTAACTCATGATGTCATTTCTGCCCTTTACTTTTTTTCTTGTCTCCTCCAATCGCTGAGACGCCTCAGCCTTGCTTGTAAACACAAGTGAGTAGGGGATCAGGTTTCAGATAAGCAGCAGACAGGGAAATAAAGGGTAGAGGAGGAATATATTAAAGATAAAAAGAACCCCCAGCATGCAATTCTTTGGCACCGACTACTAAAGAGCCAGTGCTCCTAAAGTATATGATAACTCCAAATCATAACAGCAGAAAACGTTTTGAAAGTTTTGAATGCAGGATTAGCATCTTTATCACTTAATACACTCAGACCAGTTGCTGTTGAAATTTGATTTTTATGGTGACGATACCGCTGACAGGAGGTGTGCAGAGTGACAGGCAGTCCCAGAACAACACTCTGCACTTAGTTATGCAAATCCACAGCTGCCCTGGAGAGAAATATGTTCTTTTTAGGGCCCGTTTCCACTATCGCGAATCCGCATGCGGGCAACGCATGCGGATCCGCACAGTCAGTACAAGTGGATGGGACTGTTTCCACTTGTGCGTTTCCCCGCACGTTTTTCTGTGCAGAAAAAATCTGCAGGGTAGGGGCCTCAGAATTCGCCTGCGTGTGGAATGCAGGCGAATCGCACACAATGTATTTAATAGGGAAATCGCATGCGTTTTCCCCATGCGTTTTTTGCCGCGATTTCGCATGCGATTTCGCATAGGTACCCATGTTAATTCACACAGGCAGTGACATGGTTAAAATCGCATACAGCCTTACCTATGCGAAATCGCATGCGAAATCGCGGCAAAAAACGCATGCGGAATCGCACCCGCATGCGATTTGCCTGCGGTGATTCGCCGGCGATTTCGTAACGCTACAGTGGAAACGGGCCCTAAGCTCAGCTTGAGGCAAAGCAGAGAGTTTGCATTATAAAAGGTGAATTGCAGAATCTTCACATTGTCACTGCTATACAAGCTTTGCAGAGTGTTCTCTATTCCACAAACAGATACATGTCACATCTCATCTGCACTGCAGTTTGTCTACATATTTTCACCTGGGTGAGAACAAAAGAGTTTTGTTTACTGAGCCAACAGACATGTGTTTGCTGATGTAATTCAACCTCCTAATTCTCAAACAACACAGATTAGAACATGCAAATCCAATTTTTTTTCAAGTGACTGAGGGCCCATTCACACTTGCTGATCGCAAAACGCTAGCGATTTTGCTAGCCTTTTGCTCTGGCGTTTTTTTGCAATTAACGCCAAAAAATCACCATTCACACCTGGCGATTTTTTAGCAATCGCGTTTTGCGCTTCTATAGCAGTAAAACGCGATCGCCGGGAAATCGCCTAAAAAGGGTGCAGGTTACGCGTTTGCGTTTAGCGTTTTTAGGCGATTTGCGGCGATTAGCGCAAATCGCCCAAATGAGAACAGGCCCATAGACTTATCACCCTAGCGCTTTGAAAAGCGCTAGCGTTTGAGTGTTTTGTTGAAATCGCCAGCAAAACGCTCAAGTGGGAATGGGCCCTTAAAGCGAGATTGTCACCATAAAAAAATTTGGTACTTATCCGTTAGCCGGGCGCATCCGGCAGGTGGCGCTAATTACTATTCCCCCTCCAGGCCGACATGGATAGTAGGGAAAGATGTAAGGGCTGGTTCAGACGGACGTTTGGAGGCGTTGCGTTTGCTGGCGTCGCGTTCAGCAGCGTTCGTGTGCGTTTGGATGCGGTCGCGTTTTTTCTTCCCCTAGGGGGACATTAGCCGTCGCGGTTAACCTCCCCTGGAAGCTACATGTAGCTTCCAGGGGCTCCTTGAAAGCCAGGGAAAATCGGGACCCAAACGCCGCGTTTGTGTAAACGCGCTTGAAAGCTTGGTACAAACGCTCCCATTCACTTGAATGGGAGCGTTTAACACCAAGCCCTGAACGCTGGCTGTAAACGCTCTGCAAACGTCCGTCTGAACCAGCCCTAACTCTGGTGGAGTTTTGTCGCCACCTAGAGGATGCGCCCGGCTAACGGATAAGTACCAAAAATTTCAGCAACAACTGGTCTGAGTGTATTAAGTGTTAAGATGCTAATCCTGCATTCAAAACTTTTTCTGCTGTTATGGTTTAGAGTTATCACATACTTAAAGGGAACCTTAACTGAGAGGTATATGGATGCTTCCTTTTAAACAATACCAGTTGCCTGGCAGCCCTGCTGATCTCTTTGGCTGCAGTAGTGGCTGAATACCACACCTGAAACAAGCATGCAGCTAATCCAGTCTGACTTCAGTCAGAGCACCTGATCTGCATGCTTGTTCAGGGGCTGTGGCTGAAAGTATTAGAGACAGAGGATCAGCAGGAGAGTCAGGCAACTGGTATTATTTTAAAAGGAAAAATCCATATCCTTCTCAGTTAAGGTTCCCTTTAAGGAGCACTGGCCCTTTAGTAGTCAGTGCCAAACAGTTGCATGCTGGGGGTTCTTTTTATCTATAATATATTCCTTTTCCATTTATTTCCCTGCCTAGTTGCTTATCTGAAAAGATGCATTTTAATTAGGATAACGAATGATGACAGTGATTGGATTGATGTAGGTTAGTTGACCAGTAATTTGATAGCATCATGTATATTTGCATAGCTATTTCTGTCATTGCTGACCTAGTGACCTTGTTTATGTCTTGTACTGCTTCTTGTAAACCTGATAGTAAACAAGACTTTGCCAATACCAGATTACTGTTGGAGATATAACGATTATATCAGATGTCAGACCGGTTTTTCACCATCTGCTTGAATCCAAAAACAGCCGATTAAAACCAGCAAAGAAAGGGACACCCTCAGGTGACCCGATTAGCTAAATAATGCCTCTACATGTCTGGAGCTCGGCACAGGCATGCAATTATCATTGCCGGTTGGGGATTGGGAAACAATCCTTGTGGCCACAAATCAGGGACAACTGGAGGTTAAGCAAAGAAATCACAAACTTTCCATCAGCAATTTTGCTCATCCTTAAAGAGAGCCTGAGGTGGGCTCATAAAAAAAACTAGGCTACCTGATCCGGGGGGCTGAGTGGATCAGGTAGCCGCCATACACGCTGCTCCCCGTCGCTCCTGTGGGCCGCACTGCCCCACTTTCACTTTTGTGACCTCTGGGTCATGACCCTGGAAGCAGGAAGATTTCTCTTAGCATGCAGGGAGGCGGGGGAGCAGCAGGGGCGTGGCCAGGGAGAGAGAGATGCCTGATGGCAGCTCTGGAAAGCCTGCAGGAACGCCCCTGGCGGGCATTTTGAACAGGGAATCCCTCTGCCCTATGTTTACCTCCAAGATAGCGACAAATATTGCTAATCTCGGGGAGCTATAGCGCGGTGGGTGGGGAGGGGGACAGAGATCCGCTGAGCTGAAACATGATCCCCTGCTCACTTGTGTTTACAAGCAAGGCTGAGGTGACTCAGCGATTGGAGGAGAAAAGAAAAAAGTAAAGGGCAGAGATGACATCAGGATTTAGCCTAAACTGTGGGCAAAAGACATGGTTCCCACCAGGAACCGAGTTCTCTTCATTTACTATATAACATTCACTGAAATCAAAACGTGGACAGTACAATACATGTGTTATGTAAGTAGATCAAGTGTTTATCTACTTATATGTGTGTTTTTTTTCCCTGGCATAGTATGGCTGATCCTACTGCTTTGAAGGGGAACTGAAGAGAGAGGTATACGGAGGCTGCCATGTTTATTTCCTTTTAAGCAATACCAGTTGCCTGGCAGCCCTGCTGATCCTCTGCCTCTAATACTATTAGCCATAGCCCCTGAACAAGCATGCAGCAGATCAGGTGTTTCAGACTTTAAAGTCAGATCTGACAAGACTAGCTGCATGCTTGTTTCTGGTGTTATTCAGATACTACTGCAGAGAAATACACCAGCAGGGCTGCCAGGCAACTGGCATTGATTAAAAGGAAATAAATATGGCAGCCTCCATATACCGCTCTTTTCAGTTCCCCTTTAATTAAGGAATACTGAAGTGAGAGGGATATGGAGGCTGCCATATTTATTTCCTGTTAAGCAATACCAGTTACCTGGCAGCCCTGCTGGTCTGTTTGCCTGCAGTAGTGTCTGAACACCACCAGAAACAAGCATGCAGCTAATCTTGTCAGATCTGGTAATAATTTAAGAAACACCTGATGTGCTGCATGCTTGTTCAAGGGCTATGGCTGAAAGTATTAGAGGCAGAGGATCAGCAGGGCTGCCAGGCAACTGGTATTGCTTAAACAGAAATAAATATGGCAGCCTCCATATCCCTCTATCTTCAGTTGTACTTTAACTTCCTGGGGACCGCCTAACGCCAATTGGCGTCAAGTCCCGGGGCGGGGATTTGCAGGAGATCGCGCCTGCCGATGCGCAGGCATCTCCGCATGGATGACGGAGCTCCTCTCCGCCATTAGTCTCCCAGCGGCAAAACCACCATCTTTTAAGGGCCCGTTCACATCTAGAATCGCAAAACGCCGGTGGTAATATTGTCGGAGTGATTTTCCTGCGATTACGTATAAAAATCACTGGACACTGCGGCGGTTTTGGAGCGATCATGATTAGCGGTGCTATGCATGCTAATCGTGATCGCTAATCGTGAACCGCCGGCAAACCACTGCATGTATGACGTTTGCGGTTAACGTGAGAACACTGCCATGTGTTACATGTTGTAGCGTTTTTTTTTAAAACCGCTAGCGGTTTGCCTTGAGCGGAAATCGCGCGTTTCCCGCTCAAGTGAGAACGGGGCCTAACAGCGTACAGCGCCGCGATCTATGGCAGCGATGTACAGGGGACATTGGGTGGCACAAAAGTGATCCGCTGTCATAGGCCGAAGCCTATGAAAGCCGATCACGCTGATTGGCTGGCTGTGGGAGGGAGGATTACAAAATAAATAACAAATAGGGAAAAATATTATGAAATAAAGGAAATAAATATTTATTAAAAAACAAACAAACATCTGGGGAGCGATCAGACACAAGTGATTCCCCCCCCCCCCCTTTTCTCCCCACCAACAGAGCTCTGTTGGTGGGGAGAAAAGGGGAGGGGGGAATCACTTGTGTGCTGAGTTGTGCGGCCCTGCAGCTAGGCCTTAAGGCTGCAGTGGGGGCAGGGGGGGGGGTACAACCTGTGGTCCTGAAGAGGTTATGCATTCAAATAGCATAAAAACATGTACATTTTTCTATGCACTTTCGATGTACATGAGCCCTTAGGGCTCCTTCCCACTGTACTGTATCTGCATTATACCCGTTCTGAGCGGTTTGTGGCATTCTTTCTAAAACACAAACACACTGCTGTATGCATTTTATAAAGAGGATCTGTAGTGAAAATAACATAGTAAAATTGCTTATTTTTTTATTTAACTATACTGTATTTATGTATACATTATTTAGTCGGTGTTTGCTCATTGTAAAATCTTTCCTCTCCCTGATTTACATTCTGACATTTATCACATGGTGACATTTTTACTGCTGCCAGTGATGTCAGTGGAAGGAGATGCTGCTTGATTTTTTTTTGGCAGTTGGAAACAGCTGTAAGGCCTCGTTCACACCTAAAATCGCAAAACGCTAGCGAATACCGCTAGCGTTTTGTGGGAGTGATTTTTCCGCGATTAACGAGATTGAGAATGATCGCGATAAGCGGTTCTAATGAGTTTGCGATTATTGCTAATCGCAAAACGCCTGCGATCGAGGCAGTGAGAACAATGCCATAGCAAACCATGTGCTAAGCGGTTTGCGGTGAGCGAGAATCGCGCAATTCCCGCTCAAGAGTGAATGGGCCCTTAATAGTAAAACAGCTGTTATTTCCCACAATGCAACGATGTTCACAGACAGGAAACTGCCTGGACCATGGTCCTCACAGTTTCCTGTGGGAGGGGTTTCACCGCAATATCAGCCATACAGAGTCCCCTGATGATCTTTTTGTGAAAAGGAAAAGATTTCTCATGGGAAAGGGGGCATCAGCGACTGATTGGGATGAAGTTGAATTTTTGGTCACGGTTTCTCTTTAAGGAAGCCATACACTGGTTGATTGCCACCAGATCAACTAACAGATAGATCCCTCTCTGATCGAATCTGATCACAGAGGGATCTAATAGCTGTCCATACACGGCACACACATTTTGAATAGATTTCAGCTTGAAATCGATTCACAACCTGTGGAGCTGCCGCCTGCTCACCGCTCCCCCGGCCAGCAGCAATACATTACCTGTCCGCCGGTGCGAATCCCCGGTCCGTGCTGACACTTTCTCTGGCTGGCCTGTCTCCTCTTCACTTCCTGTCCTGTGACGAGCGGAAGTACAACAGTAGAGGGCGCTCTATTGTTTGAACTTCGAATGGGTAACAGGAGGAGACAGGAAGTGAAGAGAAGACAGGCCAGCTGTAGAAAGTGTCAGCACGGACCGGGGATTCGCACCGGCGGACAGGTAATGTATTGCTGCTGCTATGCTGCGTTGGTCATCTCTGACGGATCAGAGGAAAATGGCGCCTAGCACCTATGCATAATAATGGCGCCGCATGTAATAGATAGGCTTAACGTTACTTACCGTTAGTAGGGTATAATAATGGCGCACAGAAGACATTTTTTAAAGAGGGTGCACTGTGTCTATATTTATCAATAGTACCTACTATTAACCACTTCACAACTGAGGGTTTTACCCCTTGACCACCAGAGCAATTTTCCCCCTTTTTTTATTCTAAATGTGTTTTAATGGGAAAATAGGAAAAAATGTGGGAAAAAATGTATTATTTTTCAGTTTTTGGCCTTTATAGTTTTTAACCTCCTTGGCGGTAACCCCGTGTGTGACACGGGGTAAGCCGCCGGAGGGTGCCGCTCAGGCCCTGCTGGGCCGATTTGCATAATTTTTGTGTGTAAAACTAATTTATTTGTATGTGAAAAATGCTTTAGGGTTGTAGTTTTGCTATTTGGCCACAAGATGGCCACAGTAACATTTTGTTTATGCGACCTGCAAGCGTCCGGAAGGATGCTTGCAGGAAGTACAAAGAGGCTGGGGACTTTTTTTTTTTTTTTTACAATTATCGCGCTGCTTATCGGAGAAGCAGCGGATCATTGCGGGGCTTAGATCAACGAACGGGAATGGATTTTCCCGTTCATTGATCTCCGCTCGAGCGGGCGGCGGCGTGTTTACCCGCGGGAGTGCGCGCTAGAGCGAGCAGGAAAGGAAAGTACGCATTTCTCCGTCCCTGGTGGTGAAAGGATGGAAAAAGGGACGGAGAAATGCATACGCGTTGGGGTAAAGTGGTTAAACAAAGTTTTATTGTTATTTACCATCAGGACGGCCAGTTTTATTGCTATTTACTGTTAGTACGGCAAACATATTTCTATTGATCTGTTCTCTAAACGGTAAATAACGTTGACACAATAGATCGAGAATTCTAAAAAAAAAAAAAAAGTTATGTAATTTCTAATGTTCTGTGCGTGTTGTAATCTGTAAATTTCTTTTACAAAAAATTAACGTTATTTAATGTTATTTGGTTCCTGTGTAATGCACATTGCTTTTATCGTTAAATAACTTTCACACAGTTTGAATGTGCACTGCGCCAAGGGAAGAACTATTATTGTACCTATATCTCACTTAATTATTAAATTAACCCATCATAATTGCGAAATGAACGCTAATTAAGTTAATGAAATTCCTGTAACTTAAATCAGAGGTCATTAAAAATTTCGAAAATATAATCATGTTATTAACGATAAAATAACCGTACATATTATGGACGTTAATTAACTATACACGCAGCATATAAATTTAATTACCTCGCATAACGTTAAGTTTTATTAAATATGATCAACGTTATACTGATTTGAAAGTAGATAAGTCAGGTTAAAAGTACGAAAAGCTATTACCGTTAATTAGCAAAAAGCTAAATAACGGTGAAACACAATAACGTTTTAACGTTAATTACCAATAAGCTGTAAACCAATAACCGCTAATCGTTAAATAACGATAAGCGCAAAAAGAATTAGCAGCAACACTGTGCGCTATTATTCGCAGGCGCCATTTTCAGATGGACCCCATCTCTGAATTGATCGCCACTAACAAATCGCTCCCGACACGCCCGCGATCAAGCAAAATTTTCCAGCAGGACAGATCGACTGAATCAATCAATTTAGGATGGAAATCGATCGGTCAACATTTGCGTTATTGATTTCACAGCAGATTCAATCACCGTGATCTGCTGTATATCGGCAGGAAATTGACGTAGTAGTGTATGGGTAGCTTAAGTCCTGTGTAGTGATCTGTGTGGAAGGTTTGTTTTCTGAAAGTTCTGAAGCCAGTAAAATATATACCTGGTTTCCCAGAATGCTCTGGGAGGAGCAATCCACATATCTAAACAGCCTAAGTTAGGGCTCTTTTAGACGGGGCAGCTGACAGGAAGTGAATTCACCACCTGCCAGCTGCTCTCCTGAAGGGGCGCTTGCTAGAGCTCGGTACCAGTGCTGTACAGGCACCCTTCCCATGGAGCCACACCTGAGGCTCAGATGCGAAATGTGGCAGTCCTCTGCCGCCTGGTAACACCACCGCACGTCAGTGCTTGACACGCATGGCGTTACAACCGCTGCAGCTCGGCTGCATGTAAATTGCACACGGATTGCACTTCAGGCAGCAGATTTTGGTGGGAACGAGGAGAGAATAATTTGTGATTGACTCGGGTGAAAATCTAATGTCAGTACAGTTGTCCCATGCTGTCATTTAGCCATTGGTCATGATAGATGTCTGAATGATGATTGATGTACAAGCACTATTGTTTTCACTTGTTCATTCCCCTCTCTCTCCTACAGATCATAAAAAACAGCGTGTCTGTACAGGGTTCAGACCCGTCATCTAAACCAATCACCATCGATGACAATCACTCTGGGTGGCGGTAATTCAGCGTCTTGTATGAGATTTTAAGCAAATCATATCAGGTTTCAGGCCTATGCCCTGTAGACTTTCGTGATTGAACAAACTGTGATTTTTTTTTTGTCATTGTAGTCATGGGGCTTCCTCCAGCCACATGAGCAGCGATGCGTCCCTCGTCGTCCGTTTCTGCGCCCTCTAAACATATCCAGCAAGCGGTAATCTGTGTTGGTACGTAATATAATATTCTGTGCCCGCCTCCTGAGATTGGCCCGCCTTTCCCTTATTTAAAGCCCGCCTAAAGTGACATGGGGCTGATTCAAAAAGAGAACCAGAGACGAAGAATAAATAGATTTATACATACCTGGGGCTTCCTCCAGCCCCATAAGCCTGGATCGCTCCCACGCCGCCGTCCTCCGCTGCCTCTATCCGCCGGTACCGGGTCCCGTCATTTTGGCCAGTCAGGGCCAGTTGGCCGCGCCCGGCGGAAGTGACGGGACCCGGTACCAGCGGATAGAGGCAGCGGAGGATTTATCCCTGATTTATATTCTGACATTTATCACATGGTGACATTTTTACTGCTGGCAAGTTATGTAGCTGCTGCTTGCTGTTTTGGCAGTTGGAAACAGCTGTAAACCGCTATTTCCCACAATGCAACAGGGTTCACAGACAGGAACCTGCCAAGAGTACATACTCAGAATTTCTTTGTGGGAGGGGTTTCACCGCAATATCAGCCATACAGAGCCCCCTGATGGTCTGTTTGTGAAAAGGAAAAGATTTCTCATGTAAAAGGGGGTATCAGCTACTGATTGGGATAAAGTTCAATTCTTGGTCAGAGTTTCTCTTTAACTGCAAAAGCGCGTACACACGTCCAACAAAGTGCACGACCAACTACATGACATGACCCACCCCATGACCAACTGTTTACAGGACTTATTTTCAGTGCGCCAACCAACTAAACAACCAACTCATTTGCATACTGCGCATGCAAGCAGAATGACGGACTGCACGACATGACTGCATTCAAAACAAGTATTTTTTTCCCCTCCCTCCCCCCCCCCCCCCCGCCTGCCATCAGCCTATGAGAGCCAATCGCTCGAGCCTCCCCAGGGGACAGCCGAGTGACAAGGCTATCCCCAGTACAGCACTGCCTTAGATCGCATCGCTGTACGCTGTAAATAGACGGTTTCGCCGTCTAACAGTCTCCTAGCGGCGATCGCCACTGGGAGACTGATGACAGAGCGGATGCGCATGCAATGGCGCACTCGATCTTCTACAAAACACCACCCCAGGAATTGACGCCTTTCAGCGTTAGGCGGTCGGGAAGAGGTCAAAGCTATAGGGTATGGCATTGAAAAAAGAGTGTATTTTTTCTTTTTTTTTTAATTTCCCTATAAAATGCATAAAAGAAAATAAAGTAATAACTGAGAACAAGTAGCGCCTGCAAAAAGCCTAATTTGTGGCGAAAAAAAACCCAAGTATAGATCATTTAGGTGTGATAAACAGTGACAAAGTTATGGCCCAATGAATGGGAGGAGCACTGACAGGGGAAAAATGGCTCTTGGCGGCAAAGGTAAAATAGCCTGTGGGGTAAAATGTTTAAAAATGTAACCATTTCTGAAAGAAATCATCTTATAGACAATAATGATGTGTTTACATTGTCTAGAGTCCCCTGTCTGTCATCAGTTTCATTCTTACAGATCTGGTGACGAATCTACAAAGAGAAAAGCTGATGACTGACGTTTGTATTGAGGGGGAGGTTTATTTGATTCCTTTTTTTTTTAACCCAGGAGCGCCCAGGTGCTCATTTTACTCTTAAGATCTGGTGAAACTTGTTTTTCTTATCTGATTCCTTTTTCTAGGAACACAATTTGAATACCAAACGTAATTGCTGCATAGGATTTGTTGGTGTTATGCTGGGAATACACGGTTCGTTTTTGCCTTCGTTTAAACCTTCGTTTCGATTGTGCCTTTTGTCCTTTTCGATCCCGAAATAATCGGTCATACGGTTAATATCACCACCCACGGTTTCGTTTTTTTTTTCGATTCTGATGGTTTCGTTTTTCCAATGATCGAAGGCTGCAAAGAAACGAAACGAAAATCCCTTTTTACAGGGACGGACTAGCATAAACGAATATATAATCGATCTGAACAGCCATCAAGCCTACCAATGGCTCGATTAGATGGATAAAGAGAGATAATATCAAACATGTTCGATCACTAGTCGTTCGTTTTTGGGGTCTATTAATCGAAACTATAATGAGATTATGACTATTTTCACATACGTTTTCAACACTCGATTCGTTTACCGAACGAATCGAAGGTTTAAACGAAGGCAAAAACGAACCGTGTATTCCCAGCATTACAGGATATGATTTTGTTTCTATTATGGGGATTGTAGGTTCTGCTTACGCAAGGCTGATTGCATTCATTGTATGTTAGTGTAGTATGATCTCTAGATAGGAAAGCTGCCCTTATATTACACACACCCGATGGTTCTCAGCAGAGGCATAACTAGAAATCACAGCAAAACTTTGGATGGGGCCCCCTACCCACCCTTGCTTTCTGCACAGGTAAACTGAGAACCAATGTTTTTCAATTGGCTACAGACAGCAGTGAAGCACTGCACGCATTTTTTGTATCAATTACATTAGCTTCTGTGATAAAACGTGCATGTTATCACACATATAGACGCACATGGTGTGCAGAAAACTACAGAAAAATGCAGGCAGAAACCTGACAGATGAATGTGCTCCCAGTCCCAGCTTATTACATTCACTCTGTCCATCTCTGATGGAGCAGAACTGGCTCTGCAGACTTCACCAGCATCACTACAGTACACAGCACTTGGGAAGGGGGCAGAGAGGCTGGGGGGGGGCAGGGTACCGTACACAAGAGCCTGCTGCACACTGAATAGGGACTGTCTGCAAATCTTTGTCTGCAAAACTTTGTTTGATTACTTATCAGTGGCTGAGCAGATGCCATCATTTGAACAAATTGTGCATAGAGCAGAAAGCCTTTTCTTTCCATGCCCTTAGTCTTCAGTTTTTCAGGACAGGGAAAAGAATCTACTCCTCATGGGGCCCCCTGCAGCTTCTGGGCCCCCCTGTGGCTGCATACCTTGCAGGGTCTATTGTTACGCCCCCCCCCATTCCCAGACAAGGTGACCAATCAGAGAAACCTCTAGAGAATCGAGTGTGTGTACATCTGACCCCCGATGTGTTGCTGAATGATCTGGATTGCCGGATCATCTTGGCCAAGCGCATTGCTCTCCTCCTTATCCCTCCAACTCCATATTGCGCTGTGCGCCTTCTCTCTGCACTATATATTACCCGTCCGTGTCCGCTGCTCGTCCACCGCTCGCTCCGGGCTTTGTCCTCGGCCCATACACGCCCCCCACGTGGTTGCAGGCGTACATTAGAGATGGCCCGAAGAGGTCGCCGGCGAGAAGTATTCTGCAAACATCGGCTGTTCGCATTTGCGGTGAACAGCGAACATTTGGCGTGTTCGATTCGTCCCTATACATCATCATTGAGCTAAACTTTGACCCCTTACCTCACAGTCAGCAGCCAATCAGCTAGCACCCCTTCCTGGACCCCCCACCCTTCTATCAAAAAGCAGTTTCGGTGGCCATATTGGATCAATTTTCTGAGCTTTCCAATGTGTTCTATGGGGAAAACTCATGTGATTCTGCTAAGTGTGACCCTTCTCTCCCAATTCTGATAATTGCAATTTCGCACGCCGCTCGCAAATTCAAATAAGTGTGATCGGCCCCTCATTCCTCCATCGCTCAGATTCTTCCCAGGCATAGAGAAAGAACGGTTGATCTGCTAGGCCCGGCTGGTACGGGACTTTCCTGGAGACGGCAGAACAGGAAGCTGCCACAGAGACGGGCATGTCGGGGCACCGGTAACCGCTGGGAGACACGTCGTTGCCAGGGCTAATTGTTATAGCTTCTTTTACTGAGGAGGGATTATACTACCTGACATCATCTGTGTCAGACAGCCAAGCTTTATGCGGGATTCAATGCATGCCGCCTCTTGTTTGGCGTCTTCATCTACAGATTTGTTGTTTTAATTATAGGACTTTGTACCATCATTCCAGAATAGCGTGTGAGAGATAGAAAGCTAGCCCCCTGCGCACATCAACTTTACCCGACTTCACTGCATTAGGCCCTGCGTGAGCAGAACCATGCTCTGGAATTAGTATCTATGTAAAAGCAGGGGCGTAACTAGACATCACTGGGCCCCCCTGCGAAGCTTTGGATGGTCCCCCCCACTCCCACCTCCCTCGCTTTCTGCACAGGAAAACTGAGGACCATTGTGTTTTCCCCATGCAGATAAAACACTTAGACTTAAAGGAAATATCAGGCAATCTATGCTACCCCCAGATCTACTTACCGGGAGCTTCCTCCAGCCTCTTGAAGCCGACAAGTCCCTTGTCGCAGCTCTGCTCCCAGTACATACATACACACACAGCTGTATTATTTTACTACATGAGAGCACATGCTATATGGAGGAACAACGTCATGCTGAACATAAGATATAGTATTCACTGTAACTTTGGCAAACCATTCAGAATGTCACTGAGTGATACTGTTATTACAGGATCGTGGACTCTGTAGGAGACAACAAGCTCTCAATGAGGCAGCGACAGTCAGACATCAATCTTACCCACTCCACTGTGTCCGTAATCAGAAACCATAAGGTCACTAGCCTGTGTGTGATAAGAATCTAGGAATCTCTTCTGAGGGATTGCTGTATAAGGGCCAGTCTAGGCCCAGTGCACACCGAGCGGTTTTTGGAGCGATCCGCCGGCCACATCCGCCTCTAAAAGCACTTGTCTAATGTATCGCAATGGGATGGCGCACACCGGCGGTTTGCGGTTTTTGCCAAGCCGCAAACGCGCCTCCTGCTGCGCGTTTGCGGTTTTCGGAAGCGTTTCGTCCTCAATGTAAAGTATAGGAAAAACGCAAACCACTCTAAAAATGCTAGTTCAGAGCGGTTTGCCAGACATTTTTGTTACAGTAGCTGTTCAGTAACAGCTTTTACTGTAACAATATATGAAATCTGCTACACAAAAACACTCCCAAAACCGCTAGGTATGTTTAGAAAACCTCTCTAAACATACCTAGAATCGCTCTGAAATCAGCTCCCAAAACCGCTAGCGTATTGCGGATCTGCTAGCGGTTTTGGTGTGCACTGGGCCTACAACTTTTTTTCAACCTGTGACTCCTTTGTTTGTAACGTTGTATATGAAGTCATCAGAACTTTGCTGCAGTGTGAAGCAGATGTTTTTTTACGAACCCTAGGGAGCAGGAACAGTGTACAAATTCCAAAGTGTGTATGATTCCTTATCTGTGTGGTGGACACATGCAGTCAATATAAAGATGGTACGAGAGCAGAATATGTTTTCTCTCAATGCCCTTAGTTGTCAGTCTCTCAAACTTTTCCCCCACGGGGCCCCCTGTGGCTTCTGGGCCCCCCTGCGGAGGCATCCCTTGCAGGGTCTATTGTTACGCCCATGGGCTTTTGCCCGTGCTCAGGGTAAAGATTCACCTCTCCGCGGTGCAACTCATGGCTTTCTCTGGTGTTTGTTAGAGATGCTCATCCGGATTTTGCGGAGATGAATTTTCCACATTTCCAATTGGAAATATTTGGCCAATCAGAGAGAGCAAAAAATTACTAACCCCCTCCCCCCCCCCCCCCAACTACTTGTAAATCGGAAAACAGAAAACGTTTTTCTGCGGAAACACTGCATTATCCTGTAATTTTATCCCAATCACAGAACTCGGAAGCATTGGACCAATTGGAAAATGCAGAGTCAACTTGAAAGGATTTGGCCAATCAGAGAGTAAAAAAAAAATACCCCCCCCCCAAAAAAAAAACAGTACTCAGAAAACGGAAATCTGCAGAATCGGTAATTAGCATTGGCGGAAATGCCAAATCTTCAGATTCAGTAACGTAGGCGCACCCTTAGCCCCTTGAATCTGACACGTTGTGAAAATGCCCTACACACGATCACACCTTCACACCTACGCTTTCACAACTTGTATCTCGATTGCTTATACATGAGTGAATGTGAATGGCAAGTAGTTATTCTAAACACGCTTCTTAGAAGCTGCTTTACATACGCTTTGCCTGAAGCACAAAGTTATGAATGAGTTCTGGGAAAAAGTTGGAGTATCAAACCAGAAATGTTACTATAGCTAGAAATGTCCTCGTTTCCCACAGATTTTAAAGGATCTTTATACACGATGCTCACACACTTACTACCTTTATGTGATTTGGATTTCACACCCAAATCTTTGGATCCCCTGAAAGAAATGTGGGCTTAAAGTGAATCCGAGGGGAAAATACACTGATGCAATAAACAGCCTTCAACTCCAAAAAATGAATTCTTTATTTTTTAGATACCCCATGGTTTTATTTTATGTTTAAACATTTACAAAGCAGATGTAAAGAAACACTGAACAGAACTAAAAAAATGCAACACTGAACTTACCTAGGGCTTCCTCCTGCCCCCCTGTAGCCTGCAAGGTCCCTCGCTGTCCTCTGGGCCCCTTCCATTCTTTCGCTGGCGTCTGTGTTACCTGTGCCACCAGCCAAGGGTCGTGCACAACTGCGCATGCACGGCCATTCATGCACCAGCCTCGATCACGTGCCCCTCACCGTTAGCGTTCTGCGCATTCAGGGTTCTCGAAAGAATGACCCGCGCATGCACAGAACACTCACAGCACCAGGTGCACAATTGAGATAGGCGTGCGGATAGGCTGTGCATGCACAGCGCTGTGGGGGTTACTCAAAGAGTAGTGACTCAAGTATAAGCCGAGACCTCCCACTTTTAGGCCACTTTTTTGGGCCCAAAAATTAGGCTTATACTCGAGTATATACAGTAATAAGTGAAACATGACTACTAAATAACCCTCTTCCTTGGAAAGATTCTGATGCCATAGAGGAATATGAAAGTAATTATAACCTTCTGCTTAGTTCCTGAATAGTAATAATAATAGGTAGCCTGCAGGGAGTGACGCATCCAAGGATTTCTCCTCGCTCTCCACACTCGGGATTAGGAGTTCATGCTTCAGGACTTTTTACAAAGCTTTTTTGCTGAGTCTGTTATGATGCCGGCACAGCACAAGTACCAGCATGAAATGAATATTCATATCCGTGCCATTGAGTCTGCGGGCGAGGTGTGTCAGTTACCTGCGTCCTCTACTCCTCGACTTTCTCTTAAAGGACCACTCCAGAAAAAAAAGGAGGCAGCTAAAATCTGACAGAACCGACAGGTTTTGGACTAGTCCATGTGCTCATGGGAGATTCTCAGGGTTTGCTTTGTTTTCAAAAGCATTCCCTGAACGGCAGTTGTTAAAGCGGACCTGAATTCATAACTTCCTCTCTGCTCTAAAAGATAAATAACAGCATAATAAGCTTTAAAGGAAAATATTTCTTTGTTACAGCAGATACAAATCCTGCAATAAATCTGCAGTGTGTCTACTTCCTGCTTTCGTGGAAGCAGACATGGGGGTTAACAACCTGTGTTTACCAATTAGCTGCTTTGCCATGGCAGCCAACTGACTCGGCTGAGATCAAATTACAACTTGTGATTAGTCACAGATGAGCGGGGAATTAGGGAGGCTAAACTCTCTAAATACATACAGTGTGCATTTCTCTGTGCTTCCTGTCTGTCCAGTGCAAGAGTTCAGGTCCACTTTAAAGAGAGATTGTCAGCCACAAAATCAAATTCCATTTACCCACTGCTCTGTGTTTAATATTCAGCCTGCAAGCTCACTCTGCATTGCAAGCACTCCAATCTATTCAGAAATGTTTCTGCTGTAATAAATCTTATCTCAGTCAGCCTGGCTCGATTTTTGCCATTGCCAACAAGAAGGAAGCTTGTCATCAACCCTGCACCTTACTGATTGGCTGTGGGCAGTTCAGTGAGCTGATGTAATCTGATCTGTGCTGTGCTCACATGTGTTTACAAAGCAAGCTAGGTATGACAGTGCAGTTTCTAGGAGAAGAAAAATAGTAAAGGGGGAAATGACATCAGGATTGGATTCAATCAGAGACAAAGGTGTCAAATGCCTGAAACGGAATTCTCTTTATTTACTATTTAAAATTCACTGAAATAAAAAGTGGACAGTACAATATACATGTTATGTAAGTAAAACAAGTACTTATCTACTTATATATGTGTTTTTTTTTCCTGGGATAGTATGGCTGTCCCTGCTGCTTTAAAGAGAAACCGTAACCAAGAATTGAACTTCATCCCAATCAGTAGCTGATACCCCCTTTTACATGAGAAATCTCTTCCTTTTCTCATACGGATCATCAGGAGGGTCTGTATAGCTGATATTGTGGTGAAACCCCTCCCACAGGGTGATGGCAGGACCATGGTTCTGACATCATACTGCGGGAGCCTTGTTGCATTGTGGGAAATAACAGCGGTTTACAACTGCCAAAAAGGCAACCAGCATCTCCTTCCAGTGACATCACCTGCCAGCAGTAAAAATGTCACCATGTGAAAAAAATGTCAGAATGTAAATCAGCGAGAGGAAAGCTTTTACAATGAGCAAACACTGACTACCGGTAAATCATTTATACATAATTATTGTAAAAATGAAACACTTTTTTATTACATTATTTTCACTGGAGTTCCTCTTTTGCTCTAACTTCCAAAATAGCAAGCAGGGAGGCTGGCTGGTATCCTCCTACTATTTTGGCAGTTAAACTGCGTTTCAGGGAGTCACAGGGAACGCTTTTGAAACAAAGAAAAAACCTTTTTTTTGCTGGAGTAGTGCTTTATTAATGTTTTTTTTCTAACAGTAAAGCCAGAGGCATTGCTGCGAGCTGCATTTCCTGTTTCTCTTCTGTACATTCAGGAAATAGTTCTGTGAAAAACCACCTGAGCAGCCGATGACACGGTATTGATGTTATCTGCATTCCAGGTTGTCAGTTTCTTTCGCTTTACGATAAACGTGAACTCCCCTGGGCTGAACCAGAACTTTGCATAGGGCTAACCTGACTTGCAAGATTAACGATTGCTACCAAACAACGTTTTATTAATCGTCTGTCGGGTAATTAATCCCACGGTTTTTTAATCTCATTTATCATATTTTATTGAAAATTCCTGTTTCGCCCAGGGGAATTTTGCTTCCTTAAGGTGTATCTGAGGTGACAACATGTGACATGATGAGATAGAAGACGTGTATGTCAGGAGATGATGGGCAGATTGGACCAAGAGACAAATCTCTCTCATCGAATCTGAATAGAGAGAGATCTGCCCATGCCCCAAACTGTCCCTCTTTGGGAGCCCTGCCCCTCTGTCCCTCTTTCCTCCTCATTAGTCCCCCTTTCAGGACTTTGTCCCTCTTTCTATATAAATATGGGTAATTTTCTACTGAAAAATGTGTTTGACTCTAAACTTTATTCCCATCCTTTAAATTGATAGATTTCTAATTTTCAAGTGTTAATATGAAGGAAAATGAACCAGGATAGAGAGGACCAGGATGGTTTGTATTACAAAACATATTTTTCTTATGAAATCTTTATGGTATGCGGGACTAGGGGTGTGATCAGGGGTGTGGCAGGGGCGTGGCTTAAGTCTCCCTCTTTCTCATCTCAAAAAGTTGGGAGGTATGCAAGCCCATACACCACAGGGCGATTCCCGATTGATTTCATGCTGAAAACATTCAGGAATCGGCCTTGTTAGGCTGACACTGTCCCCCAATATCAAATGTGCCCCCCCCGGTGAACTATACTTTACCTGTCCGTGTCCGCTGCTGGTTCCAGGCTGCGTCCCTCATCCATACATGTGCCTCATATGGTTGCCGGAGTAACGTAGTAACGTGGACGCATGTGTGAAGGACGGAACCCGGAGCCTGGGTCGGACACAGACTGTAACGTATAGTGCACCGGGGGGGGGGGGGGGGGGAGGAACATTTGACATTAGGGGGAACAGCGCTGGAGATTTTGTCATGTTCGTTGCTCGCCCTGATAGCGCTCGTCATTACCGCCGTGCAACCAACCGACCACGGTGGCACGACATCATGCAGCATATCCGAACGACATCCTCGGTTGATTGGTCGCCAAGTCGACAGATGTATGGCCATTGGCCACCTTTAAAGGACAACTGAAGTGAGAAATATATGGAGGCTGCCATATTTATTTCCTTTTATACAATACCAGTTTCCTGGCAGTCCTGTTGGTCTATTAGAATGCAGTAGTGTCTGAATAACACCAGAAACAAGCATGCAGCTAGTCTTGCCAGATCTGACAATAATGTCAGAAACACCTGATCTGCTGCATGCTTGTTCAGGGGCTATGGCTGAAAGTATTAGAGGTAGAGGATTAGCAGGATTGCCAGGCAACTGGCATTGCTTAAAAGGAAATAAATATGGCAGCCTCCATATCCCTCTCGCTTCACATTCAGGCAAATGACAGTTTTCTTGCTCTTTACTTGTCAGTATAAAAACATGCTGTCTGTATCTCATCTTTCACCCATTTTCCCTGCACGGCAATAATCCAGCAAATACCGAAGGAAATAACTCATGACATGAGGAAAAAACCTTACTGCAGTTTTCGGTAAATTACTAAACTATTACCGCATGTGTTAAAACTGTAGTGAATTTGGAAAAAATATCGTATGAGGTAAATTACTGAATGGGTCTCAGCGATCTGAGCCACGCAGAAGCAGGAAGACCTTCCTTCAAATTTCATTGGTTGACCAAATTGTTTCATTGTGAGCATCACAAAATACCTTCTGTCTTAAAGGGACCCTGAACACAACTAAAAATGCCATACCGAACGTACCTGGGGCTTCCTCCAGCCCCCGTAGTCTGTGAGGTCTCATGGCATCCTCTGGGCTCCCTCTGTTTTGTCACTGGTGGCTCTATTAGCTGTGTAACCCGACCAGGAGCTGTGCACAACTGCGCATGCGTGGCCTGTCTGTGCCCCTGTCTCGCTCGCAAGCCCATTGCCGTGAGCTTTCTGCGCATGCCTGGCCCATTCTTTTGAGAACCATACATGTGCAGAACGCTGACAGTGACGGGCACGCAGACGGGCCAAGCATGCACTGTTGCGCATGACTCCCTGCAAGGTTGCGCAGCTAACAGTGCCACCAGCAGGAGAACAGAAGGAGCCCAGAGGATGCCGGGGGACCTCCTGAACTTCGGGGGGCTGGAGAAAGCTCCAGGTAAGTTCATTATGGCATTTTCTTCTTGTGTTCAGGGTCACTTTAAGAAGGCAAATCACTCGAAAAATTTCCAAAGCGTCAGTGAACTTTAACTCTCATTTTTGAGACCCTTTCCTTGTTCCTCCGTCATCAGCACAACAAAAGGCGATGTAAGCTCAGTTTATTTCTGCAGTTAAAATAGCCGTCATGTGATTTCAGCCGTCACATGAGTCAGCGCCTGGAAAGTCCTCAGCTGGAGAGATCGCGTTTCAAGCCTAAATACACTTCATGAAACGCGTCCCTAAAGCTGGCCTTGCACTGTCAGCTTATACACAGTAAGAATGTTTCCTGTGGGTGGGGGGGTCTGCAGAACCCCTCCCAAGTTCACGATGAAGATGAATGTATTCTGTACCCCCTAAAGCAGAGTTCCCCAACCCTGTCCTCAAGGCCCACCAACAGTACAGGTTTTGCAGAAAAACACAAACATGCACAGGTGAGGTCATTAAAGTCTATGATTAACTACCTCTGTGGATTTCCACAAAACATGCAGTGTTGGTGGGCCTTGAGGACAGGGCTGGGGAACACTGCCCTAAAGCATTTCATGCTGACTTAGCCCTCTTTTCCACGAACTGTTTACAGGCAGTGAAATGCCTCTCAAACAACTGCTTGCTGCTGCCTGGTAACTGCTTGCTGCTGCCTGGTAACTGCTCGCTGCTGCCTGGCAACTGCTCGCTGCTGCCTATCAACTGCTCGCTGCTGCCTGGCAACTGCTCGCTGCTGCCTGGCAACTGCTCGCTGCTGCCTGGCAACTGCTCGCTGCTGCCTGGCAACTGCTCGCTGCTGCCTGGCAACTGCTCGCTGCTGCCTGGCAACTGCTCGCTGCTGCCTGGCAACTGCTCGCTGCTGCCTGGCAACTGCTTGCTGCTGCCTGGCAACCGCTCGCTGCTGCCTGGTAACCGCTCGCTGCTGCCTGGTAACCGCTCGCTGCTGCCTGGTAACCGCTCGCTGCTGCCTGGTAACTGCTTGCTGCTTGCTGCTGCCTGGTAACTGCTTGCTGAGCACACAGCTCAACAGTTCGTGGAAAAGAGGCCTTATTCACAAAGTTTTTGTTCGCATTTTATGAATCCACTTAAATCAACTACAACATCAAAACCACTGAAAGGTAATATGAATAACAATTATTATCTCGTGAAGAGGACAGCTGTCAAGAGGTGAAATATATCAGGCAATTAAACAGGTAAATCTTTAAAGGGAACCCGAGGTGTGAGGTATATGGAGGCTGCCATATTTATTTCCTTTTAAGCAATTCCAGTTGCCTGGCTGTCCTGCTGATTCTCTGCCTGTAATACTTTTAGCCATAGACCCTGAACAAGCAGGCAGCAGATCAGGTACTCTGACTCAGCTGACTCAGGTTTAACTGGATTAGCCATATGCGTGTTCCAGGGTTTTGATTTAGACACTACGTATGCCAGAAGAGCAACAGGACTGCTGTAACGATCGGTGTCAGCACACAGAGAGAATCTGATTATTGGTGATCTGCAGTATCACCAAGAATACAGATATATACCTGATTATTAACCATTCATTAACCGTTCATCTGATAAGGCTGGATTTGACCCATCCGCCAAGCGGATCCGTCAAAACTAGCGTTATCAACTGAACGACCGTTTGCACACACGCCCCATTTGACGTCCAAACAACTGGTCGTTCAGATGTCCAAACGACCGGTCGTTTCGAAAAACCTGACGTGTGTACGCACCTTATAAGAGGACCTGTAGTCAAAATAACGCTGCTTATTTTTTTACAGTATTGATTTATAAATGAGTCACTGTTTGGCCAATGTAAAATCTTTCCTCAGTCAGATATACATTCTGACATTTATGACAGGCGGTGACATCTTTAGTTCTGGCAGGTGATCTCTGCGGAATGTTCCTTTACTGAAAGTTCTAAAGCCAGTAAAACAGATCTAGAAAAGATCTGATTAGTGTTAATTGTGATGTGTTAATTACGGTTTTGCGAAATTTCACATAATTACGATTACAATTTTAATGGAAAACTCTGGGCTCTATAGAGCACTCCCGTTCCTCTCCTGATCCCCTCGTTCCACTGCAGGCTCCTCCATTCAAATATCCCTCCGCGGGAGGCTTCAGAAGTCTCCAGGAACCCAAGAGCTCCCGAAGATGGGCGGCCCGGTTCTGCACATACGTGAGAGAGCGTGCTCACACATGCGTGGTACGGAGCCGCCCATCTTCAGGAGCACTCCGGCTCTGAGATACAAAAGTGACATGAATGTCTGATTCATTGATTCATTGATTGGAGATTACTGTTCACGGTATATATGTTAGCTTCTTTTAGTATTGGATGTTCTATGATAGTTCATTACAACACTGGCAGTTATAATTCAAAATAACACATTTGTTCATTCCCATTGAAAACTGGCTATGAGATATTTCTAATCATAACACTCTTATGGAAGATTGACCATGAGAGTGTTGCTATCTAAAGATAATATTCTCATGTTAGTCAAAATATGAGATGATGTGCAAGTTCTGAAATAAACAAAAATAGTCAGACGTGTTCTGTGACGCCTCTAAAGCACGTTGTGATCACGCAGTCGTGTGCCTTGTCTGCACAGGCGCACTGATACAAGCACATGGTGATCACGCACCCTTATCTGCACAGGTGCATGGATGAAACATGTTCTGCGCCTGCGCAGGCGTTGAATTCTGTCTATATAAAGGAGGGAAGATGCTTTTGAGTTGGGGGGACTCTCGAAGGACAAGCAGACATGCCTTCTGTTGGTGTAGCCAGGTATTTCCCCTCCGAGGTCGCTGAGGTCCCCCGATCTTCTCTGGGTGATGTTACAATACCTGGTAAGAATATTGGTACTCACTAATTACTCAAATACAATGTAACTATGTTTCTGCAAGCCTAGATAATTATTATAACAGGATTGTCGCTCAATAAATATTATTATTGAACCTTTCATGTTTTGCTGCAATTCATTTTACCCACTACAGTGGGGAGCGAAGTTAGAGGGTTTTAAACACCCTTCCCGTGAGGCAAAACAGGCTCCCCAAGATCTCCAAAGCCTACAGCAGCAGCAGAGAGCAGTCTCTGACCCACCGGTTGGAGACTGCTGCCGGGGGAGCCAGGAGAGGAGCGGGAAGGCTCTATAGGACCCAGAGCCTTCCCTTTCCGTAAGGCGCGTAGACACGCCATACCGCCACAAACAACGGGTCTGTCAGACCCTCCCGCTGGGCAGACTTTCAGTCGACAGTAGTACGTGTGTACGCTCTGTTGGCAGACTGATAAGGCCGTTTCTGAACTATTCGCTGAGCGGACCGTTCAGAAACAGCCTTATCAGTCTGCCGACAGAGCGTACACACGTACTACTGTCGACTGAAAGTCTGCCCAGCGGGAGGGTCTGACAGACCAGTCGTTTGTGGCGGTATGGCGTGTCTACGCGCCTTTAGGTATCTGCTTTTTTTTTGCTTGTTTATTAAATCACCACTGTGAAAGGTGGGGGTTTACAAATTATAATTACAGGGAACTTTCCGCTTCCTTTATGTGACTTTAGTTCTTCTTAAACAAACAGAATTTGAAGTATTTAAAGCGAACATTGACTGTAGCGAAAATAACTCCTGACACTTCCTCTTCCTGAGTCCTGAACTGTACTCTGTGAGTCTGACGAGCGAGGTGCGAATTCACAACTGCAAACAACTCTAAACTCTGACCTCATAGAGGGGGTCTGGATCCACAAAGTGTACCTGGTACACATCTTCAATTTTGATTGGCCAATAATCGGCCAGTTTTTACCACCTCCATGTCGTATGTGGGCCGACAGATTATGGGGTTGATTCACAAAGGTTACTTATTTTTCACCTTTTTAGGCCTCTTTTCCACGAACTGTTGAGCTGTGTGCTCAGCAAGCAGTTGCCAGGCAGCAGTGAGCAGTTACCAGGCAGCAACAAGCAGTTACCAGGCAGCAGTGAGCAGTTACCAGGCAGCCACAAGCAGTTGTGAGAGTTTGAGAGGTATTTCACTGCCTAGAAACAGTTCGTGGAAAAGAGACCTAACTGTAAGGAGTGCTAATGCATGAGATAAATAGATAAGGAGAGCTAAACCATCCATGAGTTATTTCAAATAAGGAGAGGTAAATCAGGAGTTAATAAATAAGGTGAGATAATTTAACAGGAAAGCTTTGTGAATCAGGCCCTTTGAATACTATGAGCAGATTGTGTAGGCAAGCTATCATACTATGTGGAGGTGATAACATTGGCCAATTATTGACCAATCAAAACTGCAGGTGTGTACCAGGGTTTACTTAGGCCTCTTTTCCACGAACTGTTTCTAGGCAGTGAAATGCCTCTCAAACTCTCACAACTGCTCACTGCTGCCTGGTAACTGCTTGTCGCTGCCTGGTAACTGCTTGTTGCTGCCTGGTAACTGCTCACTGCTGCCTGGTAACTGCTCACTGCTGCCTGGTAACTGCTCGCTGCTGCCTGGTAACTGCTCGCTGCTGCCTGGTAACTGCTCGCTGCTGCCTGGTAACTGCTCGCTGCTGCCTGGTAACTGCTCACTGCTGCCTGGCAACTGCTTGTCGCTGCCTGGTAACTGCTCACTGCTGCCTGGCAACTGCTTGCTGAGCACACAGCTCAACAGTTCGAGGAAAAGAGACCTTAGTGTGTTTAAAATAACTAAAAATAAAGCCACGGTCAATAATTGCACTGAAAGACAAATAACTTTTATATTGGACTCAAAGGACTTAAAGCGTACCAGAGACGTCGCCTCACAAAGGTTTTTTACGTATTTGGGGCTTCCTCCAGCCCCATAAGCAAGGATGCGTCCCTCGCCGTCCTCCCGAGTGCCTCCATTTAGCGGCAATCAGCCCCAGTATCTGGCTTAGTGACGTCACTCAGGGTCTACTGTGAATGCGCAGGAGGTCCGCGCATGAGCAGCAGACCCAGACTGGACCCGACTGAGCCAGTTACCGGGGCTGATCACGGGAGGACGGCAAGGGACGCATCCATGCTTATGGGGCTAGAGGAAGCCCTGGGTAAGTAAAACATTTTTGGAAGGCGACATCTCTGTTTTCTTTAAGCTGCAGCCACTAGGGCATGCTCAGTAGCAGTGTTAGAGAGTCTTGCCCAAGGTCTCCTCACTGGATAGGTGCTGGCTTACTGAACAGTAATTCAAACCCTGGCCTCCTGTGTCAGAGCCCTTCACTCTTACACTATCAAGTCACTTATAGGGTTAAGCCTCTGTGTTTACTGTATGGGAAGAGCTGCCTCTGCAGAGCTCCAGCAGTCTATTCACAGCTCCTGATAAAAACTAATTAGACAAGCTGATCTGGCTAAACAGCCACAGAACACAGAGCAGTGAATTTCTTCAGCAGCTATATGTGTAATAAAGACTCTTCATTGTGTGCTGGGCTAGAGTTCGAGTCCACTTTAGCTCTTTACCCAAACATCATTTCCATGGTAAAAAGTCTGGGCGTTCCGCCAGGCTAAACATGACCCACATTTTATCACCATTGTACGAAACTGACAAGTGGCTGTAAAGCAAATAACTACAGGACATGGTTAAATTTACATGACCCTGAAGAGGTATTGCAAAACTGCTTGGCAGGCGCACATATTAAAGGGGAACCGAGATGAGAGGGATATGGAGGCTGCCATATTTATTTCCTTTTAGGGCTCGTTCCCACTATCGCGAATCCGCATGCGTCCAATGCATGCGGATTCGCACATGTAATGCAAGTGGATGGGCCTGTTTCCACTGTAGCGTTGTTGAGGTGCGTTTTTTTCAGCGGTAAAAAAACGCACAAAAGAGCCAACGAATTCGCCTGCGAGTGGAATGCATGCGAATCGCCGCTAATGTATTTAATAGTAAAAACGCATGCGTTTGTTACATGCGTTTTTACCCGCGATTTCGCACCTTTTTCAATTTTATTTTGCCCTGGCAGTGTCATGGTTAATTTCGCATGGCACCCTGCCATGCGAAATCGCGGGTAAAAACGCATCCGCATGCGTTTTTACAAGCGTCGGAATGCCGGCGAAATCGCGTCGCAACAGTGGAAACAAGCCCTTAAACAATACCAGGTGCCTGGGAGTCCTGCTGATCCTCTGTCTCTAATACTTTTAGCCACAGCCCCTGAACAAGCATGCAGCAGATCAGGTACTCTGATTCAGCTGACTCAGGTTTTACTCGATATGCTTGTTTCAGGGCTTTGACTACTTATACCAAAAGATCAGCAGGGCTGCCAGGCAACTGGCATTGTTTACAAAGAAATAAATATGGCAGCCTCCTTATAACTCTCACTTTGGGTTCCCTGTAAACAGGTAAAGGAAGTTCTCTATGTGATATCCATTCTGTCAATTCTCTCGCCATCTGACTATGCAAATATATGTATTTCCTTACTGAAAAATGTGTTTGACTCTAAACTTTATTCCCATCCTTTAAACTGATATATTTCTTAATTTCAAATTTTACTATGGAAGAAAATGGACCAGGATAGAAAAGACCAGTGTGGCTTGAGTTATAAAACAACATATTTTTCTCATGAAATCTTTATGGTATGCATGACTAGGGGTGTTCTGGGGGCGTGATCAGGGGTGTGGCTTAAGTGTCCCTCTTTCTCATCTCAAAAAGTTAGAAGGCATGAATCTAGGAGGAAGTGTCTCTCTCTGCGTTGGTACTTTCCATGCAGCTATGACTGTACCTAATTAACACCTTTCGCAACCGCTACAATAACAGAGTGAATCTGATGGCGGACGGATGGAGAGGCTTATTCATCTAATGATTATCTTATCACAACGGAAAGTCACACTGATCCACCGCAGTATTACAACAGGCCAAATGAGTAGCGTTAATTATCTCATTACAGCGGCACCTGTCAAGAGGTGGGATACAGTGCGGCGAACCAGCAGCCAGTTCATGTAGGTGATGTGCTTGGAGTATTAAAAAAGGTGACGAACGCAGATAGGGGTGACTTTGACAAGGGAGAGATTGGGATAATTGGACAACGAAATCAGAAGAATTCCAAAGCAGCAGGTTTTTGTCGGCTGACTTTTTTGCGATCAACAATCGCTTTTGCAATATCACAAAACATTGTTTAAAAGGACCCTGAGCAGTGGATGAAAATCAACTGGGTGCCTGGGGAAATACCGGTGAAACACTGGCAGGGTCATGGGCGCCTGAAGGTGGCCACACACGATACAATAAAATGATCAGATTTGATGGCAATTCGATAAAAACGATTGTTTTTCATTCTACTGAAAAATCCGATAGGATTTCCCGTTTTCTTCCATTTTTAGGAATGCCAGATATTTTTCTTCAATCTTTTTAAAGATTGTACGGTGTGTGTTAGATTATCAATTTATTAATATTCACACCCCAGCAATTTTGTCAGTTTCCAATAATTTTTTTATCATAATTTGTGAAAAATTGAACATAGGTGTGTGGTACATTGGTCATATTTTTGAGATGTTACAATCAGTCAAAAAAATTGATTGCAATTCTTAAATTGAACAGATATTTAAAAAATTGTATGGTGTGTGACCACCTTAAGGCTTACTGATGTAAGTGGGTGTTGGGGGGTTGTTGTGGTGGTTTGAGGGGCAGAGCTGTGGGAGGGCCTCCAATTTCTAACATTCTCTTTCTACAAAACAATCCAGAGGTCCTCCAGGTCTGGTGTTTTGTGAGTACACTTGTTACGGGTGTGAAGATGATGATGGCCAGAGCAGGATTTACCATAAGGCAGTGTAGGCACATGCCTACAGGCGCCTGATGATGGGAAGGCGGCTCACTCCTCTCCCTCCTTCCTTATGGAGAGTCCTGAGCAAAGCGTAAATGAGAGGTTACTCACCTAGCTCTATGCATTCCACTCCCACCAGGTCTCCCTTCAGTCAGAAGCACCCCAAGCTACTTAAAGGGAACCTGAAGCAGGAAAATTATTTAAAATAAACACATGACGTAGCTGCAAATGAATATCACATACTTACCTCACCATCAGTTCCTCTCAGAAGCTCACCATTTTCTCCTTACAGTGATCACTTCCAGTTCTGACAAGATTTTGTCAGAACTGAAATATACCAGTTGCTGTCAGTTATATATCAGCCGCTGTCAGTTACAACTGAATGTGCAAGGTAATGTCCATGTTTGCCTATGGCTCAAGTGGGTGATATTAGAGTTTAACAGTGTGCTGACCAGGAAGCTGTTAATGGGGTTATGGCCATTTTTAAAATGAAGTATGGAGAAATCCATTGATCACAGTGGACAAATGGGACGCAGGAGAGGAGAAAGAGATTGAGGAGTAGACTACACAGGAGGTAAGTATGACCTGTATATGGTTATTTTGACGTTCTCTTTAATTCTCAGGGTACCCCTGGCTACCTAATGCTAAATGAACACCTCTAGCTACCTATGATGGGCAAGGGAAGTAAGGGAGAATTGACAGCTGGGACAGCCAGCACACGTGCAGTGCAGTTCAGCAGGGGTTTGTATGTGCGTGGAGAGCAAAGTCTAAGGCCTCGTTCAAATCATACGCGCTTCCGTGTGGATATGGAAGCGCGTATGATGTGCTGAAACGCAGGAACGGCAGAAGGGCATAGACAGTCCTTCTACCATTCACATCTACTGCGCTGCACAGCAGTACGATGCGCTATGATACGCTTGCGTACTGCTGCCTGCATTTTGCCCGCAAGGGCAGAGCTGATCCCATCACTGTCAATGGATGGGATCAGCAGCGCAGCGATCGTATGCGTTACGTTCGGCTAACTAGATGTGAACGAGGCCTACGAGGCCTAAGGTGCCAGGGCATCTGTGCCTATAGGCTCCTGTGCCTATAGGCCAATGGGAAAAATCTGTGAAAAATTCCAAAAATTGCTATTTTTTTTTAGGTAAAAAATTTGCAAAAAGCACTCAAATTGTTTAATTTAGCGAAAAAAATTCACGAAAATACAAAAATCAAAATGATTTTCGATGGTATTTTCACTCGAAAGTCGAATTTTACATTATTTCTGCAGAAATGAATGAGAAAAGAACATCTGACTTTTCACTCATCACTACTGGTGGGTACTAGTATGATCAATGAGATGCAAATTTTTCAGAGTTTATGCAAATGTATGCACATTTTTATGCAAATATATGCAGTTTGAAAATGGCCCAATCGATTTGAACCTGGGTTTAAATTGATTGGTCCATTTTCAAACTGCATATACAGTATGTGCAATAAATTAGCATAAACTCAGAAATATTTGCATCTCATTGATCATCCCTAGTGGGCACCAGGCCTTGCTGCGCACATGCAGGTGTTGCAATGTGTGTTAGGCTTCTTTCCCACTAAGACGTTGCGTTAAATGCCACGTTAAGGTCGCATAACGTGCCCCTAACGCAACGCATAGCGGGGTTGTAGCTGGACGTTACATTGAGCCGCGTTAAACGGCTCTTCACGCGTCCTGTGATGCCGTAATGCGTACTCTTGGACGCATGCGGCATCACGTGGTCCTGCCAGCCAATCGCCGCACAGAGCGGCGCTCCAGGAAGTAAACACTGCACGTCACACCGTACAGTGAATATTAATTAGCCACGTGGCTGGCAGAGGAGGAGGGGAGACCTCCTCCTCCAACACTACTGAGCATGTGCAAACAGTCTAAGGCGGCTTAGCCGCGCATAATGCCGTAGCATGCAGCACATTCAACTGACGTACAGCTTTACAATGTAACGCAACGTGGGCACAGTGAACAGCCCATTGATTTTTCATTGCTGTGCGTTGTGGTGCGTTACAGGCTGCTCTAATGTGCGCCTGTAACGTCCCACTGTGAAAGCAGCCTAAAGCATACATCCTCCTCCATAGGCTACATGTACAGGACATCACAGCTGTAGCAAGCAGTTATACTGAATCGCTCACATAGCTTCAGTGTGAATTGTTTGTATATTAAAATGCAATAAAACAAAGAGGTGTGAAAAAATGATTGCACATAAATCAAAAGGCGCGTAGCAACGCACAACAAAATAACAACAAAATATTTAGAAAAAATGTTTGATGAGCTGCTGTAACTGTGCTGCCTTCTGCAGTTTATAAGTAGAGCGATTGCATGTCTGCTAAAACTAGTACTGCGCATACCGAGTCCTTGGCTAATGGAGACGAGAATAAACCTTTTACTCCTGGACATGACATATATATCGCAGTGTGCAAGACGAACTCAACACCGCTAGCCGTACCAAGCCCAAAAATACTACTAAAGCACAGTACAAACTCTATAACTCTGTTGTCAGAAACAAACAATAAACGACAGGTCAGCAGAAAATCGTCTCAAAAATTTGTCCCAACAACAGTAAAAGGCAGTCATCATTGTCCATGTAGGCCGAGCCATCCTGGAAGATCGGATTGGATGACAATCAGTGCAGGGCTGGGCCGAGGCAGAGGCGAGAGAGGCTCCAGCCTCAGGGCGCAGTGTTGAAGGGGTCGCACAACTCACTCAGCTATCATTCCCCTATTGTGTTTGAAGCAGAGAAAAATAAGAAAAGGGGATACATGGCAGTGACTGCAAGCCCGATAACTAGAGATTAAGGTGTTGGAGGAGTTTGGGGACCTGGGGCGCCTCTTGGTCTAATAGCAATCAGTGTGTGACAGCTGGGGTGGGAGGGCTGAAGGGAAGCAGTAGATTTGGGCGCATGAGACAAGTGGACAAAAAGGGCGCCCCATTCACTTCCATTATAAATATCGTTTAATGGGCGCTGAACGGGGAAAATAAGGCGCCGGAGATTTTTAAGGATTTATAACGGCGCCCGGAGATTTTTAAGGATTTATAACTATGTTTGTGATGATTTAAGTTTACAAAATGAGCCCGTGACGAATAACGTTTATGAAGATACTAAATCACTATTTCTAAAACATTTCTAACACATTATTATCCACCCACAAAAATAATTTACATTTTTTTCTTTACATTTTTTATTTATTAATGTCTGTAAAACATTATTATCCATAGGGGGTTTTAGGTTTAGGCACCAACTGGGGGGTCTTAGGTTTAGGCACCAACTGGGGGGTCTTAGGTTTAGGCACCAACTGGGGGGTCTTAGGTTTAGGCACCAACTGGGGGGTCTTAGGTTTAGGCACCAACTGGGGGGTCTTAGGTTTAGGCACCAACTGGGGGGTCTTAGGTTTAGGCACCAACTGGGGGGTCTTAGGTTTAGGCACCAACAGGGGGGTCTTAGGTTTAGGCACCAACAGGGGGGTCTTAGGTTTAGGCACCAACAGGGGGTCTAGGGGTTATTGATAGGCACAGGGAGGGTTTTTAATAAACGTAAATATAAGTTTCACTTTACAAACAGGGAAGATTAACGTTTTAAGAATTGCCGATCTCATACACATTATTTAGTGATTTATAAATTCTTAAAACACTATTTATAAACGAAATTCTACACAATATTTCTATAAACGATATTTCCATTTATCGTTTATACCACGCGCCCTTTTTTCCCGACGCCCTTTTCGTACGTACGCGGGCTGAAGGGGCGCACTTCATGTCTCAGCCTTGGGTGCCGGAGGACCTTGTCCCAGCTCTGAGTGTTCGTACTGCACTATGGTAAAGGATTGATCCAGTCAAACGACTCACGCGTTGCGAATTTCCCACCTTCGGGTCCTCATTCTCCTTCTGATGACAATTGAATTGGGAGACAGTCGTTGCTAAATTCATGTTTGCTCATTGCTAACCATCGGGGATCGCTTGCTTTCCAACGACCGCGATATTGCATATGTACAGAGCTTAAAAATCTAATATGAAAATGAAAGCACAAAATCTTCCAAAACTATTTCTTTTTTTTAAAGTTTTGGACAAAGTAACGGAAAGCTTAGAAGCCGGGTTTTCCTGCTGTCTGTGTATCTGTTGAGGAGTTTCATCCTCACATCTCACAGACACGAGGAAGTAACGATAGCTCTCCAGGGGGAGGGGGGCGTCCCAGTTTTCAGAGCTGTCACAGAGGCGGCTTTCCTAATGTGAGATTTATCCCTAACACCTGTTCTGGTGACAGCAATAAACTTTCAGACGTTCCCCCGGCTTTCTGTTCCCTTGCCAGCTATTACAGGGCCTGGAAGTAAATCCAAAGATCTTCAACAGGGACACAGACAACAATCACAACAGACTGGTTCTAACACTGCCCTATGCTAGCCTGAACTAAGCAGGGACACGTTTTAGATGGAGTTTGGCGAAGTTCACAGTGGGCGTTTTATTTTCTACCCTGACTGTAACAGCAGAAACAGGAAACTGGCGTTGCACACATTAAAGAGAAGCTTAAGTGACATGATGTGACAGTATGAGATAGACATGTGCAGATGTAGAACGCTCCCAGCCATGTGGGTACGAATGGGAAGAGCGTGCGTGGCAGGACTGCGCCTAATGGCTGATTTACCGGGCCACCTAGCAAAAGATCCAGGGAGCCTGGGAGGACACTTTAAAGGACAACTGAAGTAAGAGGTATATGAGGGGTGCCATATTTATTTCCTACCAGTTGCCTGCTGCTCCTCTGCCTCTAATACTTTTAGCCATAACCCCTGAACAAGCATGCAGCAGATCAGGTGTTACTGACATTATTGTCAGATCTGACAAGATTAGCTGCATGCTTGTTTCTGGTGTGATTCAGACACTGCTGCAGCCAAATACAGCAGTAGGACTGCCAGGCAACTTGTATTGTTTAAAAGCAAAGAAATATGACAGCCTCCATATTCTTCTCACTTCAGTTGTCATTTAAGTTTCATTTTAACGAATACATTCAATGAAAAGTATGAGTCAGGCTAAGTTCACAGTGGGAAAACAACATTTAACGCAGAATAACACTGCAATAAAAAATCAATGCCCCGTTCTCAGTGCACACGTTGCGTTGGTGTCTAACGCTGCACGTTAAGTAAAAGTACTGCATGCAGTGCGTTATACACGTTATTAGCTGCGTTGGACTGTTTGCACATGCTCAGTACTGACTTGGAAGCATACTTTTCATTGCCTGTATTTTTTACTGTATCTGCTGTATGCGACGGTAATGCTGCGTTGCCACTTTTTGGGCGCGTTGCGTTGTAAGCTTGCGGTGCGACTTTAACGTGGCATCAAAACGCAACGTCCCACTGTGATTCTAGCCACAGTCAACGCATACGTTTTGCAATAGCACACTGCATGCAGTATGTTATAATGACGCATGCCGTTATACCAAAATGCCCCCGCCGCACTGCGATTGTCACGTAGGAGGTGCATTGCAGTGCGGTGCATTACAAAGTGCCGGTTACACCGCACTGAAACACACCAATGTAAACGTAACCCGCTACACACTTTTTCAATTATGATTGGCCAATCGCTGACCAATTTAACCATCTCCATGTAGTATGAGGGTTTTCCTTCACAATCTGCTCATAGTATTCAATAGCACCATGGAGGTGGTCGAATTAGTCAGGGATTGGCCAATCATAATTGAAAGTGTGTACCAGGCTTTACACTTTTAATATAATCGGTATTTCGTAAATGGCCTTTTTGAAGCAACAATTGAATCATCCCTGTTACACACATGCGCATATTTAAAGGACAACTGAAGTGAGAGGTATATGGAGGCTGCCATATTTATTACATTTTAAATAATACCCGTTGCCTGGCAGCCGTGGTGATCCTCTGCCTCTAATACTTTTAGCTATAGCCCCTGAACAAGCATGCAGCAGATCAGGTGTTTCTGACATTATTGTCGGATTTGACACGATTAGCTGCATGCTTGTTTCTAGTGTGATTCAGACACTACTGTAGTCAAATATATCAACAGGGCTGCCAGGCAACTGGTATCAGGGCCGGAGCTACCATAGTAAAAAATGGTCAATTGCCCCAGGGCCCCAGAGCCTGTAGGGGCCCCCAAGTTGTCCCTCCCCATCTTAACTGTTGCTCCCCAGGGACTCTGCAGAGTCTGTTAAGTTGGGAGGGTCAGCAGCCAGCTCAGGGGCCCAGGAGGGAAGTTTGGCTGCAACAAAGGGCCTCTAATGACGCTTTTTGGTAGGGGGGGGGGGGTGTCTGTTGGGGGGCCCCCAGGCTAATCTTGCCCTAGGGCCCAATTGTTACTTGAACCGGCCCTGACTGGTATTGCTTGAATGGAAATAAATATGGCAGCCTCCATATCCCTCTCACTTCAGTTATCCTTTAAGCCAGATAAAAACTCACAACCAAGCGTGGCAAATAATAATAGTAATTTAGTATTAATACAATACTTACCTCTTCTGCAGCACTTTACGGAGTACACATTCAATACCTTCCTGGTTGGAAAACTATGGGGAATCATAATGGTTTAACTGCGGAGCAAAGTTCAATATCAATCACCTTTCAGCACAAATCTTTACTAAAGCGATGGAAACACTGCTACCGATACCATGCAACCATCAATCTCTCACTGCTCCTTCACCTGATCAACTTTCGACTGATATCCCAACTGAAACGCAGATTCAGTTTGCAAGATTTTCTGCAAACTTCAGAACAATCCACAAGAATCTCACAAATCGGTTTCTTGGTACCGGTACATTTGATTAGGTAAAACGATGACTCAAAGTGAACCGACCGATACCGCACAATGCATTGCGCTCTATTTATAAGACTTTACGCACATTATTTTGCTTACCGCAGTTTAGTGAATATACCCCAATCAATGAATTAAGAGAAAAGCGAACCTACCTTCTTGGCTTTCTGTATGAGCTCCCTGACCACGGCCTTTATGGTGGGCGCGTTCTCCTTCGGAGGGTGGGTGTAGACTAGCATCTGGTTGACCCCTCTGTAGAAGCCATTCTCCGGCCAGCCCAGGTCCAGCGGTGGGATCTCGGTGTCGGACAGAGCCGGCCAGTACTGCAAGGACTCCTCTTTCTCCCCAGGCTTGCTCGTTGCTTTGACTTTCTCTGTCTTCTCCTGGGTATCATATTTCTCGAAGTCGTGTTTCAGGTCCGTCAGCTCCTTGGTGGAGAGGAAGTCTGTGAGTTTGTTCTCCTTGACGTGTTCTCGGTAGGACTGGACCCCGTCTCTCATCAGAACCTCCAGGCACCGTCGCTGGTTCTCGCTGTAGTAGAAGTGGGCCATGCTCTCGATGGTCCTCTCGTTGATGTGGTCGTCTCGCAGACACAGCTGCTGTGACTCGGCCATGGTTGCCGCTGCTCTGCCCGGCTGTATGTTGTCACTCTGCTGATTTCTACAGACAGGCGGGGATCACCTGAGTCCTGCCCTCACCTGATAATCCTGCCTGCTGCTGCTGCTCCTATTCCTGCAGCCAAACAGAACACGTAGCAAGGCTGCATCCTGCTGCTGCTGCTGTGTCACTATCTAGACTTCACATGCAAATGCCACAGGAGACCAGAGTTCAAATCTCTGCTCTTCCTATTTAGTCAGGGCTCCTTCACACTAAAGCCTCATCTACACGGTACAATTTTCCATCAGTTCGGATCTATTAGTCGGATTTATTATGGTAGGTACTCATACAATTTCCTGTTAGATTTTTGGTTAGATTTACCTGCCAGATAGATAATTTGCAACATGTTGGAAATTATCTATCAAACTATCTATCTGCCTAGCAATTAAGCATTGTTCTACTAAGCAGGAGATGACCAGAAGACAATGCAGCGGAGATAATGACCTTTACAGAAAATAACCTTATGCTGGGAATACACATATAGGCAGCCATACACTGGTCGATTGCCACCAGACCGACCAGCAGATAGATCCCTCTGTGATCCAATCTGATCAAAGAGGGATCTATTGGCTGCCTACACTGCAAACTATGAAACCGATTCACAATCTGTGGAGCTTGCCGCTGCCACCGCTGTCCCCCGCATACATTACCTGATCCGGCCAGCGCGAGTCCCCCGGTCTCCGCTGTCTCTACTCCGCTCTGGGCGCTCTACTGTTTAAACTTCCCCCGACAGGAAGTAAGTGAAGCCAGCCAGAGCCCAGCGCGGTGAAGAGACAGCAGGGACACGCGGAACAGGTAATGTATTGCCGCTAGAGTTGGTCGTCGGACATTCGAACTCCGCTATCGACGCACTCCCGACCCGCCGCCAACTGAACAAAATTTTCTGCGTGGACAGATCGACGAGATAAATTGATTTCGGACGGAAATCGGTCAGGGTTTGCGCATCGATTTCACAGCAGATTCGATCACAGTGATCGAATCTGCTGTCTATCGGCAGGAGATCGAGTAAGTGTATGGGTACCTTTACATTTTTTGCGGAGAATCATTCCGATAGAAGCCTTCGATGATAAGATTCCCACATGTCCGATTCTCCACCCATCCACATGGAAGCCAGAAAGTAGTAATTCACTTGTTTCCAATCCAACTCCACAGCAGGTGACACTGCTGTCCAATTGGACTGACTTCACTGTCTAGTCCACAAAGACTTCTACATAATTTTATGTATACTCCGGCCCCCCAGCAGTCTGAAGTATGTTGACCCGGCCCTCCACCAAAAACGTTTGGGGACCCTTGCTCTAATAGATCCGTCGATCTGATGGAAAATTGTACCATATAGATGAGGCGTTAGGGTTTTTTTGCCCTTTTTTTAAGCGCAGGCGATTTTTAAAATCGCCCTAAAAACACTTGTGAAATGATTCCTTATGAGAGTTCAAAGCTGAGCGGTTCGTTTCCAAATCGCTCACCAAAGCGCTGCCTGTACCATTTTTGAGGCAATTTTGCCTCAATTAAAGGTATAGGAAACACGCAAAACGCTCACAAAATCGCTTTATCCGGTGATTGTGTTCACCCTTTTATGAATACATTGTATTTATTCTTTTCCGGGTCAAAGAGTTCACTTCCTGACTGATGTCAGGAAGCGAAAAAAACAGAATCACTCTGCAAAAGCGCTTACAAAAGTGCTTTGCACAAAATCGACCTGCGCAGTGGAGCACCGGGATGGGGGAAAATAAAAACGCCCCAAAAATCGCTGCCGAGCAGTTGCCAGGCAGCAGCAAGCAGTTGTGAGAGTTTGATAGTCTTTTAGGGCCCATTTCCACTATCGCGAATTCGCATGCGTTTTTCCGCATGCAAATTCGCATAGCAATACAACTGAATAGGACTGTTTCCACTTGTCAGGATTCCTTTGCGTTTTTCTGTGCAGAAAAAATTTGCATGGCAGAGCCATCAGAATTCGCATACCGCATACCGCTATGTGATTCGCATACATTGTATTTAATAGGAAATTCGCATGCGGTTTGGGTATGCGAATTTTCATGCAAATTCGCATAGAAACAATGGAAAAGCACACCAGCACTGCCATGGTTAAATTTGCATACATCTTGATGCATGCGAATTTGCATGAAAATTTGCATGAAAATTTGCATGGACCCGCATGTGAAATTTGCATCCGCATGTGAATTTTTACCACGGCAATTCGCACCGCACAAGTGGAAATGCAGCCTTAAAGTGGATCCGAGATAAACTTTTACTCATTGCATAATTGTGTTCCAAGCCAGACACACCTCACCGACCCAAACCTGGTGAACCCACCAACTATTCCATGAGCAGATTGTGTAGGTAAACCCTCATTCCACATGGGGGTGGTAAAATTGGTCTGTGATTGGCCAATCACAATTGAAAGTGTGTACCAGACTAAGGCTGGTTTCACAGTGGGACGTTACAGGCGCACGTTAGAGCAGCCTGTAACGCAGCCCACCGCACAGTAATGAAAAATCAATGGGGCTGTTCACAGTGCGGACGTTGCGTTACATTGTAACGCTGCGTCACAAGACAACGTACTGCATGCAGTACTTTGGACGCGGCTGAGCCGCGTTAGACTGCTTGCACATGCTCAGTAATGTTTGGGAGGAGCGGAGAGCGGCCAGGCACATGGCTAATTAATATGCACTGCACGTTATGACTGGCAGTGTTTACTTCCTGGAGCAGCCGCTCTGTGCGGCGATTGGCCGGCGGGACCACGTGATGCCGCATGTGCACAAGAGTGCGCATCACGGCATCACTGACGCCAGAGTGAGCTGCACAACGCGGCTCACTCTGACGTCCAGATTCAGCACCACCAGGCGTTGAGTTAGGGGGACGTTATGCGCCCTTAACGTCCCCTCTAACACAACGTCCTGGTGTGAAATTAGCCTTAAAGAAAACCTGTATTGAAAAAAAGTTCCCCTGGGCAATATTTACCTTTCCAGGCTCCAGTGGGGGCGCTGTTGCGGCTCTTCTGACGGAGATAGGTGAAAATACCCGATCTCCAGCGGGTCTGCACTACTGCGCAGGCGCAGGAGACTTGCGCTTGCGCAGTAGAGCGGCCCGACGGAGCACGCCTATTTTCGCCTATCTCTGTGGGAAGAGCGGATACTGCGCCTGCACTGGAGCCAAAAGGTAAATATTTACATCGCCGCCGCTCTGGGAGGATTTTCTCTGCCGCCGTGCGACGGAGGAGGACGGGGGAAGCCTCAATAGGATCCGGAGGCTTCCCCCACCCGAGGTGAGTAACCCCCAGGGGAGGTTTTTTCATTACAGATTTTCTTTAAAAATTCCATAAAGTTCTGTGTGCTAAGAATTGCTCTGTGATGCCCCTTCCTGCAGCTATCACCCTAGGCATCTGCCTGGTTTGCCTGTGCCTAAAAACAGCCCTGCATAACCCTAATGTGATGTCTAGACAGCATAGTAGTGTGTACCAATCGTGTACACATTTGTGCATTAAGTATTGTTTGCATTAAGATGGATAGTGTGCACATTCCCACATTGTACATTGTTACAGTTACTGTAAAAGCTGATGTTATGCACATTTGCACACAATTCTGCATTAGTACTGTTACTGTGAAGATTGATAGTGTGCACATTTGCACATAATAAGGCTTTACTGCTATTGTACAGGTTGATATTATGAACATTTTATCTCTGTTTTGTGCTACGCGCACATGCAAATAATGATTAACCCTCTGCACTCAGACACTCACAACAAGCTGGAACCCTAGTAATGATAAAACAACTTGCATAAACATTTGCATTCAGTTGCACTAATTTGCATGCAATTTGCATTCAGTTGAACTAATGTTGGATGTTGTAACAGGGATACAGAGGCGCCAGAAGAATAAAAATGTCTAAAAAGTTTACAATTTGTGGAGGTAGTGGTGGACTTACCTCCTCCAAGCAGACACAAGATCAGCCAACAAAGTTTAGCAGAACAAATTGATTTACATATTCCAGGGGTACTTGGCCCAGCTACAGACCTGCACTGTTCCTACTCCTACCTATTGCCTGATGAAGCGGGGTCATAGCTGCGAAACGTGTTGCCTTTCCCCTGGAGTATATAAATAAATTTGTTCTGCTAATCTTTGTTGGCATATCTTGTGTCTGTTTGGAGCAGGTAAGTCCACCACTACTCCACAAATTGTATACTTTTCAGACATTTTTATTCTTCTGGCGCCTCTGTATCCCTGTTACATTGTTCATCCTTTTCCTGATCTACGGAGATTGACTTCTTAAAGTGGATCCGAGATAAACTTTTACTCATTGCATAATTGCGTTCCTTACATATAGTTTATAGGGCATTCCTCAAGCCAAATACTTTTTTTGTTTTATTATAATACTCTAATTCCCTATAAACCAAACAAGCCTCAACCACAGCTTTTCACAGTGCCTTGGCACTGTAGCAAGGGGTTATGGGAGCTCAGTCTGGACAGGAGGAGGTTACTAGCCATTGATTTCAGAGGCAGAGGGGAGGAGGGAGAAGGAGAGGGGAGTGAATTTACACACACAGGCAAGCTGATAGCATCTCCAGCCCTCAGCCTGTGACAATGTGACAAACAGAACATGGCTGCTGTCATTGTATCACAGGAATAAATCATCATAAACTTTTGAAGCTGTTTGCAGCTAGATATGCTGTGTAAACTATCTAAACTTTAGATAACATATATAGACAAGTTACTTGTTATAGTTAGTTTTTCATCTCGGATCCGCTTTAATCCTGAGTGGGGTCAGGTCTAATCTCCCCACCTGCCTATACAGTGGTTGCCTTTGAGGTAACCCTGCTTTGTGGAGTATATTTGTATTTACTCTACCAACTTCATCCCAGATCACCAGTACATACTACACTATATTTGGCTCTTGCTGTCCCTATCTTTGTTCTCTTTGCAAGCTTAATGGTGGATGTTAGCTTCCAAAATGGTTTGCTTGCAAAAGGCATTCCGTAATGATTTGGCATAAATAAGCCCGGGTGTGTATTCGTCTATAGATTTGCAAAGCTTTGTGAAGATGGGGTCGTTTCATGAACTGTTTAGTGAATGTGATTCGCTCTTTCGCAAATCCACTCCTCCCCATCATAGGCCGATGTGTGACGTAGGCCACCAAATTCAACATTCACACTTGTCCCCAATAAGCAGTTACAGTAAGCAGGGAAAGGGAGAAACAACAGTTATTTCTGATATGAATTATGTATATACTGTAATGTCCTGTTTTGCATAAATACCTTAATTGGGTGTTATTCCAATCGCTCGTGTGAATTTATTATTATTAATTTTATTAAGTGCCAATTTATTGGGCAGTGCTGGACAATAATTAAGGTCACAAAAAATAAAATGGAGCACAGGAATACACCAATACGATCACGCATGGCTGGAGGACAGTAATGTTAGAGGCTAGGTTCATGAAGTCCATGGAGTGGTGATCCAATATTCCAGCTAGTTTAGTCATTCAATGGGATAAGTGCATGATCGAGTAGGAAACAGAAGGGGCAGGGGAACCCTATACAAAAACATACAGGGGTTGAGGGGTAGGCACACAATCGGGGCGCGGGGGGGACGGGACAATGTGCCGTTATTTAGCAGCAGGGTTTAGGGCATTGATAAGGAATGGTAGGGCCAGCAGGAGCAGGTGTGTTTTGAGGGCTTGCTTGAAGGGGAGGATTAGAGTGGCAGGGCGTTCCAGAGAGTAGGGGCAGCTCTTGAGAAATCCTGGAGACTCGCATGGTAATGGGGTGAGTGCTCAGACACAGGACATTTATAGGATGGATGTGTGCGGCCGGTCAGGTGTGTACCTGTGGACAGGTTCAGAGATGTAGGCCGGGGAGGTGTTGTGAAGGGATTTGTAGGCCAAACCTGGCCTGGATTTACATCACAGGAGCCTATAGGCACAAATGTCCTGGCACCCTAGACTTCTCCCTCCATGTGCAAACCCCTGCTAAACTGCACCGCAAGTGTGCTGGCTGGCCCAGCTGTCACTTCTCCCCTATTTCCCTTGCCAGTCATAGGTATCTGAGGTCTATCCTCAGTATTAAAGGATACCCGAAGTGACGTGAGGAGATAGACATGGGTATGTACAGTGCCTAGCACACATATAACTATGTTGTGTTCCTTTTTTTCTTTCTTTGCCTGAAAGAGTTAAATATTAGGTATGTAAGTGGCTGACTCAGTCCTGACTCAGACAGGAAGTGACTACAGTGTGACCCTCACTGATAAGAAATACCAACTATAAAACTCTTTCCTAGCAGAGAATGGCTTCTGAGAGCAAGAAAGAGATAAAAAGAGGAATTTCTTATCATTGAGATTCACACTGTAGTCACTTCCTGTCTGAGTCAGGACTGAGTCAGCCACTTACATACTTGATATTTAACTCTTTCAGGCAGAAAAAGAAAAAAAGGAACACAGCATAGTTCTTTGTGTGCTAGGCACTGTACATACCCATGTCTATCTCATCATGTCACATGTCACTTCGGGTATCCTTTAAGTATCTATAGGTGCCCCTTAGTAGTAGTTAGCTAGAGGAACCTCCGTATTAAGTAGCTGGAGGTGCCCCCTGACTAAAGGGACATCTGGTCAGTAGAATGCCAAGACCCGGGTGAGTAACCTGCCATTTACACTCCGCTCGGGACATATGGAAGGAGAGAAGGAGGCTCTTGGGGAGGGGACTAAGCCGCCTTTCCATCATGAGGCGCCTGTAGGCTCGTGCCTACAGTGCCTTATGGAAAATTAACACATTATCTTGAAGGTGATTCTAAACTGAACGGGAAGCCAGGGGAGGGATTCACACAGGGGGACCGCTGAGATGGAATGGCCATCAACCAGACCTTATATTACGCCGCCGCTTGGTTCTATGTTAAAACCGGAACTCTGTCCTTGAGCTATTCCTCGGAAATAGTAATCAAACCTGCTGGACTTGAGATATCTATTATAGAGCATTATTAATTTCTGCTGATGTCACGGTAGCTGAACATTAATTTGCACATGCGGTGCCCTGATAATAGCTTTCTTGTTGGAGCAGTTCTCTTTTTTTAACAATGACAAGAAGGCAGCTTCTTGCCAAGATAAATTGCCTGACCTAGTTTGGAGGCGGTTCAGTAAGTCTTCGGCCTTGTCTGCCGTGTCACGGACAGAGGCGTAGCTTCTGGGGGAAGACCCAGCTACACCCCCTCCATCCCTTCGCTACAGACTCCCCCCACGTAGCAGATGTTGTGGTCACACTTTTTATGGGTGGAGTTATGGTGGCTGCACTGTTCAGGGCCGGATTTGGACTTCCTAGTGCCCTAGGCCCGGTACCACCAACCGCCACACACACACACACACTCTCTCTCGCTCTCTCTCTCTCTCTCTCTCTCTCTCTCTCTCTCTCTCTCGAAAATGAAAGATCACAGACCAATGTTACCCCCTTCCATGTAGTATGAGAGCCATACCTACACAGTCTATTCTATGGAGCTGAACTCCCCATCAGATAGAAATCTTTGCAAGATGCTGCACACACAGATGCTGTACACATTCAAAAGATCAGTATCTGCAAAAGATCTTTTCCTGCAAAAGATCTGTTCCTGCAAAAGATCTGTTGCTGCAAAATGCATTCATAGTCTATGATATCTGCAGATCATCATACACACCTTGTTTAACTGACATTCATCTGCAGATCAGATCCACCAGGATGGATCTTCAGATCTGCAGATGATTGTCTGATCTGCAGATGAATGTCTGTTTAACAAGGTGTATATGAGGATCTGCAGATATAGACTATGAATGCATTTTGCAGGAACGGATCTTTTGCAGGAACAGATCTTTTGCAGATACTGATCTTTTGCAGATACTGATCTGTTGCATGTGTACAGCATCTTTATGTGCAGCATCTTGCAAAGATTTCTGTCTGATGGGGAGTTCAGCTCCATAGAATAGACTGTGTAGGTATGGCTCTCATGCTACATGGAAGGGGGTAAAATTGGTCTGTGATCTTTCATTTTTCAAAGACTATGGTCTGATGTGTGTATGAGCCTTCACTCACTCGATTGATCGCAGTGTGAATGTATCCATAGAGATACGCTTTGCAAAGCACTGAAAAAGCGACAAGTGTGAACCAGCCCTTAAACTGAACCTGAAGCGACCTCAAAAAAACCAAAAACAAAACAAAACTTAGATACTCATCAAAGAAGAGGGAAGGCTCAGGATCCCATAGAGTATTCACGGTCCTCTCTCCCTCCTCTTGTTCCCCCGATGTCCCTCCAGTGAAATTATTCAACCAGCAGATGGAATATGTCTTCGGCCCACCTTGGGCAGACTATGGAAGTACTCGTGTCCCTGAGTACTTCTGAGGATGAGCAGATCTGTACAGCGCAGTGTGTGTCCAGGCTTGAGCATGCACAGTACAGATGTACCCGTCTTCAGAAGTATAGAATACAGAGATTGTGGAGAGCTTTGTAGGTTAGGGTTAAAGTGGACCTGAACTCACAACATCCTCTCTGCTCTAAAAGATATGCAACAGCATCATAACCTTTAAAGGATACCCAAGGTGACCTGTGACATGTGGCATAATGAGATAGACATGGGTATGGACAGTGCCTAGCACACAAATAGCTATGCTGTGTTCCTTTTTTTCTTTCTCTGCCCATAGGGTTTCATTGCACTAGCGCTTTAAAACGCTCTAGTGTGCATGGGCCCTAAGGGCTGATTCACACTACAAGAGCTTTTAAAAAGCTAGAGATTTTAAAAGCTCTTGCTAATGCAATGCTATGGGGATTTTTACAAAATCACATTACTCTAGTGAGAACACTCACATAGGAAAACATTAGTCATAGCTTATAAAATCACAAAGCGCTTAGAAAAGCTCTCGTAGTGTGAACAAGTTAAGAGTTTGAACTAGATCGATGGGAGTTTTTGTTTACTTGGATCAATCAAATGACAGCTCTTAGGCCCGGTTCACATTAGCGTTTTGTTTGCGGATCGGAACCGGAACGTATACTGTACAAACAGAACGGATGTGAAAGGATCCAATGTTAACCTATGAATCCATTCACATGCGTCCGCTGGTACGGATACGTTCCGATCCCCGGACCTAAAAATTGCCGCAGGCCCTTATTTTCCGGATTGTTGTGCTTAGCGGAACGGATCCGGACAAAAAATGCAGCAGCATTGGGGCAATGGAAACAGAACGTCTCTTCACACTAGTGAAGATTAACGGACCATTCCACAGGGGATGGGGGCATGGGCCGACGCAAATCTAATGACGGGAGGATGAGGGGAGGGTGCAGCAGCCGGCAGGTGGGTGAGCGAGGGTTTATACATACCTAATCTTCTGTAGCAGCCGGCGGTAGAGGCTTCTGTCTTCTTCCGCGTCATGTGACTAAATGACAATAGTCACAGCGGAAGAAGAGGAAGCCTCTACCGCCGCCTGCTGTGGAAGATTAGGTATGTATTTGCTGAGTGAAAACGGATCCTATCAATCATTGATTGATTGAGACCGCTTACCGGATCCTTTTGGCTCAGAACACTAATGTGAACTGGGCCTAAACCTAAGCATTGAGTTTTTTTTACGCAAAGAGGAGTTACGTTTATCTTTATATTCTCTTTTTTTAAACTGTTTTCTATAATTTTAGTTAACTTTGGCACCTCTAAACTACCGTGTTTCCCCGAAAGTAGGACATCCTCTTAAACTAAGACCTATTACACATTTCGAGCATACTCGAACTATAAGCCTCACCCCTAAAATAAGCCCTAGTGGCTGCGGAAAGCCCGTCCGTCTGCACCCCCCCTACTTTACCTTCTGATGACCCCTCATCCATAAAAACGCATCCCCGCTCTCCACTGCCCGCCGACATACTAGTAATTCAAGACACAGATCAGCGGTAAACTGCTGATGATTCCCCCACCACTGCTTTATCGTCTGCTGGCCCTGTTCTCCGTTGCCCGCCGGCATAATTCAACCCGCATTTCAGTGGTAAACTGCGGTGAAGGCAGCTCGTTACACTGTAACAGCACTACCGTGTACAGGAAGTGACATCTCTGTTTACTTCCTGTACATGGAAGTGCTGTTACAGTGTAACGAGCTGCCTTCACCGCTGATCTGCGGGCAGTGGAGAGCGGGGATTTGTCTTTTTGGATGAGGGGTCATCAGAAGGTAAAGTGGAGGTGGGGGAATGAGGATCTCGGAATGGGGATCTTGCTGCCTTAACAAAATACTGTATATAAGACCTCCCCAAAAATAAGACCTAGCACATCTTTTGAAGGAAAAAATAATATAAGACAGTGTCTTATTTTCGGGGAAAGACGGGTATATACATAATCACACCACCTCGTGCAGAAGGTATATCCCTTTGCTGTTTTGTCCATAATTGCAGAGAGCGACTTTTTAACCCGTGTGAGGTCAGGTATGGTCTCCTCACCTGCCTACTGTTGTGGCACCCAGATGTGAGTATAATTATTCATGTCGTCTTAATTCCCATGTCACAAACCTACTACACTATATTAACTCTTGGTTTCCTCCCACATTTCCCTCCTCCCTTTTTCATACCTCCCAACTTTTTGAGATGAGAAAGAGTCATGCCCCTGCCACACCCCTGGTCATGCCCTAGTCACACCCCTAGTCACGCATGCCATAAAGATTTCATAAGAAAAATATTTTGTTTTATAACTCAAACTACACTGGTCTTTTCTATCCTGGTTCATTTTCCTTCATATTAACATTTTACAATCAGTAATATATCAATTTAAAGGATGGGAATAAAGTTTTGAGTCAATCAAACACATTTTTAGTAGAGAAATATATATATTTACACAGAAAGAGGGACAAATGAGGAGGAAAGAGGGACAGGGCTCCCAAAGAGGAGCCCTTTTGGCTTTCATGCAAATGCAATATGTATGTAGAGAAACAGGGGCGTAGCAATAGGCGGTGCAGAGGTTGTGACCGCATCGGGCCCTTGGACCAGAGGGGCCCCGAAGGGCCCTCCCTCAACTAAAGTATTAGCTCTCTATTGGTCCTGTGCTCATAATATTCACTTCTATAGATACTTTGAATAGTGGTAATCATTAACAAACTGTTCCCCATCCCCTTCTTGCATCTCTGACACTGTAGTTGCCATTGGCAGGTTTTGGTGCGCCGTATCAATTGTTATGTATAGAGTGCTTGAGGGGCCCCATTGTAAAACTTGCATCGGGGCCCACAGCTCCTTAGCTATGCCACTGTAGAGAAAATAAAGTTTTGTAAACCGTAATACCTTTTTAATGGCTAACTGATTGTTAAAATTTACAAGTTTTCAGGGAAACCATCCCCTTCTTTAGGGATATTTCCAGATGTTAGCTGAACTAATACACTGTATGCAGGTGAATAGTAATCAGGTAGATGAGTTGTGCTGCATACAGTGTGTTACTTGAGTTAACATCTGGAAATATGCCTGAAGAAGGGGACTAGATCCCTGAAAACATCTTGCATAATTTTTACCTCATCAGTTAACCACTAAAAGATATTACTTTTACAAAATGTTGTTTTCTTCTACCTAGAAAACTCAGGCCTCTTTCACAGTGGGACGTTAAAGTCGCACGTTATAAAATTTTAGTCTGTGCGACATTCACAGTGCACACGTTACGTTGTGTGTAGCGTGTAGCAATATTTAGAAAGTGCTGCATGCTGTGTGTTTAGCAATAAATCTGCTGCGTTGTGTGTGTTGCACATGCTCAGTAAGGTTTTGTTTTTTTGTAAATGTAACGCATGCGTCGTTTTCATTCCATCAGTATGTGATGAAAGCGGCGCATCAAGAGACACATAACTCAGTGCAGAATAACGTCCAATTTCATAACCTACATGCGCTGCGTTAGGGGCACGTTGTGCGACTTTAACGTCGCATCAAACGCAACGTCCCACTGTGAAAGAGGCCTAATGGTGCCCATAAACGGTACAATTTTCTCATCAGATACGATCTTTTGACGCAATTTGAACGATTGTAACTAACGGAAGGCAATTATCGACTGTTTACATTTTTACTGAATGATTCTTTCTTCAAACTGGATCATAAAATCCAACCATCGGATCGATTTTATCCTATTTAGCAATCGACCAAAGAATCGTTCCTTGTCGATTGCATCATAAACAGCAAATTTTCGATACAATTCGGTCATTAAAAGCGCATCGAAAGATCACATTTGTTGAAAAAATTGTACTGTTAATGGGCACCTTAACATGGCTAATAAGGTACAGAAATTCTTATGCAAATTTAATGCAATTTGTATGCAACATGGAATCATGCCAGCCAAATTCACAATTGACCCAGTTTAAAGCTGCACAGGATTTGCATTAAATTAGCATGCAAGTTGCATGTCCTCCATCTCCAGTAGTGATATTCAGATTGGCAAGAGAGATTTGCATATTTAATAAGTCATGGATCAGTTCTGGGATCTGGAACAGTTGGGGAGATTTCGCCTTTTGTTAATCTGGGTGGAATGGATTCCTGAGCTATTGCCAGTGTTCTTTGTACTTCCCTATTAAATAAACTCGCTGTTGTATATTTAGCTTACGGTGGCGTGGCTGTGATTGTTTGGAGTGTAGGCTGTACGCTTTCCCCGAGAACTGATCAATGCAACAGTCCCGTCGCTATAGATAGAATACTGGGTAGATAAGGAGGGGGGCAGCTTGTTATCACTGAAGTGGGGTCTCTTGCTGCCTTGGTTCAGAACCCCTCCGATAACAGGGGTAAGTACTGGAGGAACCCCGTGGCGGAGTAAGGCGCTAAGGTCTGTACTACCAGTATGCTTAGCCAACTAACACAGCTCCCCGGCCTTTTGGCTAGGGAGAGTGCGGAATTTTTATAACGCCGGCCGCAAGGTCGGGGCCAGCTTGCTGGCACTGGTGACTAGTCCCCTTGGGACTTCGGTCCCCGACTAGAGGCTCCCTCTTGGGGGAGCCAACCCTGGCCAGTGGGCAACCACGTGGCAAGTCGGGGTCCTCCAATCCTTCGGGTGTCGGTGGACCCCAAAGCCCCCTGCGCCGGAGGCAAACGGGGAGTATCCCCTCCGGGGGAACAACGGAAAGGGCCCTGCTTTTGTGGGGCCCGGGGCTGCTCATGCACATTTTTGTGGGGCGTTTATGCACTTCCACTTTTTCCGTGCATGTACATAAAGCCTTGCTTACTCCGGGCTCCTGTTGTGCGCAACAGGAGCCAATAAAGCTAAAAAAAAAAAAAAAAAAACTACTGGAGGAACAGCATATGCAGGTGCAGGGGGCCCAGGGCCCCGCGTGTACCCCTGTGTGTGCATTTATACATTACCTGTCCTGTGTCGCTCACTGTGTAGTGCCCATCCATATTCCGGTTCTTCCTCTGCTATTTGCACCAGTGTTTAGCACATGCGACGTCACACACGCGTCGTGCGATATATGCCGATAGCGTGTGAGGCGCACATGGAAGACGGAAGGGCACAATGCGGTGGGTGACACAGGACAGGTAATGTATAAATGAAAACACGGGGGGCAGATTTATACACTGGGGGAACAGCACAGCGGGTTTTGTCACATTTGTCGATTGACCAAATATTGTTTGCTGTTACCACCGCACACCCGATTGAGCACATCAGACCGGCATCTTGCATGTCCGATCGATACATGCACCAGTTTCAGCCTGCAATTGGTCGCATCGTCAATCAGGCATGCACCTAGTGGCACTGATTTTCGAATCGGATGGTTGATTGGCCGCCATGTCGAGAGATGTATAGGTACCTTAACCTTTTGGGGAACGACGTAGTTTGAATCTACGTCCAGCAGGTGGTGCTGCCGCCCTGACTGGACGTAGATTTAAAGAGAGTCTGAAGCGAGAATAAATCTCGCTTCAGACCTCATAGATAGCAGGGGCATGTGTGCCCCTGCTAAAACGCTGCTATCCCGCGGCTTAACGGGGGTCCCTTCACCCCCAAATCCCCCTACATGCAGCGGGGGAGCGCTTCCTGGTTGGGGCAGGGCTAACCGCCGCAGCCCTGCCTCCCGCGCGTCTATCAGACGCGTACCTCCGCCTCTCCCCCGCCCCTCTCAGTCTTCCTTCACTGAGAGGGGTGGGGGAGAGGCGGCGATGCGCGTCTAATAGACGCGACTAGAGGCAGGGCTGCAGCCGTTGGCCCTGCCTCCAGGAAGAGAATATCTACGACCAAGTTGACGACCAAGTCTTGCAGGGGTGGGTTTGGGGGTGAAGGGACCCATCGTGTATGGCTGCTGATCACGTGATCACTACTATCGCCGGCGGATCATAGTGATCACTTATAGAGCTGCGGCAGTAGGGGGGGGGGGGGGGGGGGGGAAGAGCATCCACTCACCATCCTGGCACTCCCCTCCTCTCTGGCCGGCATCCCTGCCGTATTGACGCTAAGTGCCAGGTCCCAGGTTGATGACGTCTTTAAGCCGAGACCCAGAACTTAGTGTCAGTACGAGTCGGGAAGCCAGCGACAGCGGAGGTGTCTACAGCTGCTCATCGCTGGAGCCTGGGAGGTGAGTAAAGGCTGCTGGTGAAAGGGGGGACATCTGGAGGCAGTATGGACACAGCCCAGCAAACCCCAGGCAGGATCCGGCTGCCCGTCCCCCACAAACACCCCGCATGGAAAATGCCTGGGTGTAGGTCCCGAAGGGGTTAAGTGACACCGGTGAACATATCAGTCAGAATAATCACTGCCAGCTGGGACTGGGAAGAGGTGATGCTTGCTTAGACATCATGTACAATTGTGACATCAAAACAAACTTTAGTTTTGGCCAAACAACCATGTTTACCTGGAGCTGGACTTATCTTAACAAGCATGCTCAGCCATAAAAGTCTATCAGCAGTAATCAGTCTTCCCTTGAGACTGGAGAAATAGTGATGGGTCGTTCGCGAACGAGCCGGCTCTTTGCCAGTGTTGCTAACTCATCTCTTTAATTACTGACACATCTAACGTATACAGGTTCTGGGGCTATTTGCACATAATCAGTGCCTTAACTGCATCTACCTAGCCACAAAACCTGTATAATTCATGTGTGTCAGTAATTAAAGGGATGAGTTGGCAACACTGCTCTTTGCTGCGAACGACAAGAGCCGGTTCTCAGTTTTGAAAGAGCCGATGCCTCAGCCGCCCCACACAGCTCTGCTTTGCTGTGTAATAAAGGGCGCTGAGGCATGCTGGGAGATGTAGTCCTCCTCTTACAGCTTGTAGGAGTGTATGGGGCGGAGCAGAGCAGTAGCAGGAGGGATTGCCCCAGTCAGAGAAGCAGTCTGGAGTTGTCATGGAGACTGGGGCGGGGCTTTTACTCCGATTCTGAGTGGTGTCTGTTGATATTTAATGAAGAGCCGATTCAGAGCCGTAAGAACCGGCTCTTTAATGGGAGCCAATTCAGAAGATCCGATTCTCCGAGAAGAGCCGGAATTCCCATCACTATGGAGAAACAGGGAGTGTCCTGTATATATCATGCTTCTATTTCCTGACATGACCCATAATTCTCAGTGACATTAAAGTGGACCTAACCTCTTGCACAGGACAGAAGGAAAGCATAGAGACCCTGTATGTATGTAGAGAGTTTAGCCTGTCTAATTCCCCCTCATCTGTGACTAATCACAACTGTAATTTGATCCTTTAACTGTGTCAGCTGGCTGCCTTGGCAGAGCAGCTAATTTGAAAACACAGGCTGTTAATAATAGTTCTGCTTCCATGAAAGCAGGAAGTAGACACACTACAGATTTATTGCAGGATTTGTATCCGCTGTAACAAAGAAATGTTTTTCTTATGATGTTGTTACTTATCTTTTAGAGCAGAGAGAAAGTTCTGAGTTAAGGTCTGATTTAAAGCCAGGCACAAACATACTGATTTTTTGGGGCAATTTGATTATTTTGTTCGAATCTGACTGATATCAATTTGTCCCTATCATGATACACCATGTAATATCCATGGCAAGAAAACAGGAAACAGTGGTATTGGAACAGGAGCAACTGAAAACATACAGAATATGCAATTGCGACCCCTGCTGGTCAACTCCAACAAAACAGGCAATACTCAATGCGAATGAATAAACTTCACAACACAAGAAACAGCTTTTTTCTAATGCACAACCAGGAAAAAATCTGGGGATTTCACACCTGGGCATAGGTCTGCCTACCCAAACGCAATAAGTCAGATTACCGGAACCAATACCAGGCGAATGGAGTCACTTGAGAGGACGGCCAGAAACGCCTCAGTCAGTGGCGGCTCCAGGAAATTTTTTTAGGGGGTGCTATGCAGGTGCTGGACCAATTTCCGGGGGAGCCGACGACCTGCGGCGCGCGAAGCGCGCCGTGGCAACAAATGGGTGTGGCTACAACCTGCGGCGCGCGAAACGCGCCGCGGCGAAGAAATGGGCGTGGTCATGACCGGATGAGGGCGGGGCTAACTGTAATTTAAAGTGAACCCAGGGTGAGAGTGATATGGTGGCTGCCATATTTATTTCCTTTTAAACAATACTAGTTGCCTGGCAGCCCTGCTGATCTATTTGGCTGTAGTAGTGAACTGAATTACACCAGAAACAAGCCATGCAGCTAATCTTGTCAGTTCTGACAATATTGTCAGAAACCCCTGACCTGCTGCATGCTTGTTCAGGGTCTATGGTTGAAAGAATAAGAGGCAGAGGACCAACACGGCAGCCAGGCAGCTGGTATTGCTTAAAAGGAGATAAATATGGCAGCCTCAATATTATTCTCACCTCGGGTTCCCTTTAAAAGTGCAACACAAAGACAGAGGGCCCAAGTTTTGGTGACCCTTTTCCCAGAAAATTCACATAATTGTGCAGGTTTTCTCAAGAAAATACACGTAATGTGAGCAGATTTTAACAAAAAACACGTCCAATGACCCCAATATGCACAATCGTTATCAGACATGGCCCCAATATGCACAATCGGTAGCAGATATGGCCCCAATATGCACAATCGGTAGCAGATATGGCCCCAATATGCACAATCGTTATCAGATATGGCCCCAATATGCACAATCGTTATCAGATATGGCCCCAATATGCACAATCGTTATCAGATATGGCCCCAATATGCACAATCGTTATCAGATATGGCCCCAATATGCACAATCATTATCAGATATGGCCCCAATATGCACAATCGTTATCAGATATGGCCCCAATATGCACAATCGTTATCAGATATGGCCCCAATATGCACAATCGTTATCAGATATGGCCCCAATATGCACAATCGTTATCAGATATGGCCCCAATATGCACAATCGTTATCAGATATGGCCCCAATATGCACAATCGGTAGCAGATATGGTCCCAATATGCACAATCGGTAGCAGATATGGTCCCAATATGCACAATCGGTGGCAGATATGGTCCCAATATGCACAATCGGTGGCAGATATGGTCCCAATATGCACAATCGGTGGCAGATATGGCCCCAATATGCACAATCGGTAGCAGATATGACCCCAATATGCACAATCGGTAGCAGATATGGCCCCAATATGCACAATCGGTAGCAGATATGGTCCCAATATGCACAATCGGTAGCAGATATGGTCCCAATATGCACAATCGGTGGCAGATATGGTCCCAATATGCACAATCGGTGGCAGATATGGTCCCAATATGCACAATCGGTGGCAGATATGGCCCCAATATGCACAATCGGTAGCAGATATGACCCCAATATGCACAATCCGTAGCAGAAATGACCCGAATATGCACAATCGGTAGCAGATATGACCCCAATATGCACAATCGGTAGCAGATATGACCCCAATATGCACAATCGCTAGCAGATATGACCCCAATATGCACAATCGGTAGCAGATATGACTCCAATATGCACAATCCGTAGCAGATATGACCCCAATATGCACAATCGGTAGCAGAAATGACCCCAATATGCACAATCGGTAGCAGAAATGACCCCAATATGCACAATCGGTAGCAGAAATGACCCCAATATGCACAATCGGTAGCAGAAATGACCCCAATATGCACAATCGGTAGCAGAAATGACCCCAATATGCACAATCCGTAGCAGATATGACCCCAATATGCACAATCCGTAGCAGATATGACCCCAATATGCACAATCCGTAGCAGATATGACCCCAATATGCACAATCAGCATCACCTGAAAAAGAAAAGAAAAACCCATTTACTCACCTACAGCCAGAAGACCTTCTTTCCCGACCTCCTGTCCCGAGTCCCGACCTCATTGTGGCGCGCAGCGCCCGCGCGCCCACGATCCTCTTCCTTCCCGACGTCACAACGAGACTTCCTGCCTGCATGCAGAGAGCAGGGCTACGGGAAAATGGCCGCCCGAAGCCATGCACTGCAGACTCGAAGTCTGCAGAACAGGGCTCCGGGCGGCCATCTTACCGTAGCCCTGCCTGCTGCTCCGTGCTGCCGCTGTGTGAACTGACTTGGCGTCTTTTAGACGCCTGAAGTCAGTTCACTCCAGGGGGTGCTTTGGGGGTGCTTGGACAATTCTAGGGGGTGCTCGAGCACCCCCAAACACCCCCCTGGCGCCGCCCCTGGCCTCAGTGCTCATGGGGCTGGAGGGAGCCCTGGGTAAATATAAAATCTTAAAGTGTACTTGTCTCAGGTATACTTTAACCCCCTCCCAACAGCCTAACACCATTCGGCGTCGGGAGGGTGGCAGCCCCAGGACCGCGTAATGCCAATCGGCATTAAGTCCTGGGGCGGGGTTTTGCAGGAGATTGCGCAAGCCACTGCGCAGTAGAGCGGCCCGCCAGTGATCAGCTATTTCCACTTATCTGTGATACTGCGCCTGCGCTTGAGCTGGGGAGATAAATATTTACATCCCCGCTGTTAGGAGGGGCACAGCGAGACCGGCGTGGGACGGAGGAGGACGGGGGAAGCCTCAATAGGATCCATAGGCTACCCCCTACCGAGGTGAGTACCCCCCAGGGGAGGTTTTTTATGTTACAGGTTTTCAGTTTACCAAAAGGACCCCCAAATCTACTACCTTGCTTAGGGCCCTCGTTACATATTAATCCATCTGCTTTTGATCCTCTGGCTTTAAAGGGGTTCTCTGGGGAGGGTTTGAAAATAAAATCTGACACTTACCTGGGGCTTCTACCGGCCCCCTGTAGCTGTAATGTCCCGTGCCGTCCTCCTCTAATCCGCCGTTCCTCGCCGCCACCCCGGTTTACCGCGGCATCCCATCCAACTGCTGCTGCGCGGCCATGGCTGCACACGTACTCGTTCCTGCACGTGTCATTGGAAGCTTACTGCGCAGGCACAGTATAAGAAAACTTCGTACTGCTCAGTAAGCTTCCGATGACGGGAGCGGGAGCGCGCACTATTCGTGTTGTTAGACAAATAATTGGGAACGGCAGATTGGAGGAGGACGGCGTGGGACATTACAGCTACAGGGGGCTGAGAGAAGCCCCAGGACGGCTGTCCCCAATACAGCACTGCCTTAGATCGCAGCACTGTACTGTGTTAATAGACGGCGGCGGTTTCGCTGGCTAACAGTCTCCGAGCAGAGACTGAAGACGGAGCTGCGTCATCGAAGCGGAGATGAGTGCGCCGATGCTCCTGCAAACCACGCCCCCAAGGACTTTATGCAGATCAGCATTAGGTGGTACTGGTGCTGGCGCTGCATGCATGCCCATCAGCGTGACACGGTCGCTTAGTGGTTAAAAGGAAATAAATATGGCAGCCTCCATATTCTTCTCTCTACAGTTGTCCTTATTATCTGCCTTTCAGGGGCCATTTGCATGGGGGGTTGGTACTTTTCCCGCTTACTGCATGAGTTTGCTCCAGTTTCCTTCCACAGTCCAAAAATTTACAGGTAAGTTGTTTTCTCCCCAAACATTGGCCATAAAACATGTTAAAGAGAACCAGAGAAGAAGCACCCTCTTGTATTTTTCCTTATGAATCAGTGGGAACATGACAGTAAACACCTAATCTGCTCTTTGTTTCATTGTTCTCTGTTTAATCAGACTGTTATCACCTCTGATAAGAATCCCCCACTGAGCACTCAGTCTAGCTTTGCTACGGAAAGATTATAGTGGAGTCTGTCTTCTCTGGTGTCTTTTCAAGCCCAAGCCTGCCCCCTTGTGGCTCTGCTATAATGACTCAGCTATAATCATTCCCAGCAAAGCCAGACTAAATGCTCAATCCGGGATTCTTATCACAGCTGATAACAGACACTTTTAGCAGTGAGGGTGAAACGGAGAGCAGGGTAGGTGTTTTCTCTAATGTTCTTACTGATATGTATGGTAAAATACACAAGGGTGCTTCGTCTCTGGTACCCTTTAAGTATATTTTATGGCGAGCCTCGAAGAAAGACGGCTAGAGATGCTGCTGCTATGTGTTCTCTGTGAAGCGCGGAGGTTAATGTGTCAGCGCAATATAAATGTGTAATAACTATAATAATAACAGTAGTAAAAATTTGGACTGAGTCTGACTTCGCTGTCTGCACGGTGTTGTAAAAATAAAAGTGGCAGTTTTTGCAAATTGAAGATAAAAAAGAGAAAAATATCTCCTGCACAGTCTTATTTTATGTTTAAATCTACTTTTTTAAGTTTTTAACAGTTTTATTGTTTTTGCTCAATGACACATTCATAGAAGTATGCCAGAGCTAAAATTTATGAACTATTGACCCTTTGTATCTCTTTTCTGCTCTCAGAAGCCAATTTCTGCTAGGAAAGTGTTTCATAGTTGTAATTTCTTATCAGTGAGGGTCACACTGTAGTCACTTCCTGTCAGGACTGAGACAGCCACTTACATACCTTATATCTAAATGTGTGGGAGGGTCAGTTAGGTATCGGTCAAGGGCTAGAGTCGGTCAGGGATCTGTGTGTGTGTGTGTGTGTGGGGGGGGGGGGGGGTGATTAGGGTTAGGCATCTGGCAGGGGGTTGGTTTGGTTAGAATTAGGCATCTGTGGGGGGCTGTTAGGGTTAGGCAACAGTGGAGGGTTGGATAGGGTTAGGCATCTGGGGAGGGGGGGGGGGGGGGGGTTTGGTTAGAATTAGGCATCTGTGGGGGGTTGTTAGGGTTAGGCAACAGTGGAGGGTTGGTTAGGGTTAGGCATTAGTGGGGGGTCTGTTAGATTAGGCATGGGTAGATGGAGGGGTCGTGTGACAATACGGTTAGGTTTAGCAATACCCAGGGGCGTAGCAATAGGGGTTGCAGGGGTTGCGACCGAATCGGGGCCCTTGGGCCAGAGGGGCCCCAAAGGGCCCTTCCTCAACTACAGTATTAGCTCTCTATTGGTCCTGTGCTCATAATAATCACTTCTATAGATTCTTTGAATAGTAGTAATCATAAACAAACTGATCCCCATCGTCTTCTTGCGCCTCTGACACTGTAGGTGCCATTGGAAGGTTTTGGTGCGCCTTATCAATTGTTATATAAAGAGTGCTTGGGGGGCCCTATTGTAAAACTTGCATCGGGGCCCACAACTCCTTAGCTACGCCACTGGCAATACCACTGCCCAAGAATAGAATATCGATAATTATTGCGCATAAACTAGATCCAAGAATTCTGTGTCTGGAGTATCTGTTTTATTTAATGCAATTACAGCAGGTCAGCAAAAAATAAAAATCCATTAAAAAAATAAAAAAATGAGGTGACAGTCAAAGACTCCACCCACCCCAATAAATAGCACAATGACAACACAGGAACTCTCCTCTCTCGTAGACACTCTTAGCTGTTTTGTATTTTGTTTGTCAGAATGATAAAGTTTTCTAAATTCTCTGTGTGGGCAGAAATCAGTCCATTCTGGGGAAACCCCGCCTCCGGGGCAAGGAAACCCCGCCTCTGGGGCAAGGAAACTCCGCCTCTGGGACACATTCCCCGCCTGTCACCGGTTCATGCTCGTCATTACATAGTTAACAGGAAAGAGTCCAGTCTTCTCGCCGAGCTTCCCCAGCCACCAGAAATCATTGGGACTGTCCAGCACTTCTATGAGGTCGTTGGTGTAGAAGCTGAGCTCATCCGGTTCCAAAGCCTTGAAGTCATACAGCGCTTTCACCAGCCGGTGGCGCTTTGGTTTGGTTACTGGTTGGGCCGCAGGATGCTGAAAGGGTGAGAGAAAGATGTGAATGTCCTACCATATTATATATTTATATAGCACTGACATCTCCTGCAGCGCTGTACAGAAAGTACATAGTCATGTCACTGACTTTCCTCAGAGGAGCTCACAATCTAATCCTACCATAGTCACAGTCTAATGTCCTACCATATTATTATTATGTATTTATATAGCACTGACATCTTCTGCAGCACTGTACAGAGTACATAGTCATGTCACTGACTGTCCTCAGACGAGCTCACAATCTAATCCCATCATAGTCATAGTCTAATGTCCTACCATATTATTATTATTATTATTATTATTATTATTATTATGTATTTATTGTATATAACACCTTCTGCAGCACTTTACAGAGTACATAGACATGTAAATGTCCTACCAAAGTCATTTCATCAAAGCCTCATACATTTAGTAGTTTAACCACTTCAGCCTACAGCTTCGAAAATCTTATGCATCCAAGCAATGTTCACCTCCCATTCATTCGCTACTTATCAAAATTAATTGATCTATATCTCGTTTTTTCTGCCACTAATTAGGCTTTCTTTAGGTAGTACATTTTGCTAAGAGCCACTTTACTGTAAATACATTTTAACAGGAAGATTAAGATAGAAATGGAAAAAAAACATTATTTCTCAGTTTTTAGCCATTATAGTTTAAAATTAATACATGCTACAGTAATTAAAACCCATGCATTTTATGTGCCCATTTGTCCCGCTTATTACACCATTTAAATTACGTCCCTATCACAATTTATGGCGCCGATATTTTATTTAGAAATAAAGGTGCATTTTTTCAATTTGCGTCGATCACTATTTACAAGCTTATAATTTTAAAAAAATGTAATAAGATACTCTCTTGACATGTATATTTAAAAAGTTCAGACCCTTAGGTAACTATTTATGTAGTTTTTTTTTTTTTATTGTAATTTTTTTTATTATTTTTTTTAATACAAAAATGTATTTGGGTAATTTTAGTTTGGGAGGTAAATAGCCAATTTTAGATGTAAAATAATGTATTTTTTATTCAATACAGGTATGTGGGTGCAGTTTACTATTTGGCCACAAGATGGCCACATTCAAAAAGTTCCTAGATGCGAACGATGTCGCATCTAGGAACTAAAATGAAGAGAAGTTGTTTCCTGGGGGCAGAAATACCACGCTCTCTGATGAGAAAGCGTCGGTATTTCTGCCGGGGACTTGGATCGGTGAATGGGAATTATATTCCCATTCACTGATCGGGAGGGCAGCGGGAGGTAGCGGGGGCGCGCGCGGGCGCGCGCCCGATCGCGCGCAACACACGGCTGCAGCACCACTGCCTATCTGGACGGATATATGCGTCCAGATATGGCGAAGTGGTTAAAGGGGTTGTAACATCCAAAAATACAAAATTGCCTAAAAATAGTTACCGGTAGTTCCCCTAATTATAATATATAGGTAAACCCTTTTTTTCTAAAATAGGTCCCTGAACGTCCCCTAATTTTTTGTTCTGGTCTATGTACCTTTGCTGAACTGCTCTGAACTTTGCAGTGCCAACAGGGTTGTGCTAAATCTTTTTTTTTTTTTTTTTAGCTGCAGTAACAAGCTTATCTTAAAATGCAAATAACAGAAACTTCCCATTTTAAATAAGATAAGCACACTATGATGACCAGAAGATAAGGAATCCCCATCACTCTTTGAAGAGTTTACATAGTGATGCAAGCCTGTCATCTAATTCTGGGAATACACTATGAGTTTTTTCGGCAGGTCTGATCGATTTTCCGATGTTTTTTTCAATCGTTGTTTCTTATCCATTTCCATTCGCTTCTATGAGAAAATCGATTAGAAAAATAATCAAAATCAGAACGGACCTGTTGGAAATTATATATCGAGCCATCTATCTGCCAAAGAAACCTCATGGTGTATTCCTTGCATAAGTGATGTTTGCTGTGGGAGGGACAGTAATATGTAAAATCAGCTGTAAAAAGGGCAGAAGTGATGTCAACACAGATAAACAGTAAAGATGGAAACCATCAGAAATATTATTTTATTTTTTCATATCACATGCTCTTATTAAATCTGACAGCAAGCACTAAAAAAACTGAATAAGCAATTTCTTATTAGATGAGTTTTAAAGAAAACCTGTACTGAAAAAACCTCCCCTGGGGGGTACTCACCTCGGGAGGGGGAAGCCTCTGGATCCCATTGAGGCTTCCCCCGTCCTCCTCCGTCCAACGGCGGTCTCGCTGCAGCCCACGGAACGCACAGCCGACAATTTGTCAGGCTGTGCAATATTTACCTATTCTAACTCCAGCGGGGGGCGCTGTTGTGACTCTCTGCACAGAGATAGGCAAAAGTAGCCGATCTCCGTCGGGTCTGCTCTACTGCGCTGGTGCAGGAGACTTGCGCCTGCGCAATAGAGCGGACCGACAGAGATCAGCTATTTTCGCCTATCTCCGAGCGGAGAGCCGATACTGCGCCTGCGCTGGAGCCGGGAAGGTAAATATTTCCATCCCCGCTGCTCAGGGAGCTTTATCACTGCCGCTGTGGGACCGAAGAGGACGGGGGAAGCCTCAATAGGATTCGGAGGCTTCTCCCACCCGAGGTGAGTACCCCCCCAGGGGAGGTTTTTTTCGTTACAGATTTTCTTTACATTTTTTCAGTTAATATAGAATTACATCCTGAACTTGACAATAGGAAGCTTACTTGGAATATCTCGATTGAATTTCTTTATACCTGTTTTGAATTTCATGATCTTAGTGGTCTTTGCTGACCTCTGCTGGTAACATTGGTAATTGCATGCAGACATTTGTACAATTTAGCAAAAAGACACCAATCCAACTGTTGGATTGATGCCTTATCAGTTGTTTGAACAATAGCAACCAACTTTTTTTCTGGTTGTTTCAACTTGTTTCACAACAAAAGTTGTTTGATAATTGTGCTGCATAAAAGACCGCTGTTGATCGTGTGGGGGCTTCAGCAGTTTAAATGATTTCACAGAGCAGAGATAATGATCTTTTCAACTTTCCTCTGCAGGAAAACCATAAACAAACAAGATACAATAAGAGACATTTGAGATAAGGGCTTAAAAGCCAGTGCTGTCCATAACTTTTTTGGGCGTGGAGCTCAGATAAGCTCTTTTGCATAGATTGTGACCAGGGCCGGGCCGAGGCATAGGCTGGAGAGGCTCCAGCCTCAGGGCGCAGTGTAGGAGGGGGCGCACAATTCATTCAGTTGTCATTCCTAATTGTGTATGAAGCAGAAAGAAATAAGAAAAGGGGATACATAGCAGTTACTGCAAGCCAGATAACTAGATATTAAGGTGTTGGGGAGGTTGTGGGCCCTGTGGCCCTCTTAGTCTAATAGCAATCAGTGTGTGACGGCTGGGGTGGGAGGGATGGAGGGGCGCACTTTGCTGTCTCAGCCTTGGGTGCTGGAGGACCTTGTCCCTGCTCTGATTGTGACTGAAGTTTCCTAATGGTAGGTACACACAATGTGTTTTCTTGAAAATCCCCTTAAAAGCGCTCGTGCAATGATGCTCAATATGATTGTTGTCACATGAGCGATGCACTTTCTATGGAATCGCAAACACGGCTCCTGCACCATTTTTTAAATGTTTGTGATTCAATAGAAAGTATAGGGAAATCGCTAAGGGCTTGAAAAAGCGATTTGAATTGCGATTTCCAGAGGGCTTTCATGCATAAATACATTGTATTTATTCATTTCCGGGTCGAAGAGTTCACTTCCTGACTGACGGCAGGAAGTGAAAAAAAATCATCGCTCAACAAAAGCACTTAGAAAAGCGTTTATAAAAGCGCTTTTCTAAGCGAAAATTGCGCAGAAAGCGCTTGGAAAAGCACTGACAAAAGTACATAGCTGAGGTTGCCACTAATTACCCCCTGAGGTGGGTAATAAGTGTCTCAGCTAGGTGGATTCCATGTAACTGAGACACTAATTACCCCACCTGAGGTGTAGGGGAGGCTGCCTGCAGAACATGCACCGTTAGGGAGTCACGAGGACAGGTCTGAGGAACGCTGCCACATGCAATTCACTTTTTCTCCTCACTTTTCTTCTAGGCTAGGTTCATAGTGGTCAGATGCAGAACTCACGCATTATAATGACTGTGAACAGCAATAAAGACTGGCCATAGACTTTAATACAAAACCTGCATGCAGCGAGTTAGAAAAACGCGTTCCGTTACTGTGAACAGGCCCATAGAGTTGAATGGGCAGTGAGTTGATATGCATAGCTCCCAACTGTCCCTTTTTGGGAGCCCTGTCCCCGTGTCCCTCTTTCCTCCTCATTTGTCCCTCTTTCAGGACTTTGTCCCTCTTTCTATGTAAATATATATTTCTATACTAAAAATGTGTTTGATTGACTCTAAACTTTATTCCCAACCTTTAAATTGATATATTACTCATTTTAAAATGTCAGTATCAAGAAAAATGAACCAGGATAGAAAGGACCAGTGTGGTTTGTATTATAAAACAACATATGTTTCTTATGAAATCTTTATAGCGTGCGTGACTAGAGGTGTGGTGAGGGTGTGACCAGGGGTGTGGCAGGGGCGTGGCTTAAGTGTTCCTTTTTCTCATCTCAAAAAGTTGGGAGATATGGATGTGCAGAATTATTCTGCAATGCAACTGAGCACTGTGAACAGGGCCTGAGGTGATATTTTCAAACTTGTCAATAAAATGCCTTTAAAACCACCAGCAAACAAGAAAACGCTCAAAATATTTTAGATAGTTTCTTTTTTCAACTACTTTTTGGTACTTTTTTCAATTGCAAAATAATGAAAAGTTATTTTAAATAGAAGATGAAGATTTATCTCCTAGGAGAAATCTCAGGAGAAAAAGGGAATTGCAGCATATGGCCCAAACTTGTCTTTAATGCATAAAGAGCGATCTATTGCTATTACCTTGACTTCTGGTACACTTCTGACTTGAGTGTTACTGGCGAAAGGAGTCGGCTAAAAAGAAAAAACGGGGGAACAACAAATTACTTAATATTGTACACAACTTAATTTGAAACTTTAGCCAAAACTTTAAAAGGACCCTGTGAGGTAATTAAAAGTGGAATTTGAAGTAACCGGGGGCTTCCTGCAGCGTCCCGTAGCCCGTGAGGTCTGCTGGCATCCTCTTTTTCCTTCTCCTGGTCCCGCTGGCGGCTCCGGTAATCTGCAAGTTCGGGTATCGTGCAACCCCGCCGCGCGTCCATCGCGTCATCACGCCGGTCACCGTTAGCCTCCTGCACATGCGTGGTTCTCTAAAGACTGAACCGCACATGCGTGGATTACCAGAGCCGCCAGTGGGACCGTGAGAAGGAAGAAGAGGATGCCAGAGGACCTTGTGGGCTACGGGAGGCTGGTTTCCTTTTTTAATTACCGCTTAGGGTCCCTTTAAATGATGGGAATTTCAGAAGCATTTCACAATATTACACTTGTTACGCTGACTGGGAATAATTTCCCTTTGGGAGAACTGCTCTGGCAATAAAACTTTGTCTTTCTTTAGGAATATTTATTCTCAGAGGCGGGACAAGGTCCTCCAGCACCCAAGGCTGAGACACTAAAGTGCGCCCCTCCATCCCTCCCACCCCAGCCGTCACACACTGATTGCTGTTAGACTAAGAGGGCCACAGGGCCCACAACCTCCCCAACACCTTAATCTCTAGTTATCTGGCTTGCAGTCACTGCCATGTATCCCCTTTTCTTATTTCTTTCTGCTTGCCTTCAAACACAATTAGGAATGACAGCTGAATGAATTGTGCACCCCTCCTACACTGCGCCCTGAGGCTGGAGCCTCTCCAGCCTATGCCTCGGCCCGGCCCTGTTTATTCTAATATCCTGCTCTGTCTCTGGTACAGCAAGTGAAGGAAAATCTCTGCTAGCAGAGGCTCCCTAAGTTAGCAGTCTAGAGACTGTTGGCACTTTTATTGGACTGAGGAAGCAGGCTCAGACCCGTGAAACGTGTTGCCTGTGCTTTGTTATTAAAAATTATTTGTTTAAGAATTTAGTCTCTGAGGTAAGCCACCTCACTGGTTTCTTTTTAGTTGTTTTTAACGTATTTTACACAACCAGGGCGCCTCTTTATCCCTATATACAGTATAAAAACAGAAAACCGAGAGCCCAATATGGTGTAGTATGTATTGGAACAGGGAGGAAAAATGAATTGTAAGTATTATACTTACAAACCTGGGTTACCGCATAGGTAACCGCTGTAAAGGCAGGTGGGGAGATTAGGCCTGTCCCCACTCAGGACTAAGATGTCGCTCTCTGTGGATAGAGTAAAAGAGGGTGTATCACCCTTCCACTAAGGGTGGACAACTTGATATAAGGATGTACAGAGGCGCCAAAAGGATAAAATATGCTAAAAAGTTCAAAACGTGGCGGTGGTTGACCGGCCACACCAAAAACAGACACGATGCTGTTGCTTGAGGAAGAGATGATTTATTCACATGCTCCAAGATAAAACTGCAACGCGTTTCACGGGCACAATCCCGCTTCATCAGGCAATAAACAACCGAAGTATCACACAGCTCTGGGTCCAGTCACAGCTTGGCACCTCTGTGAATATATACAGTATGCTAGGGATTAGATTGTGAGCTCCTCTAAGGACAGTCAGTGGCATGACTATGTACTCTGTAAAGTGCTGCAGAATATGTCAGTGCTATATAGATACATAATAATAATATGGTAGGACATTACACTATGACTATGGCAGGATTAGAGTGTGAGCCCCTCTGAGGACAGTCAGTGACATGACTATGTACTCTGTAATGTGCTGCAGAAGATGTCAGTGCTATATAAATACATAATAATAATATGATAGGACATTAGACCATGACTATGGTAGGTTTAGATTGTGAGCTCCTCTGAGGACAGTCAGTGACATGACTATGTACTCTATAAAGTGCTGCAGAAGATGTCAGTGCTATATAAATACATAATAATAATAATAATAATACGGTAGGACATTAGACTATGACTATGGTAGGATTAGATTGTGAGCTCCTCTCAGGACAGTCAGTGACATGACTATGTACTCTATAAAGTGCTGCAGAAGATGTCAGTGCTATATAAATACATAATAATAATAATAATAATATGGTAGGACATTATACTATGACTATGGTAGGATTAGATTGTGAGCTCCTCTGAGGACAGTCAGTGACATGGCTATGTACTCTGTACAGTGCTGCAGAAGATGTCAGTACTATATAAATACAGTACATAGAATACTTACTCTATCTGGGTTGTGATATTATCCTATTGTTAGATAAAAACAGAGCTGTTGCTTTTACCTTATTGACTTCCGGTAAACTTTTCACTTGAGTGTTACTGGCAAAAGGAGGCGGCTAAAAAGATAAAAGAAGGAGAAATTATAAGTTACTGAAATAAAGTTAATTTAGGAATTTAGATGTAGCTTTCCCTAAAAGCCCCTCTGAACAAGCTACAGCTGTGGCAAGACTTAAAGAGGAATTCCAGTGAAAATAATGTAATGAAAAAAAGTGCTTCAGTTTTTACAATAATTATGTATAAACTAGTAGACCTAAGCCTGTTTCAAAACGGGCTCTAGGTCTTTGTTGAAGCCCAGCCTCCAATAGGGGTTGCAGAGGTTGTGACCGCATCGGGGCCCTTGGGCTGGAGAGGCCCCATGGGGCCCACCATCAACCACAGTATTAGCTCCTTATTGGTCCTGTGCTGGTAATAATCACTTCTATAGATGCTTTAAATAGTAGTGATCATTAACAAACTGTTCCCATTCCTCTTGTTGCATCCCTGATGCTGTGGTTGTGACCGGCACGTTTTGGTGCACCGTATCAATTGTTATGTATAGCATGCTTGGGGGGCCCCAATGCAAAACTTTCACTGGGGCCCACAGCTTCGCTACTGCCTGTGCTATATTGGTGTTTACGTATATCCATTGAGAGAGGATCTTTAAAGAGCCCCCCCTTGAATCCCTTTTAGCCTGTCTCGCACCTGATCTATTCTAGAAAAGGAAGAGATCTCTCATGGGAAAGGAGGGTATCAGCTACTGATTGGGATGAAGTTCAATCCTTGGTCACAGTCAGTGGCGTACCTAGGGAGTTTGACATCCGGTGCTGATTATTTACAGACCCCCACCACCATCACCACCACCAAAACAACCAACTTTTTTGATGGGAGGGTTGACGGGTTGGGGCGCCAAGTGTGTTGCTGAAAATTTTGGGGAAAAGGAATCATCAGGATGTAAAGAGAGCTAACCGCAGGGGCATAACAATGCGGGATGCGACCCCTAGGGCCCGCTCAGGCCCTTTTTGGGGGGCAAGGAGGGGTCACAACATAAGAGGAGAGTGTGACAGATCAGCAGGGAGGGGGGACATTCCCCCCCCCCTCACCTCAGGCTCTCACCTCAGGCTCTCCCCTCTGCGCTCCCCTCCTGCAATTATTAGTGGCAGCGGGCGGGCGGCAGCAGGCTGAACACATACCTCCATCGCGCATGAGGTCTCTGATCTCTAAGAGCCTCATGCTACTTCCTGTTTACACAGGAAGTAACATGACGCACTTACTGATCTGAGGCTGAACACATACCTCCATCGCGCAGGAGGTTTCCGATCAGTAAGTGCTTCATGTATCTTCCTGTGTAAACAGGAAGTAGCATGAGACTCTTAGAGATCGGAGACCTCCTGCGCGATGGAGGTATGTGTTCAGCCTGCTGCCGCCCGCCCGCTGCCACTAATGATTGCTTTTTTTTTTGCAGGGGGGCCTGGGGATTTCTAGTTACGCCCTGAAACTCTGTACTCTATACAGTGCTGCAGAAGATGTCAGTGCTATATAAATACCCAATAATGATATTGTAGGACATTAGACTATGACTATGGTAGGATTAGATCGTGAGCTTCTCTGAGAACACTCAGAAAAAGGGACATACGAAAGAGGGGGGTGCATAGGAATGGGGGGGGGGGGATAAAGAGGTAAAGGCACAACACAGAGAGCCTGGTGGGAGAGGAGAAATGGCAGGAAGACCACCAGGACGCAGGCATCACCAGTGCTGTTTGGCTTGGACATGCTGCTAAAAAAAGCCACTAAAATCTGAAAAGAGGAAAGGGTCATGGGCATGGGCGGCACTACACTGGGGCATGCTGGGGCACTGCCCGCCCTCCCCCCCCCCCCCGAGAATCACTGTGCCCCTCCTGCACAGTAACATAAGGTTAACTGTTTCTAGGCTCTAGCAGCATACAGTGAACAAGATAGGGTGTACAAAAAACTCTCCATGTCAGCCTGGGTTTATGTAGGTTTTAAGTAAACCAAGAGTCTTATCTATTTGCCATAAATACCTCATAATCCTTGCAAGATCATTCATAATTAGTGTGTTTGGGTGACACTTATATTTTTGTGAAAAGGTGCAACAAAAATGCTTCTGCAACAGCAGACTGTCCTGCATTATTGATTAATAGAGGGGTGCTACATCTAGTGCAGGAAGTAGTACAGTCCCCTCCCTGCACTGCCTGCTGCTAGTTGCCCAAACTATGAAAAAAAGGTCCCAGGCTGAAGAACACAGTGACTGAGTTCCTCTTTAACTTACTTACTGGAAGACATGACCAGTAATCTCATTACCATCCTTAGTGGTGATGTTCTGGACATCAAATGGTTTCCCGGCTAACCCAAACAAGGGAGCCATTTTTTTTTAGGAAATAAGTATACAATTTTAAACATGCCATTGATGAAACTTTCTGCTTCTTTCCTCTTTTGGTATCAGTATCCTGGCCTTCCGTCCTTACCTGTGGTGGTGACGCCCCTTCCGCTAGAAGGTAGATCTGCTTCTGGCGGGAGATGGAGGTGTTCTTGTAATACTCCACAAGCTCATTGATAGACTTGAATTTCTCCGACCATAAACTGTAATTTCCACCCTTGTCTCGCATGACCTTGAAATGCTGTACATCTATCTCATGCCTAAAGTCGGAAAAAGCAAAAAGCTGGAAGTCAGGGTGATTGGCAACGGTATGATCCATGCTTCCCCTCCTCATCAGTGTTCAATGCCTGGATCCTGCTGGGGATCAATCCTGCGCTTAAGAATAATGCAAGCGCTTTGTGAAGTGTTTCTAACCCTACTTCACGTCTTCATCACATCACAGCTGGACTATTGCAATGCCCTCTATGCAGGCCTTCCAAACAAAGACCTACACCGCCTGCAGCTAGTACAGAATGCTGCCGCAAGACTGTTAACAAGCCAACCCCGCCATTGCTTTATAACACCAATCCTCTGCTCACTGGCTACCCATAAAATGGAGAGTTTGGTTTAAGACTGGCTTATGGACCTTCAAATCCTTGCACAATCTGGGCCCTGGATACCTGAAGGATTTTTTGCAACTGCATCACACCCCCCACAATCTTAGATTATAAGGAACTAATAACTTGGTCACCCCCAAAGTTCAACTAAAAACCTTTGGAGCCAGAGCTTTCTGTCATGCTGCCCCTACCCTGTGCAATGCCTTTCCCAACATAATCAAGACATCTCCAACACTGGGCACGGTTAAATCAAAACTGGAAAGCCACCTGTTTAGCCTGGCATTTATGATCACATAACTTTTCCCCTGTACATACCACATGTAATGATCTGTCACAAGCTTATGCGTTTTTGGGTCCTATGGGAGAAAATCGCTTTACAAATGTTTAATTGTTGTTGTTGTTGAGGCAATTTCTGGTGCGATTTCTCCAGTTTTTGGAAGCACTGTACAATCTACTGGAGGTGGTTGTACAGCGCTTCCAATTTACTTTTTATTTGATCCTGTTGAAATAAACATTAAAATATTTACTGTGCCTGTCGAGGTTAATTTTCCCTTGCTTCTGGTGCATAGCCACACCCCTTAGCCCAAGAGGTCATAGGCGATTCTCTATCTCCAATAAGAGAAGCATAGATGACCGCTTGTGCTAATGGGCGGGGTTAAGCACCGGAGGCCGGACATCGGGAGACCCAGCGAGTAGTTTAACCTTTATTTAAACTGCAAAACTGCCCACTAAGTCACTGCTAAATAGTTTTTAAAAAGTGAATGCAAATCAATTTTGTACTCCTATCTCTTGTGTTGGAGCGTAACTGCTCCAAAAATGCAGGAGGACCCGCAGTTGTGATTTTGCCAATCACAGTTGCTGTTGTGTGTTCCTGACCATTGACTGGCTTCAGCGTAACACTTTTTGTGCTCTAGTGCACCCCAGACATGAGGGGAACATGAACGTATCTGTCTGTTTGTCCGTCCGTCTATCTATCTGATACTGATCTGGTTCCTGATACAGGGAAATGTAATGGAGGAGAAGGTTCCTAATACAGGGGGAGGTAGTGGAGAAGAAGGTTCCTGATACAGGGGAAGGTAATGAAGGGGAAGGTTCTTGATACATGGGAAGGTAGTGGGGGAGAAGGTTCCTAATACAGGGGAAGGCAGTGGAGCAGAAGGTTCCTGGTACAGGGGAAGGTAGTGGAGGAGAAGGTTCCTGATACATGGGAAGGTAGTGGAGGAGAAGGTTCCTGATACATGGGAAGGTAGTGGGGGAGAAGGTTCCTAATACAGGGGAAGGCAGTGGAGCAGAAGGTTCCTGATACAGGGGAAGGTAGTGGGGGAGAAGGTTCCTAATACAGAGGAAGGCAGTGGAGCAGAAGGTTCCTGATACAGGGGAAGGTAGTGGAGGAGAAGGTTCCTGATACAGGGGAAGGTAGTGGAGGAGAAGGTTCCTGGTACAGTGGAAGGCAGTGGAGGAGAAGGTTCCTGGTACAGGGGAAGATAGTGGAGGAGAAGGTTCCTGATACAGGGGAAGGTAGTGGAGAGGAAGGTTCCTGATACAGGGGAAGGTAGTGGAGGAGAAGGTTCCTGATACAGGGGAAGGTAGTGGAGGAGAAGGTTCCTGATACAGGGGAAGGTAGTGGAGAGGAAGGTTCCTGATACAGGGGAAGGTAGTGGAGGAGAAGGTTCCTGATACAGGGGAAGGTAGTAGAGAAGAAGGTTCCTGATACAAGGGAAGGTAATTAAGGGGAAGGTTCCTGATACATGGGAAGGTAGTGGGGGAGAAGGTTCCTGGTACAGGGGAAGATAGTGGAGAGGAAGGTTCCTCCTGATACAGGGCAAGGTAGTAGAGAAGAAGGTTCCTAATACAGGGGAAGGCAGTGGAGCAGAAGGTTCCTGGTACAGGGGAAGGTAGTGGAGGAGAAGGTTCCTGATACAGGGGAAGGTGGTGCAGCAGAAGGTTCCTGATACAGGGGAAGGTAGTGGAGGAGAAGGTTCCTGATACAGGGGAAGGTGGTGCAGCAGAAGGTTCCTGATACAGGGGAAGGTAGTGGAGGAGAAGGTTCCTGATACAGGGGAAGGTGGTGGAGCAGAAGCTTCCTGATACAGGGGAAGGTAGTGGAGCAGAAGGTTCCTGATACAGGGGAAGGTAGTGGAGCAGAAGGTTCCTGGTACAGGGGAAGGTGGTGGAGGAGAAGGTTCCTGATACAGGGGAAGGTAGTGGGGGAGAAGGTTCCTAATACAGGGGAAGGCAGTGGAGCAGAAGGTTCCTGGTACAGGGGAAGGTAGTGGAGGAGAAGGTTCCTGATACAGGGGAAGGTAGTGGAGGAGAAGGTTCCTGATACAGGGGAAGGTAGTGGAGGAGAAGGTTCCTGATACAGGGGAAGGTAGTGGAGAGGAAGGTTCCTGATACAGGGGAAGGTAGTGGAGGAGAAGGTTCCTGATACAGGGGAAGGTAGTGGAGAGGAAGGTTCCTGATACAGGGGAAGGTAGTGGAGGAGAAGGTTCCTGATACAGGGGAAGGTAGTGGAGAAGAAGGTTCCTGATACATGGGAAGGTAGTGGAGAAGAAGGTTCCTGATACATGGGAAGGTAGTGGAGAAGAAGGTTCCTGATTTAGAGGAAGGCAGTGGAGGAGAAGGTTCCTGATACATGGGATGGTAGTGGAGAAGAAGGTGTCTGATACTGATACAGGGGAAGGTAGTGGAGAAGATGCTTAGCTATATACAGTATCTATCTGAATGCAGAAGCAGATAGTGCTAGATTAGAAGAATTGCATTTCCAGCAGCTGCCACCAGATGTCTCTGTTTCCTAAGAAATGGAAGCTGTTTTTGGAAGTCATTTTCTAGTTGGCGTATTATCATTATCCATCCTCCAGGAACGCAGCTCTGATGCATTATGGCCCTTGTCTCGTTTTATGAGCCAGAATCAGAGATTGATCTGGCAAGGTCACCACTTTAGCGAGTGGGAGAGTATTCAGCTCCCCGAGGGCATTAGCAGTATGATGTGTTCAAGTAGTTCGGCAAGAAGTCCTCCAATAAACTCTTTAGGAATACTTCGTTTATACGGCTTTGCTGTAAAATCCTGAACACCGAGAGCTAAAGCAGAAATTAGCCGCCGATCCGTCTCCAGGTACTCGTCAGGCCTGCCTATTTTTATTGATATATTATTGTCATTATAGATTTGTGCAGCGTTGACACATTATCCATAGCGCTCCGTCAAGGAATCGGCGCCAATTACCGTGCTGGCCATTCCTCCAGCGGGATGACAATGTGACGTCCCTTCCGTGGTTTGAAAAGCCAATGAATCTAGCAGCATGTTTCTGGGTTTGTGGGAGGAAATCGGAAGGCCCAGAGAAAACCCTCAGAAACACCAGTGTTAGATTTCTAGAAAGGCCAAAAAGGCCGGCGTCTTGGGATACTGCAGCTAGACATGGAAGAGGGGCTGCTGCATATGGAAAAGAGGGCTACAAATGGAAAAGGGAGGCTGCAAATGGGGACAACACATGGAAGCTATACATGGATGCTACACGTGGAGAATGGGGCTGCTGTACAGCAAGGTGGCGTAGTGGTTGTGTAGTACTCTCGCCTTGCAGCACTGGGTCCTAATTCGAATCCCAGTCGGGCACTATCTGCATGGAGTTTGTATGTTCTCTCTGTGTCTGTGTGGGTTTCCTCCCAGCATTCTGGTTTCCTCTCACATCCCAAAACCATGCAGATAAGTAAACTGGCTTCCACCTAGACCAGGGATGTCAAACCGGTCCTACGAGGGCCGAGATCCTCACACATTTTTGGTACAGTTCAAATGAATTGATGGGTTTGAATCAGGAAGGGTGTGGTCCATCAGGTAGAACACATTCCTTTCTTTCTCAGTCCATCCTAAACACTGGCATGGATCTGGCCCTCCAGGCCTGGAGTTCGACACCTGTGACCTAGACTATGATACATACACTACATGATACATACACAGACATAGACATATGACTATGAGAGGGGATACATTGTGAGCCCCCCTGAGGGGCAGTTATGTGACAAGACAATATACACTGGGGAAGATGTTGGCGCTATATAAATACTAAATAATAATTTAGTACCCATACCAGGCTGCCTATACTGGGGGCACCTATACCAGGCTGCCTATACTGGGGGCACCTATACCAGGCTACCTATACTGGGGGCACCTATACCTGGCTACCTATACTGGGGGCACCTATGCTTGGCTTCCTAGACTGGGGACACCTATACCTGGCTACCTATACTGTGGGAACCTATGCCTGGCAACCTATACTGGGGGCTCCTATGCCTGGCTAGCTATACTGGGGGCACCTATACCAGGCTACCTATACTGGGGGCACCTATACCTGGCTACCTATTCCTGTTCCTGAACATACACAATCGTACTTGCTTCGTGAAAGCGTTACCTTGTGTTCTATAGTATTTTGCATCTACAACCCGTATGCTTGAATCGGGCACAGATAGACAGACCTGGCGCCGATCTCTGCATACAGCTAAGGGTTAAGATATAGTGGGCCAGATTTGTCAAAGCATTACCGACAGTTTTTTCTTCTAAAACTGTTCTAACCAGCAGGGGGAACAGATCTGCATGATAGTAAGAAACTTCCCAAATCCTACATAATACCGGCAGTTTAGCGTGGATTTCTAGAGCGACACTACAGCGAAGGAAAAGTGCAAATCCATTCCTAAACTGCTGCAGATTAAGAAGTGCTCAATAGCAGTTCTCCAGATAGTGCAGCAGTGCAGGCTAGACATGATTTGTGAAGGGCTCCTCCCACCATACTCAGAGCCTGCTGACAGTAGATGTGTTGGTTACCTCAGCAACAGTAATTTCCCTCACACACTGCACTGCCTGAGATACCTTCCTAACTCCTTCTATTCTTAACAGTTTAAGAAGGAATCTGCACTATTTAGTGATTTCTTAGGATGTCAGACAGTTCTGCACAGATTTCTAAAAACCTACTAATATTTTGTCTCAGACTCTCCTGATAAATGTCCCCCAGTGTTCTCAGTGTGTTAATATAGTTACGGCCCTGCACTGATTGGCACGTGGTGGCGAGCATTTGGAATTGTATGTGTGTGGTGAATCCTTTGGAGTCAGAACACCCCTCTCAGCTAGTCGGTCCATAGATTGCGATCCACATATGGGAATCTATGCGCAAAGTGACAGCGAGACCAAATTTCTGACCCTGAGCGATTAAACCAATCACGGATCGGCCCTTGCGGTCCCTGACAGGGAGCAACACATGAAGAAACCATCAAGGTTGGATTACCCCTAGCGGAATTATCCCCCCACCCAGTGACGTAGCTAAGGAGCTGTGGGCCCCGATGCAAGTTTTGCAATGGGGCCCCCCAAGCACTCTATACATAATAATTGATATGGCGCACCAAAACCTAACAATGGCAACTACAGTGTCAGAGGTACAAGAAGGGGATGGGGAACAGTTTGTTAATGATTACCACTATTCAAAGTATCTATAGAAGTGATTATTACCAGCACAGGACCAATAGAGAGCTAATACTGTAGTTGAGGGAGGGCCCTTCGGGGCCCATCTGGCCCAAGGGCCCCGATGCAGTCGCTACCTCTGCACCCCCCTATTGCTACGCCCCTACCCCTCACCCCCACAGAGTTCCTCCATGTGTCACAGACTTTTGATTGGGACTCATGTCTGGCAGTTCCCCCCACGCGTTTCTGAAGGCCGGGATCAGAGGAGATCTCTCTATAATGAGAAGCGAAGCTGCCTGCCGAGGGAAACAGTAAAGTAATTAACCCCTCCAGCACTGCAGAGAGGCGGCATCGGCTGAGCCATCCCGGCGACGTGTTGTAAGCTCAGACACCACAGGTATTCTTTTTCTGAACAATGATTTTTTTTTATGGAAATGATCCGATCTTGGAAATCACCTTTTTTTTCCTCAGCACTTCCTCTGTATTTGCCAGACAGTGCTGAGCGCTGCAGTAAGCATGAAAAGAACAGTAGAGGGACAGACTCTTTTTGGATAAAAGGCAAAAATGTAAAGGAGAGGGAATGTGAAACTAGGCCATGCGTAGGATTATGGTATAGTACGGTAGGAGGGAGGAAGGCTGGTTCTCTCATGCAGCCAGGTAAAACACTTGCATCAGGCGCAGAGATTACAGTTTGTACTGTGTTTACACTAACAGCATTCAGTCAGAGTAGGAGGAGAAGCGAGAGGAGAGCGAGGTGAAGAGGTCATCATTGGGGAAAAGCAGTTTCTTGTGCTGTGTGAGGAGTCTGGCAGTGAGTGAGGAGGGGAAGCAGGAGAGCATCATTGGGGAAAAGCAGCTTGTTGTGCTGTGTGAGGAGTCTGATAGTGAGTGAGGAGGGGGAGGCAGGAGAGCAGCATTGGGGAAAAGCAGCTTGTTGTGCTGTGTGAGGAGTCTGACAGTGAGTGAGGAGGGGGGAGGCAGGAGAACAGCAGTGGGGAAAAGCATCTTGTTGTGCTGTGTGAGGAGTGTGACAGTGAGTGAGGAGAGGGGGAGGCAGGAGAGCAGCATTGGGGAAAAGCAGCTTGTTGTGCTGCCTGAGGAGTCTGACAGTGAGTGAGGAAGGGGGAGGCAGGAGAGCATCATTGGGGAAAAGCAGCTTGTTGTGCTGTGTGAAGAGTCTGACAGTGAGTGAGAATTGGGGGGGGGGGGGGGGAGGCAGGAGAGCAGAATTGGGGAAAGCAGCTTGTTCAGCTGTGTGAGGAGTCTGACAGTGAGTGAGGAGGGGCGAGGCAGGAGAGCAGCAGTGTTTCATTTGACTTGCACAGCAGAAGGGAGGAGGTGGCACTGCTGTCCTGACAGAGGTGGAATGGAGGACAGCCGAGTGGCAGAGGGTGAGCAGTTTCTTTGTCACAGACTCACAGCCAGCTAGTGTGCTATTGTGTTGAGCTGCAGCATGTCATGAGAGAACAGGAAATTAAGCAAAGTAAATTGTCGGGTGCTGTGCAATCATTCCAAATTGGGTGGTGGTGCGTATGTGTGTGTGTGTGTGTGTGTGTGTGTGTGTGTGTGTGTGTGGGGGGGGGGGGTGCTGGGGTGCATCCTCACAAGTTTGCCTCAGGTAGTGAAAATTCTACAACTAGCCCTGGGAGGGAGGATCAGCATAGCACTGTTACAGAGCACCGAGCAAGCTCATGGTGAACCAGAACTCCTAGGAGAGTGGAAGAGGCTCCAAAGGACCAAAAAGCCCTCTGACTAAAATGCTATGAAAAACAGAAGTTTGCCTTCTTAGAACAGAAGGTATTTGCCATTATTCAGGTTGGAGTGATCATATGATGTTTCCTACAATGCATCACTGCTGAATATGCAAATCATCCTTTGTTGTCCCTGTAAGTTAGCCACACCTCCAGAACCGCTGGAATGCAGTGATGTGTCAGCTTTTTTAATATTACAGAGCTACAATAATCCAACATGCATACAGGCTGTTTCTGTTGGTCCTCCTCATCAGTGCATGGTATGGATTAAAGGAAAGGTTCAGGGAGGGTGGGCAAAAAATAAAAATCAAATTCCACTTACCTGGGGCTTCCTCCAGCCCGTGGCAGGCAGGAGGTGCCCTCGCCGCCGCTCCGCAGGCTCCCGGTGGTCTCCGGTGGCGCGCCCGACCTGGCCAGGCCGGCTGCCAGGTCGGGCTCTTCTGCGCTCCAAGGCCCGGCACTTCTGCGTCCCACGCCGGCGCTCTGACGTCATCGGACGTCCTCCGTGCTCTACTGCGCATGCGCAGTAGTTCTGCGCATGCGCAGTAGAGCCCGGAGGACGTCCGATGACGTCAGAGCGCCGGCGTGGGACGCAGAAGTTCCGGGCCTTGGAGCGCAGAAGAGCCCGACCTGGCAGCCGGCCTGGCCAGGTCGGGCGCGCCACCGGAGACCACCGGGAGCCTGCGGAGCGGCGGCGAGGGCACCTCCTGCCTGCCACGGGCTGGAGGAAGCCCCAGGTAAGTGGAATTTGATTTTTATTTTTTACCCACCCTCCCTGAACCTTCCCTTTAATGTGGCTCTATGGAGTAGGACTTGAAGCACCCAGAGTTACAGGCCTAGGAGTGTGTAAGGGGTTGATAGGGATCAAAAAGCCCTCTTACTAAAATGCTATGTAATGCAGGATTGTGCCTACTTAAAGGGGAACTGAAGTAAGAGGTATACGGAGGCTGCCATATTTATTTCCTTTTAATCAATACCAGTTGCCTGCCAGCCCTGCTGGTCTATTTCTCTGCAGTAGTATCTGAATAACACCAGAAACAAGCATGCACCTAGTTTTGTCAGATCTGACTTTATAGTCTGAAACACCTGATCTGCTGCATGCTTGTTCAGGGGCTATGGCTGAAAGTATTAGAGGCAGAGGATCAGCAGGGCTGCCTGGCAACTGGTATTGATTAAAAGGAAATAAATATGGCAGCTTCCGCATACCTCTTACTTCAGTTCCCCTTTAAAACAGAAGGTATTTGTGATTATTCAGGATGGAGTGAGCTCTGACATGTCTCCCAGTGCATCACTGCTGATATGCAAATCCTCCGTTTGTTGTTCCTGAAAGCTAGCCACACCTCCAGAACGCGTACGTTAAAAAAGGGCGCTGGGAAAAAAGGGCGCCGGGTTTTTAACGATAAGCATGGATAACGTTTAAAAATGTATTGTAATGTATTTCGTTTAAAATTAATGTTTTTAAAAGTTATATATCATTAAATAATGTGCATTAAACCGGCAATTGTAAAAACGTTAATCTTTCGTTTAAATACTGAAACGTATAATAACGTTTAAAAAAAAAAATTACTAAGTAACCCTCCCCTAACCCCTAGACCCCCCTGTTGATGCCTAAACCTAAGACCCCCCCTGTTGGTGCCTAAGTAACCCTCCCTGTACCTACCCCTAACCCCTAGACCCCCCTGTTAGTGCCTAAACCTAAGACCCCCCTGTTGGTGCCTAAACCTAAGACCCCTCTGTTAGTGCCTAAACCTAAGACCCCCCTGTTGGTGCCTAAACCTAAGACCCCCCTGTTGGTGCCTAAACCTAAGACCCCCCTGTTGGTGCCTAAACCTAAGACCCCCTGTTGGTGCCTAAACCTAAGACCCCCCTGTTGGTGCCTAAACCTAAGACCCCCCTGTTGGTGCCTAAACCTAAGACCCCCTGTTGGTGCCTAAACCTAAGACCCCCCTGTTGGTGCCTAAACCTAAGACCCCCCTGTTGGTGCCTAAACCTAAGACCCCCCTGTTAGTTTTTTCGTTTAAAAATAATGTTATAAAAAAATGTACTGTTTTTCGTTTAAAAATAATGTTTTAAAAAAATATTGTACTGTTTTTCGTTTAAAAATAAAATTTAAAAATGTATAAATCATTAAATAATGTGTAATCATGAGAAACAGTAATAAAACATTAAGTCTCCGGGCGCCGCTTTTAAAACGTTATTTTTCTCCGGCGCCCTTTTTTCCTATCGGGCGCCCATTAAACGATATTTATTATAGGAGTGAATGGCGGCGCCCGATTTGTCCACTAGCCTCAGGCGCCCGAATTTACTGTTCCCCTCCAGAACATCGAGGGACTTACAAGACTAGGGGGCTGAGAGAAGCCCCAGGTAAGTAAAAGGGGGCACTTTCATTATGACTCGGAGATCCTTTAAAGGACCATTCAGCAAAAAAAAAAGTAAAGCAGAACCAACAGGTTTTAAACTAGTTGATCTTCTCATGGGGGATTCTCAGGATTTTCTTGTTTTCAAAAGCATTTCCTGAACAGCACTTTAACTGCTGTAAGATATAGTAAGATACCAGCCAGCCTCCCTATTCGCTTGCACACTATTTTGTCAGTTACACTTCGCAAGTGCCATTCTGGAAATGCTTTTGAAAACAAAGAAAACTCTGAGAATCCCCATGAGGAGATGGACTAGTCCAAAATCTGTTGGTTCAGTCATATTTTCACTGCTTACTTGTTTTGCTATAGTGGTCCTTTAAGAAGATATGCTTTTGTACATGACTGGATATTTGGATATCCGACATGGACAATATTTAGCTTCCTGTCCCATTATCACACCTCAGCTTGCAGTACACTCTAAAGGGACCCAGAGCAGAGGCATGAAATGGAAAACTGAACTTGCCTGGGGCTTCCTGCAGCCCCCTGTAGACCACAAGGTCCTCGGCGTCCTCTAGGTCCCTTTCGTGGTCCCACTGGCGACTCCGTTAGGAGGACAACTTTGGCTTTTACCATCAGCATTAGAAATACAAATCCCCAATGTGTCAGTGTCCACAAAGGATACAGTGTCTGCTCTGCCTGAAATAAAGCCTATTCCCCGCCCATCCCCGGCATATTCCCCGCCCATCACTGGCATATTCCCCGCCCAGCACTGGCATATTACCCGCCCGGCACTGGCATATTCCCCGCCCATCACTGGCATATTACCCGCCCGGCACTGGCATATTCCCCGCCCGGCACTGGCATATTCCCCGCCCAGCACTGGCATATTCCCCGCCCATCCCCGGCATATTCCCCACCCGTCACTGGCATATTCCCCGCCCATCACTGGCATATTACCCGCCCGGCACTGGCATATTCCCCGCCCATCACTGGCACATTCACCGCCTGGCACTGGCACATTCCCCGCCTGGCACTGGCACATTCCCCGCCCGCCACTGGCATATTCCCCACCCAGCACTGACATATTCCCCGCCCAGCACTGGCATATTACCCGCTTGGCACTGGCACATTCCCCGCCTGGCACTGGCATATTTCCCGCCCGCCACTGGCATATTCCCCACCCAGCACTGGCATATTCCCCGCCCACCACTGGCATATTCCCCGCCCAGCACTGACATATTCCCCGCCCAGCACTGACATATTCCCCGCCCAGCACTGGCATATTCCCCACCCAGCACTGACATATTCCCCGCCCGCCACTGGCATATTCCCCGCCCATTACTGGCATATTCCCGCCCAGCACTGGCATATTCCCCACCCAGCACTGACATATTCCCCGCCCACCACTGGCATATTCCCCGCCCAGCACTGACATATTCCCCGCCCAGCACTGGCATATTCCCCACCCAGCACTGACATATTCCCCGCCCGCCACTGGCATATTCCCCACCCAGCACTGACATATTCCCCGCCTGGCACTGGCATATTCCCCGCCCGCCACTGGCATATTCCCCACCCAGCACTGACATATTCCCCTCCCAGCACTGGCATATTCCCCACCCAGCACTGACATATTCCCCGCCCAGCACTGGCATATTCCCCACCCAGCACTGACATATTCCCCGCCCAGCACTGGCATATTCCCCGCCCATCACTGGCATATTCCCCACCCAGCACTGACATATTCCCCGCCCAGCACTGGCATATTCCCCACCCAGCACTGACATATTCCCCGCCCAGCACTGGCATATTCCCCACCCAGCACTGACATATTCCCCGCCCAGCACTGGCATATTACCCGCCTGGCACTGGCATATTCCCCACCCAGCACTGGCATATTCCCCACCCAGCACTGGCATATTCCCCACCCAGCACTGACATATTCCCCGCCCAGCACTGGCATATTCCCCACCCAGCACTGGCATATTCCCCACCCAGCACTGACATATTCCCCGCCCAGCACTGGCATATTACCCGCCTGGCACTGACATATTCCCCGCCCAGCACTGGCATATTCCCCACCCAGCACTGGCATATTCCTCACCCAGCACTGACATATTCCCCGCCCAGCACTGGCATATTCCCCACCCAGCACTGACATATTCCCCGCCCAGCACTGGCATATTCCCCGCCCATCACTGGCATATTACCCGCCTGGCACTGGCATATTCCCGCCTGGCACTGGCATAGTCCCCGCCTGGCACTGGCATTGGCAATAAAATATGGCAACAAAACATGTAAACTGGCAATAAAACATATAAATAAATCAATTGCCACTAAAGTTAATGACTGGATCCTTAAATTTATGACTGAATCTTAAACTTAAAGACAGGATGTTAATTCACATTAAGGAATTCTCTAACATCAGCGTTGCACTGTTCTGCAATGCTATGGGCCTCCGATCTGCTCCCAAACCCATTCCTGATGAATCAAAATCTTCCATCCGGCTCAATTGACTGATTCTAACAATTTCGGCCAAAATTTGATCGGTCGGTTTGTCAATTGGGCAGCATGTTGGGCCACCAATTTCTAGCTTTGAATTGACTTGGTACCAGTGGTAAAAATAGCTAAACATATGGCCACGTTTAGGAGTGGTGTTCACCAGTGCAGTGTTTTTGACGTCTGCTTTTATCACAAAGCCTTTTTCCAATTGTAAGATCTGTCCTAGATCTCAGTGGAGCCAGCCGTGACGAGGCAAAGAGTGGAAATTGTTTTATTGCCACCAATCTGACTTGTATCAAACTCTGTTCTGAGCGGTTTTATGGTCTCCTTATGCACGACACAAGACACAGATGCTATTTAACGTGGGACGTTTATTATACGCTGTCCTGGGGGAAGACGGAATAGCCTCTTAGAGGTATCAAAAAATGAACAATGAGAATACCAACTGTTTCATTTACAGAGATATATCATTACAGGAAGAGAGAGAGACGAGTACAAGTTTGAGTTTGCCCAGGGCATGCAGAGAGCATCTGAAATGAAAATACAGGACATTTTTTATTTTACATTGAATCTATTTTGTCACGGCTCCACCGTAACTGATCATTTAACACTTGGAGATGCAGGACCAATTAAAAACCCTAAAACAGACCTTGTGCTATTCCTTGGAATGACGTATTCCGTCCCCTCCATTGATTATATACTGTCTTTTAACCCTTTAGCAGCAATTTATTTAAAGAGAATCTGTATTGTTAAAATCGCACAAAAGTAAACATACCAGTGCGTTAGGGGACATCTCCTATTACTCTCTGTCACAATTTCGCCGCTCCTCGCCGCATTAAAAGTAGTCAAAAACAGTTTTAAAAAGTTTGTTTGTAAACAAACAAAATGGCCACCAAAACAGGAAGTAGGTTGATGTACAGTATGTCCACACATAGAAAATACATCCATACACAAGCAGGCTGTATACAGCCTTCCTTTTAAATCTCAAGAGATCATTTGTGTGTTTCTTTCCCCCTGCAGCTCACTCAAGAGTTACAAGCTGATTGTTTCTTCTTGCAGACAGCTCTGCCTGGTTGTCTGTAATTCTGCAGTATGTGACTCATCAGTATGTGAACAGAGGATTTATCCAGCTTGTAAAAGATAAGAGAGCAGAGAAAAGCTGGCTAATGTAAATAACACACACACACAGGGGAGTGTGCATAGAGGGGGCCTGCAGTGGGGGCATGCATAGCAGATCACACTGAAGTGTTGGCAGCCTTCCAGACACAGGAGGACAAGTCCGACAGGGGAAAGATAAGCTGATTTATTACAGAGATGGTGATCGTAGAAAGTGCTGCAGTAAGCCAGAGCACTTCATAATAGGTTTAGGAACCTGTAGAATGGTAGAAAACACAATGACATTTTGTTACAGAGTCCCTTTAAGAGCTTGCAAGTGCTACAGACCAATTTATTTTAGCACTTTTTAATTTCTTATTTGTTACATTTCCTTGCTTCTAATTAGTACAGCTGTAATGTGTATTCATGGTCACTTGTCACCAGGGGGCAGTGTGAGACAATAATGGAGGACTTCTGCTTTCAGTTTCTATATTTTCTGCTAGTAGAGGGAGATCAATGCATGCCAAGAATTTACAGCACAATGAGTCCTGACGACTGAAGTCAAAAGCAGTGCACTTATATCAAACGAGGTAACTATTGAAGCAGCTAATGGGTTAAATAGAGCAAAGTTAAAGAGGATCTCTAATGCAAAATGTATCCCTTCATTTCCAACTAGACATCTTTACATTCTCGAATAGATCATCAGGGAATAGGATGTCTGTGTGGCTGATACTGAGGTGTAACCCCTCTAACAGTGTGATGTCACTTCCATGGCCATGACAGTTTCCTGTCTGTGCACCTCATTGCATTGTGGGAGATAATGTACTGTTGTCTTCTGTGTATATATATATATATATATATATATATATATATATATATATATATATATATATATATATAAAACAAAAACAACTTTTTAGCCTATATCACATTGTTGTTAGTGGGTGGTCTTATGGATAATGGCAACCCAGCTGGATCGCAGACTTCACAGTTACAGAAAGGAGGAGACCGGATGGACATCAAGGGAGTTGACAGATGGCAGGGGGTGGAGGAAGTCCAAGGTAAGTATAAATGCTTTTGCTAAGTTCGTCACAGGTTTACTTTAAAGGTAGTCATACATCTAGCGATGATGGGCAGATTCAACCAAGAGACAAATCTCTCTCTAATCGAATCTGAAGGGGACATTTTACATTAGGGGACAAGGTTGGGGGTTTTGTCGAGTTCATCGACCATCGCAAAATTACACGCAGTTCCCGCCGCACACCTGATCGAGCAAGTCAGCTGAGCACCTTGCAGCATGCGCAATTGAGAATGCTACCAATTTTCGTCCCAAAATTGGTTGCATTGTCAGTCGGCATGCACTTGAAAATAATGTAATAGAAAAGTGCTTCATTTTTACAATAATTATGTATAAATGATTTAGTCAGTGTTTGCTGATTATAAAATCTTTCCTCTCCCTGATTTATATTCTGACATTTATCACATGGTGACATTTTTACTGCTGACAGGTGATGTCAGTGGCAGGAGATGCTGCTTGCTTTTTGGCAGTTGGACCCAGCTGTAAACAGCTATTTCCCACAATGCAATGAGGTTCACAGACTGAAAACTGTCAGCACCATGGCCCTGACATCACACTGTGGGAGGGGTTACACCACAATATCAGCCTTACAGAGCTCCCTGATGATCCGTTTGAGAAAAGGAATAGATTTCTCATGTAAAAGGGGGTATCAGCTACTGATTGGGATGAAGTTCAATTCTTGGTTATGGTTTCTCTTTAAAATATAATATATAAATATAATAAGGACAACAACTTTCTATATTGGTATGAGATTGATGATATATGAACTGTCTCAGCCACTCTAGCTGAACTTGTGAACTAAGAATTTACGATACCTCTGGGCCAATCCTAATACCAGGTCTGTGAGCAATGGAGTAAACAAGGATCCTTATCTTACCCCATTTAGATGGTCTGTTTGTATTAAGGCATCTTAATGATGTATTTATGCTTGAAAAAAATATCTGTTTTCCCCTTTGATGTTGCATGTATATAAGCTGTCTGTACCACCAGCTTGCAAACTAACAGGATGTAAACCTGACGAAGGCTGCAAGGCCGAAAGCTTGTTTATTCTTATTCATTTGTAGTTAGCCAATAAATGGTATCATCCTGATTTAAAACTTCTTGTCTTTAAAATATGAAACAGTTATAGCGAATGACATGGTGATATCACCTGTCTCTCGCTCCGCCTCATACACATAATATTTTCAGTAAGGCGATCTAGCAGAAGCGATCGGTGACGGTGAGGGCTACCTCTGTTTTTTATTGCCGTATTAAACAGTTATATAACGCTAATAAATCACCTGTAGGAGGAATACAGGGGTGAAGCGTCCGGACGTTCCTCTGGGGTGATATATATCAGGTCTCTACAAAGCGTTCTTAAATACTGCGGCAGATGATAAGGGCAGAAAATGTGTTTGGTGTCTGAGAGACAAGATTGCATTCAGTAGTTTTGTGCTGTAACCGGTTCGGTGACTGTGTGAGAGGAGGCCGCAGTGAGATGTGAGCATGGACTGAATAATCTGCGCTGCAGGTAATTTGCTCATTCCTTTACAATTCCTTCACCGCTGACATGTGCTTAATGCACTTGCTGTGCCCGGCTGACATGCTAGCAAACCAGCCAGCCTTATGAGGTATTTATAACTGCCTGACACAGACCTCACACACACACACAAACGTAAGCTTCTGCGCATCACCTATTCCACTGCGCTGCCAGTGCCTGGGCGCAAATATTGACAAGGGATAAAATAAACAGGAAAGCTCTCCATCTATGGCAAGCAAAAAGTGGTACGCTATATGGGGGAGGTACAGGATGCATGGATTGAGCACCTAATAATATTGTAATCAGGTGTGGGGGCATGCAGGGATGGGGGTAAGGTGGGTGTGTTTTGGGGGAGGGGGGGAGGGGCATGGGGTAAGTTGGGAAACTGAAATAAACCATAACAACCAGGGGTGTAGCGAAGCCACTAGAGGGGGCTCTTCTGTATACCACTATATAGCTATGCACATCTAAAGGGATACAGAAAAGCATTTTAAAATGTCTCCATCTCCTGCTCTGCCATTATGAAGTACCGCCCGCCAGAGCATCGGATCAAATGGGGTGAGAAGCAGGACTGTGCGTCTCTCCTATTGGCTGTCTGGCTCTCCCAATGTTTCCGCAGGGAGATTGTAAGTTACCGACTGGTCAGAGATGGAGATAAATACTGAACACTTTTACTTGTTTTATCGAATGCTCTAATCTTTGTGAATTGCAATTTCTTGACATTTCTTGAGGTATTTACCACACAAGTCGGTAATTTACCTCACTAGTCAGTAATTTTACTTTTCAGTGCGGTAATAGGTTTAGTGAATTGGCATTTAACAAGGTGAATGTTAAGGAGACTCTGTAATGAAAAAAAGTTCCCCTGGGGGGTACTCACCTCAGTAGGGGAAGCCTCCCGACCCTATTGAGGCTCCCCACATCCTCCTTTGTCCCCCGGCGGTTTCGCTGCAGCCCAATGAATGCTCAGCCAACAATTTGTCAGGCCGTGCAATATTTACCTTCTCTGTTCCAGCGGGGGGCGCTGTTGCAGCTCTCCACTCGGAAATAGGCGGTCACAGTCAGGTCCGCTCTACTGCGCAGGTTCAGGAAACTTGCGCCTGCGCAGTAGAGCGTATCAACAGCGATTGGCTATTTCCGCCAATTTCTGAGTGGAGAGCCAATACTGCGCTTGCGCTGGAGCTGGGAAGGTAAATATTTACATCCCCGCCTTTCAGGGAGCTTTAATAGGATCCAGAGGCTCCCCCTCCCCCCCAAGCCCCCCCTTCCCCCCGGCATTTTTTTTTATCATTACAGATCCTCTTTAAAATCATCTGTTTTCAGCACTGATTCCTCTAGTATAAGAAGACAGATGACCCCCCCATCTCCCGTCTATATAAATAGCCTGATGACCCCCCTTCCTCCAGTATAAGCACCCAGGTAACCTTTCCCTTCCCCCTAGTATAGCCTGCTGCCCACCCGCCCTTGATCTTGTGGTACCCTAGGCTATGGCCTCTGTAGCCTTGGCTTAAATCCAGCCCTGAGCACTGTGTGCCAAGATTAGCTCTATAGTACCCTATCTTGCAGGTGTTGGCTATGCCTGAAAACAAATACTGTATATATGTATGTGTGTGTGTGTGTGTGTGTGTGTGTGTGTGTGTGTGTGTGTGTGTGTGTGTGTGTGTGTGTGTGTGTGTGTGTACAGTGTGTGTGTACAGTGTGTGTGTACAGTGTGTGTGTGTGTGTGTGTGTGTGTGTGTACAGTGTGTGTGTGTGTGTACAGTGTGTGTGTACAGTGTGTGTGTACAGTGTGTGTGTGTACAGTGTGTGTGTGTGTGTGTGTACAGTGTGTGTGTGTGTGTGTGTGTGTGTGTGTATACAGTGTGTGTGTGTGTACAGTGTGTGTGTGTGTGTGTGTGTGTGTGTGTGTACAGTGTGTGTGTGTGTACAGTGTGTACAGTGCGTGTGTGTATAGTGTGTGTGTGTGTGTGTGTGTATACAGTGTGTGAGTATGTGTGTGTACAGTGTGTGTGTGTGTGTATGTGTGTGTGTATGTGTACAGTGTGTGTGTGTGTGTGTGTGTGTACAGTGTGTGTGTGTGTGTGTGTGTGTGTACAGTGTGTGTGTGTGTGTGTGTGTGTACAGTGTGTGTGTGTGTGTGTGTGTGTGTGTGTACAGTGCGTGTGTGTATAGTGTGTGTGTGTGTACAGTGTGTGTGTGTGTGTGTGTGTGTGTGTGTGTACAGTGTGTACAGTGCGTGTGTGTGTACAGTGTGTATGTGTACAGTGCGTGTGTGTGTGTGTGTGTAGTGTGTGTGTAGTGTGTGTGTGTGTGTGTACAGTGTGTGTGTAGTGTGTGTGTGTGTACAGTGTGTGTGTGTACAGTGCGTGTGTGTATGTGAAGGGTGTGTGTGATTATTTCAGACTGCGAAGCACCACGTATATTATTTTTAACAGAGGTGCTTGGCTGTTACACAGACTCCCTTCGTTTTTCTCCATTATTTGCCTGATGAAGCGGGATTGTGACCTGCGAAACGCGTTGCATTTTGGAGCATCTAATAAATGTTATTTCATTTAAAATAACAGGTTTCAGTCTGTTAATCTGCAAGGGAGGTAAGTCCACCAAAAACTTTTAAACTTTTTTGGGCGTTTTTATTCTTGTTGGCGCCTCTGTTAAAAATGTTGTGCTCAATATTTTGAAGAGTCTGATTCCTTTCCTATACCCTCAGGTATACCCGCAGGAATAGGGCACAGGGGTCTGATTCTGCTGTGACTCCTGACTTGGATGGAGAGAGTATCCTAATGGCTACATACAGCATGATTGCCTCCAGTCTGTCATATCTAAAGCACATACATTTCTTCTTCTCTTCCTTTAAAGGGACACTGTAGGGGGGTCAGGGGAAAATGAGTTGAAGTTACCCGGGGCTTCTAATGGTCCCTCGCAGACGTCCTGTGCCCGCGCAGCCACTCACCGATGCTCCGGCCCCGCCTCTGGTTCACTTCTGGAATTTCAGACTTTAAAGTCTGAAAACCACTGCGCCTGCATTGCCGTGTCCTCGTTCCCGCTGATGTCATCAAGAGCGCACAGCGCAGGCCCAGTATGGTCTGTGCCTGCGCCGTGCGCTCCTGGTGACATCAGGGGAAGCGAGGACACGGCAACGCAGGCGCAGTGGTTTTCAGACTTTAAAGTCTGAAATTCCAGAAGTGAACCGGAGGCGGGGCCGGAGCATCGGGGAGTGGCTGCACGGGCACAGGATGTCTGCGGGGGACCGTTAGAAGCCCCAGGTAAGTTCAACTTATTTTCCCCCGACCCCCCTACAGTATCCCTTTAATTCCCAGAATCTCGACACTCACAGTCTATGCCATGACACGACGCTGTGAAGCGATGACACCTTACCTCACCGACACAGAGAACTCTCCTTTGGAAGCCTGGCTGGGGCGAATGATGAAAGATCCGAGCGGCTTGTTCATGAGCGCGTTCTCAGCTTCCGTACGCGAGAGGTCTTCCACAAACCACCTGTCGCAGCAAATGCAAAGGAGAGGGATTAGATCAGAAATAACGTATTGTAAAACAGCACTGGATAGTCAATTCAGCTTTTGTTTAGATGCGACCACAGGAAATAGAATTTGTCAGTTCCTTTTAATACTTTACACTCCTGTAAACATCTAATTAACCCTTTAGCAGCCAATTTATTTAGAGGCTTGCAAGTGCGGCAGGCCAATTTGTTTTATTACATTTTTTTTAAATTTCTTCTTTGTTGGATTTTCTAGCTTCTAATTCGTACTGCTGTAAGGTGTATTTATGGCCACTTGCCACTAGGGGGCAGTGTGAGACAATAAAAGAGGACTTCTGCTTTCAATTTCTGTATTTTCTGCTTGGAGAGAGAGATCAAAGCAAGGCAACAATTTATAACACAGCACAGAGCACAGCACAGCACAGAGGTGCCAAGCTATTATTGGACGCAGAGCTGGTAAGTGCGACCTCCATTTTCATTCCATGTCTGTTCTGCTCCTTAATCATTGATTGCTAGCACCTTTCAATACCAAGGGTGCTCACTTTTGCTGGCGTTTATTGTGAAATAATTTTCCTGGTTGCCCGCACTCCCCCTAATACTGTTCCTATTACAATCCGCACCTTTCTTTATCCTATTGGCTCACTATTTCACCATACACACATCTCCAGTAGCCTGTCCCTAGTATAGCTACCTTTACCCACCCCTACCTGTACCTTCTCCATCTCCTTATACCTATCCATCACCAGGCCCTGTACCCACACCCCCTCACATTCCCGCCCCCTCCCATACTATTTACCCCATACTAAACACTCCACAAATACCATTTTAGTAGTCCATATTCTATGCACCAGAATAAATAAGTTGTTCTAGCTACCCCCTACATTCATTTACAGCTCCCTGATATGCTTTACATTTCTGTCATTTCTAGTGAGATACTCCGTTTGTTCATTGCCTGATGAAGCGGGATGTTTGCCCGTGAAACGCGTTGCACTTTTATGTAGGAGTATGTGAATAAATCGTGTTTTCTACAATCAACAGCTTTTTTGGTCTGTTTGTGTGTGGACGGTCCACCACCGCCACCGAAACCGTTTTAAACCTTTTATCTAGTTTTATCCTATTGGCGCCTCTGTATCCTTGCACATAAAGTTATCCACCCTTGGTGGAAGGGTGACATACCCTCCTTTCTTCTGTCTACAGAGAGCGACATCTTAGTCCTGAGTGGGGTCAGGCTTAATCTCCCCACCTGCATATACAGTGGTTGCCTTAGAGCAACCCAGGTTTGTAAGTATATTACTTACGTTTTATATTTCTCTAATTTGTACACAATATACTACACTATATTGGGCTCTCGGTCTCCATTCTCTTATCTTTTACAAGCGTGCTTGGCCATCTCGCTCGACGATTCGGCAACCCAGACCTGATTGCAGCCCACCACACCATACACAACATGGATCCATTCGAGGAACACACAGTCCACAGGAAGAACCTCCTGGCACAGTTCAAACGATCCCCACAACCCCCAGTAGATACCACCACCCCATTACCGGCGGCTGCCAGGTCTGACAACGTGGATCTCAAACCCACCTTTCAGAAACTGGAGTCAGCCCTGAAAGACGAATTTTTCAACATAGCTGATATCACCATGCAGGAAACCTATATCAGTGAAAAGATCTCCCCAGATGGGATAAGGATAAAAACTCTCTCTGCCTTTCCTAAAGATGTACCTTTCACAATTGAGTTTTATGAATACTTGGAAATCTGTACACAAGGAATTATGGAAAGAATAATTAAAAAGAGAAAATCCCTGGTGGTTGAACTACAACCCACAATCATAGAATACAAAAATTTCTTAGCCGAACATACCACAAACCCTCAATACCGACCCCTATTGTCTAATCTAACCACCAGAGTCAAAAGATTCGAACAGGATACCACCGAAACCAAAATCCAAAAATTAAACCGTGATAGACTAGCCTATGCCGAGCATAGGGAAAGGGAACGCAAACCACGACCCACACCCATCCTACCCACACCAAGAGCACCTAACCAATATCCACCGTACCCCCCACCTCCACTCATGAGCCTCACCCTTCCAAAACCCACACCACACCAATACCCACCATTTCCACCACCACCCATTAACCTGATCCACCCCCCGATCACCCAGCCACCACCGCCACCACCCGCCCACCTTTCCAAGCCCACACCTATTGTTCATAAGACCATCAATTTTAATCAATTAGCACCACCTCCCAGCAGTTTCAACTACAACAAACCCGACCCCACAAAACACGACCCCAAAGAGCCACGACCACCTCGCACGAAATTATGATCAGTCCGTAACATCCCTTCCCACTTAGCCCAGTCTAGAACAGCGTTCAAAAAAACCCACATACTGCGGCCGACCAGAGCAGAATTTATACTTTTCTCAGCCCATCTTCATTCAACTTCACTAAATCGAATCCTCCTGATACCCTCACAATGCCAAAATTCTCCACAGTCATACCTCCGAATGATGACATCCCCTCCAAAACAACCCCTAACATTACAACGGATACTGACATCAGGATTTCCCAAATCAGTATTTACAACTCAAATCCTAATTCACCTACTGCAACCAATCCACACACATCACCCTCCCCCTCCTCCCCACACTCAGACTCAACACTAATAAACAGCAATGAGGTCCTCAGATCTAGTGGTTCTCAACACAACACCAACACAGAACCACAAGACCAATCCCTATCACCCTCTTTTTTAGATCTACCAGCCTCGTTATCCCAAAACACCCTCTCCAAACAACTACCCAGTCCCATCTCAGCCCAGTCATTCCTGAAACCCATAAACAAAATGAAACGACCGTTACACAGAAAACGAGGGTGTCGAGGCCAAAGAAAAAAGAAACAAAAGATAATACGGCACCTCTCTACTATAACTCCCCCTCCTGCCACAGAACCCAAAAAAAGCATATTCAATTTGTCCCACCATATTCTCACCAAACATGAAACTAGCTTACTGGAAAAAGGCCTCTCGTTTTGCCCCACCAATCAATCTGATCTGTTTGAATTATTTACCGATCTCAACACTTATATCCGTAAACTTACCTTGAAAAGACATTTCGGCCTAAAAAAACACAACGCCCCTTTACAGACAGACGCAACCCAGCTCATTATTACCAATAATGATGCACTCCCCATTGTGTCGGTTTCCGCAGCTGAAGTAGAAACCGAGAAATACATTAACACCAAACTTAAAGGCCGTTCATTATTCTATCCTACAGCTTCCAAAGGCAATTATGTCGACACTTTTTATTCTGTAGTTTTGAAGGATCTACAAGAATTAAACATCCCAGACACTATTCCCACATCAAACCTCACCAAATCCGAAAGGACAGCCCTCAAAACTTTGAAAAATAACCCCAGCATCATTATCAAACCAGCAGATAAGGGGGGCGGGATCGTCATCCTCAACAAAACTGATTATCTTGAAGAATCCCTACGATTACTCAATAACCCCAAACATTACAAATTACTACCCACTGACCCCACCCCTGAAATTAATAAAACCCTAAAACAATTCATCGGGGAAGCCCTACTAAACAACATCATCACCAAAAATGAAAAAAACTTTATCATAAACCACCACCCGAAAACCCCTTTCTTCTACTACCTTCCCAAAATTCATAAAGACATCCATAAACCACCAGGTAGACCCATCATTTCTGGAATTGACTCCGTCACTAGCAACCTGTCCCGGTTCATTGACACACACCTTCAGCCGCATGTACAATCCCTGCCATCATTCATCAAGGACTCCCAACACCTTATCAGATACATTCAGTCTACTCCGTGGCAGGAAGACTACATCTGGCTCACCTGCGATGTCACATCCCTATACACGAACATACCACATGATTTTGGACTTACAGCTTTACAATACTACCTCCAATCCAATACATCCATGCCACGCATCCAACAAACATTCCTTATGCAGTGCACTGAATTTATTCTTCAAAATAATGTTTTCACTTTTCAAGAACAAACATATCATCAGGTCAGCGGCGTATCTATGGGAAGTTCGTGCTCCCCTTCCTACGCTAATCTAGCAATGGGATATTTTGAACAAACAAAAATGTACAGTAATAACCCATTCCACAACAATATCATTTTTTATAAACGGTATATAGATGACCTAATATTCATCTGGAAAGGTCCTCCCAATCTAATTCCGTCCTTTCTCAACTACCTTAACACCAACTCGGCCGGCCTACAGTTCACTTCCACTCAGACCCAACCTCTATAGAGTATCTAGACCTTATTCTTTACACAGATCCACCACATATCAAAACCAAAACCTTCTTCAAGCCCGTAGACGCAAATAATTACATACACTATAACAGTTTCCATCACCGCCCATGGACAAAGAATACCCCATGTAGCCAATATAAGAGGATCTACCGTAACTGCACTGATATACAACAGTATAATACTCAGTCCAAAATTCTCACCAAGAAATTCACCGATCGCAAATATCCCAGGAAATTACTACATGATGCATACCACAAAGCAACAACAAATAACCCATCACAGTCCAAAGCCAGAACGCAGTCCTCAGACATGCCCAGGTTCATCACCAGGTTTAGTGCCCAACATCAGTCGATCCGTAACATTCTCAATAACAGATGGGAAATCCTCCTCCAAGACCCCCATTTACAATCCATCATCCCACCTAAACCAACCATCACATACAGATGCGCCCCCATTCTCAGCAGTATACTGGCCCCAAGCAGACTCCGCCAGTTACCCCTAGGCACGAAACACACTCCCGGTACTAACACACCAGGCAGCTTCCCATGTAAACACAAAAAATGCCTAGCCTGCCAATTCGTCGTAAATACCCAGTCCTTCAGTTCGCAGGTCACCAAAATAGAATACCACATCAAAGAAACCATCACCTGTGAAACCAAATACCTCATCTATGTCATCACTTGCCCATGCAGGCTGCAGTATGTGGGCAGAACCACCCAACAAGCACGAAGCAGAACAGGACAACATAAAAGAAACATAATAAACAAATACCCCCTGCACAGCGCTTCGCGTCACTTTTCCACCCACCACCACAGCGACCCCACATTTCTTCGTATCACGTTTATCGAATCCATTCCACACAACCGCTTCGACTCCTTTGACTCTCTCAAAAAACGGGAGATGTTCTGGATTCAAATACTTAAGACCCTATCTCCAGGGGGTCTAAATGAAGTGCTTGAAAAAATCTATTAATTCACCATATTAGCAGCCAATTTTTTTCTCTTTTCAATCCTGTCCTCTCTCTTTTAATGTTTTTATACATTATACCTAGGTATCCAAAGAAAAAGAATTTTCTTGTTTTTCCTGTTTAATCTCGTTCATTTTGGACCATTTTATCTGTTAGAAAAATGATGCCGTTGCAAAAGCAAGTGCTGTATTTTATGTGTTTTTTTTTATATATATACCTTATATTTTTATACATATATATATATATATATATATACTTATATACAATTTATTTTTACTCTGTCTCATAATTTTTGTATATTTATGTGTTCTACATAACAATTATGTGCAAACAATTCAGTATTTTGTGAATTCCGCATTTACACCACCAGAGGGCGATAATATATCCCTGGCATCAACAGCTCCCTATCAAAAACCAGATGTACCATGTTACATGTTTCAACCCGACCAACAGCTACTCTTGCAACAAACTTACTGCAAAGCTCGTTATATATATTGTTTGTATGGCTGACTTATGCGTGGGGATACCTACAAAACATACTTATTGGCCGATCTTTCCCTCAACCAACATGGCGGCGCTATCACTCCCTGCACCCTCGCGCAGGCGCAGCTCATCACCCAGGCCTAACCGGCTCCTCACCACCAACCAGAGTCACTAGCTCACATTGCGCAGGCGCATTTTTCCCACACGGTGACACGTGCGGGTCACGCCGCCCATATGCAGGGCGAGACGTCCACGTCATGCCACGTCACACCGCTCCATTACCCGCCCGCACACCTTACCCTCGCACATTTCATTTGCCATCATTCCCTTCCATTACCTATAAGCCCGCCCACGACACACGTTGATTGGCGGCGGCCCTGCACACAATACACGCCCCTCCTTCCCTCCCTCGCCTCGGACCCGGTAGTCAAACTAACCTATTACTCAATTAGTCTCCCTATATGAACCCCACACGCAGACATCACAGCACAGAGGTGCCAAGCTATTATTGGACGCAGAGCTGGTAAGTGCGACCTCCATTTTCATTCCATGTCTGTTCTGCTCCTTAATCATTGATTGCTAGCACCTTTCAATACCAAGGGTGCTCACTTTTGCTGGCGTTTATTGTGAAATAATTTTCCTGGTTGCCCGCACTCCCCCTAATACTGTTCCTATTACAATCCGCACCTTTCTTTATCCTATTGGCTCACTATTTCACCATACACACATCTCCAGTAGCCTGTCCCTAGTATAGCTACCTTTACCCACCCCTACCTGTACCTTCTCCATCTCCTTATACCTATCCATCACCAGGTCCTGTACCCACACCCCCTCACATTCCCGCCCCCTCCCATACTATTTACCCCATACTAAACACTCCACAAATACCATTTTAGTAGTCCATATTCTATGCACCAGAATAAATAAGTTGTTCTAGCTACCCCCTACATTCATTTACAGCTCCCTGATATGCTTTACATTTCTGTCATTTCTAGTGAGATACTCCGTTTGTTCATTGCCTGATGAAGCGGGATGTTTGCCCGTGAAACGCGTTGCACTTTTATGTAGGAGTATGTGAATAAATCGTGTTTTCTACAATCAACAGCTTTTTTGGTCTGTTTGTGTGTGGACGGTCCACCACCGCCACCGAAACCGTTTTAAACCTTTTATCTAGTTTTATCCTATTGGCGCCTCTGTATCCTTGCACAATTTATAACACAAGGAGTTCTGCTGACTGAAAGAGGAACTGTAACCGAGAATTGAACTTCATCCCAATCAGTAGCTGATACCCCTTTTCCCACAATAAATCTTAACCTTTTCTCAAACAGATCACTGGGGGCTCTGTATGGCTGATATTGGGGTGTAACCCCTCCCACAGTGTGATGTCAGCACCTAGGTACTTGTTACATTGTGGGAAATAACAGCTGTTTCTCTAACTGCCAAAAATGCAGCATCTCCTTCCACAGACATCACTTGCCAGCAGTAAAGAATGTAAATCAGTGAGAGGAAAGGTTTTACAATGGGCAAACACTGACTAAATCTAAACTAAACTTTATAAATAATTATTGTAAAAATTAAGCACATTTTTCATTGTTATTTTCACGGCGGTTTCTCTTGAAGACAAAAGCAGTGCATTATCTTAAAGTGAGATAACTTGTTTGTGGCGGTTAGCAGCTTAAAGGATATCTAAACTGAAGAAATAAAAATAGGTACATACTGTATAGTACTAGTCCTACTAATAACTTGAAAGTCAGGTACTAGCGCTTCTCAGTGCTGGTCGTAATGGAAAAATCTACGCTTACGGATCATTACGCGTAATTTTACGCTATTACGCATAACGCAATTATGGTTACGGCATAGGAAATTATCTATGGTTCATCACTGTAATTACGCGTTAACTTACGCAGTTACGCGTAAGGATACCGTAATGTAGGCGCTTACACTATGATGTTACGCGTAGTGCCGTAATACCCATTAATGCGTATTTTTCGACGCATACGGACGATGTGTACCCAATAGCCATCAATGTGACAGCTATTGCGTACACATCATTCGTATGCGTCAAAACGTACGCTTATATACTGAAGGACGGGAGAACATACTATTGGTTGCTTAGGATGTTGACTGATTGGCTACTCTTAGAAAAGGGGAGTTTTTACGTTAGTAATTACGCGTAAGTCTTCGTAAAATTACGCATACCTAGCAATTACAGTAGACAGTGTAATTACGATACCACTTAACTCCTTACGCGTAAATAATTACGCATAAGACCGTAAGTTACGCGTAAATTTACATTGAATTACGATGCGTAATTACGCTCATGCGTAATTTCGGCCCAGCACTGGCGCTTCTAAAGCAATGGACATGCATAAGCACTGCTGCAGCCAAGGTATCCTATTCCACATAGGACGGTCACATTTACAGAGAAAACCTCAGCGCTGGGATAAAAAGTTCTTTCCATGATGAAAATATTTGTAGAAAGCACTACAGCCCCATAATCCTCTCTTGTCCGCCTGCATGACACCATGCGGCCAATCAGCAGTCACTATTGCATTCCTATGACAGGGACACTAGTCTGGCAAAACCAAACTATTTGGGGTGTGCACTCGTGCCCTACGCAGAGTAGCATGTACCACCCGCTGGTAATGATAACAATACTACATTCAATACTCACCTTGCCTGTCCTCAGGGCCGGATTTGTACTCTTCTTTACCACCCTAGGCCACTGTCAACAGCCACCCCCCTTCAGTATAGGAAGCGAGACGACCCCTTTCCTCTAGTATAGGAAACCTGATGACTCCCCCGCCCCCTCCCCAGCATATCTAGCTAGATGACTCCTCCCTCCTTTCCCTCCAGTATAGGTAGCCAGATGACCCCTCCCCTTCCCTCTAGTATATGTAGCCAGATGACTCCTCCCCCTTTCCCTCCAGTATAGGTAGGCAGATGACTCACTTAATCCCTCCTTTTTCTATCCCCCCACCTTGCAGTACAGGTAGCCAGCTGTCTTCCCACCGCAGCAGCCATCAGTGTCACTAATTTCTCCGCTCGTCTCCAGTGCAGAAGCTTCCTCTTCATTTCCATCTCCAATGCTGCCCAAGTCCATAGCCGCCGGCCACAATGCAGACGTGCACAGAGAGCAAGGTGGCCGCTGCACAGGCGGCAGGCAGCAGAGTACCGCAGTCAGGCGCTCGCCTGATCTCCATAAATTGCAGCATTCGCAAGCTTGCAAATGCTGCACCAGTTTAGCCTGCTGCTTTGGTGCCCATGCTCCTGTGGTGCCCTAGGCCATGGCCTAGGTGGCCTTGGCCTAAATCCGGCCCTGTCTGTCCTCTTGTGTCATGGATTGTACTATATAGGCACGGTTTAAATAAAAGACCGTCGTAAAACGATTATGGTGGTTAGAAAGTTCCAGTACTGTGGATACGCTAGGCTTTCTGAAGTTCTGACTATGGCCACTCGTTGAGCTGGAGTGAATCATAATCCACAAATAATACTATTTATAATACGGACCTTTTCATCCGGCGATTCTCTCCGTGGTAATGCACATTTCCGGATGATTCATTGGCGTCACGCTGGACCAAAATATGCCTAATTATGCGCATAGACCAGCCTCATTCTACCGCCAGGTGACTTTATAGCGAAGAGGCTGGGAAAAGGCCACATATTAGACAGAACTGGCTTCACAAATGTGTGACACAGACTTAACCCTTACACTGCCTGCTAATGTAAAGCGGACCTGAACTCAGAACTTCCCCTCTGCTCTAAAAATATAAGCAACAGCATAATGACCTTTACAGCAAAAAAACATTTCTTTGTTATAGCTGATACAAATCCTGCAATAAATGTGCAGCGTGTCCGCTTCCTGCTTTCATGGACGCAGACATATTGTTAACATTCTGTTTTGACAATTTAGCTGCTCTGCCGTAGCAGTCAGCTGAGATATCAAATTACACTTGTGATTAGTCGCACATGAGGGGGATAAGACAGGCTAAACTCTCTAAATACATACAGGGTGCATTTCTCTGTTTTCCTTCTGTCCTGTGCAAGAGTTCAGGTCCCCTTTAAAAAAAAAAAAAAAAAAAACTACACGCGAGTGCCAGCTATGTTTGTATTGTGATTATTAAATGTCTTGCCCAAATCTACATGCAATAAAGTCCACATTAGTCAGAAGGGTTGTCATTGAGGTGAAAATAAATGTGAGATGATTGATAACTAATTATTGATAGAATTATGCTAATTATGATTAAAATCTATTGTAAAATGGACCAATCAGATCTTGCAGCGAAACGAAAACATTTGATTGGTTCATTTTCAAGCTGCATAGTTTTGCAGTAACATCTGAATAATTCTGCATTAACTTAAAGGACCACTGTCATGAAAATCTTACAATGTAAAATGCACGTAAACACATACAAATAAGAAGTATGTTTCTTCCAGAGTTAAATGAGCCATAAATTACTTTTCTCCTATGTTGCTGTCACAGTAGGTAGTAGATTTCTGACATTACCGACAAGTTTTGGGCTAGCCCAGGGGTCTGCAACCTTTAAGACATAAAGAGCCACTTGGGCCAGTTTCCGAAAAGAGAAAAAAAAACTGGGAGCCGCAAAATCATCATAAAACAAATCAAACACTGCATATATTGTTTCTTACCTTAATGCTATATACAGGATCAGATATGACCCCAATATGCACAAATTGTTAGCAGATATGACCCCAATATGCACAAATCATTAGCAGATATGACCCCAATATGCACAAATCATTAGCAGATCTGACCCCAATATGCACAATCCTTCAGCAGATCTGACCCCAATATGCACAATCCTTCAGCAGATCTGACCCCCATATGCACAATCCTTCAGCAGATCTGACCCCAATATGCACAATCCTTCAGCAGATCTGACCCCAATATGCACAATCCTTCAGCAGATCTGACCCCCATATGCACAATCCTTCAGCAGATCTGACCCCCATATGCACAATCCTTCAGCAGATCTGGCCCCAATATGCACAATCCTTCAGCAGATATGAAAAGAAAAACCCATTTACTCACCTAGTCAGAAGACCTCCTGTCACGATCTCCTCCAGCCCCGACCTCCTTGTGGCGCGCAACTCCCACGATCCTCTTCCTTCCCGACGTCCCGTCCTGCCTGCATTACACTGCAGGGCTACGGGAAAATGGCCGCCTGAAGCCCTGCACTGCACCGGTCCGGCGGCCTCTCTGATAGGCTGCCGGCCACGCGCGCCGCAGCCACTGACACACACTACCGGAGCCGCGGCTGGGCTAGACCAACTCTCCATAGGGGATTCGCAGCATGGCCTTTATTCTTTATAATGACACTACTTGAAAAAGATTTATACAAAGATGCTGGTCAGCCTCCCCGATCGCTGCACAGTATTTTGGCAGTTGGACGGAGCAACTTCCATTCACTAAGTGCTTTTGAAAATAAACAAAGTCCAAAACCTGTCAGTAATGTCAGATTTCTAGTACTTACTGTAAGTGACAGCAACATAGGAAAAAAGTAATTTATGGCTTATTTTACTTTGAAAGAAACACACTTCTCATCTGTATATGCACTTGAAACAAAAAGAAAAACCGAGAGCCCAATATAGTGCAGTAAGTCTAACAATTGTTGGCGAAATAATTAACAGATGTGGATATACTCACAAACACGGGTTACCACATAGGCAACCACTTGAAATGCAGGTGGGGAGCATTAGAACCTGACCCCACTCAGGTTTAAGAAGTCGCTCTCTGTAGATAGAAATAAGGGGACAGTCCCCTCCACCCAAGGTCAGGGCCGGCCTTTGGCCTGTGCGACCTGAGCGATCGCTCAGGGCGCCGGCCGCTAGCTTCCAGGGGGGGGCGCCGCGCCGCTCTCCTGTCGCCCGGCCGCATAATGTTAATTTATGCTAACTTGCGGCGGCTGCGGGCTCCGGCTTGGTTGCGCCGCAGCGCGCGACTGTCTCCCTCTCTGGCTCCGCCCCCTGGTGCCGCTGGGGGTGATGGGGGCGAAGACCATCAACAACTGCTGTAGCCTCTTGGAGGCAGTGTGAGAGTCTCCGCCCCGCGCTGCTGCCTGCTGGCCCCGTGATAGGAGGAGGTTGGAAGTGCGCGGTGTGCCAGCCAGTGACACAGTGTCAGCCACCCTGGGTGTGACTGTCCTTCGCCTCGAGACCCGGGCTGGCCATTACTGACTGGACAGACCCCACACCACCAGTAAAAGTAAGGCTCCGCTCCCCATCCCCAGGACATATATATATATATATATATATATATATATATATATATATATATATATATAGTATATACATGTGTGTGTATATATATATATATATGTATATATATATATATATATATATATATATATATACACTATAAGTGGGGGTCTGCCTATATACATACACACTTAAGGGGGGATCTGCCTACACTAGTAGCCTATATACACTAAGGGGGGGATCTGCCTATAATAGGCTCTACTAGTCTTGTATATGTAGGCAGATCCCCCTTAGTGTATATATTATAGAAGATAACTCGAGATAAAAGTGTGTGTGTGTGCGTGCGTGTGTGTGTGTGCGCGTGTGCGTGTAGGATGAATGGGGGGGGGGGGGGGCACCAAAATCTGGTTACGCTCAGGGCGCTGTGAAACCTAAGGCCGGCCCTGCCCAAGGTGGACTATATACTTGTAATGATCTGCTCAGCTGCCTGTGCAGGCAGGCATCTTTTTGACCATTGTGTAGATTTGCATGCTGCAGGACTCTGGAAAGAAGAGCTTCTGTCAGTTTTGCAGCTTGTGCTTGCAGAGGAATTTGCATACGTTGTCATGCAAATTGCCTGGCCACATTCATTGGAGGCGTGTACTATAAGTACTATGTCTTTCCCACAATGCTTGGCTGGTCATAAGGATTTCGTCCTATGTAACACTCCTGGTGGGGTGTCAGCCTTACTCTTGGTTTGAAGATCAGCTTAGAGTAATTCCTGGAAACTGTGCTAGGCAGATTCCATAGTGCAGTTAGGATTGTTTATCTGTTTGTTTGTTCTGTTGCTGTTGTCCTGTCCCAGCAGTGGTCGACAGGAAATGGTTCTGATCTCTGTTCTTGGAGTATAGCTGGTGCAGCGGTTGCTACCAGCTATCTCTTCTGTTCTGTCTCCTGGGATCGCGCTAGCCACTTTTCGCTAGTGCTGTGGATCCTATCTCTCGCTTGTCCCTGTTTTCGTGTGTCTGTCTTGTCTGCTATGACCGCTTGCGGAGGCTCGGTGAGGTAACCGTTAAGCAAGCGTTTGCGTCCTCTGTTTCATGTTTGTCTGTCGATGGTTAGTTAGGCGTGCTTGTCTCTATTGTGCTTATCACGTGGAGACCGCGCATAACCGCGTGCACTGTTGCGAATGAGTGCGGTGTTCGCGGTTAGCTAGCGTTTGTTATTTTCCATATCTCCTCATTGTATTATTTGCTGTGCCTTTGCTACTCTCGTGCTCCGCCTTGCTGTAGCCTTGTGTCACGTCTGGCGATCGCACCTCTCGCGATCGCGTTCCTATTTCATATCTGCTGTTGTGTGTGCACTGTCGCGGGGTGGCGACTAGGTTGCCGCACACACATACAACCTGTCCCTTTGCTCGTCTCATTCGCAATCCCCTCCCTTGCGATTGCGTTCTGCTCTTCATACAATTCCTGTCTGGCATTTGTGGAGGTACAGAGGATTGGTTCATCTGCACTCCCCAGCGCCACCTGCCGACAGGAATTTTCCCTCTACGGGTGCGTAGCACCTTTTGCTGGGTGCCTGCAAATATACGCTTGTGGAGGATTGCCGCCATGTCAGCGCATGCGTTGTGCGCTGATCACGGAGAAAGTTCCACAATCGTTACAATACTGTGCAAATTTGGACAGAGGCGCCAGGCAGGTTAAAATGATCTAAAAACAACTAAAAAGGAGGAGTACAGGTGGACTTACCTCCTGAAATGATGGACAATCGAGATTGTTCAAATCGCAAATAACAATTTATTTTGGCACTCCGCAACGCGTTTTGCAAGTATAACCTGCTTCATCAGGCAAGGAGTGCAAGCTCAAAAAGGTCCAATAGTGGCAGAGGCGCATTGCCACTATTGGACCTTTTTGAGCTTGCACTCCTTGCCTGATGAAGCGGGTTATACCTGCAAAACGCGTTGCGGAGTGCCAAAATAAATTGTTATTTGCGATTTGAACAATCTCGATTGTCCATCATTTCAGGAGGTAAGTCCACCTGTACTCCTCCTTTTTAGTTGTTTTTAGATCATTTTAACCTGCCTGGCGCCTCTGTCCAAATTTGCACATCTCATCTGTATATGTTTTAAATATATTTAATAATTTTTGTGACAGTGGTCCTTTAAGCCTGGAATACACTCAATTTTTGGCCAATCTCTGACCAGTTTTACCACCTCCATGTAGTAGAAAGGGTTTACCTACACAATCTGTTTATAGTATCAATATCTCTTGAGCCTTATACTACACAGAGGTGGCAAAATTGGTCAGTGGTTGTCCAATTATAATTGAAAGTGTGTACCAGGCTGTGTAGAATTACAGTATTTGCACATTTCAAGTACAAAGTTGGCACTGAGCCAAAATCTTGTACTGAGTGCCTTTTATAGGTCCACGGACCGCGGTACAGAAATATGGGGCCACTAAAATGCCTCTAGACCTCCGCCGCTGTAGGCGGAAGTTGTTTTGTACTAAAATGCCTTCTGACGTCTGTGGCATATGGATGCGAAAACACAGATGATGAGTTAGCTGATAACTGTAACGATCTGCTCAGCTGTCTGCATGGGCAGACAGCTGTTTGTCCATTCCTTTAGTCTGAGGTCTGCAGGTCTCTGGAAAAGAGACCTGTCTTTGCTTTGCAAGTTTCAGACCTGCTCTGCTGCTGAGGAATTTGCATACACTTGTCATGCAAACTGCCTAGCTGCCTCCTTTGAAGTCTTGCAGTATAAATACCATGTGCTCCCAGAATCCTTTGCTGGTCATGAAGGTTTGTTCCTGCAAACACTCCTAGAGTTTCAGCCTTGCTGTCGTTTGCTAAGATTATTTTAGAGTAATTCCTGGGGACTGCACTAAGCATCCCTTCTAGTGCAGTCAGGTTGTATTATCTGTTTTGCCTAGTTCTGTCTCTCTGTCTCGATTGCTTGTCGCCAGCGGCGGTCGACAGGGAATCGTTCTGTCTGTCTGGGAGTGTAGGCCAGAGCTGCGGTTGCTACTGGCTGCTCCATCTGTCTGGATCGCATTCGCCCTAGTGGTAGTGGCAGTGCCTCCTACTTTATTCTGCCTTAGGGGTGCTAACCAGAGCAGCGGTTGCTACTGGTAGCCCCATCTGCTTGTCTGGATCGCATTCGCTCTAGCGGTAGCAGCGATGGTTCCTTCTGAACTCTGTCTGGGAGTGTAGGCCAGAGCTGCAGTTGCTGCTGGCTGCTCCTTCTCTCTGTCTTGTACGAACGCTTGCTGTAGGCTTGGGGAGGGAACCGTTTAGCAAGTGTTCGTGTTCTCTATTTCGTGTTTGTGTGTCATTGGTTAGTTAGGGTGGCACGCTTATCACTGGGCGCCTATCGCGTGGTGATCGTGCTTAAATGCGTTCGCTGTTGCGAATGAGTGCGGTGTTCGCGTTTAGTTAACGTTTGTTATTTTCCTTATTGTTCTTGCTTGCTGTGTCTTTGCTACTCTCATGCTCTGTCCTGCTTGGTCTTCTGTCACTTCTGGCAATCGCCTCTCTTGCGATTGCGTTCCCACTTTGTTTCCGCTGTTGTGTGTTCACCGTTGCTGGGTGGCGACTAGATTGGTGGACACACATTTATTCTGTCTCTGTGCTCTTTCTCTATTAGGGCTATCCAGCCCTACTTTGCTTTAACTCGTGCAATTCCCATCTGGCATCTATGGCAGTACAGAGGCTGAGTCCGTCTGTACTCCACAGCTTTATCTGCCGGTGGGAATCTCCCTCTACAGATGCATAGCACCATAGCTGGGTCCTATATAATTACACGCTTGTGGAGGATTTCCGCAGTGTCAGCGCGCATCCTGTGCGCTGACCACGGAAATAATTCCGCAAACGTTACAATAACCCCTTATACATGAGAAATCTATTCCTTTTCACAAACAGACCATCAGGGGGCACTGTATGGCTGATATTGTGGTGAAACCCCTCCCACAAGAAACTGAGGACCGTGGTACTCCTGGCAGTTTCCTGTCTGTGAACCTTGCTGCCTTGTGGGAAATAGCTGTTTACAGCTGTTTCCAACTGCCAAAAAAAGCATGAAGCAGCTACATCACCTGCCAACAGTAAAAATGTCAACATGTAATCAGGGACTTAAAAGATTTTACAACTGGCAAACACTGATTAAATCATTTATACATAATTATTGTAAAAAAAATGAAGCACTTTTTGTATTAAATTATTTTCACTGGAGTTCCTCTTTAATTGTCAGATGTTCCTCTTTAACGTCTCAGGAATAACCGAGGAAGGCATCTCCGATTTCCTGCTTTTTGGAAGTCCTCCAATCTCATGCCCATCATGCAGTATTTGCCAACTCGGAAGAACTCACAGTCAGATACATTATTATCTTAATAGTTACAGAGGGCGTCCAACCTCCGAAGGCTCTCCGTCTTCTTTCAAATTGGATTGTGCATTATGCAAATGTCCTCCGCAAATTTGCATAATAGGTTTCCGCAGTGGGAAGTACTCCGAAGACCGAGCAGTTAAGCGGTTGGATTTCTGCAGTGAGCTATAGCCGTCTGAAGGTACCAAATGGTGTGAAATGACGCTCGTTTTATTTGGCGGCGTTCCCAAATTTAAGCAGACGGGGTAATCATCTTCCCTCTGTGGACAGCTGCCGGCACTCGCGGGCCAACCGGATCTCAGCGGAGATAACGATCAGACATGATGGAAAATCAAGTCCTGCTGTTGTTGTTCCCCCTAATGGTACGTACACACTTGCGATAACAATCGTTTACAAGGAACGATATTTACCAGACGAACAATATTGGAACGATTGGAATGCAAGGATAGGATACAACAATCATCATACACATATTAACGATCGTTCTCGCAGAAAATAATGATCAGAGGGAAATGTTGCGTACATATTTATATAAAATAAAAAAAACAACAACCAAACATGGGGTTATAATAGATAAGAATATATGATAGGTAACTTGAAAACAAAGTTTGTTTGAAATGTATAATGTAACAATCGTTACGGGGCGCGCTACACAGGAAGTACGGAAGCTGGGCAGAATCCAACGCAGGCGCATTGGCCCTTGTAACGATCGTGCTCGGCAGATAACTGTACACACTTTAGTTTTGTAACGATTGTCGTTCAATATGATCCACCCTGGTGGATTTTCTCATCGTTCATTCGTCGTTGTACTTAATGATCGTTTGGTAAAGTTCTTTACCTGATTGTCGGCAGACCAATCGTTAAGCTGCTGTTTCAAACAACCATAGTCGCAAGTGTGTACGTAGTATAAGGGTGCTTGTCCTGATATCGCTCGCTGTTACCGCCGCACACCAGATCAAATACGACAGCCCGACATCTTGCAGCATGTCCGATCAACACATGTCACCAATTTCGGCCTAAAATCGGTCGCATCGTTTATCGGGCATACTTTTGACCGCTCCGATTTTCATCTGATTCGATAATAATTGTTGAGTCAGACGGCCGATCAGTCACCAAGTCAAAAAATGTATGGGCAACTTAAAGAGGATCTGTCACAAAAATGTTAAAATTTAAAACCCATACAAATAATAAGTATGTTTCTTCCAGAGTAAAATGAGCCATAAATTACTTCTGTCCTATGTTGCTGTCACTTACAGTAGGTAGTAGAAATCTGACAGAAGCGACAGGTTTTGGGCTAGTCCATCTCTCCATAGGGGATTCTCAGCATGGCCTTTATTCTTTATAAAGACACTCCCTGAAAAAGATTTATATAAAGATGCTGGCCAGCCTCCCTGCTCACCGTACACTTTTTTGGCAGTTGGACGGAGCAACTGCCATTCACTAAGTGCATTTTGAAAATAAACAAATCCCTGTGAACCCCCCATGAGGAGATGGGCTAGTCCAAAACCTGTCGGTTCTGTCAGATTTCTACTGCCTACTGTAAGTGACAACAACATAGGAGAAAAGTAATTTACGGCTTATTTTACTCTGTAAGAAATGTATTTCTTAATTGTATATGTTTACATGTATTTCAAATTTTAAGATTTTCACGTCAGAGGTGACGTCCTTTAAGATAAACCAAGGCAGAATAAAGCCCTGCAAACACTTTTAATTTCATTAGCTGTTGATTGGCTAATTTTACCACCCCCAGGTAGAATGAGGGTTAACAGAATTTGAATGCAAGGAACAGGTTGTGTAGGGAAACTCTCATACTACCCGGAGGTGGTCAAATTGGTCAGTGATTGGTCAATCATAATTGAAAGTGTGTACCAGGCTTTGGATCGCAAATAATTCCCATATTTTCTCTGCATACCAGAGATGGCCGACAAGATGATAATAATTCTGTCTTTCCTGCGAATGTAATGCAAATTGTATGCACCTCGGCCAATCTAGTGAACTTCCTGTTGGCTTTGACTGGACCAGCGTCTAGCTGCATTTTATTTGCTTAAACATTTCTTTCAAACTGGAAATATTCGCATCTCATTGAACAACTAAAGGTGGCCATACGCGGTTCAATTTTTCTTTTTGTTTTCAGGCTACGTGCAGAAATGCTAGCATTGCAGAAAACGCTGCGTTTTTGTTGTTAATGGAAGTCTATGGTCTGCATGAAAAAACGCATATAAAAAAGGCATATGTGTTTTGTAACAGGCGTTTTTAAAAACGCTGGTTTTGTTGCATGATATTCAAAAACGAATCAAAAACGCACATAATGAGAGTCAATGGGAACGCAATGTATTGCATTTTATATGCGTTTTTCATGTGTTTTTGGCTACCTATACTGGAGGGAAGGGTCAATGGGCTACCTATACTGGAGGGAAGGGTCAATGGGCTACCTATACTGGAGGGAAGGGTCAATGGGCTACCTATACTGGAGGGAAGGGTCAATGGGCTACCTATACTGGAGGGAAGGGTCAATGGGCTACCTATACTGGAGGGAAGGGTCAATGGGCTACCTATACTGGAGGGAAGGGTCAATGGGCTACCTATACTGGAGGGAAGGGTCAATGGGCTACCTATACTGGAGGGAAGGGTCAATGGGCTACCTATACTGGAGGGGGGGGGGGTCATCTGGCTATCTACACCGAAGGGGGGTGGCTGCTGACAGTGGCCATGGGCAGGAATGAGTACAAATACGGCCCTGATCACATGCAGCTCGGTAGAACCGAGGGAGCTTGCACATTGTCAATCAAAGCAAAACAATTGTGAACAATCATTCCAGACGACAGACCTTTCATGTTTATATTGAGCTCCTGAGCTAGCAGCGGCAGGAATGGCCTCAAAACCCCTTTATAATTGAGACAGCGGTTCTCATATGTGCTTTGCGTATTTAGTCTCACATAGATAATACACCGACCATGGGGCAAGTTTACAGAGCCGGGGCCAGGAAAATAGACAAAAGTGGAACCCAGGACAACATTCATTGTTTTTCAGCCATAATAAACCCACTGTTGAACCATACAAATTCTGAAAGCAGCCAGGTTAATGAACATAAATTATAAGTGTTACCTTAAATTGAAACTGTTCAAATTGAAAAAAGTCTCTGTGAAGCTATGCCTGTTGCAGCTGTAAAACCCGACATACTGCACCATATATAGGCTTAAAGTGTCCTTGTGTTGAGAGGGAGATGGAGGCTGCCATATTTATTTCCTTTAAACAATGCTAATTGCCTGGCCGTCCTTCTGAACCTCTAACTCTGACAGTTGAAGCCACACACCCAGAACCAACGCAAAAAAACAGGTGTTCTGAATTAAAGAGAAACTCCGACCAAGAATTGAACTTTATCCCAATCAGTAGCTGATACCCCCTTTTACATGAGAAATCTATTCCTTTTCACAAGCAGACCACCAGGGGGCGCTGTATGGCTGATATTGTGGTGAAACCCCTCCCGCTGCTCTGAGTACCGAGGTACTTCTGGCAGTTTCCAGTCTGTGAACCTTGCTGCATTGTGGGAAATAGCTGTTTACAGCTGTCTCCAACTGCCAAAACAGCAAGCAGCAGCTACATCACCTGCCAGCAGTAAAAATGTCACCATGCAATAAATGTCAGAATATAAATCAGGGATTTAAAATATTTTACAATGGGCAAACACTGACTAAATCATTTATACATAATTATTGTAAAAATGAAGCACTTTTTTTATTACAATTATTTCCACTGGAGTTCCTCTTTAAGTTTTACCACTTAACTGAAGCTAGCAAGATTAGTGGCATTGTTTAAAAGAAAATACTGTACATATGAAAACCTCCATATCTTTCTCACTAAATGGCTATGTTAAGTCCTCTACGACCTTTTTACTTCCTGCTAGGATAAATGGGCGCTTGCACCTACTTCCTGTCAGCTACCAGGTACTACATCCTCATGTTGTCACATGATTTCCGCTGTAATGCTGATGGTATTCTGGGAAATGTAGTCTGGAACTATTGTACTTCCTACTTTGCTCATCACATAATTACACCCGACTGGGTTACCCAGCAGCTACACCAACAGGGGGCAGGAATCAAACTGTACTGCAGTGGGAAGCACAGTTGGCTCACAAAAACATATTCTGCTCAACGTTTTACTCCACGCCCTCCCATTATTTGTTTTTCTTGCTCTTTTATTTTGTACTGTTCAGATCTTACATTAACATAAGGTAATTATACCGTATAGCGTAGCATTTAGTAATTTAGATGATAAGTTACTTACTGATTTACACAAACATTAAAGAAATTATGCCAAGTTGAGAAAAAAACAAAAACATACAGGAACATAAATACATAATGAAGCTGTGAAAAAAACCCTCCAATAATTCTAGTTTGTCTTTTGTTTGGAGCAGTGTGAAATTACCACTTAAATGGGAACATTACCTGCATAATGAAACCACGCTAATAAAACAGAAGTCAAAACACGCTCAGCGGCAGCAAAACACACAGGAAGGATTTCCAACAAATTCTTTTCATTTGGTATATTTGGAGGAAAAAAAATATAATCCTTTTTTCTCAACCCTGATGGAGGGTTTACTTTGCCACATAGCACAAGAGCCACTGAGTGTCAGTATAATCATACTCTTGAGCAGGGGTGTTATAATTTCCCCTGCGACCCCTGCAGCCGCTGGGGGGGCCGGGGAGCTGAGGGGGCCCCCTCCTCCTCCCTCTCCTTACCCACATGCAGAGTAGCACAGGTAGTGGAGTAATGTTTACCTGCCCAGCACTGTAGGTCTCCTCCATGCATCACAGCTGCTGCAATCACATGACCCATGTGAGTCACATGATTGGGAGCCGGAAAATAGCAGCTGAGAGTGTGCAGCTGGGGAGAAGTTTGGATTCCAGAGGATCCCATGACAATTTCACAGGGGGGGGGGGGGGGGGGGGGTCTTATGGACAGTTGTTACACCCCTGCTCTTGAGGAATAGGCTTAGGCGGAGAGGTTGGGCAAGGTAGCACAGAATGGTCAGCAGTATCACTTGCCTTGCTAAACCTCCAAGGTCTGTTTATAGGAGGAGTTAGAATATCAAACCCAGGCAAATGGAAGATGGCGGAGGTCAGATTCTAATCAGTTTTAACAAAACGACTGATATTTTTTACACGCAATTGTTTAATTACACTATTTGACTAATCTCAGAGGATGCTCAGTCAAAAGTGAAGGGAAATCTTGTGCTTCTGGGAACCGGTAAAGTGCGGGCAAGCAGATTATGGTTTCACACAATTTGCAGCTCCTTCATGCCCGGCTGAAAGGCATTCTTGTATAAAAACAGAAAAAATGGGAAAGCGGAGGAGCGCTCCATAGTGTAAAAACAGATTTATTGAGTTAAAATGCGCATGAAACAATTGCACTTACTAGAAAGTAGATGCATACAAGCATATTAGATGAGGGCGAAGCCCTTTTCCTGGGACCCTGGGACGCCTTCTACGTCCTCCGTGGCCTGCGGAGGTCGTGGTCCGGATGGAAGGGACGGGGGGGGGGGGGGGTGGCTGACCCAGGGAACTTGTGCGTGCTGGCAGCGTCACAACGCGTTTCGGCGAATCCTCGCCTTCATCAACACAAGTGGACTGCAGTTTGTTCAGGTTTGCATTTTTTTTTAAATTTGTGTTTATGGCATATTCCCCTCCCTCCCTCCTTGTCGATCACCTAATTATAGACAAATTTTGAAATGTTAGTGCCACTTAGGAACGTTTCTTTAAGTTAGGTTAGGCATCCATGTGGGAGGGGAGAGGGAAGGTTAGAGTTAAGCATCACAGGGGAATGGTTAAGGGTTAGGCAGCAGTGGCGGGGTGGTGGTGGCTAGGAATAGCCATCAGAGGGAGTGGTTAGGGCTTAGGCAGCAGTGGCGGGGTGGTGGTGGCGGCTAGGAATAGTTATTAGAGGGAGTGGTTAGGGCTTAGGCAGCAGTGGCAGGGTGGTGGTGGCTAGGAATAGTTATTAGAGGGAGTGGTTAGGGCTTAGGCAGCAGTGGCGGGGTGGTGGTGGCTAGGAATAGTTATTAGAGGGAGTGGTTAGGGCTTAGTCCGCAGTGGCGGGGTGGTGGTGGCTAGGAATAGTTATTAGAGGGAGTGGTTAGGGCTTAGGCAGCAGTGGCGGGGTGGTGGTGGCTAGGAATAGTTATTAGAGGGAGTGGTTAGGGCTTAGTCAGCAGTGGCGGGGTGGTGGTGGCTAGGAATAGTTATTAGAGGGAGTGGTTAGGGCTTAGGCAGCAGTGGCGGGGTGGTGGTGGCTAGGAATAGTTATTAGAGGGAGTGGTTAGGGCTTAGGCAGCAGTGGCGGGGTGGTGGTGGCTAGGAATAGTTATTAGAGGGAGTGGTTAGGGCTTAGTCCGCAGTGGCGGGGTGGTGGTGGCTAGGAATAGTTATTAGAGGGAGTGGTTAGGGCTTAGGCAGCAGTGGCGGGGTGGTGGTGGCTAGGAATAGTTATTAGAGGGAGTGGTTAGGGCTTAGTCAGCAGTGGCGGGGTGGTGGTGGCTAGGAATAGTTATTAGAGGGAGTGGTTAGGGCTTAGGCAGCAGTGGCGGGGTGGTGGTGGCTAGGAATAGTTATTAGAGGGAGTGGTTAGGGCTTAGGCAGCAGTGGCGGGGTGGTGGTGGCTAGGAATAGTTATTAGAGGGAGTGGTTAGGGCTTAGGCAGCAGTGGCGGGGTGGTGGTGGCTAGGAATAGTTATTAGAGGGAGTGGTTAGGGCTTAGGCAGCAGTGGCGGGGTGGTGGTGGCTAGGAATAGTTATTAGAGGGAGTGGTTAGGGCTTAGGCAGCAGTGGCTGGGGGGTGGTGGCTAGGAATAGTTATTAGAGGGAGTGGTTAGGGCTTAGGCAGCAGTGGCGGGGTGGTGGTGGCTAGGAATAGTTATTAGAGGGAGTGGTTAGGGCTTAGGCAGCAGTGGCGGGGTGGTGGTGGCTAGGAATAGTTATTAGAGGGAGTGGTTAGGGCTTAGGCAGCAGTGGCGGGGTGGTGGTGGCTAGGAATAGTTATTAGAGGGAGTGGTTAGGGCTTAGTCAGCAGTGGCGGGGTGGTGGTGGCTAGGAATAGTTATTAGAGGGAGTGGTTAGGGCTTAGGCAGCAGTGGCGGGGTGGTGGTGGCTAGGAATAGTTATTAGAGGGAGTGGTTAGGGCTTAGGCAGCAGTGGCGGGGTGGTGGTGGCTAGGAATAGTTATTAGAGGGAGTGGTTAGGGCTTAGTCCGCAGTGGCGGGGTGGTGGTGGCTAGGAATAGTTATTAGAGGGAGTGGTTAGGGCTTAGGCAGCAGTGGCGGGGTGGTGGTGGCTAGGAATAGTTATTAGAGGGAGTGGTTAGGGCTTAGTCAGCAGTGGCGGGGTGGTGGTGGCTAGGAATAGTTATTAGAGGGAGTGGTTAGGGCTTAGGCAGCAGTGGCGGGGTGGTGGTGGCTAGGAATAGTTATTAGAGGGAGTGGTTAGGGCTTAGGCAGCAGTGGCGGGGTGGTGGTGGCTAGGAATAGTTATTAGAGGGAGTGGTTAGGGCTTAGGCAGCAGTGGCGGGGTGGTGGTGGCTAGGAATAGTTATTAGAGGGAGTGGTTAGGGCTTAGGCAGCAGTGGCGGGGTGGTGGTGGCTAGGAATAGTTATTAGAGGGAGTGGTTAGGGCTTAGGCAGCAGTGGCTGGGGGGTGGTGGCTAGGAATAGTTATTAGAGGGAGTGGTTAGGGCTTAGGCAGCAGTGGCGGGGTGGTGGTGGCTAGGAATAGTTATTAGAGGGAGTGGTTAGGGCTTAGGCAGCAGTGGCGGGGTGGTGGTGGCTAGGAATAGTTATTAGAGGGAGTGGTTAGGGCTTAGGCAGCAGTGGCGGGGTGGTGGTGGCTAGGAATAGTTATTAGAGGGAGTGGTTAGGGCTTAGGCAGCAGTGGCGGGGTGGTGGTGGCTAGGAATAGTTATTAGAGGGAGTGGTTAGGGCTTAGGCAGCAGTGGCTGGGGGGTGGTGGCTAGGAATAGTTATTAGAGGGAGTGGTTAGGGCTTAGGCAGCAGTGGCGGGGTGGTGGTGGCTAGGAATAGTTATTAGAGGGAGTGGTTAGGGCTTAGGCAGCAGTGGCGGGGTGGTGGTGGCTAGGAATAGTTATTAGAGGGAGTGGTTAGGGCTTAGTCCGCAGTGGCGGGGTGGTGGAGGGCTGGTGGTGGTTAGGAATAGGCATTGGAGGCAGGAGGTTAGGGTTAGGCATTGGTACAGGGAGGGTTGTTTTAAAATAGGGTTAGGTCTAGCTGTAGTAAAATATTTGTATTATTTACTGATATTTTGCTATTGGAATTTTCACTGAAACATATTAGAATGTCTGTAAATTTACAGATATTCTACTACCAGCTATTTCAGGCATCCACATTTCCGGAAACCCTCTTTGCATATTCATCCTTTCCGGTACGTAACCATAACTTCCCATTCTTGATGTATAACCCAGGGGCGTAACTAGAGAGGAGCAGCCCCTGAGATCGCACGGTGGCCCAGAGGTGTGGGGGGGCCCCAACTACTAACCTTCCCTTCCTCCCATACAGGGGACTATACTTCAGATCAGGTGTTTGGTGGCTACACTTGTTATGGGTGTGAAGATAATGATGGCCGCACTTGTTGTATGACCCTTGTGAGACGGGCCCCAAGGTCATGAAGGGCACCAAGGGGAGGCAAGGGAAGGGGTGTTCACTGGGGGGGCATCAAAGTCTTACTGGGGACCCCATGGAAGTTGTTACATCACAGGTATAACCCTGACCTCCTGCTTAATATTAAGCTTTTCTTGATCTATAACCCTGACCTCCCACCAAATGCTAACCTCATACTGGGGTTCATCTGAGAATCATTACCGGGCCACCATGGTGCCTACATATATGGTGCTACAGTTACTATCTGTATGTGTACTCAATAACATTTCTCATTGTTGGTTTCTCACCTCGGAGTTTTCATGTCTACATAGTTTTTGGGGACGTAGCCTTCGTTGCCTCTGAGTTCTGCTTTGTACCAGTTGTCATCTGTGCCAAGAATCTGTGGAAAAAGACATTACAGAATTATTCAGTTTTCTTCTGCTATCTCATATGCATGGTAACATGAAGTGTTGCCTAGTTAGTGTAATATGGTATAATTTGGCATGGTATGGAGTGGCATGGTATGGTGTGGCATGGTATGGTGTGGCGTGAGCTCCTGTGCTGTGATGTGGTACTCTATGACACAGTATGGTAGGATGTGGTATGGTGGACTGTGCTGTAGAATGTTGTAGTAGGCTGCGGTGTAGCATGGTAGTGTTTGGCACTGAGTGACATAGGGCCTGATTCACAAAGCGGTGCAAACTGTTTAGCACGGGTGTGCTAAACAGTTAGCACGTGAAGTGCCGTTCATGGACTTTTGCGCGCGCAAAGTGCTGCGATTCACGCGATCGCGGACTTTTGCGCGCGCAATTTGCCGCGATTCGCTAATGGACTTCACGTGCTAACTGTTTAGCACACCCATGCTAAACAGTTTGCACCGCTTTGTGAATCAGGCCCCTAGTGCGGTGTGGTGTGCTGTAATATGCATGGTATGGTGTAGTACTGTATATGTTATGGTTAGTATGGTATTGAGTAGTGTGGTATAGTTTGACATTGTATGAAATGGTATGACAATGTGTGCTGTAATACGATATGATTGAGGATATATTTACTAAACTGCGGTAATCAGAATTGTGAGTGTAGTAGAGCATGCTAATGGGTTTTACCATACTTAATTACACTTAAAGAGTAACTTAAGCCTAATAAAAAAAAAATCAGTTTTACTCACTTGGGGCTTCTACCAGCCCCCTGCAGCCGCCCCGTACCCTCGCAATCACTCATGGATCCTCCTGTCCCCCGCCACCAGCTAGTTTCAATTCGCCGACAGATCTAGTGACGCGTAGTCTTCTTTGCGTTCCCGTCCGCAATAGCATCCTGTGCAGGACGCTATTGCGGACTGTAACGCATAGAAGGAGACGTGTGGCCAGGCCTGCGCAGGTGCAGTGAGCCTGTCGGCCAAAAACGAAACTAGCTGGCGGCGGGGGACCGGAGGATCCATGGGTGACGGTGTGGGCACGGGACAGCAGCAGGGGGCTGGTAGAAGCCCCAGGTGAGTAAACTGATTTTAACTTATCATGTGTTTAGTGAATATGCCCCATGGTGTGGTGTGGTTTAGTATGGTATAGTATAATTCGATGTGGTATGGTGGGATGTGCTGTAGTACAGTATGATGCAGTTAGTATGCACCAGGTGTGGCATAAAATAGTTTTGGACGTCACGGTGTAGTATGGTGTACGGTTTTGTAATATGGTATGGTATGGTATGGTATGGAATGCTGTGTATAGATATCGTTAGTGTGGTGTGGTGAAGCATGGTATAGTTTGGCACTGCACTGTGTTGTGTGCTGTAATATAGTAGTATTGGGCATTGGTGGGGGAGTGGGATAGGGTTAGGCATTGGTGGGCGTGGCTGCTTAGGGTTAGGCGTCAGTAGAGGGAGGGCTTGTGTGAGAATAGGGTTAGGTGTTACTATTGGGGTTGCCACTGCACAATAGTGGAATATCGGTAATGTTACTGATGTTGTATTAGCGGCTATTTCTGGCGCCCAAATTCACCAGATGCCCATTTTACATGCACACTTCCTATTGTATTGCATGTGTTCCCACACATCCTTGTGACAATGGCCACCGATACAAAGCATGAGATGAACTTCCAGTTGGTGGCGCTGTAACAACTGTGACTACAAGGGGAGCTGTGAGTAAATTTCCTAGTGGGAAGCCAACCCGGCAACTTCTACCTAACAGAGGATTTCCTTTTCCTTCAGAAAAATTTCCTGCTCTGTCTCTTCTACAAAAAGTAAGACTAAATGTCTCCAGAGTAAATACAACACAGAGAGCAATAATCAGAATCAGAAACATATTTATTCGATAAAAACCTGAGATGTTCTAACCCTTCCAGGGGGCGTAACAATAACCCCTGCGACCTCTGCAACCGCTGGGAGGACCGAAAGCTGTGGGGGCTCACTCCTCCCTCTCATACAGAGTAGCACGGGTAGTGGAGTAATGTGTGCTTGTTCCAGAACTGTGGGTCTCCTCCATGCATGGCCAGATTTGAGGCAAGGCCACATAGGCCATGGCCAAGGGTACCAGGAAGCAAGAGGCGGACAGCGGGCTGGCACACTCATGCAGTCAATCTGCCACCATGTGAACTTCAGCAGTCGGGCAAGTGCCTGGAACTCAGGGAGTGAAGGGGCAGCAAACATGAGCAGCTTATTGTCTATGATCTGAGCTGTCACTCATCGCTTTTCGAGTCTAACTCCGTCCTCCACCCACCTCCAACCTATCAGAGCGGAAAGTATCAAGTTTGGCCCATAAATGGAATAAAAATTACTTACCATTCCAATCATTTCAGACCATTTCAATCCACAAAACAGATTGATAAAACAATTAACAATTGGTCGTTTGGAGTCGATTGGCACCATCAACACTGTTCAATCCAATCAATTGGAAGGTTGATTGTTCAGTAAAATTACATCATTAATAAGCTTCTTTAAAAACATTGATTACTGGGACTAATAAAAGTGTGTGTGTGGTAGGGTGCTAGCTGTATGTCGGGGGCTGCTAGTGATAGTGGCCTTGGGCAGTAAAAATTACAAATCCGGCCCTGCCTTTCATGCATCACAGCTGCACACTTCCTGCTGCTATTCGCTGGCTCCCGATCACATGACCAATGCGAGTCACATGATCGGGTCCCGGCGAATGGCTGCTGAGAGTGGGCGGCTATGATACATAGAGGAGAGCAGCAATACTGGTGCAGGTGGCGTGGGGAAGGGGGGGAGATCAGGTACGGTGGGGAGAACTTTGGATTCCAGGGGGCCCCAGGAAAAATATCGCCGGGGGGGGGGGCCTCATGGGCGGTCATTAGGCCCCTGAACCTGTGTATCAATCTGCTTTCATTTGCAAACCCCATTTTATCCCACTGCGTTGTAATTCAGGTGTAACAGACACACAGGGAAGGCTATTGAAGGGAAGAATACTCTCCTGCCTAATCGTTACTTGTAATGAGTCATTTAAAAGTATGAATGTTGTTTTATTCATAAGCTCAGACTGGTAATCACGCCTCTTTATCTTTATTCCCCGGCGCCGCTGATCCAGCCGCACCGCACAGATGTTGTCTTTTTTCTTTAATCAACTCAAATTGCTTACGTTTCCAACGATGCTGTTATTGATTCAAAAAAGGAGAAGAAAAATGAACTGAGCGTTGGAAGAATCTATTGTTTGGCAGCTGGCGTCTCTCTCAGTATCTGAGGAGGTTTGATTTGTCATCCTGTGCTGGATTGTAAAGGTCCGTACACACGCCGGACTGGAGGCAACGACGGGTCCGTTGTCACCTCCCGCTGGGTGGGCGTTCCAGCGACAGTCCGGCGTGTGTACAGTCTGTCTGCAGACTGATACGGCTGTTTCCCGTATCAGTCTGCAGACAGACTGTACACATGCCGGACTGTCGCCCGTATCAGTCTGCAGACAGACTGTACACACGCCGGACTGTCGCTGGAACGCCCATCCAGCGGGAGGTGACGACGGACCTGTCGTTGCCTGCAGTCCGGCGTGTGTACGGACCTTTAGTGTGCATTTTCAATCTGTAGAACATACATGTTAAATTCTGACCTGCGGGCCATATCTGGTCTGCAGCGCCATCAAATTTGCCTCGCAAGTGCATTACCCACTCTAGACCACTAGGTATTGGAGGTGAATCCCTAAACGACCAGGCAAGCCATATGGAGGGTGAGGCACCAGGGAACTGTATGGGGGGTGGGGGCTAGACACCAGGGAGCGGTATAGAGAGGGAAAGGGCCACTAGAGAACAAGGAACTGTATGGAAGGGGAAGGACATTAGACTTTATAGGGAGGGAGTGGGGCCGCTAGGCACTAGGGAACTGTATAGGGAAGAAGAACCACCAGGGAACTGTATAGGGAGGGAGGGGGCCACTAGACTCCAGGAAACCGGATGGGGGAGGGAGGACCACTAGACACCAGGGACCTTTATAGGGAGGGAGTGGGGCCCAGTATGGACGTTAGAGAGTTCACGGCCAAGGTGGTCGGTCAACCTCTATCCTTGGCCAGCAGCCAGCCTGGTGCATTGATGAGGGCACTGTTCTCCCCTCTCACTCTGTTTGCTTCCTGCCATGATTTTTGATTATGTAGCCACCCTAGATCCATTTGGACGATAATCAATATTAGTCGGTAGACAACAGATATTGGAAGATGATAAACTATCGTACATTCAAATATTGGCATGTGGCTACCTGCACAGTTCCGGTCAGGGTAGTTTCTAGGCTAAATTCCACCCAGGACGAGGGTGTAAAAATTGTGCCCCCTTTCCCCCCCACCCTCATGGACTTGCGAACCCTTAGTGTGTTTAGGGACAGTCACACAGCCACAGGTCACAAGTAGATCTGCCTACTTACTAGTGACCAGCCGCTCATTCAGGAGGGCGCAGGGACCAGGAAAACACACAGGTGAAGAGAGCCCGGAAAGCCGACTTCTCCATGGATGTTGCACACTGACACCCTGCAGTACCGCTACAGGACATCGGGTGTCATCACGCGGTGGTGACGTGATGATGATCTGACGTCTGACGCAGGCAGCCCAGGAGGAGTCAAGGAAGGTGATCTCGCTGGTAATCTTCTTTCTTCTTCCATTTGGCTGCACTGCGTGTCACCAGCTCCCTAGCGGTTATGTTCTTCTGCCTGTGCCCCTTTCTTCTATTTACAGATCTGCGTCCAAGGCGGTTGCCCTGACCGTACTGCCCAAGAAACGGCCCTGGTTCCAGTTACTCCATTTCGAGCTTTAGCTAACGATCCTATCGGTATACTGTCTTTGCACCATCATTGACTTCAAACGTGCCTTGTCGCCATTAGATGTCATTCATTTGTCACATTGTTATCAATATCGTTCGTCTGCTAATGACGCTAGTCTACATTGTGCATAGAATTTAATTATTAGGGATGGTCGATGAGATTCTGATCATTCTTATTTGATGCAACGGTTAGGGATGATACCCACTAGGAATTGTTGCAACACTTTAAAATCGTGGCACAGTTGTGTGCAGCCATTCCTAGGTCGCTTCCGCTTACGTTTTACCACGATTTTGAAGCACTGTACAGTAAACTATAGAGCACTTCCAATTAGCGCTTTTTTGTTTAAATAAACTTTATTATACTTACCAGGTGTCTAGATGTCTGGCTTCCGTCTGTTGCCCCGCCCTCTAAAGGAGGAGGTCATAGGTGCTTCTCTACGACCAATCAGAGAAGCTAATATACCCAGCATTAAGTGGAAATGTGCTCAAAATGCTGCATATGATATGATATAACATATATGGCTGCTGCAAATTTCCTTACAACAAGGACCTGTATACTGCACACATACACTTTGCATTTTAATTATGCATTATTGCACTCTTATCGCCATTTCTGGTTTCATCAGCTGCAGAATATTTATATATGGCACCTTACACATGCACAGATTTGCACATGCACTTTATATATATATTCGGAGTAGTAAATATGTATATACAGTATATGTTTTTGTTGTAGGCACTTGTATTGACCCAAAGAAGCGGGCCAAGACCCGTGAAACGCGTTGTCTATTGTGCATGAATAACTACCTTTTCCATTAACTAATGGTTTGTCCTTCTGAGAAGGTAAGGCATCACGCTTCTCATCTATATGACTTTTCGTAGTCATATCATCAAGAGAGCCTACACCAGTGGTTTTTTTAGCCTTATTCAATGCTAGCATCTCATTGGATAACTCATTATTCGAAATGCATGTGTGGAATTCCATACAAGTAAAATGCTGAAATCGTCTATAAATAAGGAGACTGGAATCAATGCCCCCTATAAAAATGGAAATCTTTAAAGAGACAGGACTTTAGGACAAATTAAAACTTGCTACATTTTGCTCCTGGAAGCATGGATGTCACTGCTTCCTGGGCTGACAGATCTGGGGCCACAGAATTCTAACCTTCTGCTTCCAAGTGGAGCATCCTTTGATTTGGTTCCTGGAAATGATCGCAGCATAAACATTCTATACGTCATCATTCACCGGGCGATACTCATCTTCCCGGGAGAGATGAAGGAGATGTGGAGGGATCAATCGATGTCTGACGAGTCAGGGGCGGAGAGTAAGGCCATGATGGGTGAACCCAGCTTCCTGTCATCTACAGAATCTCCACTCCGGGCAACCAAATACAGATCTCTGCTCTATTCCTGGGTGACAGAGATGTGTTAACCTTCTCCTTCTCAAACACAGCTCTGTTCCATCTCTTATTGCCATCCTGTATTGAAAGAAGACAATTCTTCCTGTAAGCAATCCTGGGGACTTTCTCAGAAAGGGCATAATACTTAATAGAAAAGACAAGGCACAGAATTTATATTGTGCTTTTCTCTTGGCGGCAGGGCAGTTTCTAAGCTAAATTGCACCCAGGGCTGGGGTGTAAAAATTATTATTATTGATATACTGTATATAGCACCAGCATCTTCCGTGGCGCTGAATATGGGCATGATCGATTGTTTCTGATCGATTTATTGTGGCAAAAACACTTGATCGACCGCTTTGAGTCCTATGGGAGAAAAGCGCTTTACAAATGTTATTGTATTGTATTATTATTGTATTGTATCGTATTGGCCACCTTAAAGGGAATAGAGCACCACTTTTTTCCCCTGCTTTCTAATAGTTATAGGAGCTGCCATGTTCTCCCCTCCCCCTCTAACCGTCTATTGTTTATCTAGGGGCAGGTGTGAAGATGGCATCTGTGACTTCTCTAAACTCTTTGAAGCACAGTGTCCTATCTACCCACCCTGCTTGCTGATGAAAGCTTGTGTTTGCTATCTGCTAATGTGTGCAATAAAATAATTAAATCAGTCCTTATCTGCCTGAAACTTCTGCAGTCGGGCAGGCCGTGGAAGTAGGGTAATAAATCCCTCTGCTAAACGTTTAAATGTAAAAAGAAGAGGTAAAATTTAAGTTTTCTTTTATTAACCTCCCTGGCGGTATGATAAATGCGGCTGCGCGGCCGCGGGAGGTTTTTTTTCAAATTTTTTTTTTAGCATGTAGCTAGCCTAGCGCTAGCTACATGCTTCCCCCCTCCCTGCAGCGTCCCCCCGTACCCACCGATCGCCGCTGGCGCCGCTTGCCCATTGGGAATCCCATTCTGAACGGGATTTCCTTGAGGGCTTCCCCCGTCGCCATGGCGACGAACGTCGTGACATCATCGACGTCGCCGACGTCGCAACGTCACAGGGAATCCCGATCCACCCCATAGCACAGCCTGGCGGCGATTGGCCAGGCTGCGCAAGGGGTATGCGGGGGGCCTGTATCGCGGCGGGTAGCGGCGCATCGGCGGCGGCGATCAGACCAAACATGCAGCTAGCAAAGTGCTAGCTGCGTGTTTGAAAAAAAAATTATGTAAATCGGCCCAGCAGGGCCTGAGCGGCACCCTCCGGCGGCTTACCCCGTGTCACACACTGAGTTACCGCCAAGGAGGTTAATGAGCCACGTTGTTGGCAAGCATATTTAATGTGCTGTTGAGATACCCTGGGTGCCAGAAATAGAGCTTGGTTTACTTTAAAGGGGCACTATGGTGAAAATGTTTTAAATTTAAAATATGTGCAAACATAGACAAATAAGAAGTACGAGTTAAATGAGCCATACATTACTTTTCTTCTATGTTTACAGTAAGTAGTAGAAATCTGACAGAAGCAACAGGTTTTGGACTAGCCCAGCTCTTCATGGGGGATTCTCAGGGATTTATTTATTATCAAAAGCACTTAGTGAATGGCAGTTGCTCTGTCCAACTGCCAAAAAACTGTGCAGCGAGCAGGGAGGCTGGCCAGCATCATTGTTTAATTCCTTTTTAGGGAATATCTTTATAAAGAATAAAAGCCTTGCTGAGAATCCCCTGTGAAGAGATGGACTAGTCCAAAACCTGTCGGTAATGTCAGCTTTCTACTACCTACTGTAAGTGACAGCCACATAGGAGAAAAGTCATTTATAGCTCATTTTACTCTGGAAAAATGTATTTCTTATTTGTCTATGTTTGCACATATTTTAAATTTTTCGCCATAGTGCCCCTTTAAGTGTTACCAAATAGATCAGTAGAAACAATTATCTTTCTTGCTGTTGTAAAATAAATAGAGGGAAGAAATCTTCTAAAAAGCATATTGAGGTATCTTCCTGGAACATTGAATAACAGCAGGCCCAGTTGATATCTATCCTCTGTGGATTACACGAAGGTCTCTGTCTCTATGTTAATTGACTGTAGCTTCCAGTGTGCGGACGGAAAGGAGACAGGCTGGCAATTTCATTTTCTCTCTCTGGCTATACATCTCTCCTGGGGCAGGAGGTGCGAATAGGGTCTAACCTGGAATTGTACTTATTTAAAACCCTTTACAGCGGGAAAAACAATTCTGGGCTCACCTCTGCCCGGGGAAATTACACCAGTTACACTACTGAGTACCTCATTGTCTAAAGGACAGTGGATAAAAAATTGTCGTGCTCACACCAGGGAGAGGAAATGAGGACTTATTATGCTGGTGTCAATAAGCCCAGTATAGACGTTTCTGCAGAGTCTAGACAATTGCCTCTGAAAGACTAAATTACGACTCCAAGTGATCAGAAAAACAACATTTGGCGTAGTCGCTTGATAACAATGGAAATTAGTATGGTGATGGTGTAAACAGCATTTCTGAAATGCAGTCCTCAGGTTCTTCCCTATAAGACCATGTTTTCAAGATTTCCTTATTTATACTCAAGTGATTTTTCTGTCATAGTGCTAGCATGTATCATAGCTAATGCCTCAATTTCTAAAATTTGACCTGCTAAGAGGTACCTTAGGACTGGAGGATCTAAAGAATGTAGGACATGAAGACTAGACGACATGAGCATTGCAAAACCTGTGAACTGTAGGACCTGATAACTGTAGGACCTGATGACTGCAGGACTGGAGGACCTGACGATTGGGGGACCTGATGACTGTAGGACCTGAGGACTGAAGGACCTGATGACTGCAGGACTGGAGAACCTGACGATTGGGGGACCTGATGACTGTAGGACCTGAGGACTGAAGAACCTGATGACTGCAGGACCTGAGTATTGGAGGACCTGAGTATTGCGGAACCTGAGGACTGGAGGACATGATGACTGTAGGACCTGAGGACTGCAGGACCTGATGACTGCAGGACCTGACTATTGGGGTACCTGATATTCTGCAGGAGCTGATCACTGGAGGACCTGAGTAGTATTGGAGGACCTAATGACTGCAGGGTGTGAGGACTGGAGGACCTGATGACTGCAGGACCTGAGGACTAATCAAGGGCACGGAGAGAGGACCAGGAGGGCTTTTTGAGATCCAGAGCCTTCCCTCTATATAGGTGAGTATCTAACTTTTTTTCAGTGGGCGGATGTTTGGAGGGAACATCACTGCAAGCCCATCTCTTCCTGTCTGAAAATTTGACTTTAGCCAACAGTCAAATTTTTCAATGTGCAATTACAATGGGGGAGGGGTGGTGGTGGGACGGAGAGGAACGGACAGCGCACAGAGCTATGTGGATCCAGCATGAATATACCCCTGTGTTTACCTTAGCTAGCTTTGCCTTGGGTGAGGTCCCGAGGAGACATGTGACACGTTGAGATAGACATTGGTGTATATACAGTGCCTAGCACACAAATAACTATGCTGTGTTCCTTTTTTTCTTTCTCTGCCTGAAAGAGTTAAATATCAGGTATGTAAGTGGCTGACTCAGTCCTGACTCAGACAGGAAGTGACTACAGTGTGACCCTCACTGATAAAAAAATTATCAACTATAAAACATTTTCTAGCAGAAAATGGCTACTGAGAGCAGGAAAGAGATAAAAAGGGCCAATAGTTCATTTTAGCTCTGGTATACTTCAATGAATGTGTCATTGAGCAAAAACAATAAAACAGTTAAAACATAAAAAGTAGATTTAAACATAAAATAAAACTGTGGAATATCTTAAAAAGTCATTTTTAGGAGAAGGAGGATAGATAAAATCATTTATTTCATTAGTTTATTTTCACCTCTTGTTTCCTTTAAATAATACCTGAAGTGACATGTGACATGATGAGATAGAAATGTGTATGTACAGTGCCAAGCACACAAATAACTATGCTGTGTTCCTTTTTTTCTTTCTATGCCTGAAAAAGTTAAAAATCAGGTATGCAAGTGACAGTTTCTGTCCGGGTCGGGACTGGGTCAGACTATAGCATAACCCTCACTGATAAGTAATTACAGCCATAAAACAATTTCCTGGCAGCAAATGGTTTATTAGAGCAGGGAAGAGATAAAAAAAGGGTCAACAGTTCATAGATTTGAGCTCTGGCACACTTCAGTGAAGCTGTCATTGAGCAGAGACAATGAACCAGTCAAAACTTAACAACTAGATTTAAATATAAAATATAAACTGTGGGATATTTAAAAAAGCGATGTCTTTTCAAGCCCAAGCCCGCCCCCTCCTGGCTCTGCTTTCCTGCTATGTATCATAGGATACATAGCAGGACAGCAGAGCCACAAGGGGGCAGACTTGGGCTTGAAAAGACATCACAGAGACTGACTCAGCTATAACATTCCAGGGCAAATCTAGACTGAATGCTAGACTGGTAACAGGCAGAGGCAGATTTAGCAGAGAAGAATGAAACAAAGAGCATTCCCATTGATATTTATGGTAAAATACATGAGGGTGCTTTGTCTCTGGTTCGCTTTAAGGTTCACTTTAAAAGGAAATAAATATGGCAGCCTCCATATTCTTCTCATTTCAGTTGTCCTTTAAATCTAACAAAACCAGAATGCATTAATCGGTTACGTTCTGTACAATACAGCTCAAGCCGTACAGCCTCTTCTGAGTTCACAAAAGGGGGCGATTCATCTAGTGACTGCGCAGCGCTGGCATTTCATGTAAGAATTAAACACTTTTAATTTAGCTGAATGTAAAAGTAGCTGTAACTCCACAAGTACAAATGTAAAACAGATTGCCAAGCGTAATTGCACTTGCTCTGAGGTGCCGGCGATTACCGGGGCCAATGTGAGCTTTTAATTTTCCGTGTTCGCAGCACACCTACCACAACAAATATGACTCATAAATTATTGCCGTCGTATAGTAAAAGCAAACATAATGTAAAATCCATTTCCAGGCGCAGATTAAGGACGGCCAGATGAACGCCTTTAAATGTTTTATCATAGCAGGTTTTTAAACTCCTAAACTAATATAGCAGGTTCACGCCTCATAGCGCTGTACAGAAAGGCCAAGATTTATTAAAAGAAAAGCTATATTTAATTTAAAGAGGAACTGTAGTGAAAATAACAATGAATTAAATTGCTTTTTTTAATTTATAATAATAATTTATAAATTATTTAGTTGTTTGTCCATTGTAAAATCTATCCACTCCCCCATTTACATTCCGAAATTGATCACAGGTGGTGAGGACTTTTTCAGTGCTGTCAGGTGCAGCTCTGCAGAATGTTTGTTTACTGAGGCTGGTTGCACACTTGGCAGTGCGGGAAACGTAGCATTTTGCTGCATATGCATTTGTGGGTTTTAGTGTGTTTTACATGCGTTTTCTGTGGGTTTTTCCCCACACATGCATTTTGCATGCATTTTAATGCATTTGCGGTTCGCATATACAAAAGGCATATTCCTTTTGTATGCGTTTTTTTATGCGTTTTATGCAAATCACTAGAAAGTCAACAGGAAGTGGAAATGCATCATCAAACTTTTTCTTAAAAGAAAAACGCATACAAAACGCATGCAAAACGCATACAAAATGCGGAACGCAAGCACATGTGGCCCATCGACTTGCATTAAAGAGAACCCGAGGTGGCATTGCATTATGCTAGTGGGGCACAGAGGCTGGTTGGGCACACTAACACCAGCCTCTGTTGCCCCATCGTGTGCCTCAAAGACTCCCCTGCTCGCCGCTTTACCCCCCGCAGTGCTAGCGACACGCAGCGTGTCGCCAGCACAATGTTTACCCTAGCGCTGTCTTGTCAGCGCCGCTCCGCCGCCTCCTCCGCATCGCCGCTACCCGCCTGTGTCCCTTCCCTCCCGCTGATTGGAGGGAAGGGACAAGGGCGGGTAGCGGCGATGCGGAGGAGGTGGGGGAGCGGCGCTGACAGACAGCGCTAGGGTAAACATTGTGCTGGCGACGCGCTGCGTGTCGCCAGCACTGCGGGGAGTATAGCGGCGAGCAGGGGGGTCTTTGAGGCACACGATGGGGTGCCAGTAACATAATGCAATGCCACCTCGGGTTCTCTTTAACAAAGCCAGACCAGCCAGCGCAGAAGCCAGGTAACTCTGTCTAGTTATGTTTAACCTCCCTGGCGGAGGTCGGGCTATGCCGCCGGGAAGCACCGCTCAGGCCCCGCTGGGCCGATTTGCATAATTTTTTTTTTTGTTACACACAGCTAGCACTTTGCTAGCTGCGTGTAACCTCCGATCGCCGCCGCTACCCGCCGATCCGCCGCTATCCGTCGCGCCGCAGCCGCCCCCCCCCCAGACCCCGTGCGCTGCGTGGCCAATCAGTGCCAGGCAGCGCTGTGGGGTGGATCGGATTCCCCTTTGACGTCACGACGTCGATGACGTCGAAGCCCTCCAAGAGATCCTGTTCTTTGAGGGGCTGGGGGGATGCCGCTGAGCAGCGGCTATCATGTAGCGAGACGTCTCGCTACATGAAAAAAAAAAAAGAATTAAAAAAAAACGTATTTGCTGCCCCCTGGCGGATTTTAATAAACCGCCAGGGAGGTTAAAGGATACCCGAAGTGACGTGAGATGATGAGATAGACATGGGTATGTACAGTGCCTAGCACACAAATGGGCTGTGTTCCTTTTCTTCTTTCTCTGTCTGAAAGAGTTAAATATCAGGTATGTACCGGTAAGTGGCTGACTAAGTCCTGACTCAGACAGGAAGTGACTGCAGTGTGACCCTCACTGATAATAAATTCCAACTATAAAACACTTTCCTAGCAGAAAATGGCTTCTGAGAGCAAGAAAGAGATAAAAAAGGGGAATTTCTTATCAGTGAGGGTCACAATGTAGTCACTTCCTGTCTGAGTCAGGACTGAGTCAGCCACTTACATACCTGATATTTAACTCTTTCAGGCAGAGAAAGAAAAAAAGGAACACAGCGTAGTTATTTGTGTGCTAGGCACTGTACATACACATGTCTATCTCATCATGTCACATGTCACTTTGGGTTTCCTTTAAGTGACACTGCTTATTTATGTGATATGCTGCATTTTTTATTAATGGAGAGGGGGCTTCAACATTTTGCTGGGCAGGCCTACTTAGACTGCTGTTAAGTTCATGTAAATTTGGCTTCACCCATGACCACACCCACATTCTGGTGCGTGACCACACCCATTTTCCAGTTGGAGTGCCCAAAAGTGCCCCGGATCTCTTAAGATCCTACCAACGCCCCTGCGTTTTCGCTGCGTTCTCTGAAACGCTAGCATTTCTGCCTAGTGTGTTCCCTGCCACAGGGTTCCAAAGCCAGTGAAACCAAAGACATAACGACAAAAGCTGTTTAGCTAACTAACTATGCAAGATTTGTTTGCAAGGTTTTGAAAGTTTACGTTTCATCTTCAGGAATGATACAGACCTGGATCAGAACCGTATCTGCATCATGCTTGAAGAAGAAAGTTAAACTTTCGAAAGCTTGCAAACACATCGTGTACAGTTAGTCATTACAGGTACGGAAGATGCTGGCGCTTTAAAAATCAATAATAATACAGGAATAACCTAAACAGCTCTTGTTGTTATGTCCTCTCTCTATGATGAACACCACACCACATACAACTAAAAGCCAGAGAAAATGATGTCTGGTCTGCCAGAATGTTCTGGGAGGAGTTTTCCGCATAGCTAAACAGCCTAGGCTTATGCTACGTACACACTTGCGATAACTATCGTTTGCAAGGAACGATAGTTACCAGACGAACGATATTGGAAAGATTGGAATGCAACGATGGGATGCAGCGATCATCATACACATTGTAACGATCGTTCTCGCAGAAAAGAACGATCAGAAGGAAATGTTGCGTACATATTTATATAAGATTAAAAAAAAACCACTGACATGGAGTTACAATAGATACAAATATATGACTGTTAATTTGAAAACAAAGTTTAATTGAAATGAGCAATGTAACAATCTTTACGGCCGCGCTACAAAGGAAGTACTGAAGCTGGGCAGAATTCAACGCAGGCGCATTGGCCCTTGTAACGATCGTTCTTGGCCGATGTCTGTACACACTATAATATCAGTTGAAAAATGCTGCGCCACCACAATACAATAACTATATTCCCAATGGGTCACTGCATAAATATCACCAAATTCAGAGTCAAAGTCCAGAGCAATAACTGGAGTGCGCTGTGTTGAGTCCTCTAGATGTCTCTTTAAATCAGTTAAAGGAATACTTAAGTCAAACTGAAAAAATGACTTTTACTCACCTGGGGCATCCCTCAACCCCCTGAAGCTGGATGGTGCCCTCGCAGCCCCGCTCCGACCGTCCTGTCCCCGCCGGCGGCTACTTTCGGGTTCGGCGACAACCGCCGACAGGCTGGGAACGCGGCTGATTTTCCGCGTTCCCAGCCGCTATATCACCCTCTATGCTGCTATAGCGTATATATACTGTATACGCTATAGCAGCATAGAGGGTGATAATAGCGGCAGGGAACGTGGAAAATTAGCCGCGTTCCCAGCCTGTCGGCGGCTGTCGCCGAACCCGGAAGTAGCCGCCGGCGGGGACAGGACGATCGGAGCGGGGCTGCGAGGGCACCATCCAGCTTCAAGGGGCTGAGGGATGCCCCGGGTGAGTAAAAGTCATTTTTTCAGTTTGACTTAAGTATTCCTTTAAGTCCACTGCGCGCTACCACATCTGTAGAAAACAATCTGACATAGCGTAACCTGCTTTCTCTGCATAGATTAAACGCTGCAACCCACATCAATCGTGTCAACGGTGAAACAAATGCCCTGCGTGACTCCCACCACCTCTAATAACAGAGCAGCTCACCAGATGACGACCACCAATTTACAGGTGGAATTCAGGTTCAATATGTGGTACTCAGGGGCTCATCCGTAATCCACATCCGTAAGATCATAAAATAGGCCTTTATTCCTCAATAAAAACACATAAAAAAAAACTTCATTGCGTAGCATACTGTTTCCATATAAAACACACTGCGCCTCCCGCGCCCTCTATGCACTTACAGGCTCCAGAAGATATATAGACATATCACAATGGCAGGGCTGTCCGCCTTCCACTGTTTCAATGCAAGGTCCGTTCGCGGCGTCCCGCTCGATTCCCCACATCCGCCCAGTACGCCTGACGCACAATACGGAAGTCCGGGAAAGCCGCTGGTTGTGGGGAATCGAGCGGGACGCCACGAACGGACCTTGCATTGAAACAGTGGAAGGCGGACAGCCCTGCCGTTGTGATATGTCTATATATCTTCTGGAGCCTGTAAGTGCATAGAGGGCGCGAGAGGCGCAGTGTGTTAAGGCCTCTTGCACACTGCATGCATTTCAGATTCCGATTCCGCATTTTAATCTGTTTTTACATCCGATTCCGATTCAGATTTTTAATCTTAACTGCATGCTGCGTTTTTTGATCCGTTTTTCTGTTGAATGTATTCAGGGAAAATCGGAAGCGGAATCGGAAACGGAATCGGAAACGGAATCGGAATCGGAAAACGGATTTGCAGTGTGCAGGGAGCCTTATATAGAAACAGTATGCTACGCAATGAAGTTTTTTTTTAATGTGTTTTTATTGAGGAATAAAGGCCTATTTTATGATATAACGGATGTGGATTACTGATGAGCCCCTGAGTACCACATATTGAACCTGAATTCCACCTGTAAATTGGTGGTCGTCATCTGGTGAGCTGCTCTATTATTAGAGGTGGTGGGAGTCACGCATGGGCATTTGTTTCACCGTGTACACACTATAGTTTTGTAACGATTGTCGGTAGATACGATCCGTCAGGTTGGATATTTCCATCTTCCCGATGTCGTTCTTTTGTCGTTCGTGTTAATGATCATTGGGCAAAGTTTTTTTCCCGATTGTCGGCGGAACGATCGTTAATTAGCTGTTTCAAACGACCGTAGTCGCCAGTGTGTATGCAGCATAAGTGTCAAAGGAAGGAGGGGGGGGGGGGGAGAGAGAGAGGCCGGGGACACTAAATACCAATATACAGTAGTACATACATATAGGAAGTGTTTCTGATGCTGAAACCAGGACAATTGTCATAAAAGTGGGTATCTGGAATAACATGCTGCATTCTACTATATGTCACTACAGTGTCTCTTTAAAGAGACTCTGTAACAAAATGTTCAGCCTTATTTCTTCTATCCTGTAAGTTCCTATACCTGTTCTAATGTGTTCTGTCTTACTGCAGCCTTTCCTAGTTGCACAGTGGCTGTATTATCTCTGTTATATAATCTAATCTTCTCTCCTTTGTCAGCTTTGTTGGGCTCAGGCACTCAGGCAGGAATGTGCTGCTCTGCTGTGATAGGTAGAAGTTATAGACTCCCTCTCCACGCCCCCTGCAGGCTCTGTATGAGTCACAGACTGAGCTTCTCTCAGCCTATCACATGCTGGTTAGCAGTCATGTCTTTTGTTTGTAAACACTGCCTAAAACTGGCCATTACAAGCCAGCATTGCAGCAGGGAGTGGCAGAAACAGCACAGAGGGGCCCAGGAGGACATAATGAATAGAATGGTATGCTTTTTATTGTAAGAATTACAATTACAATTTTATTGTAATAGTACAGATTCTCTTCAAAGCGTACCTGAACTCATATTTTCCTCTCTGCTCTAAAAGATAAGCAATAGCATTATAGCCTTTAAAGAATTTTTTTTGTTACAGCTTACAGAACTCCTGCAATACATCTGCAGTGTGTTTACTTCCTGCTTTCGTGGAAGCAGACATCGGGTTGACATCCTGTGTTTATGTCTGCTGAGGACTGATAGATTTCTGTGCTGGCACAGCTGAGAGCTCAAATTACACGTGTGATTACTTTTAAGATGAGGGGGAATTAGACAGGTTCTTCTCTCTAAAAACACACAGGGTGTATTTCTCTCTGTTTTCCTTGTGTCCTGTGCAAAGAGTTCAGGACCACTTTAAAGAGGAACTCCAGTGAAAATAATGTAATGAAAAAAGTGCTTAATTTTTACAGTAATTATCTATAAATGATTTAGTCAGTGTTTGATGATTGTAAAATGTTTCCTCCCCCTGATTTACATTCTGACATTTATCACATGATGACATTTTTACTTCCTGCAAGTGATGTCAGTGGAAGGAGATGCTGCTTGTTTTTTTTGGCAGTTGTAAACAGTTATTTCCCACAATGCAACAAGGCTCCCACAGTGTGATGTCAGGACCTCAGAGCTGTGAGGGGCTAACATCATTTGTGGGAGCGGTTTCGCCACAAAATCAGCCATACAGACCCCCCTGATGATCCGTTTGAGAATAGATATAGATTTCTCATGGCAAAGGGGTATCAGCTACTGATTGGGAGGAAGTTCAATTCTTGGTCACGGTTTCTCTTTAAGCCATTCCCCAGTACAAAGTTACAGTATATATTGCTGATATGAGGCTATCCATTTTAGCAGCTTCCTGAAAAATTGTAAACTTGCCAAAATATTTGAAAGACTAGGGGGTGCGAAACAAAATATTTGATGGTTTATACTCTAGTCTAGGAAGTGGTAATACGCAACTGAAATGAATAGATGTTGTCATGCATGATAAAATTCCAAAAATAATGCACTTGCCGGTTTCCCTCTGTAGAAAAAGCTTTTATTTAAAACGTATGCAAGCCGCCTGCAGTTCTTCTCAGCAAGAGACTGCCTTCGATTCTTAGTAAAATGTTGTCATGCTTTGTAAATCTGTTATACAATGTACTGCTTAAAGAGGAACTCCAGTGAAAATAATGAAATAAAAAAGTGCTTTATTTTTACAATAATTATGTATAAATGATTTAGTCAGTGTTTGCTCATTGTAAAATCTTTCCTCTCCCTAATTTACATTGTGACATTTATCACATGGTGACATTTTTACTGCTGGCAGGTGATGTCACTGGAAGTAGTTGCTGCTTGCTTTTTTGGCAGTTGGACACAGCTGTAAACAGCTATTTCCCACAATGAAACGAGGTTCACAGACAGGAAACTGTCAGGAGGACCATGGTCATGACATCACACTGTGGGGGGAGGGGGGGAGTTCACCACAATATCAGCCATACAGAGCCCCCTGATGATCCGTTAGGGAAAAGGAATAGATTTCTCATGTAAAAGGGGGTATCAGCTACTGATTGGGATGAAGTTCAATTCTTGGTTATGGTTTCTCTTTAACCACTTAACGACCGCCTAACGCCGATAGGCGGCGGCTGGTCGTAAGTGGAATTACATGGACACGTTTAGAGCGGCCAGTCCATGTCAGTTCACGGAGGGGAAGAAATCCCCGCTGTTTACATCATATGGCACTGCTGCGCAGCAGCGCCGTAAAGGAGATTGGCGATCCCCGGCCTCTTATTGGCCGGGGATCGCCGGCATCTGATAGGCTGAAGCCTATCCTAGGCGGCGCAGGATGGATCTCCGTCCTGCGCAGCCCATATCATGAAGGAGAGCGAGGTAAGGGCAGAGAGGGCGGAAATCGCTGCGGAGGGGGGCTTTGAGGAGCCCCCCGCAAATCACAGGCAGCCGGCGGCGATTAGACCCCCTTCCCCAGCAGGACATCCCCCTAGTTGGGAAAAAAGGGGGGAAGTCTGATTGCCATGCTGCAAACCTGATCTGTGCTGTGGGCCAGAGAGCCCACGCTGCACAGATCAGGAAAAGAGAGCCTGGTCCTTAAGTGGTTAAGGTGGCCATACACCATACAATAATGAATATGGTATGGTGTGTATAAAATACGTTTTCCACCCTCCCCACAGGGTGACCTCCATAACAAAAATGGACAATGCATTTCCCCGGACCTCGCTTGCCTCTTCCGGTCACTAGAATGGCAGCAGTGATGGGCTGAACATCCAAATTTTCAGTTTGCGAACTTCAAAACGCAAATTTCCGCAAACGTTTGGGAACCGGCAGATGTTTTTGGAGAGCCTCCAGCTGTAATCGAGCATTCAGCCTTTGGCGCGACTACATTGTGTTTGGGACTGGTAGCATTAGCATTCTGTTCGCTAGGCAACAGCTGACATATCATCATCCAGGGGCATCACCACAAATCATGCCCCGCCCCCCACCACCACTAGCAAAACTTTGATGAGGTCCCCTCCCTTGCCTCTCCTTGGTGCCCTTCACAGCCTGGGGGCCCATCTCACAAGGGTCATAAAACAAGTGTGGTCATCATGATTTTCACACCCATAACAAGTGCAGCCACAAAACACTTGGTCTGAACTATCAGAGGAAGGGAAAGTTAGTAGTTGGGGCTTTTACACACCTCTGGGCCCAGCAGGATTTGCTCTCCCTTAGTTACGCCCTTCGCCTTCCTGGTATGATTATTACCCGGCCACCTTCTATTTTCCACTTGCCCTAACCGAGCAGACGATGACCTTTTCACAGCCGCCTATCTATTCCTAGCAAGCGCAAGAGCAGCTGACAGCCTGATTTCTTTCACATTAGAAGTCATTTACTCCTCATTGGGACTGCAGAAAATCCGAAAGTTTGATCATGTGACTCGATTGTGTGAACCTAAGACTTTCTGCACAAAATCGCCGCCAATTCACATACAATTCTATCATAGGTTATATTCCCCCCCCCCCCCCCCCCTAAACGCCATCATAGATACGAGAGCTGAGAATAATTTCTTACAAATGAACGGCAAGACTGTAAGGCGTAATAAAGACGAAAAAAAAAAACCTTTGAGATGCGCTTAGTCCGCTTACCTGTCTATTAATAACTGGGCGAGGCGGTAAATATTGAGCGGAGTGTTTAATGCAGCAAATCTATTCTTTATGATTACGCTTGATTAGCTTGATATTTCGTGGCACAGTAGACTTGTTAGAAGCAGGGAAAGCTGCCCTTTTAGTGTCTTGAAAATGGCTTGCGTGCTACATTCAGACTGGCGCAGTGGGTGACGAGGGGTCAGTCGCTCGCTGCCATTTCCATTGTGAGCGGCTATTTTTGGCCAATTGCAAACTGTGCTGCCTTTTCTTGTTGAAATAACAAAACCGGGGAGATAATAACAAGACGCAGGGCACTCGCGGTGTACAAACTTCAGAATGAACAGAACATTAAACAGCTCTGCTAATGAGGTGAGCGTCTATAGTCTACAGCCTCGACAGCCAATTACTTTTAAAATATACATTAATCATAATTATTATTAATATTATTATTAGATGTGTACCATTTAGCAAAACATGGCAGTGTTTAGCTGGCTATAACTCAGAATACCCCATTTAGATTAGAGAGGTACAGGCAGGCCAGTTCCAGACTTTTTGCTGCCTGGGGCAAACTTGTGAGGATGCGCCGCAGCTCAACACAATAGCACACTGGCTGGCTGTGAGTCTGACAAACAAACTGCTTTCCCCTAAGCCTGTCGGCTGTCCTCCATTCCTCCCCAGTCAGGACAGCAGTGCGCCTTCTCCCTTCTGCTGTGCAAGTCAAATGAAACACTGCTGCTCTCCTGCCTCCCCCCTCCTCACTCACTGTCAGACTCCTCACACAGCACAACAAACTGCTTTTCCCCAATGCTTTTCTCCTGCCTCCCCCCTCTTCACTCACTGCCAGACTCCTCACACAGCACAACAAGCTGCTTTTCCTCAATGATGCTCTCCTGCCACCCCCCTCCTCACTCACTGTCAGACTCCTCACACAGCACAACAAGCTGCTTTGACCCAAGGCTGCTCTCCTGCCTCCCCCCTCTTCACTCACTGTCAGACTCCCCACACAGCACAACAAGCTGCTTTTCCCCAATGATGACCTCTTCATCTCGCTTCTCCTCCCTACTATGACTGCATGCTGTTAATAGCCATAGTACAAAAATGCTGCCCCTGTAAACTCTGCGCCTGATGCAAATGTTTCACCTTGCTTCATGAGAGAACCGGCCCTGGTTACAGGACTAAGACCCCCTTTAAAAGTCTAAATTGTGACCACGATCACAAACTCGCAGCTATGTGATAGTGATTTGTCCTAACTTAAAGTACCCCTGAACTGAGAAGGGATTTGTTTAAAATATGTGCTGTTGTTTTCTCCGGCCAGTGCCCACAGGGGTCCCTGTTCTAGCCAGCCGAAATGTTCGATTGACTAAAATGTTGAATATGGGCGGGGAGGAAATGACAGTTATCCTCCCCGATCACGCCCCCCTTGCACCACCAATGTTTTAAGACCTGAAAAAAAAGCACCACCGCCCAACCCACCTACTCCTGCATCCCTTCGCTGCTTTTTCTGCCTTCTCAGCTCCCAAGGATCAATACCAAGAGAGCAAGATAGATCAACTACAGGTGGAATGACTCATTCACGCTCAGGAGATTTCAGCCTGTGACGTGTCCCCTCAGTATAGGTAGTAAGAGGTGTCCGCCAGTATAAGTAGCCCCCCAGTACAGGTAGTGACAGGTGTCCCTCGGTATAATTAGCTCCCCTCCCAATATAGGTAGTGAAAGATGTAAAGATGTGGCGCCCAGGGCTTGAGCCATGCCTGCACCCCTTGAGATACGCCACTGTCCACTTGCTGTCCATTTTAAATGGATTGACAATAAGACGAGGTGGCCTGCCACGATAACACAGTAAGCATTCTGAATTATGGTAATTTCTGTATTTTTTGCAGTTTGGGGACTAGGTAGAGTTGGGGTGAGGTCGGTAATAGGAGTCCTATGTAGCCTGAAATTCATTTTCGAGCTCTTCCTGCTGTGTATTTATCTTTCGTACTAATGGCAATAACTCGCTGTGCTGACAAGGCTCGGCGCACGCAAACAATGATAGACTCCTCTGATGTCACAAATTATATTTGTATTTCATTAGGTAAGAGCGTTACATTAGATAATTAGTTTTCTCATTAGATAATTACTTTTATATTAGGCTAATAATAGTATAATAGACGTGATGCATTGCGCTGCTCGTTGGCGGGTTCGCAGAGACGGAAAACAATGTGCTGTCGCACGGCGGCGGGGAAATAAGAGGTAGACAATGCATCTCTCAAGAGCTTAACCCCTCCAAGCAGCTGGTTATTTAAACAAATTAGATAAATCAATTCCTATTCATAACACTTTTCATCTCCTTTTCTTCTTAAAGGAAACACGAGGTGACGTAATGAGATAGACATCAGTGCTGCTCGGATACCCCTTTTCAAAATCTGGATCCGGATCCCCAGATATCCGATCCGGGTCGGATATCCGAGTTCAAAATTTTCTGATCCAAATCCAAATCGGATATCCGACCCCAGTATCCAGGGTATCCGGGCGGATTTGGATATCTGGATAGAAAAACTGGAAGTTGCCTTTAAATTGCTTTAAAAACATTTTGTTAGGGTAAATGAGGCATGTAGCATCATTATTTTTTAAAGGGAAACACTAATTGATGATGTGGGGACTTAAAATTCCCCCCCCCCCCAAAAAAAAATGGCTGTGTCAATTAACATTAGGCCTAGGTTCCAGACAGTGGTCGTGCAGCCCACATTGTGTCCAAAGTCCACCCGCACAACTGGGACATGGCAGTTTTCAGCCAAGACACCTCCAAAAAATTATGCAGCAATTGTGTTTTTGGTTAAATATAGGTGGTATTAGCACAGCAGCAGTGGCCTGTGGCACCCAAGTGCAAAGTGCCAAGTGCCACATGCCATGTGCTACACCAAGTGCCAAGTGCCACGTGCCAAGTGCCACGTGGCAAGTGCCAAGGGCCACGTGGCAAGTGCCACGTGCGGAGTGACAGTCAGACAGCAGAGGAGAAGACACTAACTGTCACACTGGCACGGCTCACAGCACAGCAGTTCTGTAGTAAGCTAACACAGTAGTACTACTACTCTAACAACTACTAGCACTGACTGCACTACTACAGTACTAACTGCACAATAACACAGTAATCTTATCCCCTAATCCCTAACCTAACCTATACTGTAGCTAGCTAAGGCTAATAGCTGGCCAGCAGGCAGCAACTGGCCTGGTCTGTGCACAGCACACACACATACACATAGCAACTGCCTGCAGCACACACTTTGACTCACACAATGACTGTCACACAAATCTAGCTAATTAACAATACAACAATAGTGTAGTGATAGTGAAGGGGTTAATCACTGAACAGCTTTAGGTTTATCACTGTATACAGCACTTGCTAGGCCAGCAGCACTGGGGCATGTCTCTCAGTGACTGAGCAGTCACACAGGACGGGATTTCTCATCATGGCACCCACAGGGGGGCTGGCCAGGGTTCCCTTCTGTGATTGGGTGCCAGGGCTTAGGCTGGGAGCCCTCTGATTGGCTCAATGAGGTCAGGTGGGGCTGGCCAGGGTTCCCTTCTGTGATTGGTTGCTAGGGCTTCTGCTGGGAGCCCCTGGTAGCCCTCTGATTGGCTCAATGACGTCAGGGACGTCATCTCCTTAGTTACAGTATCTCAATAGTCCGATATCCGCGGATATCTGCATTGCCTGTCAACTATCTGCAGATAGCTATCCGGATTTTGGCCCAGGTATCCGGAATCCGAATCCGGGTGGATAGCTGGAAAAGTTCGGATTATCTGGGTAACCCGGATATCCGAAATCTTGCTGCGCACCACTGATAGACATGTGTATGTACAGTGCCAAGAAAACAAATGATTATGCTGTGCCCCTTTTTTATTTCTTTGCCTGAAAGAGTTAACTACTTAACGACCGCCACAATTGACGTGGACACGACGGCAGCCCCAGGACCACTCAACGCCAATTGTCGTGAAGTTCTGGGGGCAGAGATTGCAGGGGATCGCGCGCTGATACACGCGTGTCCCTGCTTGCATGACGGAGCTCCGCTTTGTCATTAGTCTCCCAGCGGCGATCGCCGCAAGGAGACTGTTAGACGATGAAAACCTCTGGGAGGCACAAGCCAATTGCTATGATTGGCTGGAGGGAGGAGGGAGGGAAATTTAAAAAAAAGCTATATTTATTAAAAATAAAACAAATATTTATAATAAAAAACAAACAAACATCTCAGCAGCGATCACAGCCCACTAACAGAAAGTGGACAGAAAGGGGGGGGGGGGGGGGGGAGAAATCACTTGAGGGCTGACTCCTGCTGCCACTGATTCATGCTTCAGGGGAGTGCTGAGGGAAGAGGCTGAGGTGAGGGAGGGGAGGGGAGCTCTCCCCTCATGCTGCGACCCCTCCTGCCCCCAAAACTGCCCTGAGCGGGTGGGCCCCGGGCCTCCCCATGGGTGCAGGGGCTGTAGGCCCTATTGTTATGCCACTGGTTACCATGCAATCGTTGCACAGCTTTCTGCACGTGCAGGGTGGTGCTGTCACAGGACGGTCGGCTGCAGACACCCTCTATACCTCTGCAGTGGTTACTATGCAATCATTGCACAGCTTTCTGCAAGTGCAGGGTGGTGCTGTCACAGCACGGCTTTCTGCACGTGCAGGGTGGTGCTGTCACAGGACGGTCGGCTGCAGACATCCTCTATACCTCTGCAGTGGTTACTATGCAATCATTGCACAGCTTTCTGCGAGTGCAGGGTGGTGCTGTCACAGCACGGCTTTCTGCACGTGCAGGGTGGTGCTGTCACAGGACGGTCGGCTGCAGACACCCTCTATACCTCTGCTGTGGTTACCGTGCAATCACAGCATGGCTTTCTGCAAGTGCAGGGTGGTGCTGTCACAAGACGGTCAGTTGCAGACACCTCCTGTGCCTCTGCAGTTGTTACTATGCAATCGTTGCACAGCGTTCTGCAAGTGCTGGGTGATGCTGTCACTGGACAGTCAGCAGTGGTTACCATGTAATAATTGCACAGCTTTTTGCACCTGCAGGGTGGTGCTGTCACAGGAAGGTCGTCAGTGGTTACCATGCAATAATTGCACAGCTTTCTGCACCTGCAGGGTGGTACTGTCACAGGACGGTCGGCAGTGGTTACCATGCAATCATTGCACAGCTTTCTGCAAGTGCAGGGTGGTGCTGTCACAGGACGGTCGGCAGTGGTTGCCATGCAATCAATGCACAGCTCTCTGCAAGTGCAGGGTGGTGCTGTCACAGGACGGTCGGCAGTGGTTACCATGCAATCTTTGCACAGCTTTCTGCAAGTGCAGGGTGGTGCTGTCACAGGACGGTCAGCAGTGGTTACCATGCAATCATTGCACAGCTTTCTGCAAGTGCTGTGTGGTGTTGTCACAGGACGGTCAGCAGTGGTTACCATGCAATCATTGCACGGCTTTCTGCAAGTGCAGGGTGGTGCTGTCACAGCACGGTCGGGCTGACTCAGCTCACAGCTGCCGTATTAGTCACAGACCGAACGGAAGCCACACTTGTCTGGAAACCACAGACACCCTGGGGACCGGCTCTGCTGGTTACATGTCTGACTGCAGACACAATGGCAATATATACTATTTAGATAACAGTTATTAGCAAGCAGAGAGTCAATGCCATTTAGTCCTCTTGCCGTGCACATTTGAAACAGACGCCATGGGAATTGCCATGGGCGCTGGAGATAGCCGCAAGTAGAGTAACGATAAATGACTGATATTCTACTACAAATCACCAAGTAATAGACTGATAGTAGAATATCATCTCTAGTAATGAGCAAATATTTAGCATAACCGTAATTTCACATTGTCATTTGCAATTACGAGGCAACATTGTAATGCAAAATTTTAAGTAAAATTGTAATTAATTTAGTTTGTAAACGTAATCAAGTACCATAATTTAGCATTTTCAGATAATTGTCACGCTTTTTTTGGACCGACTTTAGGGATAAATAGAAAATGCTAGCAATGCTATCGTCACCAAAATCGCTATGTAGGTTAAGGGGAATAGTGGGAACAGGGCACATAAATGTAAAGAAAAACAGGTCTTTAAACTCATTTTTCTGAGTTAAAAAGAAAAAACATTTTCCCTTTGCATTTTTAAAATCAACTTTTTCAAAAACTACAAGGTTTTTTTGAAAAATGTTTGACTTGTTCCCACCCTTCCTCTTAACATACGTAGTCATTTTGGTGATGATAGCATTTATGGGGCTATGCGAATAACGACTAAAATCAGCACAAAATTACACAGAAATGACACAAAATTGCAAATGCATTACATGAAATCAATTGGATGTCCAAATCATAATTACGTATGGCTGTAATTGTAAAATGTACACCAAATTGTGTGTAATTGTAATTAGCTAATTACGATAATCATCTATAATAATCTTTACTGATATTTCACTATACAATACAATAACATTTCTATAGCGCTTTTCTCCAATAGGACTCAAAGCGCTTAGGCTCTCTCAGATTCAGTAATTGGTAGTAGGATGAAGTATTCACAAAACAAAAGTTATATTTCTGCAAATGCCAAACTGAACAGGTGGGTTTTCAGTCTGGATTTAAACACGTCCAGGGTTGGAGCTGTCCTGATCTGTTGAGGTAAGGAGTTCCAAAACGTAGGAGCAGCATGACAGACGGCTTTGGGACCGAAAGTTACCAAGTGGACTCTGGGTATGACTAGATTATTAGAACTTGTGGATCTGAGATTGCAGGGATTGCTACGCAGCTGCAACATTTTTCATGTATCCAGGGCCCAGATTATTCAGGGATTTAAATGTCACTATGGCCTATCCTAACCTTACTCTCATGTGAGCTATCCCTCTCGATGTCTAACCCTAACCGACCCGCCCTTCTCGATACCTAACCCTAACCAACTCCCGCCACAATATCCACGGATACTGATGCTCAACACTAACCTACCACTACCCGCTGTAATCTGTGCCAATATAACTGCTGCCTTTGCTGCTGAATATTTCCTTCCTTTTGCTATTTAAAGGGCACCGGCAGCTTATGACCGGCAGTGGGCACCACCGGTACCCAAATTACCCCCTTGGCGCCATGATGGCCCCAATTAACATTGTGGTCCTTGTGGTGCCCATTTTAAAGGGGAACTGAAGTAAGAGGTATACGGAGGCTGCCATATTTATTTCCTTTTAATCAATACCAGTTGCCTGGCAGCCCTGCTGGTCTATTTCTCTGCAGTAGTATCTGAATAACACCAGAAACAAGCATGCAGCTAGTCTTGTCAGATCTGACTTTAAAGTCTGATCTGCTGCATGCTTGTTCAGGGGCTGTGGCTAATAGTATTACAGGCAGAGGATCAGCAGGGCTGCCAGGCAACTGGTATTGCTTAAAAGGAAATAAACATGGCAGCCTCCATATACCTCTCTCTTCAGTTCCCCTTTACTATAGTGGCGCCGACACACACATTATCGGTTTCGCTTTTGTCTATATAATGCTCCAGCAGTCTTGAAAGATGTTTTACATACATTTAAAAGCACATCATTTTTTAATTATTATTGTTTTGTATTAAGCATTGTTTTTTAGCATATTATTGACCGTCGCTATTGTCCGACAGTCGCCCCCCGGGGCTTTAGACCAATGGGGGTGTAGGTTAGCAGGATTGCTGAGAAGGTAGGGTTTTTTTCTTCTTATAAAGTATACTTATGTTCTGTTTACTCATCCATGCCCAGTCATTGCTCCATCTCCTCAAGAAAAGGGCATTGGCCTGTTTTCTTTACCAAGTGCACAAAGGATTGTGGGAGATCATGTTGTATGATATACTCACCTCTACTAGAGGCCGTACCTGCATATAGCCTGTACAGCAGTGAGCATATTAGGGAAGGGATTTTCCTGGCCGGTGTTCGGTAACAGAACAAAGGAGAAGAAAGATGGTGGCAAATTACATATGAGAGGACCAAGGCTTTCTGCTAGGTCACTTTGTCAAGTAAACCAGCAGAACCAGAAAAGGTTAAAATGATTAAAGGACACCTGTAGTGAGAAGAATATGGAGGCTGCCATATTTATTTCCTTTTAAACAATACCAGTTACCTGGCAGCCCTGCTGATCTATTTGGCCTCAGTAGTGTCTGAATTGCACCAAAAAACAAGCATGCAGCTAATCTTGACAGATCTGACAATAATGTCAGAAACACCTGATCTGCTGCATGCTTGTTCAGGGGCTATGGCTAATCGTATTAGAGGCAGAGGATCAGCAGGGCTGCCAGGCAACTGGTATTGCTTGAAAGGAAATAAATATAGCAGCCTCCATATACTTTTCACTACAGTTGTCCTTTAAACTATATAAGGCCTGGAACCCACTACAAAACGCTAACGCTAATCGCAATCGCTAGTGTTTTGTATGAGCAGTTTGTAAGTGATTTCATGAGCGTTTTAGGGAGTGATTTTAAAAAGTGTATCAATTTGCCAGCGGTTGTGTAGCGATTAGCGATTTAAATTCTGATTGGTCCTTTCATTTATTTTTTATTTTGTTACAGTGTGCAGTAACTTTAAAACGCTAGCAAAATCGCTCTGTGCAGGTTTTGATGAGCGATTACGCCAGTGATTATATACTTTACATTGATGCTCAAACGCTAACAAAATGCTGCATGTCCTGTGTTTGTGATTTTGCTAATCGCAATCGCTTCTGGAATTTGCACCATCCATTTACATTGGCAGAGCGTTTAGGGAAATCGCTAGCGATTTCTCACGCTCCCTAAATGCTCAAAAAAATCGCTCTAGTGGGTTCCAGCCCTAAAAGATATGACTGAGCTTCCAGTAGCAGATCTCACAACACTGGGGGCGGAGATAACCGAGCACTTGGTCTCACGTGTTTACTGCACCCATATTTAGGCCAAGAAACGGCATCAGCCCCTCAAATCTCTCAGAGCTCCTAACATAATGAATTTTTCAAACCAAAGTACCTCCAGTTACCAATTCTGCCCCTGTAACAAATAATGCAAAATGCTTTAGCAACAACTATGCTAAATCCACTGTCCACACTCATGGCTGGTGCACACCGAGCGGGTTATCTCACATTTTTACAGCCGCTTGCGGCTGTGGATACGCTTGGGTAATGTATCTCAATGGGGTGGTGCACACCAGTGCGGGAGGCGTTTTGCAGAAACGCATACTCCCAGGCTAAGGCATTTTTTGGATTGCGGAGGCTTTTCTGACTCCAATGTTAAGTATAGGAAAAACGCAAACCGCTCTGAAAAACACCAGTTCAGAGCGGTTTTGCAGGCATTTCAGTAACAGCTTTACTGTAACAATATATGAAATCTACTACACAAAAAACGCTACCCAAAAACGCAAAACGCTAGCTGAAACGCTTCATAAAAATAAGAAAAAGCGTTTCAAAAACCGCTAGCGTTTTGCGGATCTGCTAGCGGTTTTTGGTGTGCACCAGGCCTCAATGGAGGTTTCTACGGATGTCATCAAAAAATAAATGTGGATTCAACAAGGTAAACCTGCACCTAATTCTCTGTTTAAAGTGGACCTGAACAGGACAGAAGGAAAGCATAGAGAAATGCACCCTATGTGTATTTAGAGGGTTTAGCCTGTCTGATTCCCCCTCATCAGTAACTAATCACAAGTGTAATTTGATCCCTCAGCCTCGGCAGAGCAGCTAATTTGTAAACACCGGATGTTAACCCTATTTCTGCTTCCATGAAAGCAGGAAGTAGACACACTGCAGATATATTGCAGGATTTGTAAGCTGTAAGAAAGAAATGCTTTTCTGTCAAGGTTATTATGCTGCTCCTTATCTTTTAGGGATTGTTCACACTAAGGACATTTTCACCTTTTTTTTAAGCGCCGGCGATTTTCAAAAACGCCCTAAAAGCGCCTATGCAATGATTCCCTATTAGAGTGTCACATATGAGCGGTTCGTTTCCGATCCGCTCACCAAAGCGTGGCCTGTACAATTTTTGGGGCGATTTGCCTCAATGGAAGGTATAGGGAAATTGCAAAATGCTTGGAAAAGTGCTTTGTATAGCGATTTCCCGAGCGCTTTTAAGAATAAATACTATAAATTGGCCTCAATTCACTAAGCTTATCTCCTGTCTTTAATAACGTTTCTAGAGTGGTCACCATGGTGACGAGGCATGTCGTATTCAGGAAACATTTTACCTCAGGCAAACCTAAAGTTAAATCCTCTGCTTCCTCTATCGCCGGTACCGGGTCCCGTCACTTCCGGCGGACTCGACCAATTTGCCGCATCACAGGGTCTCCCACCATATCCTTACGCATGCGCCTGCGTAGTATGGAGCCGCACGCGTAAGGATATGAAGGGAGCCCCTGTGATGTGGAAAATTGGCCGCGTCAGGGCCGGATTTACGCCTCAGGAGCCTATAGGCACAGAAGTTGTGGCGCCCTAAACTCCGCCCCAAAACAAGGCCACGCCCTACCCCTAAGTCACCCCCCTTTTTTTCTGGTGGGATTAAAGAGAACCTGAAACGAGAACTATATGGAGGTTGCCATATTTATTTCCATTAAAGTGGACCTGCACTCTTGCACAGGACAGAAGGAAAACAAAGAAATGCACCCTGTATGTATTTAGAGAATTTAGCCAGTAAAATTACCCCCTCATCTGTGTTTAATCACAAATTGTAATTTAACCTCTCCCCTGAGTCACCTGAATGCCACAGCAGATAAGGCAGTTAAGCTTATTTGAAAGCACAGAATGTGAACAATATGCCTGCTTACATGAAAGCAGGAAGAAGATGCGCTGCAGATTAATTGCAGGATTTGTATCAGCTGTAACAAAGAAAAGTTTTTCTTTAAATGTTATTATATTGTTTCGTATCTTTTAGAGCAGAGAGGAGGTTCTGAGTTCTGGTCTGCTTTAAAGCAATATCAGTTGCCGTTTCTGACTGGATTAGCTGCATGCTTATTTCAGGTGTGCAATTCAGACACTACTGAGGGTAAAGAGATCAGCAGGACAGCCAGGCAATTGGTATGGTTTAAAAGGAAATAAATATGGCATCCTCCATACACTTCTTGCTTCAGGTTCGCTTTTCACCACACATTTTCGAAACCCTGTGCACATAAGCACATGTATTTAACGTTTTACCTCCTCCAGCAGCAGAAGTAAGGGATTGGTTCACACTCAGCTTTTTAAGTTTTTTTTTTTTATCACTAGCGCAGGCATGGCCACACTTTCTGAATCCTTTAAAGAGAACCAGAACTTTCATAAACACTTACTTACCTAAGGAGAAGCTTCCCACACTGTCCTCTGCCTGGGTCCCTCCAGCTGAGGGCATGTCGATAATCTGATCGGGGCGGCGTTCTTCACCTGTGCAAGTACAGCTGTGCCTGCGCAGTAAGCTTGCTTGTGCATGAATGACTATGGCCTACACAGGTGAAGTATGGCTGCACCCCCTCCATTCAGATTATTGAGGTGCCCTTGTTGGTAATCTTTGGAGGGTCTGTGGGCGGCAATGGAGGAAAGAAGGACAGTGAGTGAAACCTTATTAGGTTCCAGAGGTCTTCCTCTCCTTAGACAAGTATGTAATTTTCTTCCCAGGTTCACTGTAACAAAATATTTTGCTATTTTTTTTAAAAACATATTCTACCTCCACTCCCCTCCTGAGGTTCGAACCACCTGACAGGTCTGCCACAGCCACTTGGATGGACCACAACACCTCCTGATCTCCTTATCTTGTCACGCTATGTGCATAATTGGATATATGAATCCCTCTCTGTCTAAATATCAGCTACTACACTACTGTCTAGGTTCTCTGCAGCTTCTACCTGCCAGTGCTGCAGAGTCCAGTAATGCTGCAGACAGGAAGTCCAGTAATGCTAAGCAGACAGGAATGCTAGGGGAAGAGGAATCTCCTAGTTACAGCAGTCACTGAACCAGACATCATTCATGATGCTCGCGCTGGACAGTGCAAAGAAATCCTGTGCAGATACAAATCAGGCTGGGCTGGGATCTCAGCTGACAAGTTCAGTAAAGGTCAGAGGTGGCAAACATAAACATGCAGCAGCCAGAAGCAGAGAAGCCTGACCCTTGTTCCCTGCAGACACAGCCTGTGCGCTAAAGCCCAGTCTCTCACCTGCCATGTCTGGCTGCCCCACGATCTCTCAGGGCTCAGCTGAAGGACTTCTACAGTAAGCACTTGCCGGGGCTTTCTTCAATCAGCCCCAGCGGCATTACAAACCTCGTGTTGCTTAGGGAAAGAGCGGGGGGCGGAGTTAACTGGCCACAACTATTTCACTTTGAGCAAGGGGAGTGGAAAACATTAGAAGCTTATAACGGAGAGGAGCGTGGAAAAGGGGCCAGGGAGGCGGATCTCAGCCACTGCCCTGTAATCTGCTCTACCATAAGTAAAAGTAGGAAAGGTCTGGGGTTGAATTAACATGGTCAGAGTCAGTAGCATTATTCGTCCTCCCCTACTTCAGTGGAACTGTCCCGACTTGATGGGGATGCTGCAGGCGCCGCTCTAAACCTTTTCTGCATTTACCGGAAAGATGCGAATTACCGGCCGATGACGTCATCCAACCCGACATTCCCCGCCTGTCACATGCTCGCCGCCTGTAGGCACGTGCCTACAGTGCCTAGTGGTAAATCCGGCCCTGGGCCGCGTGCTTACGTCGACTGTCCCAACTGGCCGAAACTACGGGACCCGGCACCGGCGGATAGAGGCAGCGGAGGACGGCGGCGTGGGAGCGATCCAGGCTTATGGGGCTGGAGGAAGCCCCAGGTATGTATAAAATCTTTTTCCATTTTTAAGGTTCCCCTCTTCTCTGGTTCCCTTTAATTCTCACCTTAACTGAAAAGGCGCGTACACACGTCCAACAAAGTACACGACCAACTACATGACATGACCCACCCCATGACCAACTGTTTACAGGACTTATTTTCAGTGCGCCAACCAACGTCTCTGGTTCTCTTTAAGTTAACTCTTCAATCCTTAAAATAACTCCACAGTTAAAGAGTACACAGGCTGTTTATTAACTGCGTGTGAAAATAACTACAGAGGAGGTAACTTAAAGGAATACTTAAAGAGGAACTCCAGTGAAAATAATGTAGTAAAAAAAAGTGCTTCATTTTTACAATAATTATGTATAAATGATTGAGTCAGTGTTTGCTCATTGTAAAATCTTTCCTCTCCCAGATTCACATTCTGACATGTATTACATGGTGACATTGTTACTGTGGGCAGGTTATGTAGCTGTTTCTAGCTGCTCTGGCTGTTACAGACAGCTTTAAACAGCCATTTCCTGTCTGTGAACATTGTTACATTGTGGCAGTTTGCCCAGAGTACCGCGGTATTCAGAACCTCTTGTGGGAGGGGTTTCAGCACACAATTAGTCACACAGCACCCCCTGATGGTTTGTTTGTGAAAATCATTCTATTTCTCATGTAAAAGGGGGTATCAGCTACTGATTGGGATAAAGTTCAATTCTTGGTTGGAGTTTCTCTTTAAGTGAAAAAAAAAAAAAAGATCTTTACTCACCCGAGGCATCCCTCAGCCCCCTGAAGCTGTATGGTGCCCTTGCAGCCCCGCTCCGATCGTCCTGTCCCCGCCAGCGGCTACTTCCGGGTTCGGCGACAGTCGCCGACAGGCTGGGAACGCGGCTGATTCTCCGCGTTCCCAGCTGCTATATCACCCTCTATGCTGCTATAGCGTATATATATATATACGCTATAGCAGCATAGAGGGTGATATACCGGCTGGGAATGCGGTGAATCACTCGCGTTCCCAGCAGTCGCCGAACCCGGAAGCAGCCGCCGGCGGGGACAGGACGATCAGAGCGGGGCTGCAAAGGCACCATACAGCTTCAGGGGGCAGAGGGATGCCCCGGGTGAGTAAAGATCATTTTTTTTTTTTCACTTAAGTATTCCTTTAAGGAATGAAGAGATAAGATAACTCTCTTACTGTGTAGAGGTAAGTTTTCCCTTGCCTTATTATCTCCAGCATGAGTGAATTGAGGCCATTGTATTTATTATTTTCCAGGTGAAAGAGTTCACTTCCTGACTTGCGTCAGGAAGTGAACAAATAGAACCGCTCTGCGAAAGCGCTTAGAAAAGCGCTAAACAGGGGTGTAGCAATAGGGGTTGCAGAGGTTGCGACCGCATCAGGGCCCTTGGGCCAGAGGGGCCCCAAAGGGCCTTCCCTCAACTACAGTTTTAGCTCACTATCGGTCATGTGCTCATAATAATTACTTCTATAGATACTTTGAATAGTGGTAATCATAAACCAACTTCTCCCCATCCCCTTCTTGCACCTCTGACACTGTGGTTGCCATTGGCAGATTGTGGTGCGCCGTATCAATTGTTATGTATAGAGTGCTTGGGGGGCCCCATTGCAAAACTTGCATTGGGGCCCACAGCTCCTTAGCTACGCCACTGGCGCTAAATCGAAGCACACAGGTAAGCGCCGGGTGGGGAAAAAAATCGCGCAAAATATCGATTTTGATCAGCTATTTCGATTTTGGATATTAACAAAGCCTTAGAGCAGAGAAGAAGTTCTGAGTTCAGATCCGCTTTAACATTCCTATTTCCAGGCCTTTCATAATTCCTCTAATTTATTTGCCATACACCAGAAGTAAGGTTGACACTTGCTGGTTGTTGGTGTCCTATCATTTCTCCCAACATTTTGAGATAAAAAAAGAGGAACACTAAAAGACACGCCCCTGCCACACCTCTGACCACACCCCTCATCGTGCATATCATAAGAAATGCAGGATCAAAATATTTAGTTTTAGCATTCAATCCACACTGGTCCTTTCTACAATCATTAGTTTTCCTGCATTTTAATGTTTGAAAAGAAGAAACATATATCAATTTAAATGACAGAAATAAAGTTTAGTGCACACCAAAAACCTCTAGCAGATCCACAAAACGCTAGAGGTTTATGGAGCAGATTTTCCAAGCGATTCTAGGCATGTTTAGGCTCCATTCACACTTAGAAGCGCAAAACGCCGGCTATTTTTGCCGGCGTTTTGCGGGAGTGATTTTTCTGCGATTTCACGTGGAAAAATCACTGGACAGTGATCGCGTTTAGCGCTTCTATAGCACTGAAACGCGATCGCCGGGAAATCACCTGAGAATAGTACAGGCTACGCGTTTGCGTTCCGCGATTTTGGGCGATTTGCGGCAATTAGCGCAAATCGACCAAGTAAGAACAGGCCCATAGGGTTTTATTAGCGCTAGCGTTTGAGCGTTTTGCCAAAATCGCTGGCAAAACGCTGTGAATGGGGCCTCTAAACATCCCATAGCGTTTTTTGGAGTGTTTTTGTGTAGCAGATTTCATATTACTGAACAGCTACTGTAACAAAAACGCCTGGAAAACCGCTCTGATCTGACGTTTTCCAGAGAGGTTTGAGCTTTTCCTATACTTTACATTGAGGTAGAAACGCCTCTGCAAACCGCAAAAGTGCTGCAGGACCCACGTTTGCGGGTTTGCTAATAACCTCACACCGCTGGTGTGCACCATCCCATTGAGATACATTAGCCAAGCGTTTTCACAGGCGGCAGCGGTTTTGAAAACGCTACCAAAAACGCTTGGTGTGCACCAGGCCTCACACACTTTTTGGTAGAAAAAAAAATGTATTTGTATAGATCTGTACATCAGTCCTGAAAGAGGGACAAAGGAGGAAGAAAGAGGGACAGGGTTCCCAAAGAGGGACTGTCATTCCAAAAGGGGGACAGTTGGGAGCTATGGTTATATTACTTAAAAGAAAAATTATAAAAAAATATGGCACAGTAATCAAATCAGCCAGATACTGGCAGGGAAAAATCTATAAACCTTAAAGGGAAGGTCCACGGTCGCTCTGTAAAAAATAAAAATACAAATACACATACCTGGGGCTTCCTCCAGCCCGTGGCAGGCATGACGTGCCCTCGGCGCCGCTCCGCAGGCTCCCGGTCTTCTCCGGTGGCGCACCCGACCTGGCCAGGCCGGCTTCCAGGTCAGGCTCTTCGGCGCTCCAACGTGCGTCTAACGCCGTCACGCTGACGTCATCGGACGTCCTCCAGCTGTACTGCGCAGGCGCAGTAGTTCAGTTACAAGTTTATATTTTTCATTTTCTGGATTAATATTTTTCAATAATTTTATTTTTTCTCTCCTTACATTCCATAGCAACCCTGTATTTATTTTGGAATTTTATTAATGTAATTTTCCCTTTGTAGCTTTGATCATATTCTATGTAACTCTCCAGTGATAGTGATGCTTCCAATTTTATATTTATAAAAATGCCTTTCCTGTTATTTATTGCTTGTTTTAATGTTCAAAGCCTTATAGATTTTATTTTTAGTCTTTTATATTGCTCATAGGAATACATTGTATGCTGTGTCTACATGAAATTGATTAAATGATCTCCACATATATATTATTGGGTTGAGAATCCTTCCTTCCCTAGTCCATGAGCTGAAGGCCCATAGGCATGTAAGGATTAGTTCTTTTAAATTAAAGGGGCACTATGGCGAAAAATTGTAAAATGTAAAATATGTGCAAACATATACAAATAAGAAGTACTGTACATTTTTTTTTCAGAGTAAAATGAGCCATAAATTACTTTTCTCCTATGTTGCTGTCACTTACAGTAGAGAGTAGAAATCTGACAGCTTTTTGACTAGTCCATCTCTTCATGGGGGATTCTCAGGGATTTATTTATTTTCAAAAGCACTTAGTGAATGGCAGTTGCTCTGTCCAACTGCCAAAATAACTGTGTAGCGAGCAGGGAAGCTGGCCAGCATCATTGTTTAAATCCTTTGTAGGGAATATCTTTACCCTATACAATAATAGGCAAGCGTCCCTGCGTCCGTCCGTGTGTCAGTGCTTTTTAGCACTGCGCATGTGTAGTGTTGGGCGAACAGTGTTCGCCACTGTTCGGGTTCTGCAGAACATCACCCTGTTTGGGTGATGTTCGAGTTCGGCCGAACACCTGATGGTGTTCGGCCAAACCGTTCGGGTTCGCCCGAACTACTAAATGCCCGGCCGAACAGGGCCCTGTTCGGCCGAATACCGCCCCCCTATGGGGTCGCAGGCATAAGGGGGGAGCATGCCCCGATCGCGGGGGGGGGGTCGGAAATTCCCCCCAACCCCTCCGCTAGCGCTCCCCCCTCTGCCCGCTTCCCCATAAAAAAGTTGGCGTAAAGTTAAATATTACCGGTGGTGGCTGCTGCAGTGGCTGGCTGGCAGTGGTGTGAATGAGGAGGAGGAGTCCGAGTATGACGCATTGAGGCCAGGCAGCGGGCGGTTCAGCGGTAGTACCCTTGTGGTACTTCCGCCCTTTCTCTGACCTCACGTCCTCTACGTGATGACGCATACGAGGGTACGCGTCACGCGTACCATCGTATGCGTCATCACGTAGAGGACGTGAGGTCAGAGAAAGGGCGGAAGTACCACAAGGGTACTACCGCTGAACCGCCCGCTGCCTGGCCTCAATGCGTCATACTCGGACTCCTCCTCCTCATTCACACCACTGCCAGCCAGCCACTGCAGCAGCCACCACCGGTAATATTTAACTTTACGCCAACTTTTTTATGGGGAAGCGGGCAGAGGGGGGAGCGCTAGCGGAGGGGGTGGGGGGGATTTCCGACCCCCCCCCCCGCGATCGGGGCATGCTCCCCCCTTATGCCTGCGACCCCATAGGGGGGCCGTATTGCGGCATGTTCGGGTCCCCATTGACTTGCATTGAGTTCGGGGTTCGGGCCGAACATGCCGAACATCTGGCCCATGTTCGGCCTGTTCGGCCCGAACCCGAACATCCAGGTGTTCGCCCATCACTACGCATGTGCAGGGATAGACGCAGAGACACTGCCGAGGGAAGGACGGGGCCAGAAGGGCCTGGCGTGTGTGCGCGCGCGTAGGCGGCGAAATACTTACTGACCTAGCCCGTTTTTAAACGGGCTAAGGTCACTAGTAAAGGATAAAAGCCTTGCTGAGAATCCCCTATGAAGAGATGGACTAGTCCAAAACCTGTCGCTTCTGTCACATTTCTATTACCTACTGCAAGTGACAGCAACATAGGAGAAAAGTAATTTATGGCTCATTTTACTCTGAAAAACACATACTTCTTATTTGTCTATGTTTGCACATATTTTAAATTTTAAAAGCCACTAGATAATGTCATAGATATGAGACACAGCGATTGCCACAACAGGGTTGCTCGCCAGTGATCTCGAATTTGCCCGTGATCACAGGAAGTTTTTCATGAATCCAGACTCAAATTCGAATATCGATACCGATCACGAATTCGAATGTATCCGGATTTTCCACTTGAATTCGGCCGCGATCATGAATCCGGATTCAGCTACGTTGCCTAAAACCCGCCGAATTTAACGGTTAATAGCAAAGCCTCCTTAAATGCCAGAATCACCAAATTTGCAGGTTATGTTGAGAAGAAAAGTGGGAGCAAGGGGAACATTTTTTTTTTTCAAAAAGCCCTTATACTTTTTGAGAAAATCAATTTTAAAAGTTCAAAGAAAAAAAGCGATATATTTAAATGCCACACGGTCAAAGAGTGTGGGAAATATTTCCCAGCAGTTATTAGTAAAGGCCCCTTACATCCTAGCAACACCAAATTTGCTGGATATGTTAAAAAGATAGTGAGAAACCATATTAAAAAAAAAAATTAACCTCTTGTGCTGAGTGTATTGCAACTTGAAGCTAATCACCTCCCCGCTGGAGTCCAGTGCTGTGCCTCTCTGCTCACAGCTCACTGTAGTGCCCGGCATCACATAATGCATGTCACATGCAATGTAGAGCAGAGAGGAAGTTCTGACACACAGCTATTCCTGTCTCTCAAACCTGGGGGAACAGACCCTACTCCTAAATGAAACTCTTGCTTAGCTGAGCTACAGGCATGGATGAATGATAACTGGTTGAAACTGAATGCTGACAAAACTGAGGTCCTTTTTGTCCAAAGCCAGCGCTCGCCATCAAAACAGCTCTATCCTAAAGCAACACCAATCAGGATTGGGAATTCAGACATAAACAGCTTCATCCTTGTGCGCAGCCTTGGCGTACTAATCGATGGGGAATTGAGTTTCAGAAACCACATTTCGGCCGTAGTCAAATCTTTCTACTTTCATCTGAAGAACATTGCAAAGATTAAACATCTGATTCCCCCAGAGGATCTTCCAACCCTAGTCCACGCCTTCATCACATCACGGCTGGACTACTGCAATGCCCTTTATGCTGGCCTCCCCAAAAAGGACCTGCGTCGCCTGCAATTAGTGCAGAATGCTGCTGCCAGATTGCTAACAAACCAACCTCGCCACTGTCACATTACACCGATCCTTCGCTCACTGCACTGGCTACCAGTAGAATGGAGAATACTCTTCAAGATTGGACTGCTGACATTCAAATCCCTGCACAATCTGGGCCCTGGATACATGAAGGACTTGCTGAAGCTGCACCACACCTCTAACAACCTCAGATCAGCAAGTTCTATAAACTTGGTCACTCCCATAGTGCACCTCCAAAACCTTTGGAGCCAGAGCTTTCTGTCATGCTGCCTCTACTCTTTGGAACTCCCTACCATACCCAGTAAAGACAGCCCCATCTCTGGAGTTATTCAAATCCAGACTGAAAAGCCACCTGTTTAGCCTGGCATTTCCGGACTAATGGCCCATACACACGGGCAACTTTTTGGGCCTGTCGTCAGCACACGTGAGCGTGTGGACGACAGGCCGGCAACAGCTCCTCGCCAGGTCCCTCCGCGTACACACGCCGAAGAGTGACCAGCGGCGCGCCGTAGGCTGTCGCCGACGTTCCTCCTCCCCCCGCCGGAAGCTCCGTATTCCTCAATGGAGGTTGCTGTCGCTAGTCCGCATACTCACGCGAACTAGCGACATCAGCGACGAGCGACAGTTCGGGGTGCGCGCCCGTGGGCCATTAGAATTCTTCCTCTGTTCCACGACTTACCAATCAACCAATTATTGGTCTGAGCCATGCTTACGAGCTTTGAGTCCTACGGGAGAAAAGCGCTTTACAAATGATATTTGTTGTTGTTGTTGTTGAGTTTAGGTTCCGCTTTAACAAACAATTCTCATTATTATTTTATTGCAGTCCATAGACTGTCCAAATGATATGCTACAAAGAACATAATTAAAAACAATGACCTTGCAAGCTATTCACCTCCACAGAGTCAGGTAACAATAATAGGAAAGTGTGATAGAAATACAAATGTAAAGATAACTAAGTAGGCTGGCAGTAATAAATAAATGAAGAACTATTAATGGACACCTAGCATGGAAAAAAAATAAATTGTAAAATACATACATAAAATGTACTCGTCTCCCAGAGTAAAATGAACTATAAATTACTTTTTTCCTGTGTTGCTGTCACTGACAGTAGGTCGTAAAAATCTGACAGGTTTTGGACTAGTCCATTTCCTCCTAGAGGATTCTCATTGATTTCTTTATTTACAAAAATACTTACTGAAGGGCAGTTGCTCAGTCCAACAGCCAAAATACTGTGCAAATGAACAGAGAAGCTGTCTGACACCTTATGGATTATTTCCAGGGAGGGCTCTTGTAAGTGTACACTTAGCAGTAACGCAACCGTTGCGGAAAACGCTGCATTTTTGCCGCTAATGGAAGTCTAGGGGCCGCATGAAAAAAAACGCATATGTGTTTTGTATGCGTGCATTTTTAAAAATGCCGGTTTTTGTTGCTTAACCACTTGAGGACCACAGTGCTAAACCCCCCTAAAGATCAGGCCATTTTTGTGAAAATGGCCTCACAACAGTGATATGGATATAAATATTTATGTTGTGTTTTTTTTTTTTTTTTGAATAAATGAACTATTCATTTCATGCGTTTTTATATGCGTTTTTTTTAAAGTTGTTTTGTGATGCATTTCCACTTCCTGTTGTCCTTCTAGTGATTTGCATAAAACGCAATGTAAAAACATCATCGAAAATATGAGTTTTGTATATGTGAACAAACGCGTAAAAACGCACGCAAAACGATAGAAAAACACATGTACGGAAGAAAAATGCAAACGCACTAAAACCGCACTAAAATGCACACAAAAAAACCAAGCACATGACAATAAATTGTTACCTTTCGCGCTCTGTTAAGTGTCCACCCAGCCTCAAGAATAAAGGTCATACTGAGAATCTTCCACAAAGAGTCCAAATTCAGATCTGTCAACTATTTACTGACAGCAACATAGGAAAAAGTAATTGAGGCCCAGAGCACACCAAAACCGCTAGCAGATCCGCAAAACGCTAGCGGTTTTGGGAGCAGAGAGCCGATATTTGCCGGGTGCACACCGAGCGGCTTTTGTATGAGATCCGCCGGCCGCATCCGCATCGGCATCCGCGTGGCTAATGTATCTCTATGGGCTGGTGCACACCGGCGGTTTGAGGTTTTAAGCAAACCGCAAACGTGCAGCAAGAGGCACGTCTGCGGCTTGCTAAAAACCTCAAACCGCCGGTGTGCACCAGCCCATAGAGATACATTAGCCACGCGGATTTTCAAGCGGATGCGGCCGGCGCATCCACCCAGTGTGCACTGGGCCTGATAGTGCATTTTAATCTGGGAGAAATGTAGAGGTTATATGTAGAGTTGAGCCGAAATTTTCGTAATTTCGCATTACTATAATTACGCATGCGAAATTTGCGATTACGATGCGAAATTACGGTAGCGTAATTACCATTAAAATCGTAATTGAAAATACCGTAAGCGTAATTTTCAACGCGTAATTTCGCGTTTCGTTCATGCCGTAATTTCGCATTAAACGCTACCGTAATTTAGCGTTAAACCGTAACGCTCCGTATAATATAAAAAAGCCGCCGACTTTAAGGGTTAATAGCAAAGCCCCCTTAAATGCTAAGAGCCTCAAATTTGGAGAATATATTAAGGAGATCAGGAGGAATAAGAGGAAAAAAAAAAAGAAAATCAAGCGGCGAGTGACGTCGGGTGCGGCGTAGTTACAATGTAACAAAGTTGTTACATTGTAATAACTTTGTTACATTGTAACTGATAGAACATTTCTGAGGCTATTGCGAGGGATCATTTATTTAAAGGGACAGGTAAGTATTAATGGTTAATTAAGAATATTAAAGGACTTTTTTCGTGGTTATGTTTTTTTTGTTCAATTAAAATACTTTTTCTAAGTGTTTGTGTGTTTATTTACTTTTAACTCTTAAAGGAAATGGGTAAGGGGTACAAGTACCTCTATACTCATTTCTTCTGGGAGGGGGGGTGGGCATCTGGGGGACCCAGATTCCACCATGAACCCCCCCCCCCCTAGGAAATTGCGGCCTCCACCTCCACCGCCCATCGGAGCCTTGGATTGGACAAGGGCTCGGAGGGGGAGGGGAAAGCTTGGCTGCCCCTCCCCTTCCGAGACCCCCCAATCCATGGACCATGCGGGCTGGTATAGTCAGGGTGCGGAGCCCCACGCGGCTGATGCTCCGCATTCTGGCTATCCCAGCCTGCATGGGGGACAAGGGGTTAAAGAGGTCTGGGAGGGGGGACCCCACGTCGTTTTTTTTTATATTTCCCACACTCAGAACGAAGTAAGTAAAACTCTTCCCACTTGGGGGAATCTATGAAAATAATACACTATTGTTACCTGTGCAAAAAAACCTGACATTTTCCGCATTTAAAAGACATTTTTGCCCTTGAAACTTAAAAATCGATTTTCTCAAAAACTATAAGGTCTTTTTGAAAAAAAAAATGTTTTCCTTATATTCCCACTGATCCCCTTAATATACCCTAGGAATTTGGTGTTCCTAAACTTTAAAGAGACTCCGTAACAAAAATTGCATCCTGTTTTTTATCATCCTACAAGTTCCAAAAGCTATTCTAATGTGTTCTGGCTTACTGCAGCACTTTGTACTATCACAGTCTCTGTAATAAATCAACTTATCTCTCTCTTGTCAGACTTGTCAGCCTGTGTCTGGAAGGCTGCCAAGTTCTTCAGTGTTGTGGTTCTGCTATGAACTCTCCCTTCCAGGCCCCTCTATGCACACTGCCTGTGTATCATTTAGATTAGAGCAGCTTCTCTCTTCTCTCTTATCTTTTACAAGCTCGATAAATCGTCCTCTGAGCTGGCTGGGCTTTCACATAGTGAGGAATTACAGACAAGGGCAAAGCTGTTTGCAGGAAGAAAAGAGCAGCCTGAAACTTCAGTGCATGAGAGATGCAGGGGGAAAGAAACACACAAATGATCTCTTGAGATTCAAAAGGAAGGCTGTATACAGCCTGCTTGTGTATGGATGTATTTTTTATGTGTGGACATACTGTGAATCAACCTACTTTCTGTTTTGGTGGCCATTTTGTTTGTTTATAAACAAACTTTTTAAAACGGTTTGTAACCACTTTTAATGCGGCGGGGAGCGGCGAAATTGTGACAGAGGGTAATAGGAGATGTCCCCTAACGCACTGGTATGTTTACTTTTGTGTGATTTTAACAATACAGATTCTCTTTAAGCAGGCTTTGCTATTAACCGTTAAAGTCGGCGGGTTTTTAAATGTATACATTTTTACTTTGAAACTTTAACATCGATTTTCTCAAAAACTATAAGGTCTTTTTGAAAAAAAATGTTTTCCTCTTATTCCTCCTGATCTCCTTAATATATTCTCCAAATTTGAGGCTCTTAGCATTTAAGAGGGCTTTGCTATTAACCCTTAAAGTCAGCGGCTACCTAACATTGATCCATGCGTCAACTCTTCCGCTTGGGAGCATGGCCATACGCATTAATTTCGTAATACCCACTGTAATGCGAAAATTACGCGAAAATTAAGCTTACGCGAAATTTCGCGAAATCCTTCTTCATTACGATTATACTTACGAGTACTTACGGCCATAATCGTAATTACACTAATTACGCGAAATTTCGCGAAATCGTAATTACGTCATTACGCTCATCTATGTATTTTAGAGGGTTGCTTCAGTTAAAATAAAAAAATCTGGGGCTTCTTGCAGCCCCCTAGAGTCATCCTGTGCCCACAACGTACGTCCGAGTCTCTCCAGCAAGCAGCGGCGACCCCCACAAAGCTGACCGGTCAGAGGCTACTGCGCATGTGCGACCCCAAGCCGTGCACTCCCTGATTCCAATCTTGCTGCCAGGAGTGCTCTGTGAATGCGCAGTAGCGAGTTTCGGGTACTGCGCATTCACTGAATCCTGGCCACGGGAGTGGGATGAGGAGGCTCGTGGTCAGCCAGCTTTGCGTTGGTCACCATTGGCTTGGAGAGACTTCGATGGATGTCGTGGGCACAGAATGACTCCTGGGCACTGCAAGAAGCCCCGGGTACGTAAGTGAAATTGATTTTTTATTTTCATTTTAGATTTCCTTCAAGTGTCTCAATTTTTTTTGCAATAGTTGTCCTTTAACTGAAAGAGAACCCGAGGTGGGTTTGAAGAATGCTATTAGGACACAGAGGCTGGTTCTGCATACTATCAGCCTCTGTGTCTGGACTGTGTCCCCCCCAGGCCCCGCCTGTGCTCTGCTATCCCCCATAAAAAAAATGCCATGCTAGCAACATGCAGCTTGTCGCTAGCTGGCTGTTTACCTTATGTCTGCCATTCAGCGCCGCTCCCCTGTCTCCTCTATATGCAGCTCCCCACCTGCGTCCCTTCACTCCCCGCCTCTGTAAGCTTTCTCCAATCAGCTTATGGAGGCGGGGAGGGAAGGGACGCAGGTGGGGAGCGGCGCTATAAAGGAGGCGGGGGAGCGGCGGTAAATGGCATACATAAGGTAAGCAAGCTGCATGTCGCTAGTATGGCGTTTTTTTTTATGGGGGACAGCAGAGCGAGGGGGGGGGGGGGACCTGAGGGGAGACAGTACAGTCACAGACGCTGGTGATAGTATGCAGAACCAGCCTCTGTGTCCTAACAGCATTCTTCAAACCCACCTCGGGTTCTCTTTAAAGAGACACTGAAGCCAGCTTAAAAACTAGTTTTTACCCTTTAATTTAAGAATCATTCAAACATAGCAAAGAAATGAACAGCGCTACTTAAAAACAGATGAGTGCTTACCTGCAAAAAAGTGCACACCCCACTCATGGGATTCAAATACACAATGAGCATACACATGACCTGTCTACCACTTGGAGGATGTTAGTTTCACTAACAATTTGCAATTTGTTAGGTACTTGTCCCTCCCACTGTCGAAGAAGTCTTTCCTCCATGGGAGGGGACCTAACACTAACTAAATTCTACCTATGCATATGCATAGCCTGGGCGCGCTACCAGTAAAATTGAGAATTGCGCAAAAAAAGTGGGATCAGCGCATCACCAGGCCGCCTCTGAATGGCCTCAGCTCAGAGATGCGCTGAGCCCCCCCAGAAACTGCAAACGCACCTTGAACCCAAACAGAGGCTCTGCATATACACCAAAGGAAAACTATTAAGTGGGAGCAGCTGACCAGAAATAAATCAATCAAACATAGCAAAGAAATGAACAGCGCTACTTAAAAACAGATGAGTGCTTACCTGCAAAAAAGTGCACACCCCACTCATGGGATTCAAATACACAATGAGCATACACATGACCTGTCTACCACTTGGAGGATGTTAGTTTCACTAACAATTTGCAATTTGTTAGGTACTTGTCCCTCCCACTGTCGAAGAAGTCTTTCCTCCATGAGAATCATGGTCCCTGCTAAAACGCAGCTATCATGCGGCAAAACTAGGGTTTTTTACCCCCCAAATCATAGGGCAAAATCCACCAATCATGGACTTTTCTGCCCTGGGAGGCAGAGCTTTGGGCTGTAGCTCTGCCTCCATTCACGTCAATCTGCCTGCGGATCTCTGCCTCTCCCCGCCCCTCTCAGTGAAAGAAGACTGAGAGGGGCGGGGAGAGGCGGCGATCAACGGGGATTGATGCGACGAGAGGCAGAGCTACAGCCCTAAGCGCTGCCTCAATCAGGAAGCGATCCCCGGTATTTGCCCCAGAGATTTGGGGGGGGGGGGGGGTAAAAAACCCTCGTTCGGCCATGGGAATGCAGCGGTTTAGCAGGAACCATGATCCTTTAGCAGAATAAAACAAATTTTTAAACTGGCTTCAGACTCTCTTAAGTACTGGCAGCAATCCAGATGGTGGTGAGAGCTTCCTTCTAGTTACAGGAAGCCCAACAGTACAGGGTTGGGTCACTTCGGGTAGCCTGTTACTTAATCAGGAAACAGTTTATTTTAAGTGATTTTTTTCCTGTAACGTGCTGAAAAAGGGTTTTATAGATACAATGAGAAACAAGTAAGGAGAAGTAATTCATGAGATTTTTTTAGTCAACTACTAAAGTATACATTCATTACTTTCATGGGCATTACTGGAATTTTGGATATTTATGTGAAATAAAACACTGAACGCTGAAATCAGCGGAAACTGAGTGATTGTGTGTGATTTTACCGCGATTAGCGCACTAAAATCACTGGACACTTCCACGGTTCAAAGCAATCACGATCGGCACTTTACTAAGCACTGTACCATGATCGCTCCAGAATCTTGGCAAAAATGTTGCATGTAACGTGTTTTACGATTGGCACTAGTCGTAAAACATCCGTGATCGGCACCAATCGGGGCAGCGCACTGCCATAGTTTAGAATAGCACTAGCGCTTTAACCACTTAAGCCCGAAGGGTTGAAATTTTTTTACATCCGAGCAACTTTCACCTCCCATTCATTTGCCAATAACTTAATCACTACTCATCACAATGAATTGATCTATATCTTGTTTTTTCCGCCACCAATTAGGCTTTCTGTGGGTGGTACATTTTGCTAAGAGCCACTTTACTGTAAATGCATTTTAACAGGAAGAATAAGAAAAAAACAGAAAAAATTCATTATTTCTCAGTTTTCAGCCATTATAGTTTTAAAATAATACATGCCTCCATAACTAAAACTCACGTATTGTATTTGCCCATATGTCCCGGTTATTACACCATTAAAATTATGTCCCTATTACAATGTATGGCGACAATATTTTATTTGGAAATAAAGGTGCATTTTTTCAATTTGTGTCCATCACTATTTAGAAGCGCATAATTTATTAAATCATATTGATATACTCCTTTGACATGCATATTTAAAAAGTTCAGACCCTTAGGTAACTATTTATGTTTTTTTTTTTTTTTTTTATTATTGTAATTTTTTTTTTTTATATATTTAAACTTGTATGTGGGTATTTTTTGGTGTGGGAGGTAAACAGGGAATTGTAAATGTTTGTAAATGTATTTTATTCAGTGTTAAGTGTTTTTGATGTAGTTAGCTATTTGGCCACAAGATGGCCACAATCAAAAAGTCCTGGGAGCGATCGATCTCGCTCCCAGGCAGAAGAAAGGAGACCAGAGCTCAGAAAAGCCGCAGCGTCTGAAGAGACGCTGTCGGCTTTTCTCCGGGGGGTCTGATCAGCGAAAGGGATTTATAATCCCTTTCACTGATCGGTAGGCTAGCGGCCAGCAGCGGGGGGCGCGCACGGGGGGGGGGGGGGCGCGGGAGCGCTCGCGACCCGCGGGAGTGCGCGCAGCCTAACTGGACGAAAATTTTCGTCCAGTTAGGCTTAAGTGGTTAAAAAGCGCTAGTGCTTTGGTGATTAGCGGGAATTGCCGCTAATCCCCCTAGTGTGAATGGGCCCTAAACTAAGATACAACAAGGGTGAAGAGGCGTACAGAGATGATTTAATTCATTAAAAACATAAATAAAACGGTGGCTTACCTCTCACATGACACTAATAGAATGGGATAAACATGGTTTTATATGCACAGGCAACGCGTTTCATGGGTGCAAGCCCGCTTCCTCAGGTCAATAAAAAGTGCCAGACAAATAATCATCCCTGGACGCTTTTTCGCTCTTGTTGTACTAATTACCCCCCCCCCCTCTCATGGGGAGTGGTTGAACCAGAGTGGTTTAGAGTTCTTGTGCCCGTTTTCAAGAGTGCGACCAATCTTATAAAGCCATCTCTGGAGGCCCCGAGTGTTTCTCCACGGTCCACCTGCTTCATGCGGTTGGTTGCACCTTGCTGCAACCCACCTTTGTGAGTATAATTTAATCTTTTTCTGTTTACAGCTGATTCCAACTGCCAAAAAAGCAAGTAGCATCTCCTTCCACTGACATCACCTGCCAGCAGTAAAAATGTCATCACGTGATAAATGTCAGAATGTAAATAAGGGAGAGGAAAGACCTTACAATAGGCAAAAACTGACTAAATCATGTATATATGATTATTGTAAAAATGAAGCACATTTTTATTACATTATTTTCACTGGAGGCTCTTTAAAGGACCACTCCGGTGAAAAAAGTGAGCAGTTAAAATCTGACAGAACCGACAGGTTTTGGAGTATACCATCTCCTCATGGGGTATTCTCAGGATTTTCATTGTTTTCTAAAGCATTTCTTGAATGCAATGGCATAACAATACGGGATGCGACCCCTGCCGTCGCGGGGGGCCTGGGGTTCAGGAGGGGTCGCAGCATAAGAGGAGAGTGTGGCAGATCGGTGGGGAGGGAGGACATTTCCCCCCCCCCCCCCCCTCACCTCGGGCTCTCCTCTCAGCGCTCCCTCTCCTGCAATCATTGGTGGCAGCGGGCAGCAGCAGAGGCGGTGGTGGCAAGATAACACATTACCACCTTCTCGCTGGAGGTCTTCCGTTCTCTAAGAGCAACTTCCTGTGTAAACAGGAAGTTGCATGAAGCACTTAGAGAACGGAAGATCTCCAGCGAGAAGGAGGTAATGTGTTATCTTGCCACCACCGCCTCTGCTGCTGCCCGCTGCCACCAATGATTGCAGGAGGGGGAGCGCTGAGAGGAGAGCCCGAGGTGAGGGGGGGGGGGAAATGTCCCCCCTCCCCACCGATCTGCCACACTCTCTTCTTATGCTGCGACCCCTCCTGAACCCCAAAAGTCCCTGAGCGGGCCCTGGGGACGGGGGGCCCAGATTTTTTTCTTTGCAGGGGGGCCCGGGGATTTCTAGATACGCCCCTGCTTGGATGGCAGTTTAACTGTCAATATAGTAAGATACCAGCCAGCCTTTCTATTCTCTTGCACACTATTTTGTCAGTTAGCCTTGGTAACTGCCATTCAGGAAATGCTGTTAAAAACAAAGAAAACCCCACGAGGAGATGGACTAGGCTAAAACCAGTGGTCCTTCAACCAAGATAAACATTCACATTTATATTTAGTATGCCAGAATACATTCGGAAGTACCTTCAGTACATCCCCCTTCTTGAAACTCAGTTCATCTTCCCCAGATGCAGTAAACTCATACAATGCCACAGCCTCCATCTTCTAGCTGCAAAGAAACACAATTGTATAAAATAATCAGTGTAAGGCACTAGATAACACATTAGATATTTATTTGCTACACAAATGGTAATTCAGTTCTGGCTTCATATAGCTTCACGATTGATTTCGTAAGCCTTCGGCTAAATATAGAGATGGTCCGAACGGTTTACAGCTGGACAGTTCCCGGCGAATTTCCACTGCTCGCATTCTCGGCAAACTACGAACATTTGTCGTGTTTGACCCACCCGTATACATCATCATGGACCCAAACTTTGACCCCTTACCACACAGTCAGCAAACACATGGCAGCCAATCAGCTAGCACCCCCTCCAGGACCCCCCACCATCTTATTAAAAAGCAGTTGCAATGGCCATATTGGATTCATTCTCTGCTGGCTGCTAACTGTTAGTGAGAGCAGGGACAGACTTGCTGCAGATAGGTAGGGAAAGCATTAGTTAGGCCTGTGTTTTTGTTCCTACTTTCTAAAAGCACCCCAAACAGCCCTTTTCAGGGCTAGTATATCGGTCTCCTGTTTTTTATTTTGTGTGTAACACTCCACAGCCCACTGACACCCAGAGCTGTGCACACTACTGCTATTGTGGCCACATTAAGTTGCAGGCGCAGTACCACTAGAGTGCTTTTTTGTCACTATATTCCGATAGTACTATTACATTTCTGTGTGTGTGACACTCCACAGCCCACTGAAACCCAGAGTAGTGTACACTTCTGCTATTTTGGCCATGTTAAAGTGGAATATAACCCAGAATTTTTTCTTTGCTCTAAAAGATTATTTACAGCATATAATATACTAACACAATGTTTTTTTTTTTTAGTAAAACAGCATTCAAAGGGTTACATCACAGGGCTGACTCTTTCTTTTGCAGGGAGAACCCGCATTCAAGCTGCTTATAATCTTATCTTGTGTACACATTCTTTACTTGATACATTTATGTAAGGCTACTTTCCCACCAGGACGTTGCGTTTTAGGGGACGTTATGGTCGCATAACGTGCCCCTTACGCAACGCCTGGTGGTGCTGGATGTGGACGTCAGACTGAGCTACGTTGTGCAGCTCAATCTGGCATCCGTGATGCCGTGATGTGTACTATTGGACGCATGCAGCATCACGTGGTCCCGCCAGCCAATCGCCGCACAGAGCGGCCGCTCCAGGAAGTAAACACTGCACATCACACCGTGCAGTGAAAATTAATTAGCCATGTGCCTGGCCGCTCTCCCCTCCTCCCCAACATTACTGAGCATGTGCAAGCAGTCTAACACGTCTTAGCCGCGTATAAAGTACTGTTATCTTGAGGTGCAGCGTTACAATGTAACGCAACGTGGGCACTGTGAACAGCCCATAGATTTTTCATTACTGTGCGGTGGGATGCGTTACAGTCTGCTCTAACAGGCGCCTGTAAAGTCCCACTGTGAAAGCAGCCTAAACATTCTCTGGCTGTGCAGGACTTCAGCTGATGAGTGCTGAAGGGAAAAACAGATCAGAAATAACTGCTGGCAGCATTTAAAACAGAATGACAACAGTTATGAATAAAATGCACCAGCAGCTTTCAAAGTAAATAAACTGAACTTTGGGAAGTTATAATTTCTAAATGAATAATAATACTTGTGCACAAAAGCAAATATGATAATTGTATGGGTTATAAAAAGTAGGAAAACACATTTTTGTTGAAAATTTTTTAAACCGCTTTAAGTTGCAGGCACAGTACCTCTCCAGTGCATTATTTGTAAGAATGTATTGTGATTTCTGCCCTTTTTTAGTGATTAAAACCCAACTCTCCAACAACGCCGTAATTTTTGCTGGGACTTTTGGCACTCTAGCATGCCACAGTCCAGGTGTTAGACCCCTGGAAACAACATTTCCATCACTTTTGTGGCCAGAAACAGTCCCTGTTGGTTTTAAAATTTGCCTGCCTGTTGAAGTCTATGGCGGTTTGCACGTTCGTGAACATTTGCACAAGTTTGCGTTCGCTGTTCGCGAACCCCAAATATGATGTTCGCGACACCTCTAACTAAATATGGTGAGATATTACGACATAGCATGTTCAGTACGTAGAGCCACACCACATGTCCTATTAGGGTACCTCCTGGTCTCCGTGTGTTTCGTCCCTGCCTAGGCCAAGAGCTCTTTGATAGGTCAGGCTTCCCAACTGCCCTGTACCATGCAGGGGCATAACAAGAGGGGAGCAACAGCTGCAATCTCAGGGGGGACCTTCCCTTCCCCCAATACATGAGACTATATTTCAGATCAGGGGTTTTGGGGCTATACATGTTATGGGTGTGAAGATCACGATGGCCACACCTGTTTTATGCCCCTTATGCCCTGGGCTCCAAGGCTGTGAAGGGCACCAAGGGGAAGAGTGTGAATAGTGATGGTCAAGTAGATGCAAATAACTTCGAGTTGATGCAAATGTATGCAAATTGTTATGCAAACTGAAAATGAACCAATCAAATCCTGCTGAGGTAAAAATTGATTGGTTCATTTTAATGCTGCATAAATTTGCATACAATCATGCACAGATTTGCATCAACTTGAAGTTATTTGCATCTACTTGACCATCACTAGGTGTGAACATTGGGCGGTCCTGATCAAAGTTTCGCCCAATGAGTTTCGTCAAATGGGGGTCCCAATGAATTGTACTTACGCCACTAGTTCCATGCAAGCACAACATTCAGCTTTGGCATAAAGTTTATGTACAGCTCCATCCTGATTGCAAAACATAACCTCATAAAGTTACTGTAAAAACTAAAATGCCAACAGCTGCTCATATAGCCCAAGAGATTCTGCAATATTCTACAAGATATGTTCCCATATAGACTTCTTTCTAGTCTCGACCAGAGGACCACACCCATGAAACGCATCATCTAGTGTAAGTCTATACAGGGCCAGTTCTAGGCTTTTTGCTGCCTGAGGCAAACTTGTGAGGATGCCCCCCACCCCCCTACCGAATTAGAATAATTGCACAGCACCCGACAATTTGCACCGTACGTTATAGCTGTGGTGAGCCCCCCCGAAAACACCCTCAGTATAGGTAGGTAGCCAGGTATAGGTGCCCTCAGTATAGGTTAGCCAGGTACTGTTGCCCACAGTATAGGTTGGCCAGGCACTCTCTTCACTTCCTGTTTCTGCCTGGTGCCGCCCCCAGATTTCTGCCTCCTGAGGAAGTCACCTCACTTAGCATTATGGGCGGACCGGGCCTCAGTCTATACTTACCTTTTAAATGTTTTTTAAACCTTTTATCATGGTTTTGGTGTGCCTCCTCCCTATCACTGCTCACTGGGGGTCATTCACAACACGGCCATCTAATGGCCTACCTAAAAGTGCTTGTTTTCACCTTGCAAAGCCAGTTTTAATACCCTTGAGGCCAACGAACACCAGATGGAAAGATTTACATACTGTACATCACTAAAGTGCTTCTGCAACCCCTGTTTTGTGAGTACCCCACTCTTTATGATACATTTGTTTCGCATTGCATTGCATACTACACTATGCTCCTAGTTTCTCTGTTTTCTGTTTCCCTTGTTTCTGAAGCATTCAAGACCCTTCCATACATCCCTGAGTATTCTTTAACCACTTAAAGGACTTCCGAGGCCAAATGTCAAAAAAAGTTAAATACCTGCATCACTTTTGTAGGCACGGAGGGCGCCGTCCACGCCCCCCATGCCATTCCGCCAGGTCGCCGGCTCCCGACCTCACGGCCCAGGTCGGGCTCTCCTGCCTGCACTAACATGGCCGCATGAGCTGGCCACGGCTGCGCAGTCCGCATGGCCGCGAGTGCGGGGCTTTGGCCCTAGAGCTGCGCAGCCACACTTGCGGCTATCTCATGCGGCCATGTTAGGGCAGGCGGGAGAGCCCGACCTAGGCCGTGAGGTCAGGAGCCGGCCCGGGGGGCTATTGAGCGGCGGGGACCCGGCGGAACGGCATGGGGGGCGCGGACGGCGTCCTCCGTGCCTACAAAAGTGATGCAGGTATTTAACTTTTTTTGACATTTGGTCTCGGATGTCCTTTAAGTTTTCAGGACATGAATTGCACTTCCTAATTGGCCCCCTGTACACCCCAGGATTGGAAATTAACTTCCTGCAGTTAAAACACCACTGAGTGCTCCGGCGCGTGCCCATCGGTACCATGCGTGCACGTGCCTGTGCACACTCATGCGCATGCACGCAGCACAAACATGCATTCAATTAACAGTGAATGAGTGCTGCAACATTCATGAACGCAAGAAAAAAAAGTAAAAAAAAGTATTAAAGTTACACTGTACCCATTAAATAATAAAATGTTTCTCTCCCCCCCCCCACCAAAGAAAAATATTTACGCCAACCTAACTAATTAACCCCTTTTGTGACCTGTACTTATCCCTAAGATTAGTGGACATCGGTAATGGCTGCCGCCCATCGTGGTCAGGCGCGATCGCTAGGGCGACAACTCCGGGACGCAACACTGTACATATACATCACTGAGCTGTTTCCTAGCAATGAATCTGTACAGCATTGAGGTCCCCAAACTGTGCACCATAGCGTTCGGATCCAATCGTTGCAAACACACAACAATATTAATGGTACGGCTTGTTCCCAACTAGTGATGAAATATGGCATTAGGGTATTATTTTAACCGGAAAAGACAAGTAACATATTTTGAGATGTGGTACTTGTCATGTGAACTGTGTGAGAGGTGATATATGAAAAACGATGTATTTTCTGCACTTATGCCAAATTTTTCCCTATGCCTAAAATTTTTTAATAATTCTTGAAAACAAATATTACCCAAAGTAAGCCTAGATTGTCCTGAAAAAAAAAAAAAAAAAACTACACGTGTATCACTTTGATGGCATAAGTAATAAAAAAGTTATTGACATCTTGTGGATGCTTTACGATATTGCGGCTTAGGTAATTCTGTTGATTAGTGATGAACACAGATTTCGCGTAAATGTAATTTCGTATCATAATTTGCAATGACAATGCGAAATTGTAATGCAAAATTACATGAAAATTCCTAATTACTTATATAAATGTAGTCCATCTGTAGTTTTAGATAATTACATGCTGACTTTGGTGGGTAATAGCAAAGTCGCCATACATGCTATCATCACCAAAATTACAACATATATTAAGGGAACAAGTCAAAAAGCGTTTTTAAACTGCCATTTTTCTGAGTTTAAAAACCATTTTTCTTTGAATTTTTAAAATCAATTTTCTCAAAAACTTCAAAGTCTTTTTGAAAAATTATTTTTTTGACTTGTACCATTGTACATTTGACTTGTACTATTCTCTTAAAGATATGTATCAATTTTGGTGTCAATAGCATGTATGGGGACTTTCCTATTCGCTACTAAAATCGACAAAATTATGCAAAAATTACACGAAATTACTTATGAATATACCAAATCAATTGACTTTACAAATCATAATTGCATATAAGCGTAATTGCGAAAATGTATGCAACATTTTGCGTATTCGTAATTCGCTGAATACCATCATCACCACTGTTGATACTACCAACAGGATCAGGCAAGAGAACAGTTAAAGAGACACTGAAGCGAAAATAAAAAATTACGATATAATGAATTGGTTGTGTAGTACGGATAATTACTAGATTAGTAGCAAAGAAAACATTCTCATATTTTTATTTTCAGTTATATCATTTTTTTTATAACATTGCATCATTCTCTAATATTTGCAGTTTACACACTACTCTGCATTCTAAATGATTTTACAGAGCAGGCTAGTGAACGTTTGAACTGTCCTCTGCAGAAACAAAACAATACAGTGACAGTTGAGATAATAAGCTCCAGAAGACAGAGCTCTCTGCGACTTTGAAAGTCAGAGAGATCAGTGGCTCTTTTGCATAGATAACAATGGGAGTTTCTTAAAGCTGGCCATACACTGTCTCGATTTGCCGCCGTTTCGACAGCAGATTCGATCACTAGGATCGAATATGCTGCCAATCGTTCGCGATAAACGCACCCGCCGATCCGATTTCCTCCCGAAATCGGATCGGTCCGTCAATCGCTCCGTGCGGGAAATTACCGTCGATCGCCCGCGGGTAGGGAGCGCGTCGCTAGCGCCGGCCGATCCGATACAGGTATACATTACCCGACGCTGGCTCCCGGGCATCTTCTCCGCGCTGCACTGCTCTGTTCCTGCTTCTATCCCAGTGTACATTAACTTCCTGTGTCACTCCAGTGACCAGGAAGTTCAACTAGAGGGCGCTCTATTTGAACTTCCTGGTCACGGAGTGACACAGTGTATGCTGGGATGCGGTGCAACAGAGGAGCCAGCTTCAGGTAATGTATACGTGGGGGGGGGGGCAGGCGGCAGGAGCAGCTCAACAGATTGTGATCGGTTTCAGGCTGAAATCGATTCACAATCTGTTTGCAGTAAAGGCAGCCATACGATCCCTTTCTGATCAGATTCGATCAGATAGGGATCTGTCAGTTGGTCGATCTAATGGCAAATCGACCAGTGTATGGCTACCATTACTCTTCCTGTACTGGAAACAATATTAGACTTATGTCTCTGCTCCTAATGTTTTATTTCTTAGCTGTACTACACATACAAATAATTATATCATAATTTTTTTGTTTCGCTTCAGTGTCTCTTTAATGTGTTTCTGTGTCGCGGCGGCCTGTAGCTCAGCCGCTGGATCTGAGTCATGCGCGCGCTCTCTGAACACGCTCCGTCCTGTATTCAATTTAGTCCAAAAAAATATTTTAAGAACGTTGTCCCCTTTCATTAGGACACGGATATCTTTGCCTGAGCTGCAGGGCCCAGCAGTAATCTAGCCCCGCGCCTGGTGTCTGATTAAACAACCATTACGGCTTCAAATTTTTTTTTTTTTGCGGCATTCTTCTTTTTTCCCTCTTCCTCGCATGACTTCCTTAGAAATGTATTTGGAGGACAGCCGGATCTTTTCCCCCGGCTTTGATTAAGAGGCTGAGAAAAAGAACGGTTAATTGGCTCGCCCTAACGAGCGCTGATCAGTTCGCTCTGAAAACCTCATGCGTGTTCGCTTGGCTAGCTCCTCAATGTCTGAGCAAGCTGAGAATGAAAGATTAAAAGAGGCGGGATCGTACAGCCCGGAATAAACCTCCGCTCGCCGTCCTCAGACTGACAGCTAACATTGCGGCAAGGTCCATTTCTCAAGCTAGCGGCTGTCCTGAAATGACGAAAGGTAATTTAATTAGAGTATTCAAATCTTTGTTTGTTTCATGTGCGCAAGTTTATCATTTTTATTAATAATAGGAAAAAAAATAGAACTGTAGATTTTTTCATATTTCGTGGAAGGGAACGTCCTAAAATACATAAAAATGAAATTTGAAGCAAGGAAAAATGCTAAGGAGCAAGCATTGCGCCGCAGAAATCAGCATTCACGCGACCCTACGCCATGGTGCGGTGACAGGTAGAGATGTCGCGAACATAGAATTTTTCATTTGCAAATGGCGAACTTTCGCAAATGTTCACAAACAGGCGAATCTGGCGAACCGCCATATACTTCAATGGGCAGGAGAATTTTAAAACCTACAAAGTCTGTTTCTGGCCACAAAAGTGATGGAAAACTTGTTTCAAGCGGTCTAACACGTGGACTGTGGCATGCCGAAGGGGGATCCGGGACAAAAGTCCCACCAAAATTACAGAGTTGACGCAAAGTTGGGTTTTAATCCCTAAAGGGCAGAAATCCCATTATACACAGCTCTGGGTGTCAGTGGGCTGTGGAGAGTCTCACACAGATACATGCAATAGTACTATCAGAAGAATACAGTGACATAATAATGCACAGGAGTGGTTCTGTGCCTGCAACTTAATGAGGCAACAGCAGTAGTGTGCACACAGCTCTGGGTGTCAGTGGGCTGTGGAGTGTCACACACAAAAAATCCCACAGGAGTCCGATGTGCTAGCCCTCAAAAAGGCTGTTTGGGGTGCTTTCACAGCAAGTGAGGAACAAGAACACAGGCCTAGTTAATGCTTTCCGTACCTATCTGCAGCAAGTCTGACCCTCCTCTCACTAATAATCAGCACCCAGCAGAGAATTGATCCAATATGACCGCAGCTGCTTTTTGATAGGAGGCGGGGGGTCCAGGAAGGGGTGCTAGCTGATTGGCTGCCATGTGTCTGCTGACTGTGAAGTAAGGGGTCAAAGTGTAGCTCAATGATAATGTATAGGGTGAATTGAACACGTCAAATGTTTGCTGTTTGCTGCGGATGCGAACAGCTGAAGTTCGCAGAATACTGCTCGCTGGTGAACAGTTCGGGCCATCATTAGTGACAGGGTTATTTCCGCCACATCACACCATGCTCCCGCCATGCATGCTTGCTGCATCGCCCATTGACTTGCATTGCTGCCTAATCCAAGCAGTAAGCAAGGCGTGGATCATGTAGAAACGTGCTTCAGACTCCTTGTCGGGATTTAAGCGATTTTGATACTTCTGGCACACTGCATCACATGCCGCGATTTGTGCAAGTCTCCATAGAGAACATTGAAACAGAGGCTCCAGTGCAGGATAAAATATATTAAAAAATGTTTAAAAAGGGTTGCAGAGGTGGACTTACCTCCTGATGAAGTAGGCTATAGACCTGTGAAACGCATTGCAATGTTGGAGTGATTAATAAATATTCGTTGTTATCTGATATTGACAGATGGAATCTTCAGTGGGGAGGTAAGTCCACCACTGCCTCCCTTTTTAAACTGTTGTTTTTATATATTTTATCCTGTACTGCTGCCTCCGTTTCGATAATAACCTACACAACAGTGGTGGGCCGAAATTTCACCTCGAAATTCGCAATTAAGCATCATAATCGTAATGCGAAATTTCAGAGAAAATCGTAATTAATTTCAAATGTAATAGTAGTATTTCAACATTTCGCTTAATATTTAGCGTAATTTTTGCATAATTTCGCATAATTTTGTGCCGACTTTAGAGGTTAATAGCTAAGCCCTAATACATGATATTGCTACCAAACTTGCTACATATGTTAAGCAGAATAGTGGGTATAAGTCACAAAAATAATTTTTCAAAAAGACCTTGTAGTTTTTGAGAAACTCTATTTTAAAAAAGCAAAGAAAAATGGTCATTTTTCTAAGTTTAAAAACCATTTTTACTTTGCATTTTTAAAATCAAGTTTCTCAAAAACTATAAGGTCTTTTTGCAAAATTCTTTTTTTGACTTGTACCCACGATTCCCCTTAATATATGTAGCACTTTTAGTTAATAGCACGTATGGGAGCTTTGCTATTCACTGCTAAAGTCGGCAAGAAATTACGCAAAATTTAGCGAAATTACAAATGACTACACAAAAACAATTGAATTTGCAAATCGTAATTACATATAAGCGTAATTGCGAAAATGTACGCGAAATTTAGTGAAATCGTAATTTGTTGATTACGATCATCCCTACTACACAACTTGTTTGTAGTATTCAAAAATATTGACCATGGTCCAGAAACTTCCCAGATCATTGTAGAGCCCACTCTTCTTGCCATGCTTCTGGCTGTGGACAATTGCAGCTGGACTGGGCACATTCTAGCAAGGGCCATGCATGCTCCAGTAGAAAAGAGCTACTCGTGCATGGATTTTTTCCTCCGTACAAGAGCACTATGGTCTACTGGTCATCAACGGACTTTACTTGTTCATGCCCAGTTCAGATGCGCTCATTCAGACTATGCTTGTAGCAAGAGGAACCCTTTTTGACTAGTACTAGTCAAATAGGTACAGAGAGAAAGCTGCTGGACAATCCAGAGAAATCCAGTATCTGTATTCTTTTTTTTTTACTCACTAAAGGTATCCTCTTAAGAGATTCTGTAACAAAATGTTCAGCCTTATTTCTCCTATCCTACAAGTTCCTATACCTGTTCTAATGTGGTCTGGCTTACTGCAGCCGTTTCTAGTTGCACAGTCTCTCTAATGGATCGAATCTCCTTTTCTTTGTCAAGCTTTGTCAACCCAGGGAGGAAGGGGATGCCTCTGCTGTAATAGGGACAAATTATGCACGCCCCTTGCATGCCCCCTCTATGCTAGCTGGAGCATATGGTATGCCATGTGATTTGTTTATTCCTCAGACAGCTTCCCTGCTCTCAGTCTCAGTGTGTCTGTAATGCTGTCTGTGAAGAGGGAGCTGCCTGTCACATGCTGACAAACTGTGACCCAGACACGAGTGCAGAGCCCAGACTCCTGGCTCAGAAGAAACAGCTGTGTTTATAAAGGAGTCCGAGGATTTTTGTCACGCTTCAGTGGCACAGAGCTGCAGAGGCAGAAGGTAAAACTTTTTCTAAACTTGCACATAACATCTGAAGGCTGCATTCACTGTGTAATAATAAAAACTTGTCATGCAAACATAAGGCAGTATACATCCTGGTTCTTTTCAGTATTCTTCCGGTTTCGGCGGCCATCTTTACTGTTTACAAAACAGTTTATAAAACTGTTTTTATCACCAATATTGCGGCAGGGAGCGGCAAAAATGTCACAGAGGGGGCTAGGAGATGTCCCTGAACAGGTTGATATGTTTATTTCTACAACATTTCCTCAATACAAATTCTACTTAAAGAGGAACTGTAACCCAGGATTGAATTCCGTCCCAGTCAGTAGCTGATGCCCGCTTGCCCATGTGAAATCTTTACCTTTTCTTAAATAGATCATCAGGGGGCTCTGTGTGGCTGATATTGTGGTGAAATCCCTCCCACAGTGTGATGGGTCTTGACAGTTTCCTGTATCTGAACCTTGTTGCATTGTGGGAAATAACATCTTTTTCCAACTGCCGAGCAACCAGTATCTCCCTCTGTGCATAGAACTCTCAGTAACATACATTCTGTACAGATCACCTGGCAGAGCTAAAGATGTCACCACCAGTGATAAATTACAGAATGTAAATCAGGGAGAGGAAAGTTTTGACAATGGGCAAACACTGACTACATATTCTATAAACAAATATTGTAAAAAAAATAAGCTATCATATTCATATGTTATTTTCACTACAGTTCCTCTTTAAATCTCTAAAACTCCAAAGAATCTTCCCTCTTGTTCTTCTTTAGTCCTATCCTTAGTATTTAGTCACACAGGAAGATTTATTAAGCGATATTGTGCCAGGGTTAAGAACTTAATCTAGCGCAGATCAAGCTGCTAGTTTTGTATCGGAGGTTCTGCTATTTTTTTTCTTGTACCTTTGTTCCTCTCCTGCCTGCAGTCCACTGTGACATCATTACAAACATCTGAGGCAGAACTGAGACAGATCTGAGGCAGAAAGAGGCACTTTGGGACGCTGCGGTTTGAGGCAGTGGGCCGTAGATTGCGCAGAGTCTTATTTATGGGCAGGAGAAGAGGGGAATTTATGAATTGAGCCGCACGTGTTACGGCTAATCTACTACACACTGTTCCAGAATCGCTTTTCGTGCTGTGGGAAAGAATGGATAAATCTCCCACACGGTGTGTTATTTTATATCTGAAAAGCAACTCGAGGCAGTAAGTAAAAATGATTCACATTCAGTGGCCGAAACCAAAGCGTTTACAATTCCCATATGCCAGAAAAATTGGCTGCTAAACATTCCACTCTAAGTTTCTAAAATAACGGATGAGAAGGATTGTTATTCATCGTCGTACGGCGTCAACGCGCCATGAGGTAAATAGCAAATATTTCATGCGTTTTTGATCCTTTGCGGACCATTTTTGAGATGGATCTCGGCAAGACTGCACCTTTAATTTTATCAATAGCTTTTGAGAGATATACTGTATTTACTCGAGTATAAGTCTAGAAATGTAGGTCTGATTCACTTCATAAAAGTATAGGGGTCAACTTATACACGAGTCACAGGTAACACTGAGCACACTGAGTAATGTGTGTACTAATAGTGACATTCCCAGCAGCAATTTACCCTGTGGTAAGTGATACTTTGAGGAGAGGAAATGAAAAGAAAAAACAGGTCTGAAAGTCCTGGTCACAACAATTAACAAGGAAAGGGGCAGGGGGGAAATACTGGACTGCATAAAAGGGAGTGAATAATTGCAGGACTTGGGGGCCTGGAGGAGGTATTGGCTGCACTTAAGGGACAAGAGGGTTTAATGGCTGTAATACTGTATGCAGTGCAGTCATTAACGCCTCCTGAGCCCCAAGTGCAGCCATTAAAGCCAATGGGTACCGCTGAAAAAATAAAAAAGTCAGATACTCACCTAAGGCGAGGGAAGGCTTGGTCCTAATGAGCCTTCCCTCTCCTCTCCCGGTGCCCTCGGTGCTGCGCTGGCTCCCCCGTTCGCGTCCGCCGCCGCAGGGACTTCGGAGGTCTTCGGGAGCACTCGGGCTTCCGAAGACGGGCCGCTCCATACTACGCACGCGCGATTGCGTCATAGAGGGCGCTCGCGCATGCGTAGTATGGAGCGGCCCGTCTTCGGGAGCACTCGTTCCGAAACATCCCTTCGGCGGCGGAAGTGGCAGTATTTGACCGAACTGGTAGAGTACTGCTACGGGGGATCCTGAGCGGGATCGGGCACCGGGAGAGGAGAGGGAAGGCTCATTAGGACCGAGCCTTCCCTCTCCTTAGGTGAGTATCTGACTTTTTTATTTTTAAAGCGGTACACATTCACTTTAACTTTGCTGGGTAGACTTATACTTGAGTCAATAAAAAAATTCCAGCTTAAGAGGGTTGAATATTGGAGTCGACTTGTACACAATGTCGACTTACAAATATTTATTGGAAACACTGAAGATGATGCGTTTTGCGGGCAAATGCTGCTTCTAATCTTCAGGGCAATGTCAGTGTATGTAGGTGCTACCCACACTAAGGGGGTCTTGAGTGCAGAAACAGGATAATTGCCAGCAGGTTCAGGTGCAAACAGGCCAATGCCTGTGCTTTATTAGCAAGTTGCTCAGCTTAAAAATAAACAAACACAAAATAAATCCTAGCCATCCGACTCCTAAACACCTCACTGGGTAATGCTAACTAATCTAAAAAAAAAAAACAGTACAAAATAATGAAAATATCAGTCTTTTTAGCAAAGGGAAAAACACGGAGCAACTTACATTAGCTGTAATTTCCCACCAGCTCACAGCAGGCCAAGGGCTCCTTTCCTCTCAGCCCTCAGTGTCAGACTGAATGCAGAGCCCCACCCAGTCCCAGACCTGCTAGACTTAATAACTCACCTGTGTAACACAGGCTGAAAAACATCCCGGACTGGACTGGGTGGCCAGGGAACCCGCCCTACTCTTCCCTGGCCAACTCCAGGACCCTAACTGGATTTCCTTCTTCCACACAATTTGCAGAAAAAGAAAATCTACACTTTCTGTGAGTTTTTAGAAAATACAGCGCTGGAGTCTGGGCGAAATATAAACACCAGCCCAGACCCTTTCTGTAAAGTACTGTGACACCTTGTCACATATAACCTCCCCCCCCCCCCGTTCGAGCCTGTGGGGTTGGACACTGTTTCCAACCATACAATATGTTCGAGGCTTGTAGGTATCCAGCTCTGTGTTCCACTGAAAAGTTGAAGTCTTGTAGGGACAAAATCCAGCGAGTTACCCTCGCATTATTATTCTTGACTTGAGACATCCAAGTTAGGGGGGAATGATCTGTCACCAGCCGAAACTGTAAGCCAAGCAAATAGTACCGCAAAGCCTCCAACGCCCACTTATTGGCAAGGTACTCTCATTCCACGATACTATAGTTATGCTCAGCTGGGGACCGTTTCCTACTCAGATATATAATGGGATGCTCTTCCCCGTGCACTGCTTGTGACAGAAAAGCTTCTAAACCAGGGGTCCCGAAACGTTTTGGGTCGAGGGCTGGGTCAACATACTTCAGACTGCTGGGGGGCCACAGCATACATAAAATGATGTAGAAGTCTTTGCGGGCCAGATAGTGAAGCATACCCAGGTGACAACCTGCAGTCCAATTGGACAGCAGCGTCGCCTGATGTGGAATTTTTTTGGAAACCAGCAAATTACTGCTTTCTGGCTTCCATGTGAATGGGTGGTGCCAGCACTGATATTCTATATGCGGACCACCAATATTTAAACATGTAGCTCACCGCATCTATAAGTAATCAGTGCTGGGCCGAAATTACGCATGAGCGTAATTACGCATCGTAATTCAATGTAAATTTACGCGTAAGCGTTACGCGTAACTTACGGTCTTACGCGTAATTATTTACGCGTAAGACCGTAAGTAGTATCGTAATTACACTGTCTACCGTAATTGCTAGGCATGCGTAATTTTACGAACACTTACGCGTAATTTTACGCGTAATTACTAACGTAAAATCTCCCATTTTCTAAGAGTAGCCAATCAGTCAAGATCCTAAGCAACCAATAGTATCTTCTCCCGCCCTTCAGTATATGCGTACGTTTTGACGCATACGAATGATATGTACGCAATAACTGTCACATTGACGGCTATTGCATACATATCGTCCGCATGCGTCATAAAAATACGCATTAATGGGTATTACGGCACTACGCGTAACATCGTAGTGTAAGCGCCTTCATTACGGTATTCTTACGCGTAATTGCGTACGTTTACGCGTAATTACGGTGATGTACCGTAGATAATTTCCTACGCCGTAACCGTAATTGCGTAATGCGTAATAGCGTAAAATTACGCGTAATGATCCGTAAGCGTAGATTTTTCCATTACGAGCAGCACTGTAAGTAATACAATTTGTGTGTGGGGGCAGGGAAAAAAGCCTCAGGGGGCCACATTCGGCCCGCAGCCTTAGTGTGAGGATCACTGCTCTAAACCAACATCGGAGGCATCCGTCCAAAGTTGAACCACAAATTATTTTTTTAAAATCGGGTGCAATCAAAACTGGCTCACTACATAGGATCATCTTAAGTTTGCTGAATGCGAGGTCTGCATCTTTATTTCAGGTAATTCCCCGTGAGCTTTTTCCCTTAATTAGATCTGTAAGTGGAGCAGCCACAGTGGCAAAATCTAGGATAAACTTTTGGTAGTACCCAACCATACCCAACAATGTTCTGACCTGTTTCTTTGTGCAAGGTTGGGGCCATTCTTTAATCACTTGTACCTTCTGGGCTTGTGGTTTAAAGAGACCTTCCCTAATAATGTAGCCTAAATACCGGGCTTCCTCAAGGCCCATGGCGCACTTCATTGGGTTAGCTGTTAACCCAGCTTGTCGGATTGAATTTACCGCTGCTTGAACCTTGGATAAGTGACTCTCCCAGTCCTGGCTAAATATAACCACATCACCGAAGTAAGCTATGCAAACCGTTGGTGGGGTCTAAGGACTTTGTCCATTAACCTTTGGAATGTGGCTGGGGCCCCGTGCAACCCAATTCTAACATATTGAAATAGGCCCTGTGGAGTGACGAATGCCGTCTTTTATCTAGCTGCTGGTGTAAGCGGAATCTGCCAGTAACTCCTGGTTAAGTTTAGAGTGGCAATGTATCTTGCCGGCCCCAACCTCTCAATTAGTTCATCCACCCGTGGCAAGGGGTATGCATCGAACTTTGAGATGTCATTTAGTTTCCGAAAATCATCGCAAAACCGTCACCATCCATCGGGTTTCGGCACTAACACGATGGAACTGCTCCACTCACTATGGGACCTTTCAACGACACCCAAGTCCAACATTCATTGCACCTCCTCAGCCACTGCCTTCCTGCAGGCCTCTGGCATCCTATATGGTTTCAACTGGATGCACTTTTGTGGGTCCGTGATGATGTCATGTTCAATGACATGGGTGCAACCAGGTTTATCCGAGAACACATCGGAATTCCTAAGGAGGAATTCCCTTACTTCCTGAGCTTGGGGACCTGTCAAAGCTTCAGATACTTTTACGGCAGGGATTCCTCCCTGTTGTGGGATGCTGAGCAACTCAGCTGCCATTGCAACTGGTGGCTCCTTCCAGGCTTTTAAGAGATTTACATGATAAACCTGTTCCTTTTTTCACTTAATGGGTTGGTGGAACTTGTAATTTACATTATTAACTCATTTTATGATTTCATAGGGACCCTGCCATTTTGCTAGAAACTTACTTTCTGCAGTGGACACAAGAACCAGTTCCCGATCCCCCGGGTGAAGAACCCGAATTTGGGCCTCCTTATTGTAAATGCGGCTTTGAGCCTATCTCATATGTTCGTTTACTATTGGCATCACTGCTGAAATGCGATCCTGCATCTGTAGGACATGCTCCATCACAGAACGATGGGGAGAGGGTTCCTCCTCCCAAGATTTTTTAGCTATATCCAAGAGTCCCCGGGGATGTCACCCATTCAAGAATGGCTTTCGAATGGGGAAAAAACAGTGGACAACTAGGGTACCTCGCGTACAGCAAACAATAAGTAAGGTAAAAGACAGTCCCAATGTTTTCCATCTGCTTCAACCACCATTTTCAGCATCCCTTTGAGAGTTTTGTTAAAACGTTCAATCAGACCCATCAGTTTGAAGGTGGTAGACTGATGTCATGAGTTGTTGCTTTATCCCAAGTAACTTGCACAAATCTCTCACTACCTTGAACATGAAAGGTATCCCCTGATCTGACAAGATCTCCTTGGGGATACCAGTTCTGGCGAACATATGAACTAGTTCCATAGCAATTAACTTAGCTCAGGTGTTTCGCAGAGGAACCGCTCCAGGATATCTGGTGGCATAGTCTAAAACCACTCGGATGTATTGATGTCGCCGTGCCGATCTTACCAGAGGTCCTACCAAATCCATGGCAATTCTTTCAAAGGGTACTTCTATGATGGGCACCAAAGGACCCGGATATTGAGGGGCAGGGGACATAAGTTAACATTCTGGGCAAGATTCTCAATAGCGCCTAACCTCTGCAAACACCCCAGGCCAATACAATTCTTTACAGAGTTTTTTTCTGTATCAAGGTGGCCCCCTAGTGGATTCTTATGGGTAAAATCCAGTACCACCCTGTGGTGTGACTGAGATACGACGAGTTGCTTATCAACCTCACCATTTAAGTTATCTACCCGGTACAGAAGGTCGTGGTTAACTGCAAAATGAGGGAAAACTCTGTCAAGATGTTCAGAATGTGTTTTCTCATTAATCACAGTCACATTCTCCCAGGCTCTAGCAAAGGTAGGGTCCTGTAACTGGGCAGTGCCAAACTGGTCTCAAGAGCATTCCAACTCGGGCAGGTTAAAGTCTTCTTGTGTCACCAGAGTCTCCCCTGATGTTTCTGCAAACACCTCTAAAGGGAAATCATCAGGCTCCGAGGGAGCTACTCTTGGAGTTGGGACTTCATCCCTCACATAGTCAAACTCTGCTTCACAGCCTCCTTCTAAGAAAACACCTGAGCTGGCAGAGTCCAGAGACTTCGCTTCCCACAACTTCCAGAACAGTGGGAAATCATGTCCCAGGATGACACTGTAAGCTAGAGCCTCAGACACAGCCACAATAGAAAAGGCAGTCCCGACATGGGGCTCAAATTCCACTATGGCTGTTGGGTAGGTCTTTACATCCCCATGGATGAATTGAACTGTAACCTGCTGTCCAAGGATCTGTTTTGTGTCCATCAATTTGGCATTTATCAGCGTGATAAGACTTCCAGAATCCAGTAGCGCCTGTACTGCCTTGCCTTCAACTTTCACAGCAGCCATATGTGTGCCTGTGGTAGAGAAAAATGCTTGGCGAGCAAAGAACGACACTCACCGAGATATGTCACATTCCATGGGCTCAGCAGTGGAAGGGCAGTTGGTGGCTATATGTCCAGGCTCTCGGCAACGCCAGCAGGTAGGTAGTCTGGATGAGCTTGGTGGGGTAGCAGTTGCTGAACCTACTCTATCAGGCTGCATTCGACCACTCCGGAACCCCCGAGCTCCAGCATACCTGTCTGTTGCCCCGGGCAACCACTTCTTTGACTGTCTCCTGCAAGATACCCCTCTGCAGCTAGATATTATTCGATCATCTTGACCATTTGATCTGCAGACTGTGGATCCGCGTGGCTGACCCATTTTCTCAAGATGTGTGGTAGTGCTGTGAGAACACGATCCATGGTGACAATCTGTGGTGCTGTCAGGGTTTCTGGTTGTAGTCATTTTCATACTAAGTGGCAGAGGTCATGCATTTGAGACCTTGGAGATTTGTCAGTCTGATACAACCATGGATGAACTCACTAAGCCCTTACCACCACTGTAACGCCCAGTCGGCAAAGAATCTCCTTCTTTAATTCATCATAATTATTATTATTATTAATATTTATTGTATTTATAAAGCGCCAACATAATCATGTGCATTTTCAGGAGTCAAGTCAAAATACGCTTTCTGTGACTCTCCAGTTAGAAAAGGAGCAACAGCCTGTCTGTCCACTGAGCTTTGGGCCAGTTCTCCCGTAGAGCCATGCATTCAAATGTATGGAGAAAAGCCTCTACATCGTCATGAGGGGTCATTTTCTGCAGGAAATGGCTTCCTTGGACAATCCCTGGGGTAACACCACTGGTTAGGTTCTCCTGACCTATTTTGAGACAGCTGCTGCAGAACTTTTTTCAAAGTTTTGCGGTCCTGCTCCGGTGCCTCAACCAGTGCGGCCTTTCTTCAGCATGTACCTATCTGTCCCTTTCAGCCGCTTGTGACTGGGCTTGCCTGTCCCTCTTGGCTGCATCTGACAGAGCTGAAATCTGTGCACTGAGAAGGCAGAATGTCTCCATGAGTTTCCTGGTGCCTGACATTCGCCTCTTGGAGTGTCTGCTGCTGTCTGTTGCTGGCTTCTTGGAGCTGAGAATTTGTCTCCCGTTGTACATTGTTGGCATCCTGCTGTATTGCACTCATTTGTGCTAAACAAGATCCTCCACAAGAACACAAGATCCTCCATTTCAGGTGCATATAATTTGTATTACTGTCTTTGCACCACACTTCTGCAGTGATATTATTTGCAGAGGATCTAGCTTGCCTGCATCCTCCACCAATTCTGGGGTGCTACCCACACTCAGGGGGTCTTTAGTGCAGAAACAGGATAAGTGCCAGCAGGTTCAGGTGCAAACAGGCCAATGCTTATGCTTTACTAGCAAGTTGCTCAGCATAAAAATAAACAAACACAAAATAAATACTAGCCGTCTGGCTCCTAAACTCCTCACTGGGTAATGCTAACTAGTCTAAACAAAAACAGTACACCATATCAGTCTTTTTAGCAAAGGGAAAAACACAGACCAACTTACATTAGCTGTAATTTCTCACCAGATCACAGCAGGCCAAGGGCTCCTTTCCTCTCAGCCTTCAGTGTCAGACTGAAAGCAGAGCCCCACCCAGTCTCAGACCTGCTAGACTAAATAACTCACATTCACAGAAATGTTTGTGGACTATGCTAAACACTAATGAGATCGGCATGTATTTCACCTATGACCTAAGTCAGTCTACGTTAAATTTCCTGAATGAAAACATGTCGGGCTGGAACAAACACTTCTCTATCCCACAGATAGAGTCACGCATCTTAGAAGGGAATAATCATATCAGAAGGCTGATGATCAGCGAAAAGTGGAGGGAATCCCATTTATTCATGTTATACAGAGGAAATGTACAATGGAAATAGCTGGGTGAACAGCATCACAGGCCTAGCAAGCCTGGAACGTTGCCGGTGCCAAGTCTCAGCTGGATTGCTCACACAGCTTGCAAACTCGCGTAAAAGCAGAAAAGAGACGGCACACCACTGGCTGCAAAACTATTGCTGTATTGAGTGGACAAGAACACTACATGTTACGGATTAAAGTATCCTTCATCAGGTGTCAAACAGCTGTTTGACACCTGATGAAGGATACTTTTATCCGTAACATGTAGTGTTCTTGTCCACTCAATACAGCAATAGTTTTGCAGCCAGTGGTGTGCCGTCTCTTTTCTGCTTTTATACAGAGCAAAATATGCATTCAATCTATATATATATAAAATCTGATGTATGTGTGTATATACAGGTCCTTCTCAAAAAATTAGCATATTGTGGTAAAGTTCATTATTTTCTGTAATGTACTGATAAACATTAGACTTTCATATATTTTAGATTCATTACACACAACTGAAGTAGTTCAAGCCTTTTATTGTTTTAATATTGATGATTTTGGCATACAGTCTGGGACTCCTACCTATGCCTAGCTAACTACTGAGGCACCTACCTATGCCTATTTACCTATACTGGGACACTTACCTATGCCTACCTACCTATACTGGGACTCCTACATATGCCTAGCTAACTACCGAGGCACCTACCTATAAATATCTACCTATACTGGGACACCTACCTATGCCTACCTACCTATACTGGGTCTCCTACCTATGCCTAGCTAACTACTGAGGCACCTACCTATGCCTATCTACCTATACTGGGACACCTACCTATGCCTACCTACCTATACTGGGGCTCCTACCTATGCCTACCTACATACAAGAAGATAATATGGTCGTTGCTTCATTGTGGACAGAGCAAATTTGATCAGCTGGACAGTCACTGTTGTTCTATCATTGAGCTACCACAGCCCGGCGACCATATGGGTTGGAAAACCGCCACGGCCTGCACTCTGGCCATGTTGCGCACCAGTCCAGCACGGCCGTCACTACGCAAACAGCTGTTTGCGGTGTGTGTTACACAGTGAGTTTGGTGTGTCAGTGTGAAGCAGTACTCTAATTACACTCCCTGATTGATGTATACACATGCAAGATGTTTTAAAGCACTTTAGGTCTGCAATTTAGCATTCAATGTGATTTCTGCCCTTAAAACGCTGCTTTGTGTAAAATCCAGATTTCCCCCCGGGACTTTTGGCGTGTATCCCACTCCGCCATGCCCCCCTCCAGGTGTTAGACCCCTTGAAACATGTTTTCCATCACTTTTGTGGCCAGCATAAGTGTTTCTAGTTTTCAAAGTTCGCCTCCCCATTGAAGTGTATTGCGGTTTGCGAACGTTCGACATCCCTGGTGTTAACCCCTACCTAACTAACCCCTTGTCTCACCTATACTTGGCATTGTGTGGATACCGGTAATGGCTGCCATCCGCAATGATTGGATGCAATTGATAGTGCGATGGTTTGAGCACCCAACGTTATCTAGATGCATCGCTGTGCTGTTGCCTAGCAATGTATCCGTGCAGCACTGGGGTCCCTACACTGTGCGCCCTAGCAACCACATGCAATCGCTATAGACGCACAGGCTAGCGACAATGATATGCTACATGCCCCGGGTAAGTAGCACAAAGGCCTCTTGCACACTGCAAGTGATTCTAATTCAGATTCCGCTTTTTAATCAGTTTTTACATCCGATTCAGATTCCGATTTGCAGTGTGCAGGGAGCAAACTGCAAATCGGAATCTGAATTGGATGTAAAAACTGTTTAAAAAGCGGAATCTGAATCACTTGCAGTGTGCAAGAGGCCTTATTTTGCTTTACAATGCCTGATAACTCCTTTAAAGTGAACCTTAAGCCAGAAAAAAAAATGAGTTTTACTCACCTGGGGCTTCTACCAGCCCCCTGCAGCAGTCCTGTGCCCTCGCAGCCACTCACTAATCCTCTGGTCCCCCGCTGCCAGCTAGTTTTGTTTTTGCCGACAGGCCCATTAGGACTGGCCACGCGTAGCTTTTTCCGCATTCCCAACTGTAATTAGCGCTATTTCGGGCCGCAACGAGTACAAAAATACGCGTTGCCGCATATCTATGCGTTCGTAATGCGGCAACGCCTATTTTTGTACGCGTTGCGGCCCCGCAATAGCGCTAATTACAGTGGAAAAAGCTACACGTGGCCAGTCCTGACTGGCCTGTCGGCAAAAACGAAACTAGCTGGCAGCGGGGGACCAGAGGATAAGTGAGTGGCTGCGAGGGCACAAGACTGCTGCAGGGGGCTGGTTGAAGCCCCAGGTGAGTAAAACTCATTTTTTTCTGGCTTAAGTGTCCCTTTAAAGGAGTTATCAGGCATTGTAAAGGTATTTGTGTGCTAGGCACATGGACCGCAGCATACTGCGCCTGCGCAGTACACTCCGGTCCACGTGGCGATGATCGACAGCGCTGCTCGCGCAGGTGCAGTACAGGCCGATCTCCAGGTTGGCCTGACTTCATCGCCGGGGACTGGGAGGCAGAGTCGGCGAACGGCTGCATGCAGAGCTGCGGCAAGGGACATGCTGGGAGCTTGGGGCTGGACGAAGCCCCGGGTAAGTAGCACTTATTTTGCTTTACAATGCCTGATAACTCCTTTAAGCCTACTTGTCTACAGCGGTTATGGTACTAAAAGTGCCAGCATGCCGAATAAGCCTCTAACTAGGCCACTGTACCGGAATCAGTGATGCCACAGGAACATTGCTGCTAATGCATTTCTGACATGCAGCACTATGCAACATAATGGAATAAAACTGGACACTCGTCAAACCCGATTTATGAGCCTGTGAACCTGAACGCGCCGTTTGTTGTTTATATTCGGCAGATCTGTTCTCAGTGTTCCTCCTGGCAATGCAGCCTTCATGCTGAGTACACTCCGGCTTGATGTCCATTGCTGCCTAACGATGTGATACCGATACGGATCATCAAACGTCCAATCAAAAATTAGCTCCTAGTCAGCCTGCTCCAGAACAAAGGAGGAAGAGAGGCAGAACGGATACATGCTCGCTGGCGTTCAATCAGGCACCTGTTCAACTCCGCACACAGCCAGCTGCGTAATGTATATTCATTGCATGGCTCAGGTGGCCGGCTGGTCCCTTTCAGGTCTGTGAGTCACCGGGAGCGAGTGACAATTCTCTCCGTCGCAGACAGCCTGGACAAGCGCATTTTACGGGAGCCAAAAATAATCATGCAATCAGACGGAGAGTCGGCAACGTGAGCCGGGTGACAAGGGAGGATGGATGGGATGGCCAACATGCTTGAAATGCGTTAGCTGCCGCGTCCAGGTCTTGCTGTAAACCCAGGAAGGTGATACGATAAGCCTATGTGGCGAAATGTTCATTTTCTATCAGTGAAAAGGGACGTTCATTCGAATTCCGCGGGATTGAAATTTCTGCATTTCCAATCGGAAATAGGCTTTTCCAATCGGAATTCGGAAACCGGAAACGGAATTCGTAATCCCGCGGAAATCCGGGTTTACCGCAATTTCAAGATTCAAGCACTTTATTGTCATTGTGTATCACAACAAATTTACTTTTCATGACAGCCCCACGGTGGCGTGCGCATTGTCGTGTCCCCGATGAGTTGAGGCGCCGGGAGAACCGAACAACGGCTCTCCCTGCTGTGCAAAACTCCCCAGCGCCGCTAAATGCTATTGCCACTCCGAGTCATCGCAACTTGGAGGGAGATGTAATTTGGGGTCCAGCAGCCACCGGAGCCCCAAAGTACCCTTACGAGCCCTGCATAGCATAACATTGCTGCTAGGGGGTGCCTGGTTTCGGCACCAGGCGGTGAGCTCTGTGCTCCGAAACCATCTGCTTTGCCACGGTGCATATAGGAAACATAATGACAGTAACAAAGGTAGAAATAGAAGAAGTATACAAGTATGCCAGGTATTTCAGATATTTAAACAGTTTGTACACAGTGTTCATTATTTCAGTGAGGATTCAGAGCTTATCAAGTTTATGGCAGATGGGAAAAAGCTGGTTTTCAGTCTATTTGTTTGTATGGGGATTGATCTAAAACGTCTTCCTGATGGAAGGAGCTCAAACAAGGCATTTCCAGGGTATTCCAGAGTGTTGTCCTTAATAATGTTTTTGGCCCTTTTCATACAGCAAGTCTAATACAAGAGTTCAAATTTTAGCCCAATCACAGAATTTGGAAAGCTTTGGACCAATTAGAAAATGCAGAATTTTTCAGCAAAAATCAGATTTACTGCAATAATTTCAGACTATCAGAATCAGAAATCCAACTTTCCGCTGAATCGGAAATGGGCATTTTTTGACCATCCCAATGTTTGAATTTTTCTAGTGCAAAGCAACAAAGTACGGATCAGTGAATAAAAATGGCGCCGCATTAGAAAGATATGCTTATCGCTATTTATCGTTAGTACTGCATAATAATGGCGCACAGGGAAAAAAGAAGAAAAAACGGCACACAGTAACGTTATTTATCAATAGTGCCGTTCACATGCCAAACAGCTGACGTTATCGCGCATAGTAACGTTATTTATCAATAACGCCCTACATAAGCCAAACTGCAGACGTTATTTAACTGCAAAACGGTGAATGGATTTTATGTGACACTGTCAAGGTTAGGGTTAGGCACCACCAGGGAGGTCTTAGGGTTAGTCAGCACCAGGGGGGGCTTAGGGTTAGGCAGCACCAGGGGGGGTCTTAAAGTTAGGCACCACCAGGGGTTGGTTAGAGTTAGGCACTACCAGGGGGGTGGTTAGGGTTAGGCACCACCAGGGGGGTGGTTAGGGTTAGGCACCACCAGGGGGTTCTTATGGTTAGGCACCACGGTGGGAGTGGTTAGGGTTAGGCACCACCAGGGGAGTGGTTAGGGTTAGGCCCCACCAGGGGAGTGGTTAGGGTTAGGCCCCACCAGGGGAGTGGTTAGGGTTAGGCACCACCAGGGGGTGGTTAGGGTTAGGCACCACCAGGTGGTTCTTATGGTTATGCACCACCAGGGGAGTCTTAGGGTTAGGCACCACCAGGGAAGTGGTTAGGGTTAGGCACCACCAGGGGGTGGTTAGGGTTAGGCACTACCAGGGGGGTGTTAGGGTTAGGCACTACCAGGGGGGTGTTAGGGTTAGGCACCACCAGGGAAGTGGTTAGGGTTAGGCACCACCAGGGGGATGGTTAGGGTTAGGCACCACCAGGGGGGTGGTTAGAGTTAAGCACCACCAGGGAAGTGGTTAGGGTTAGGCATCACCAGGGGGATGGTTAGGGTTAGGCACCACCAGGGGGGTGGTTAGGGTTAGGCACCACCAGGGAAGTGGTTAGGGTTAGGCATCACCAGGGTGATGGTTAGGGTTAGGCACCACCAGGGGGATGGTTAGGGTTAGGCACCACCAGGGGGGTGGTTAGGGTTAGGCACCACCAGGGAAGTGGTTAGGGTTAGGCACCACCAGGGAAGTGATTAGGGTTAGGCACCACCAGGGAAATGGTTAGGGTTAGGCACCACCAGGGGGGTGGTTAGGGTTAGAAACCACCAGGGAAGTGATTAGGGTTAGGCATCACCAGGGGGATGGTTAGGGTTAGGCACCACCAGGGGGGTGGTTAGGGTTAGGCACCACCAGGGAAGTGGTTAGAGTTAGGCACCACCAGGGAAGTGATTAGGGTTAGGCACCACCAGGGAAGTGGTTAGGGTTAGGCACCACCGGGGAAGTGATTAGGGTTAGGCACCACCAGGGAAATGGTTAGGGTTAGGCACCACCAGGGGGAGTCTAGGGGTTAGGGATAGGTACAGAGAAGGTTCTGTCCGTTAACGCTAATTTTTAATAAAATAAACAGAGCTAAATAACGATAAGGCTTTAACGTTAAATAGCGATAAGCGACAAACGGATTAGCGGCAACACCGTGCACCATAATTCGCAGGCACTATTTTCAGATGGATCCACCAAATTATACTGGTATTTTGTCATTACTAACAATAATAAATAAATAATTTTAGCAGAACACCTGAAGTTTAGCATTTTTCATGCATGAAAGTTTTTTGAAACAGAAAAATCTTCGGAAGCTTTCATGAACCTGTGCCGATTAGTGGGCCCAGGTCAGTTTAAGGCTCCTCTAAAGGCAAAAATGAGACCAGTGCTGTGTGACAAATGGAACACTGCCCTGCCTATATAACCTGTCCACCATAGTGTCGTAGGTGGTGTCAGGGTTAGACAGGGAGTTCTCCAGCACGAGAGGCAGTCATTCCAAAATACGCTGCCCCCGCAGCATTGTGCCCAATCCAGAGTAGCAGATGTTGCTGCAGTATTAGGTAGCCCCCTCCCCAGAATAGATACCCAGTGCCCCTAGTACTAGGTTCCAGTGGCGTAGCTATGGGCCCCGATGCAAGTTTTACATTGGGGCCCCCTAAGCATTCTATAAATAACAATTGATACGGCCCACCAAAACCTGCCAATGGCAACTACAGTGTCAGAGGTGCAAGAAGGGGATGGGGAACAGCTTGTTACTGATTACCCCCAAGCACTCTATACATAGCAATCCCTGCCAATGGCAACTACAGTGTCAGAGGTGCAAGAAGGGGATGGGGAACAGCTTGTTAATGATTACCACTATTCAAAGTATCTATAGAAGTAATTATGAGCACAGGACCAATAGTGCTAAATCGGTAGTTGAGGGAGGGCCCCTCGGGGCCCCTCTGGCTCAAGGGCCCCAATGCGGTCGCAACCTCTGCACCCCCTATTGCTACGCCCTTGCTAGGTTCCTTTCCCATATATAATAAGGCTGTCTCTCTTCCAGTATAGATAGCAAATGTGCCCTTAGTACTAGGTAGCTCCCCTCATATAGTATTAGGCTGGCTCTCTTCCAATATATGGCAGCCCCCTCTCCAGTTTAGATAGATGTACCCACATTATTTGGCAGCCCCCTCTCGTTAAATAGTCAGATGATTCCCTAGTATTAGTTAGCGCCCCCCCAAGTTAGAAAGCAATATGTACCCCCAGTATTAGGCAAGTCCCTCTCCAGTTTAGATAGCTAGATGAAACCCCATTATTTGTCTGCCCTCTCCTTAAGTAAATTGGTCAGATGAGTCCCCAGTTATTAGGTAGCTCCCTCCCTAAGCTGGAAAGCCAGATGTACTCCCAATATTAAAGGACTTCCGAGGCCAAAATCCGGGCCCAAAACATAAAAAAAGTTAGCTACCTTCATGGCTTTGTAAGGCACGGAGGACGCCGTCCGCGCCCTCCGTGCCGTTTCTGCCTGGTCCCCTCTGGTGAATAGCCCCCCGAAAGGCTGCGACCCCATGGTCCGGGTCGGCATCTTCTGCCCCTATAAAGATGGCCGCCGGAGCTGGCCACGGCTTGCGCAGTCCGCATAGCCGCTACTGCGGCTGCGCAGCTCTAGGGCCAACCCTCCGATCCACGCTGCCTGTTACGTGATCGGGGGGTTGGCCCTAGAGCTGCGCAGCCGCAGGAGCGGCTATGCGGACTGCGCAAGCCGTGGCCAGCTCCGGCGGCCATCTTTATAGGGGCAGAAGATGCCGACCCGGACCGTGGGGTCGCAGCCTTTCGGGGGGCTATTCACCAGAGGGGACCAGGCGGAACGGCACGGAGGGCACGGACGGCGTCCTCCGTGCCTTACAAAGCCATGAAGGTAGCTAACTTTTTTTATGTTTTGGGCCCGGATTTTGGCCTCGGAAGTCCTTTAAGCAGCCCCCTGCCCAGTTTAGACATAAATCATTTTCTTAATTTTCTTCTTTAGAATATTAAGTACAATGCAAAGGTGGTTCTGTTGTGACAAATTATGCTGCGTACACACTGGCGACTACGGTCGTTTGAAACAGCTCATTAACGATCGTTCCGCCGACAATCAGGGAAAGAACGTTACCCAACGATCATTAACACGAACGACAAAAGAACGACATCGGGAAGATGGAAATATCCAACCTGACGGATCGTATCTACCGACAATCGTTACAAAACTATAGTGTGTACAGACATCGGCCGAGAACGATCGTTAGAAGGGCCAATGCGCCTGCGTTGAATTCTGCCCAGCTTCAGTACTTCCTTTGCAGCGCGGCCGTAAAGATTGTTACATTGCTCATTTCAATTAAACTTTGTTTTCAAGTTAATAATCATATATTTGTATCTATTGTAACTCTATGTCAGTGAGTTTTTTTTTTTTTTTTATATATAAATATGTACGCAACATTTCCTTCTGATCGTTCTTTTCTGTGAGAACGATCGTTAAAATGTGTATGATGATCGCTGCATTCAATCGTTGCATTCCTATCGTTGCCGTATCGTTCGTCTTTCAATTATCGTTCCTAGCGAACGATCGTTACGCAAGTGTGTACGTAGCATTAGGCTTTCATCAGTAATTATGTAACACTGTCTATTTTCCTCTCATATTAATTTAAAAAAAGCACATGTAATTGATAGAGCAATCCTTTGAATAATCCTCCGAGCTTTCACAACAGTTCAGGGCATGGGGACATCCTGTCATGCTAAGGCTACGGATCTGACAGCGCTGTGAATAGCTCGGGGCAAGGATCACTCCATGATCAGAGCAGTTGAGCCCATCTAGCGTATCTCCATAGAGGTCTCCTAACACAGACAACCGAAAATTGTTTTTCTTTAACCTTGGCCTTTATTATGGTTACGGGTTTTTGTTAGAAAGTCCACTTAGAAAATTGATATCGGAACAGAGGCACCAGAGCAGAATAACATATATTAAAAAGAGCTGAATAAGTCAATTTTAGTTCAGAACAAATGTTACTCACAATGCTGCAACGCGTTTTCATGGGTCAACAGCCCACTTCATCAAGCAATAAAAAAAAATGGAGCCACTGTTTATCAAGTCGAATTAGACCAGCCGTCCTGCCATTTGTTCTCAACTGAAATTAACTTATTGAGTCTTCAAAGCTAATGGGAAGCCAAAAAACTAAACAAAAAATCCAAACAGATATTTACTAAGGAGCAGGAAGGATCTGGGTCCTATAGAGCCTTCCATTTCTCCTCTCCTAGTCCCTGCATTTCAGCGCTGCCCCCCCCCCCCCCCCCCGGTAGCAGTATTAAACCATTTGGCTGAATACTGCTCTCTACTGCCGCAGGAGGTTCAGGAGCCAGAGTGCGCCACACTGTGCTTGCGCTAGCACATTCTCTTCCGCGCTCACGATACAGAGCTACCTGTCTTCGGGGGGCTCCTGAAGACTTCCAAAGCCTCCATTGGCCGGGGGGGAAGTTAAATGGAGGAGCCAGCACTGGAAAGCGGGGAACATGAGACCCAGGACCCAGAGCCTTCCCTCTCCTTAGGTAAGTATGTTTTTTTGCGCTTCCTTCCCATTAGCTTTAATGGAGAGGTAAGTCCACCACTACTCCCCTATTAAACTGTTTTTAATATATTTTATTCTGCTCTGGTGCTGCTGTTCATATATTATTTTAGAGAATACACAGAACTGATTTTTAAACTAAACACATTTTAGACCCTGTTTAGAGACCAAAGTAAAACTTAACCTTTATTTCATTTTCAATAAAATCATTGCTATTGATTTATAATATTATTGTTTGAATACTTTTGTACAAAAACCTAGTTTGGGAGTTTTTAAGTTGAGTTGTAAGAGATATACTGTATTTGTAGTGATCTCCTCACACCTCCCAAAAACTAGGCACTAATAAAGTATTACAATGCTGAGTTGCTTCTAGTAATAAAAAGACCCTCCACCTAAAACCGACATGTTTCGGCTCTTTAAAAATAGAGCCGTCGTCAGGGCTAACTATGAAAAAGTGCTTAGGGTGCAAAGTGCATAGTGAAGATAAGCACAGCTATCTATAAATACATAGTAAAGAAAACAAAAAAGTGAGAGCTGTGCTCTCTAGCAATGTCAGCTATCAAATGAGGCTTCATCTTAGCCTCCTTTATATACCCTTAAAGATGGGTGGTTACAGGAGATTGGTACCTCCCATCTAAGCCATTCTCTCCTATTGGTCAAAGTGATTGTCAATCACCAAAGCAGTACACTTATTGGTTGTTCATATTTCTCCATATGTTTTCAAACGACCCTTTTCCAGGTTCCCCACTGTCCAGAAAAAGTCATAGTGTACGCCTTACCGTCTGCGCAAACCCTTGACGCTATGCAGATATCCTAAAAAGCCGTTTATCAGGTAAAACTCTGTGTTCGGCGATAGCTCCCATAGGTTTACATTGGGAATCTCCCATTGGTTGTACAGAGTCATGTGGTTAGGCGTCATATCACCCTCTCCGTTCATTTGTCAGCTAGTATCCTCCGCTGGCAATACAGTGCCACCATTGGTCAAATGCTACCATGTGATCAAACGTCACTTAGCTCCCGTTCCTTGCCATTAAACATAGTGCGTCTCCGCATCATCATTGGGCGGAAGACGCTTGCAGAGGAAGGGAGGCGTGGTCTCCCCAAGGCTTCAGTATTGCCATAGTAACAAACCCCATACGTGTCCATGCGTCGCCGCCATATCAACAGGCGGGGACGCTACAGTAATAAGGAGGGAGGAGGCGTGGTGACGTATGCGCATCCCTGTTGTCTTGACAACGGCTTACAATCCAATCTCAGTTCGGACACATCTTTACATGTCATATCCATAAATACTGATTTCTACACACGGTTCATTTCCCTCTGCATAATGGAGCACTACGCCTGGGAGTTCACTTGTTTTCACTAATTTAAAGCTCACCATATGCTTAAATCTATCCACTCTCATATAGAGATACTCCAAATGTGAATATATTTATGAGTCCATATAGGGGTGTTAGGTACAAACATATTAACCATGACAGAGCTGCTCTCAGGTGAGGCTTTCCGCTCCATAATTCATGACAACTCCTAGTAAGTATGCAACTGTATTCTATAATAAAAAATGAAGCATCTATAATCTCTCATTCTAGCCCGCTATATATATTGACATATCATATCACATTAACCTCAGAGTGGCCTACATTGACCAAAGGCAAATAGCCCGTTGATAAAGCCATGGTATGTATATTAGAGCACACCTACTAATCTAATACTAATTATTCCTCATGAAGGGTGTTTATAAAGAGTTATTCATAAGGTGAGTATATCTGGCATATTTTTAGATTTTATTATCTTTTAACTCATTTAAATTAAATCCAGGTGAGTAAAGGATATTTTCCTTTTGTTAATCATTGTTGCGCATTTCAAAAATTTCAGGACATTTAAACTTCAAATAAAGGGGGTGTAGGTAAATCCCTCGTTTAATCCCCTCGGGCTCATAGTTCCCAAACGATAGATCCATTTTGCCTCCAACTGTCGTAATTTAAGATCCAGATTCCCTCCCCTGGGGCCCATTTTCCATTGTTGTAGGACAAAGAATTTAACACACCTTTCATTTCCCCCATGTACTTCTCTAATGTGTCTCGACACTGGGGTATCTTTTGGGTTTCTTATATTCCCCAGGTGTTCCAAAATTCTCTGTTTCACTTGTCTTGTTGTCTCCCCTATATATAAAAGGGGACAGGGACATTCAATTCCATATATCACACCCTCTGTCTCACAATTAAAGAAATCCAATATCTGATATGATCTCCCATCTTTAGGGGCCACAAAATCCTTACATGTTTTCACATTGATACACGCCTTACAACGCCCACATTTGTACATGCCTTTTAACGGTTTCTCAAGCCATGTTTTCTTTATTGGTTTATTTGATGTTGGTAAGAAAGAATGTACCAGTTGATCCCCAATATTCTTTCCCCTTCTGTAGGTGAACATAGGGGTATTTGGGAGAATCTCTTTTAATTGATTGTCCAGTTCCAGGACAGTGCAGTGTTTCTTTACAATCTTTTTAATCTCATCTGAATCCTGGGAAAAAGTGCTTATAATTCGCATTTTGCTGTTCTGTGTGCTGTCCTGTCTTTCCCTTGGTATAAGGAGGTCTTCCCTTTTAATTTCTCTTACTTGGTTGAAAGCTTCATCAATTACAGCATTTGGGTACCCCCTTTCTTTGAATTTGTTTTTTGAGGTAACACATTCATCTTTAAAATCGGTTTCATTAGAGCAATTTCTTCGTGCTCGAATATATTGTCCTTTTGGGATCCCCTTTTTCAGTGGAATAGGATGGTGACTGTCCCAAGACAGTAGAGAATTTGTAGATGTTGGTTTACGGTAGATTTTAGTTTCCAATCCACCGTTTGATGATTTCATTATCTCGACATCCAAGAAATTTAGTGCATTTTTTTTTTTAATTTCAAAAGTAAAGAACATTCCTATCTCGTTCTGGTTTAGGCGGTGTACAAATTCCACAAACTTTGATCTGGGGCCGTCCCACAAAACGAATATATCGTCTATGAAACGACCCCAGAACAATATCGATGTCGTATATTCTGTCATTTCAGTTGAGAAGACCATTGTATCCTCCCACCACCCAAGAAATAAATTAGCATAGGATGGTGTGCAGCTGGTTCCCATCGCACAGCCTCGATTCTGAATGTAAAACTTATTCTGAAAGAGGAAGCAATTGTGATTTAAGATGAATTTCAACATTTCAATGATCAATGCGGAGTGTTCACGCAAATGGATACTCCTGCTCTGTAGAAAGTAACTAGTAGCCTTCAGGCCCAAATTGTGTTTAATATTGTTATAAAGTGACTCTACATCCAAGCTGGCTAGCCATACATCCTCGGACACATTTAGACCCTGCAGTCTGTTCAGCAAATCCATAGTGTCTCTAATATATGATGGGAGGCTCGTTACAAATGGCCTTAAAAAGAAGTCAACATATTTACTAATCTGTTCCGTGAGGCAACCGTTTCCTGAGATTATTGGTCTTCCCGGAGGGTCTGTCAGTTGTTTATGTATCTTAGGGAGGGAATAAAAGGTGGCTATTGTCGGATGTTTAGTTAATAAATTCTGTAGATCATTTTTTGTCAAAATTTCTTTTCTTACGGCTTCATTCAGAAGTGACTCTAATTCACCATAGTATGCTTGTGTTGGATTCTGTTCAATTCTCGCATAATGTTCTCTATTATTCAATATCTGCATGCACATACTGATGTACTGATCTTTTTTCATTATGACTATATTTCCTCCTTTGTCAGATTTTTTAAAAACCAAATCCTCATTTCTACTTAGAGTCTCCAAAGCTTGCTGCTCAGCCATATTTAAATTGCATCTACCTTGTTTATTCCTGGTTTTAGCTAAATCTTCCAGATCTCTCTCTACCGCCTCAATAAAGATCTGAATCGAGGGGTATGAACTTATGGATGGACAGAAAGTACTCTTTTTTATTAGATTACTCTCGGGAGCCTGTGCATTAAATTGTCCTGTAGTATTTTCTTCCAACAGAGACATTAAAGTCTCCTTTTCCAGGTTCCCCACTGTTCAGAAAAAGTCATAGTGTACGCCTTACCGTCTGCACAAACCCCTGACGCTATGCAGATATCCTAAAAAGCCGTTTATCAGGTAGAACTCCGTGTTCGGCGATATTTCCTATAGGTTTACATTGGGAATCTCCCATTGGTTGTACAGAGTCATGTGGTTAGGCGTCATATCACCCTCTCCGTTCATTTGTCAGCTAGTATCCTCCGCTGGCAATACAGTGCCACCATTGGTCAAATGCTACCATGTGATCAAACGTCACAGACTGCAGGGTCTAAATGTGTCTGAGGATGTATGGCTAGCCAGCTTGGATGTAGAGTCACTTTATAACAATATTGAACACAATTTGGGCCTGAAGGCTACTAGTTACTTTCTGCAGAGCAGGAGTATCCATTTGCGTGAACACTCCGCATTGATCATTGAAATGTTGAAATTCATCTTAAATCACAATTGCTTCCTCTTTCAGAATAAGTTTTACATTCAGAATCGAGGCTGTGCGATGGGAACCAGCTGCGCACCATCCTATGCTAATTTATTTCTTGGGTGGTGGGAGGATACAATGGTCTTCTCAACTGAAATGACATCGATATTGTTCTGGGGTCGTTTCATAGACGATATATTCGTTTTGTGGGACGGCCCCAGATCAAAGTTTGTGGAATTTGTACACCGCCTAAACCAGAACGAGATAGGAATGTTCTTTACTTTTGAAATTGAAAAAAATGCACTAAATTTCTTGGACGTCGAGATAATGAAATCATCAAACGGTGGATTGGAAACTAAAATCTACCGTAAACCAACATCTACAAATTCTCTACTGTCTTGGGACAGTCACCATCCTATTCCACTGAAAAAGGGGATCCCAAAAGGACAATATATTCGAGCACGAAGAAATTGCTCTAATGAAACCGATTTTAAAGATGAATGTGTTACCTTAAAAAACAAATTCAACGAAAGGGGGTACCCAAATGCTGTAATTGATGAAGCTTTCAACCAAGTAAGAGAAATTAAAAGGGAAGACCTCCTTATACCAAGGGAAAGACAGGACAGCACACAGAACAGCAAAATGCGAATTATAAGCACTTTTTTCCCAGGATTCAGATGAGATTAAAAAGATTGTAAAGATTGTTCTTACCAACATCAAATAAACCAATAAAGAAAACATGGCTTGAGAAACCGTTAAAAGGCATGTACAAATGTGGGCGTTGTAAGGCGTGTATCAATGTGAAAACATGTAAGGATTTTGTGGCCCCTAAAGATGGGAGATCATATCAGATATTGGATTTCTTTAATTGTGAGACAGAGGGTGTGATATATGGAATTGAATGTCCCTGTCCCCTTTTATATATAGGGGAGACAACAAGACAAGTGAAATAGAGAATTTTGGAACACCTGGGGAATATAAGAAACCCACAAGATACCCCGGTGTCGAGACACATTAGAGAAGTACATGGGGGAAATGAAAGGTGTGTTAAATTCTTTGTCCTACAACAATGGAAAATGGGCCCCAGGGGAGGGAATCTGGATCTTAAATTACGACAGTTGGAGGCAAAATGGATCTATCGTTTGGGAACTATGAGCCCGAGGGGATTAAACGAGGGATTTACCTACACCCCCTTTATTTGAAGTTTAAATGTCCTGAAATTTTTGAAATGCGCAACAATGATTAACAAAAGGAAAATATCCTTTACTCACCTGGATTTAATTTAAATGAGTTAAAAGATAATAAAATCTAAAAATATGCCAGATATACTCACCTTATGAATAACTCTTTATAAACACCCTCCATGAGGAATAATTAGTATTAGATTAGTAGGTGTGCTCTAATATACATACCATGGCTTTATCAACGGGCTATTTGCCTTTGGTCAATGTAGGCCACTCTGAGGTTAATGTGATATGATATGTCAATATATATAGCAGGCTAGAATGAGAGATTATAGATGCTTCATTTTTTATTATAGAATACAGTTGCATACTTACTAGGAGTTGTCATGAATTATGGAGCGGAAAGCCTCACCTGAGAGCAGCTCTGTCATGGTTAATATGTTTGTACCTAACACCCCTATATGGACTCATAAATATATTCACATTTGGAGTATCTCTATATGAGAGTGGATAGATTTAAGCATATGGTGAGCTTTAAATTAGTGAAAACAAGTGAACTCCCAGGCGTAGTGCTCCATTATGCAGAGGGAAATGAACCGTGTGTAGAAATCAGTATTTATGGATATGACATGTAAAGATGTGTCCGAACTGAGATTGGATTGTAAGCCGTTGTCAGGACAACAGGGATGCGCATACGTCACCACGCCTCCTCCCTCCTGTTTACTGTAGCGTCCCCGCCTGTTGATATGGCGGCGACGCATGGACACGTATGGGGTTTGTTACTATGGCAATACTGAAGCCTTGGGGAGACCACGCCTCCCTTCCTCTGCAAGCGTCTTCCGCCCAATGATGATGCGGAGACGCACTATGTTTAATGGCAAGGAACGGGAGCTAAGTGACGTTTGATCACATGGTAGCATTTGACCAATGGTGGCACTGTATTGCCAGCGGAGAATACTAGCTGACAAATGAACGGAGAGGGTGATATGACGCCTAACCACATGACTCTGTACAACCAATGGGAGATTCCCAATGTAAACCTATGGGAGCTATCGCCGAACACAGAGTTTTACCTGATAAAATTTTTTAGATATCTGCATAGCGTCAGGGGTTTGCGCAGACGGTAAGGCGTACACTATGACCTTTTCTGGACAGTGGGGAACCTGGAAAAGGGTCGATTGAAAACATATGGAGAAATATGAACAACCAATAAGTGTACTGCTTTGGTGATTGACAATCACTTTGACCAATAGGAGAGAATGGCTTAGATGGGAGGTACCAATCTCCTGTAACCACCCATCTTTAAGGGTATATAAAGGAGGCTAAGATGAAGCCTCATTTGATAGCTGACATTGCTAGAGAGCACAGCTCTCACTTTTTTGTTTTCTTTACTATGTATTTATAGATAGCTGTGCTTATCTTCACTATGCACTTTGCACCCTAAGCACTTTTTCATAGTTAGCCCTGACGACGGCTCTATTTTTAAAGAGCCGAAACATGTCGGTTTTAGGTGGAGGGTCTTTTTATTACTAGAAGCAACTCAGCATTGTAATACTTTATTAGTGCCTAGTTTTTGGGAGGTGTGAGGAGATCACTACAAATACAGTATATCTCTTACAACTCAACTTAAAAACTCCCAAACTAGGTTTTTGTACAAAAGTAATCAAACAATAATATTATAAATCAATAGGAATGATTTTATTGAAAATGAAATAAAGGTTAAGTTTTACTTTGGTCTCTAAACAGGGTCTAAAATGTGTTCAGATATTATTTTAGTCTATCCACCCTAGTGGAGGGTTGTTACGTCCCCCCCTCCCCCTTTTCCTACATCTACAGAGAGCAACTTTTTTGCCTGAGTGGGAATAGGTCATTTTCCCTACTAGCACATGCAGTGGTTGCTTTGCAGGTAACCAGGCTTTGTGAGCAGAATACACAATCCTATTTTATATACAGGTAGTCCCCGACTTACGAATGCCCAACTTACGAACGACCCGCCGATACCAACGGCATGGATTCTGTGTTTCCATGGGAACAAGTCTAAAAAAAATTTTCAAATGGGAGTTTTTGAAAAAAATCAATTTTAAAACATTTAAAGAAAAAATGGCTTATAAACTTGTATAAGCAGGCACAGAGGGCAGAGGTGACACAGAGGGGGACACTGGAGGCACAGGGGGGCACAGAGGAGGTACAGAGGGCAGAGGTGACACAGAGGGGGACACTGGAGGCGCAGGTGGGCACAGAGGAGGTACAGGGGGCAGAGGTTACACAGAGGGGGACACTGGAGGCGCAGGTGGGCACAGAGGAGGTACAGGGGGCAGAGGTGACACAGAGGAGGACACTGGAGGCGCAGGTGGGCACAGAGGAGGTACAGAGGGCAGAGGTGACACAGAGGGGGACACTGGAGGCACAGGGGGGCACAGAGGAGGTACAGGGGACAGAAATGGCACAATGTTCCGACTTAAAGGGAACCTGAAGTGTGTAAAATTATTTAAAATAAACACACAATATAGATGCAAATGAATATTACATACTTATCTCGCCTTCAGTTCCTCACAGAATTCACCATTTTTTTCTTACAGTGATCCCTTCCAGTTCTGACAATATTGTCAGAACTGGAGTTATATATATATAAGTTATATATGAGCAGCTGTCAGTTACAACTGAATGTGCAAGGTCATGTCCATGTTTCCCTATGGCTCAAGTGGGTGATATTACAGTGTAACAGTGTGCTGACCAGAAAGCTGTCATGGGGTAATGGCCATTTTTAAAATGGAGGACGGAGAATTCCATTGATCACAGTGGACAAATGGGACGCAGGAGAGGAGATAGAGATTGAGGAGCAGACTACACAGGAGGTAAGTATGACATGTGTATGGTTATTCTGACTTTTTATTTTCAGTTCAGGTTCTCTTTAAGAACAGATTCAGGTTAAGAACGAACCTACAGTCCCTATCTCGTTCGTTAACCGGGGACAACCTTTATACCTTTTATTAAACTTCCTATACTATAGTGTGCTCTCGGTTGTCTTCTTTCTTTGTTTCCAATTATAAAAGTGAAACGCATACAGGTATATGGGTGCTGTACAAATCTGTTACAAACCTGAACAGAGGGACAGGAGATGACCACAGTGTGCAGCAATAACTGACTAACTAATATGTACAAATGTACACCAGACAACAGTACATGAGGGAACAGGCAAGCTCAAGGTCAGAACAGAACACATTTCAGCAGCAGATAATCAGATTCAGTCGTAGTACAAGGGAGCAAGCGTAAGCAGAGTCTCAGTCAAGCAAGACACAGGTTCTGCAACAGGGTAATCAGATCAGGAACCAGGTACAGGAGTGTCCAGAATACTCAGACCTTGGAGACAACAAAGTTTTGGCTACTGACTAGAGGTGCATACACACATCAGACTATAGTCTTTGGAAACTGAAAGATCACAGACCAATCTTACCACCCTTCATGTAGTATGAGAGCCATACTCTACACAGTCTTTTCTATGGAGCTGAACTCCACATCAGAAAAAAATCTTTGCAAGATGCTGCACACACAGATGCTGTACAGACACAAAAGATCAGTATCTGCAAAAGATCTGTTTCTGCCAAAAATCCATTCCTGCAAATTGCAATGATAGTCTATGAGATCTGCAGATCATCATTTACACATGATTTAACTGACATTCATCTGCAGATCAAGCAATCATCCGCAGATCTGAAAATCCATCCTGGTGGATCTGATCTGCAGATGAATGTCAGTTAAATCATGTGTGTATGATGATCTGCAGATCTCATAGACTATCATTGCAATTTGCAGGAATGGATCTTTGGCAGGAACAGATCTTTTGCAGATACTGATCTTTTGTGTCTGTACAGCATCTGTGTGTGCAGCATCTTGCAAAGATTTTTTTTCTGATGTGGAGTTCAGCTCCATAGAATAGACTGTGTAGAGTATGGCTCTCATACTACATGAAGGGTTGTAAGATTGGTCTGTGATCTTTCAGTTTCCAAAGACTATAGTCTGATGTGTGTATGAGCCTTAAAGCAAAAGGCAGTCTTTATATCAGGGGTCTCAAACTCGTGGCCCGCGGGCCATTTGCGGCCCTCGATACAATATTTTGTGGCCCTCGCTGGCAAAAGCTTCCTTATAGTTCGCTTCAGTACTCCCAAGTAATCCGCCGCATCCCCGCCGCTAAACAAGGGCTGCAGAGCCCCCAAATCGCCCGGGGGGGGGGGGGGGGGGGGTGGAAATCCGCTGGCATTTCCTGGAAGGGGCAGAGCTTTCAGCTTCAGCTCTGCCCCTCCTGACGTCAATCGCCGCACAGATCGCCGCCTCTCCCCGCCCCTCTCTGTGAAGGTAGAGTGAGAGGGGCTGGCAGAGGCAGCGATGTGCCGCGATTGTGAAATTCCTTATGCGGCCCAGCCTCATCCTGACTTTGCCTCCTGCGGCCCCCAGGTAAATTGAGTTTGAGACCCCTGCTTTATATAGTCTAGGTAATTAGTGTAATTGGAGAACACAGGATGCAGCTGGTGGAGTGAGTGTGAATCTACAATAGAACAGGCCACGTGCTGGTGGGTGGTGGAAGTCCAGGGTAGTCCAACTCAATACTACCACCAGCAGGCAGAAAATAACAAAACATGATTCCCAACAAAATCCTTTTTTAAGTTCACACCCTTGGCTGCTTGGTAAAAATAAAAAAAAGCATGCATTTTTTGCATAAAAACGCATTAGAAAACCCTGCAATTCCATGCATGCAGATTACAACACATAAGTGGAAACGCAGTCTAAGTCCATAGGAAATGAGTAGGACATGTCTCTGTCTATTGTCTCATCCACAAGGGGGATGCCAGCATCCAATCCTATATAATAAAACCCCTGTGTCTCTGCGTCCCATGTCCCAATGTGTGTGTGTGTGTCCCTGCTTCCAGACCTGACCGTTTCCTTTCTGTGAACCTCACTGCATTGTGGGAAATAACAGCTTTTTCCAGCTGCCAAGCAAGCAGCATCTCCCTGTGTGCATATACTGCAGACAGCGGTAAAGGACGGGAGAGCGGGACGCTTGCGTTGCTGGGGGAGGGCGCCCATAGCCTAGCGCCCATTATTTAATAGGTGGGCTTTTTACTAGTAAAGGTATAAAGTCCCAGAAGCACTTCTGTTTCCATACTTAAAAGCCACAATAAAAGTTATTTAAGTCAATTTCTGTTCTCATTACCGTTTCCATTTCTCTTCAGATATCTTTAAAATAACAGTGATATTAGAGAAGCCCAAAAATGCATAAAATATTGAAAGCGGATCTGAACTCAGAACTTCCTCTCTGCTCTAAAAGATAAGCAACAGCATAATAATCTTTACAGAAAAACACTTCTTGGTTACAGCTGATACAAATCCTGCAATAAACCTGCAGTGTGTCTACTTCCTGCTTTCATGGAAGCAGGCATAGGGTTATTATGCTGTGTTTACAAATTAGCTGCTCTGCCCTGGCAGAGGAGATTCCTGAGCTGACACAGCTGTGGGATCAAATTACAACTTGTGATTAGACACAAATGAGAGGGAATTAAACAGGCTAAACTCTCTAAATACATACAGGGTGTATTTTTCTCTGTTTTCCTTCTGTCCTGTGCAAGAGTTCAGGTCCACATTGGTCTTACCTTGTGGGAGACTCTCTGCAGTGCATTTCTGGATAACGCGTGTAATAGCGTGCGCGTTACTAAGAACGTTCAATCGGATTGCGCAGAAATGAAATTTTGCATTTCTGAATAGAAACTGGAAATTGGAAAAATGAAATCGGATTTCTGCAGACATTCCGCATTACAGCAACTCGGGAATTTTATCCCAATCAGAGAACTTGGACGCATCAGTGGCAGAGCCGGGACCACGTCCTCCAGCACCCAAAGCTGAGACACCAAAGTGCGCCCCTCCATCCCTCCCGCCCCAGCCGTCACACACTGATTGCTGTTACACTAAGAGGCCCCTCCCCATCCCTCCCACCCCAGCCGTCACACACTGATTGCCATTACACTAAGAGGCCCCTCCCCCATCCCTCCCACCCCAGCCGTCACACACTGATTGCTATTACACTAACAGTGCGCCCCTCCATCCCTCCCACCCCAGCCGTCACACACTGGTTGCTGTTACACTAAGAGGCCCCTCCCCCATCCCTCCCACCCCAGCCGTCACACACGGATTGCTATTACACTAAGAGGCCCCTCCCCATCCCTCCCACCCCAGCCGTCACACACGGATTGCTATTACACTAAGAGGCCCTTCCCTCATCTCTCCCACCCCAGCCATCACACACTGATTGCTATTACACTAAGAGGCCCCTCCTCCATCCCTCCTACCCCAGCCGTCACACACTGATTGCTATTACACTAAGAGGCCCCTCCCCATCCCTCCCACCCCAGCCGTCACACACGGATTGCAATTACACTAAGAGGCCCTTCCCTCATCTCTCCCACCCCAGCCGTCACACACTGATTGCTATTACACTAAGAGGCCCCTCCCCATCCCTCCCACCCCAGCCGTCACACACGGATTGCTATTACACTAAGAGGCCCTTCCCTCATCCCTCTCACCCCAGCCGTCACACACGGATTGCTATTACACTAAGAGGCTCCTCCCCCATCCCTCCTACCCCAGCCGTCACACACTGATTGCTATTACACTAAGAGGCCCCTCCCCATCCCTCCCACCCCAGCCGTCACACACGGATTGCTATTACACTAAGAGGCCCTTCCCTCATCTCTCCCACCCCAGCCGTCACACACTGATTGCTATTACACTAAGAGGCCCCTCCTCCATCCCTCCCACCCCAGCCATCACACACTGATTGCTATTACACGAAGAGGCCCTTCCCTCATCTCTCCCACCCCAGCCGTCACACACTGATTGCTATTACACTAAGAGGCCCCTCCTCCATCCCTCCCACCTCAGCCGTCACACATTGATTGCTATTACACTAACAGTGCGCCCCTCCATCCCTCCCACCCCAGCGTCACACACTGATTACTGTTACACTAAGAGGCCCCTCCCCCATCCCTCCCACCCCAGCCATCACACACGGATTGCTATTACACTAAGAGGCCCCTCCCCCATCCCTCCTACCCCAGCCATCACACACTGATTGCTATTACACTAAGAGGCCCCTCCCCCATCCCTCCCACCCCAGCCGTCACACACTGATTGCTATTACACTAAGAGGCTCCTCCCCATCCCTCCCACCCCAGCCATCACACACTGATTGCTATTAGACTAAGAGGCCCCTCCCTCATCTCTCCCACCCCAGCCGTCACACACTGATTGCTATTAGACTAAGAGGTGTCCCAGGGCCCCCAACACTTTAATCTTTAGTTATCTGGCTTCAGTCACTGCCATGTATTCCCTTTTCTTATTACTCTCTGCTTCAAATACAATAGGGGAAGGATAGCTAAGTGAGTTGTGCGCCCCCTCCTATACTGCGCTCTGAGGCTGGAGCCTCTCTCTGCCTGGCTCTGATCAGTGGTGTATCTAGAGGGGTGCAGGTATGGCTTGTGCCATGGGCACCACAGCACCATGGGTGCCATACCTACTCCTGTGCCACCATGACTGGCCCCTCCTACCTCTTGCTACACTGCAATAATGGGGGATGCCTCTCACTACCTATACTAGAGGGGCTATGTATACTGGCGGACACCTCTCACCACCGATACTGGGGGGCATCTGTCAATACCTATTCTGGGGAGGAGGACTACTCATACAGGGGGACATCTCTCACTACCTATATTAAGGAGGGTATACATATACTGGGAGACACCTCCCACCACCTATCTGGGAAAGGGGGTACTGGGGGACATCTCTTACTCCCTATGCTTAAGGGGGCAATTTATAATGGGGAGACACTAACTACCTATACTGGGAGGGCAACCAAAACTGAGGGGCTGCCTGGGTGGACTAACTCTGGCTATCTGTACGAGGGTACTATCTCTGGGTACTTATACGGGGTGGAGGGATAACTCTAGCGACTTATTCTGGGGGGGAAGAGGGCAATTTCAGTGTATGCCATAGGCACTATATTACCCAGAAACGCCCCTGGGAAGCATTGGACCAATCAAAAAATGTAGAGTCAACTTGGAAGTATTTGGCCAATCAGAGAATGCAAAATATCAACCAAAAAAAGACTCGTCACAAACCAGAATCGGAAAATCGGAAATCCACAAAATCGGTAATCCGTATTGGCAGAAATCGGAATTGCTACGCAATCGAAAATCAGCATTTCTGACCATTCCTACGTGTTACATAGCAATACTTCATGCTATGAGAAATCCCATGCCGAGTGTATGCTGCGTCATGCCTGCGTCATGCCTGCTTTGTCTCTGCGTCATGCCTGCTTTGTGCCTGCGTCATGCCTGTGTTGTGCCTGCGTCATGCCTGCTTTGTGGCTGCGTCATGCCTGCGTTGTGCCTGCGTCATGCCTGCGTTGTGCCTGCGTGATGCATGCGTTGTGCCTGCGTCATGCTTGCATTGCGCCTGCGTCATGCCTGCGTTGCGCCTGCGTCATGCCTGCTTTGTGCCTGCGTCATGCCTGCATTGTACCTGCGTCATGCCTGCGTTGTGCTTGCGTCATGCCTGCGTTGTGCCTGCGTCATGCATGCGTTGTGCCTGCGTCATGCTTGCATTGTGCCTGCGTCATGCCTGCGTTGCGCCTGCGTCATGCCTGCTTTGTGCCTGCGTCATGCCTGCGTTGTACCTGCGTCATGCCTGCGTTGTGCCTGTGTCATGCCTGCGTTGTGCCTGCGTCATGCCTGCTTTGTAGCGCATGTAGTGTGAACTACTAATATTATCTATTGTAACCTTTCAGAATATCTCATGCACCTTCTTGTGGAGTGATGTCTGGAGAAATTGTCAAAAAACGCCGTCATTTCTGATAAACTTCAGCAGATCTTTAGCGGTTGTGCCTGACAAAGTAACATAACCTAGCGAAACCTGTCGCATCCCGCAGCCGAGACAGGAACGCTGAGTAATATTGAGTCCAGATTATGTGCTGGCAGCTGCTGTGAGGTGCAGTAGTGACTATCAGAAGGATATCTAGTGACAGGTATTATGAGAGATATTAATACACACTGACATATCGAGGTGAGAGATCTACGTTCGGTGGAAGTCTCCTATAAAATGGGATGAAACTCCATATTAACTGGAGAAAAATAATCATTCAATAAATGTTTCTCTTGTAGCACACCTGAAGTTAGAGGGATATGGAGGCAGCCATATTTATTTCCTCTTAACCACTTCGGTCTATCTGGACGGATATATCCATCCAGACAGCCTGCACAGCTGCTGCGGGGCTGCGCTTGCTCCCACGCATGCTCCCGCCACCTTTCGCTACCCCTGAGATCAATGAATGGGAATACAGATCCCATTCATTGATCTATATCCCCCTAAGAAAAAACGTTGGCTTTCTCTGGAAAGCCGTGATTTTTCTGTGTCCCACATCACCCCTTCTGTTCCTGTAAGCGAGAGCTCTCGCTTGCAGGACGAAAAATCAAAAACTCACTGCGGCCATCTTGTGGCCAAATAGTAACACTACATCTACATAATTTTTTTTTTTAAATACACAATAAATTTCATTTAAAATCCCCTGTTTACCTCCCCAATCAGAAAACCAAAAAATAAATGTTTTAATAAAAAAAACAAAAAAAACAAACAAAAAAAAACAGCAACATAAATAGTTACCTAAGGGTCTAAACTTTTTTAATATGCAAGTCAAGCGAGTATATTACTATACTTTTTTTTAAATTATAAGCTTGCAAATAGTGATGGAGGAAAAACTGAAAAAATGCACCTTTATTTCCAAATAAAATATTGGCACCATACATTGTGATAAGCACATAATTTAAATGGTGTAATAACCGGGACAAATGGGCAAATAAAATATGTGGGTTTTAATTATGGTAGCATGTATTATTTTAAAGCTATAATGGCTGAAAACTGAGAAATAATGATTTTTTTCAATAATGCATTTAGAAAAAAATAATTCTTAGCAAAATGTACCACCCAAAGAAAGCCTAATTGGTGGCGGAAAAAACAAGATATAGATCAATTGTGATAAGTAGTGATAAAGTTGTTGGCAAATTAATGGGAGGTGAACGTTGCTCGGATCGGATGCATAAGGTGCAAGACACTGTAGGCTGAAGTGGTTAAAGAGACTCTGTAATGAATAAAGTTCCCCTGAGGAGTACTCACCTGTAGGGGGAAGCCTCCGGATCCTATCGAGGCTTTCCCGTCCTCCTCCGTCCCACGGTGGTCTCGCTGCAGCCCACTGAATGCACAGCCGACATTTTGTCAAGCTGTGCAATATTTATCTTTCCTCCAAGTGGCCCCGCTGGAACCAGCCTGTCCATATCCCTCTGGCTGGGTACACACTAGGCAGTGTGGTAAAGGCTGCGTTTTGCTGCATAGGCGTTTGTGCGTTTTTTTTATCAATCATATTTTTTTTTATTGAAATAAGAGAAGACAAATACAGTAGCGAATTATATAAAACATAGGTACTATTAGAATAGCAAGCAGGATGAATACAGTTATCTTCACAATGAACGCAAGTTATACAGGGGAAAGGTTCTCAAGCCATAGTGACATAGTTCACCCTGTAGATCCAATAGGCTCGCTAATCCATGTATAATGACGAACATAAAATAAGATGTATAATATGGCAGGAATTCCATATTAGGAAAAAACAGACAAAAACATAAACAGACTTATAACCGACCAAATCGTTAAATTACTAACACAAACCAACAGATACTAAAATATCATAGTGAACACATCCCAAACCATCCAAGCTAATCGTATTCCATAAACAAAAAAAAATTATGGGGGCTTACGATTACGTGACTGGAGCCACAATGTCATATCCCAGTCCTCCCATGGACTCCACAGCTCGCCATGTGCCTCGATATTATCATGGCTTCTGGCCATTAGATCTTCCAATCTCCTAACATCATTAATCTTATCTATTAATATTGTTTTACTAGGAATCGTTGTGGATTTCCAAAATTGGGCAATTAACCTCTTTGCTGCAGATAATATATGTAACATAAGCTTCCACCGCTTACGAGGGAGATTCTTAAGTTTAACAGGAAGGCCTAGAAGTGCGTTGAGCGGATGCAGGTCTACATGGGTTTCAAAAACTTCTGAAATGAGTAATGAAACAGTCTCCCAAAACGGTTTACTTAGAGGACAGTCCCAGAAGATATGCATCAGCGAACCCACCTTGTCCTTACACCTACAACAAGTTGGTGAGGTATTTGGGAACCAACGGTGTAATTTCTCTGGAATCCTGTACCAGAGCAAAATAATTTTATAATGGTTTTCTTTGTGGATTGAGCATTGCGTGGATTTAGCGATAGACTGCCAGATCTTGGACCACATTGGAGCTGTGATATCCATAGAGAGGGCCGGAGACCAATATTCCATGTACCTGTGGGAAGGTAAAGTGTCTGCTGGAAAAGCACCGAGAATTTTATAAATAGAGGAAATTAAGTGTGTCTGCGTCTGGCCATTATTGCATAGACTTTCAAACGGGGTAGGTGAGGAGGTAAAGTCTGAATTTCCTAAGGATTTAGCATAATGTTTGATTTGATGAAAATTGAAGCGTAGGGCAGGAGTTAAATTGACCCGTTGGGAGAGCTGGTCTGCAGAAACAAATGTTTTTGAAATGGGATCTAGAAGATGCCTAAGTTGAAAGATATTGCCATCTGACCAACCCTTAATTACTAAAGATGATGAGCTATTAGGGATTAATGGATTAAAAATTACATTAACTAAGGACGAGGGGTTAGTAGTAAGGGGAAACTTTGATGAGCAGTAATGCCAAATATTCTTGGTAAAATGCATGGTATGGAGGAGGGGGTTGACCATGTCAGGGAGTCTTGATGACCAAAGGAGAGAACACGGATGAACAGGGGCTAACCAAAGTTTTTCAATTTGCATCCATTTAGAAAATGCATGCAATTGGGTCCAAGAAATCACATGTCTCAAATGGGCAGCTAAATAGTATTTTGTGATATCAGGAATGCCCAGACCTCCGTGTTCTCTCCTGGTCAGCATAACCGAGCGTGGGATCCTAGAGGATTTGTTTAACCAGATATAATGGAGGATATCTTTTTGCAGGGCCGTTAAGGTCGTAAAAGGCACTTTTACCGGTAGAGTTTCGAAAAGATATAGTAGTTTCGGTAGTATAGACATGGATATGCTACAAATTCTACCGAGTAGGGATAATTTGAGGGGAGACCAGGTTTTCAATAAGCGCCTCACTTCTGCTAACAACGGGATATAATTTACCGAATAGAGGCTGTCGTAGGTAGAGGTGAGATGTATACCCAAATATTTAATTGAAGATGGGCACCAGCGATATGGAAAGGAAGCTTTTATAATGGAGGCCATTTCTAGAGGAATATTAATCGGGAGTGCCTCTGTCTTAGAGGAATTAACTTTGTATCCAGAGAGGGCAACAAATTCGACTAAAATCCTATGGAGACCGAGAAGAGTAGTCAGGGGGTTAGTCAGAGTAAGTAAGATGTCGTCTGCAAATAACGATAATTTAAATTGTTTAGAACCCACACAAATTCCCATGACATCTGGAGATTCCCGAATAGCTGAGGCTAGTGGCTCAATGCATAGGACAAATAGAAGGGGCGATAAAGGACAGCCCTGTCTAGTCCCATTTTTTATTTGAAAGGGATCAGAGGCGACCGAGGGCAGTTTGATTTGGGCCGTAGGGGCTGAGTATAAAAGGGAGAGAGCTGTTGCAAAAGAACCCGAAAAACCCAAATGCTTCAGAAGGGAGAACATGTAAGGCCAACTCAGCCTGTCAAAGGCCTTTTCTGTATCTAAACTAAGCAGCAAGGCTGGTGTCTTAGTATGGTTCACAGAATCAATGAGAGAAATTGTTCGCCTAGTATTATCCCCTGCTTGTCGAAAGTATGTAAAGCCTACTTAATCTTTATGGATCAAATCTGGAAGGATACTAGCGAGCCTATTCGCCAGAATTTTGGTAAACACCTTGTAATCGGTATTAAGGAGAGCTATGGGGCGGTAACTACCGCAAGCCGTCTTATCTTTACCTGATTTCAGGATAACACTGATGAATGAGTGACCAAAATACTGCGGACAATCTAAGCTGTTCATCAGGTTGTTAAAAAGTCTGACCATATACGGTGCCAGGATGTCTTGGAAGGTCTTATAGTAAACATTAGGAAGCCCGTCTGGGCCTGGTGCCTTATGTAGGGTTGTTGCTTTAATGGCCTCTAACAACTCCGCCAAGGTTATAGGAGCGTTCAGAAGATCTTGATCTCCCTTCTGAAGCTTAGGCAGTCTGCAACGAGATAGAAACTGATCCAGTTTATTGGCATCAAATGCAGGATGTCTACCCCTGTCTAGACAGGAGTAAAGATCCTTATAAAATTTACTAAACTCGTCAGCAATATGCTGGGGATCATAGAGAGTTTTACCACCAGGTGTTACAATTTTATCCGGTATAGATGCAGAAGTATGCCCTCTCAGCATTTTGGTCATAGGAGTAAGAGGTTTATTCACTTTTTTATAATAATATTGTCTGGACCATAATAGGGATTTATGTGCCTGAGCTAGCTGTATGTCTTTCAATTCATTTCTCATTTCTAATAGCCGCTTCAGCAAGTGTAACGAAGGGATTTGGGCATATTTCAATTCCACTCTGCGTATACCCGAGGTCAGTGCCGCGCTCCGCAAAAGCCTTTGTTTTTTCTTATTAGATCCCAGAGCGATGGTTTGTGCGTTTTTAAGGGTAGAAACACACTAGGCAGAATCGCATATGCGTTTTCCACTATGTGCTCTGAAAAACGCATATGCGATTCTTCCCAGCGTGTTCCTACCCTTAGTGCGTTTGCAGTGCATTTTCTATGCGTTTGTGTTTTGCGTTTCTTTTCCCGCATATGCGTTTTTCTTACGCTTTGCGTGTGTTTTAATGCGTTTAAGGTTCGCATATACAAAACACATATGCGTTTTGCAAGCATTTTTTAATGCGCTTTATGCAAATCACTAGGAAGTCAACAGGAAGCAAAAATACGTAATCAATCTTGTTTTTAAAAGAAAAAAAAACGCATATAGAAAAAATGCATGAAAAACGCATACAAGATGCACTAAAACGCAATACCTCTGTGTCACCATTGACTTTCATGATGTGCGTTTTTGATTCGTTTAGGAAAAATATGCAACAAAACCAAAGCCTATACGTTTTTTCATGCGGCCCATTGACTTGCATTAGGTGCGTTTTCTGCTGCGTGTTCCGCAACGCTAGCGTTTCTGTTGCCTAGTGTGTTCCCTGCCTCTCAGTTCCAGTGTCCTTTATTGCTTGCTGAGCAGAGAGGGAGCAGAGAAAGATTACCATTACATGAACAGTAAGGCCTCTTTCACAGAGGGACGGTGCGTTTGATGCGACGTTAAGGTCGCATAACGTGCCCGTAATGCAACGCATTGTAAGACTATAACTTGGACGTTATAGTACATTTTTTAGCCCTGCGTTTGGTGCGCTGTTTTCATCACACAGTGATGGAGCGACAACGGCGCATGCGTTACATTAAAAAAAACAAAACCTTACTGAGCATGTGCAACACACACAACGCAGCAGATTTATTGCTAAACGCACAGCATGCAGCAATTTCTAAATATTGCTACACGCTACACACAACGCAACGTGTGCCCTGTGAATGTTGCACAGAGTTAGTATTGCTGTGCGTTAGTCTGCGTTAAAAACATTTTCTAACGTGCGACTTTAACGTCCTGCTGTGAAAGAGGCCTAAGGCTACTTTCACAGTGGGACGTTGCATTTTGATGCGACGTTAAAGTCGCAACGCAAACTGACTAAGCAACGTCCCAAAAACTCACAACGCAACTTGATTCCCCGTTATCGTCGCATACAGTAGAGCATACAGGCAATGCAAAGTATGCTTCCAGGTTATTACTGAGCATGTGCAAACAGTCCAACGCAGTTAATAACGTGTATAACGCACAGCATGCAGAACTTTCTAATAACGCTACACCTTACACACAAACGCAACGTGTGCACTGTGAATGTCGCACAGACTTAGTATTGCTGTGCTTTAGTCTGCATTAAAAATGTTTCTAACGTGCGCCTGTAACGTCCCACTGTGAAAGAGGCCTAAATGTACAGGTCTCTTAACATACTAGTTACTTTCTTGCATTGTTTCCTTCCTGAAACGTGTTTTCTGCTGTAGCCGTATTTCTTATCAGATTTCGAGGTTGCGAGATAACCATTGCTGTGCTAAAGCCGGAGCTTTCAGATGTCATCGGCTTTGGAAGAAAGACTCTTGCGAGAGTGAAGATAGATTGTCATGAAGTTGTCAAGAAAGTTTTAAAAAGAAACACTCAAAAAGCACGTCCCTGTCACATGTTACAGCATTGTGATAGCTGACAGTGGAATAACTGGAACTCGTCACCCGCTGACGCCGGCACCATGACATGTTCCGGACATATCAGATGTGACAACTTCTAAAAACAGTGGACCCTTCCCAGTCTCCGGGCATATTAAATGTGACATGGCAGAACAGGTATTAATGCGACATATTCTGGGTAGGTTAACTGTGTCTTTTCTCCCCATCACTTATACTGGTATTATTATTATTAGTCGTAGTGATATTATAGTGATATCATACTCCACCATCAGCTATTGCGGTTGAAGAAAATATGTCATAATATACGTAATATAATACAAGGGTGAAAGCACAGATAATACAAATACAACTGATCGATCGTTTGAACATAAAGCCAGTTGTATGTTGTATAAGGTTGTTCATCTCAAGGACAACTGAAGTGAGAGGAATATGGAAGCTGCCATATTTATTTCCTATTAATTTATACCAGTTGCCTGGCAGCCCTGCTGATCTATTTGGCTGCAGTTGTGTCTGAATCACACCAGAAACAAGCATGCAGTTAATCCTATCAGATCTGACAATAATGTCAGAAACACCTGATCTGCTGCATGCTTGTTCAGGGTATATGGGTAAAAGTATCAGGCAGAGGATCAGCACAGGGCAGCCAGGCAACTGGTATTACTTAAAAGAAAATAAATATAGCCGCCTCCATATCCCTCTCGGCTTCAGTTGTCTTAAGAGATCCGCATTCCAGTCTGCTTTTGCTATTTATCTGTTGTCCCGAACTATCGTTATCTAAAGTGTGTACGTGTGTATTAGTTCAGGTGTGCTTTAATTACAGACTATCTTTTATCCAACTGGCATACACCTGGGAAAATTAACACGCAATATCTTTCCATTTTTTTAAACAAGAAAATAATAAACATGTGCTTTGTAGTATTTTTAGCACCCCCAAGCTGCTAAACAGGCGGCGCCGGGAGGAAGGCACACACCCATTTTTTGCTGTGGTGCGCTGCCTAGTTACCTCACCAGTGAACCCAGCACCTGCCTAGCTCCCTCAGTAAAAAAAAATCAATAACATGAAAGACACTCTCTCGTCAGAAATGTTCTGGAGGTCTGCGTCCGATCTCCAGGAGGAAGTGGGAAGCCTCTGCAGGATCCAGGCAGAAGTCACTTCAAGTGAACCAGAGGCGGGGCCGGAGCATCGGTGAGCGGCTGCACAGGCACAGGACATCTGTGGGGGACCTTTAGAAGCCCCGGGTAAGTTCAAGTCTTTTTCCCCCGACCCCCCTACAGTAGTTCTTTAACGTTTTGTAAATTGTCCATCCAGCTTATAGGATATAAATCACTGATTCTGTCACTCTATGGAAAAAGGCACTTGAAGAAGGGACTTGCAAGGAACTGAGCACGTCTTACAAACGATTCCGTGAGTTCCGGTTTTATTCTCCTATTTGGGTCTGCTGTTTGTGATTTTATGTGGCGGCCTTATGAATGAACGGCGGAGTGTAGCAGCTGCACAAATGAACGTACAGAGTGCGAATGGCGTTATCGCCAGGGATGCAGGTCACCCAACGCTCTGACCTACAGATCGTGTGCTTGTTAAAGGTCTAGCAATAGCGGGAAGGAAATTGAAAGCTTCTAAAGGACATTTAGTTGTAGCTTTATTTTTTGTTACTGTAAATGCATCAAAGCTAACATACAAGCAGCCAACATATATTGTTGTACCTATAGATCATGAAGCCCCAGGGCAGTTTCTAGGCTAAAATGCACCCAGGGCAAGGGTGTAAAAGTTGCACCCCCCCCCGAGCAAGGTATGGGTGCCCGCAGTATAGGTTAGCCAGGTCTAGTTGCACTCAGTATAGGTCCCCACAGTATAGGTAGCCAGGAATAGGTACCCCAGTATAGGTAGCCAGCTATAGGTCCCCCAAGTATAGGTAGCCAGGCATAGGTGCCCCAGTATAGGTTAGCCAGGTAGGTGCCTCTAGTATAGGTAGCCAGTATAGTTGCCCCCAGTATAGGTTAGATAGGCAGGCGCCCCCGGTATAAGTTAGATAGGTAGGTGCCCCAGGACAGGTTAGCTAGGTGGCTGCCTCTAATATAGGTAGCCAGAATAGTTGCCCCAGCATAGGTTAGATAGGTAGGTGCCCCCAGTATAGGTTAGTTAGGTAGGTGCCCCCAATATAGGTAGCCAGTATAGTTGCCACCAGTATAAGCTAGCTAGGTAGGTAGGTGCCCCCAAGACAGGTTAGATAAGTAGGTGCCCCCAGTAGACTTTAGAAAGGTAGCTGCCCCCCATTATAGGTTAGATTGGTAGCTGCCCCCCAGTATAGGTTAGATAGGTAGCTGCCCCCCAGTATAGGTTAGATAGGTTGCTACCCCCCAGTATAGGTTAGATTAGGTAGGTGCCCCCCAGTATAGGTTAGATAGGTAGCTGCCCCCAGTATAGGTTAGATTAGGTAGGTGCCCCCCCAGTATAGGTTAGATTGGTAGCTGCCCCCCAGTATAGGTTAGATAGCTGCCCCCAAGTATAGGTTAGATAGGTAGCTGCCCCCCAGTATAGGTTAGATTAGGTAGGTGCCCCCCAGTATAGGTTAGATTGGTAGCTGCCCCCAAATATAGGTTAGATAGGTAGCTGCCTCCCAGTATAGGTTAGATTAGGTAGGTGCCCCCCAGTATAGGTTAGATAGGTAGCTGCCCCCCAGTATAGGTTGGATTAGGTAGCTGCCCCCCAGTATAGGTTAGATAGGAAGCTGCCCCCAGTATAGGTTAGATAGGTAGCTGCCCCCCAGTATAGGTTGGATTAGGTAGCTGCCCCTCCGAAAAGGTTAGATTGGTAGCTGCCCCCCAGTATAGGTTAGATTGGTAGCTGCCCCCCAGTATAGGTTAGATTGGTAGCTTCCCCCCAGTATAGGTTAGATAGGTAGCTGCCCCCCAGTATAGGTTAGATTGGTAGCTGCCCCCCAGTATAGGTTAGATTGGTAGCTGCCCCCCAGTATAGGTTAGATAGGTAGCTGCCCCCCAGTATAGGTTAGATAGGTAGCTGCCCTCCAGTATAGGTTAGATTAGGTAGCTGCCCCCCAGTATTAGATAGGTAACTGTCCCCAGTATAGGTTAGGTGGGTAAGTAGGTAGGTCCCCCCCCCACCATAATGGAGGGGAGAGCCGCAGCCGCAGGGAGGTCAGCCCGACCTCTCCCTCCCTTCCTCTCCCCGGGCCGCCCTCCATGCTCCCCCCTCAGATGCAGAGTAATGCGCAGGGAAGCGCTGTAAATAGCTACTCACCTCCCTGATTCCAATCGCCGCTCACTCACTAGCCGCTGGTCTCTTCTCTGCATAGACGCATATAAACACGCTCTATGTCCTGCTAAACAGGAAGCAGCGTGTGTATACCCGGCTATGCAGAGAGGAGACCAGCGGCGAGTGAGTGAGCGGCGATTGGAATCAGGGAGGTGAGTAGCTATTTACAGCGCTTCCCTGCGTGCTCACTCTGCTCTGAGGGGGGAGCACGGAGGGCGGCCCGGGGAGAGGAAGGGAGGGCTCAGGGCAGCCGCACAGCTGCAAGGCCCCTAGAAACGGGCCTGTGAAGCCCCATAGCAAATATTGATGTATGGACACAGAGAGATATATAGCTGCTCCCCCCTTCCCCTGCACACGGATCTGGGAGTACCCACTGATTTCTCTAATCTGCACAGCGAGAGCCTACAGCCTCCACCGTAACCTCCAGCTGCAACGTAATGACCTAATTACGATTACGCGAAATGTCACGTAATTCCCAAAATTATGATTCCATCCGTAATCAGAAATTCATAATTGTTCATAATTGTTCATGATTGTGTGAGGGTTAGCAAATTTACCATAGTAGAATATCTGTAAATTTACCAATATTCTTCTAATGGCAAAATTACATAGATATTATTCTTATTTATTGGATTTATATAGCGCTGTACAATAAATAGGTTACAGACAATGATAATACGCAATGAGATACACAATGCCAGATCATACACTGGAGTAGCAGTCCCAATAATACAAGTTCACGCTACTCTGTGGGTAGAGTGCACAATCAAGTACGATACACAAGGAGAGAGGGCCCTGCTAAAGGCTTACAACGTAGGAGGAGGAGGTGGTGACATGAAAGGAGGGGGGCTGCATCAAGGAGGTTCTCGGCAGAGAAAGTTAGGGCAGCAGTGAGTTGGGCTAGCCCTCCTTAAAGAGGTGAGTTTTGAAAGGCTTGTTTGTAGGTTTTACAGGAGGGAGCAAGCCTGATGGGCAGTGGGAGAGAGTTCCACGGGATGTGGGCAGCTCTAGTAAAGTCCTGTAGTCTAGCATGGGAGTGCGAGATTCGTGGGGTGATTAGGAGGAAGTCATTGGAGGAGTGAAGTGGGCATAGCTCAATTTTGGTAAATTTACCAATATCCCACTACTGGTAAAATTAGACAGTAGAATATTGGAAAACTCACCGCTATTCTGCTAACTGGTAAACCCGGTAACCATTTCAACTTATGGTTTTATTAAATGTACGCTGAAGTTGTTAGGCTGTGTGTTTATTTCTGTGTGTTACAGCTTTATTCCGTAGGTTTCTCTTGCAGACTTTAATCTCAGAACTGCTGTAGATGTAAATTCAAGTCCACTAATCTCCGAAGTGGTGAGTTTGCGTTTGGCCTGGGAGGATGACATTTACATGAGATGAGGAGCTCCGGCCGTAGGTCCTTCTGGCCATTCGAGAGGGTTTGTTCATATAGAATTCATTTAATCGCAGCAATGAAGCTGGAATTAATTCATGTAACCCACAACCTTAATTGGATGATTAAGTTCCCCAGAGTTTTTCCAGCCCTCAAACATCAATTAAATGCTCTTTACTTGTCATGGTAGTCTCTACTCTCTCCTCCTTTCAGGGCTTTGGGAGGACGAATCAATAAGTGTGGTTAAGAAGCAATTAAGGATTTGATGTGGACGGACGTTGTGGTGGTTCTCGCCAATGACAAGTCCGGTGAGACGTCCGATGGTAAAATCACGTTTGGGAAAACACTGCACACAGATCGTTGGTGCAAAAGTATTTTTTTTTTTAATTTAAAGAGGCACTGTCATGACATATAGTAGAATGCAGTAAATTATTCAGGACACCCACTTTTACGGTAATTTTCCTGGTTTCAGCATCAGAAACACTTCCTATACCTACCGTATATATTGCTGTGTATTGGTATGTAACCCCGCCTTCCCAATGATGCTTAGCCTAGGCTGTTTGTCTACAAGCATTCGGTAGAGATCACCTGACAGAACTTAACCACTTCACCCCAAAGCGGTTTTTACCCTAACGGACAAGAGCGATTTTCACCTTTCAGTGCTCTTCCCTTTCATTTGCCAATAGCTTAATCACTACTAATCACAATGAAATGATCTATATCTTGTTTTTTTCACCCCCAATTGTGCTTTTTGGGGTTGATATTTGTTTTCAGTAATTACTTTATTTTCTATGCATTTTAAATCAAAAAACAAGGAAAAATTAAAAAATAAACTATTTCTCCAATTTCATCCCCACACATTTTATCTGCCTATTTGTCCTGGTTATCACAAGATTTGAATTGTGTCCCTAGCAGAAAGTATGGTGACAATATATTATTTGGAAATAAAGGTGTATTTTTTATATGGTGTTTTTTTCCCCCACTATTTTCACGTGCACGCGTGCGGGAATGCACGTGCATGGGCTGGAGCATGCACGTGCACTCGCACAGCGGCAGTAGCACTGTTTCACTTATAAAAACGTCCTGGAGCCGTTAAGAGGCTTTAGCAGGAGGTTTTTTTTATTACTCAGCTTGTCATTAAATGGTTAAAGTGTACCAGAGCTGATAATATTAAAACATTTTATACATTCCTGGGGCTTCCTCCAGCCCCAACTGCTCGGATTGCTCCCACGCCGCTGTCCTCCGCTGCCTGCAGCTTCGGGAACCAGGTCCCGTCACTTACGTCAGTCGGAGCCAGTCTAACGTAAAAGAAGTGCACTGTTTGCGTATCTCTCCAGCAGCCGCTAGAAAGATCCGTAGAGGGCGCACTTCTCCAGTGTAAACTGGCCCTGACTGACGTAAGTGACGGGACCCGGTTCCCGAAGCTGGGGGCAGCGGAGGACAGCGGCAAGGGAGATACAAGCAGATGGGGCTGGAGAAAGCCCCAGATATGTATAAAACTTTTTAATATTGTCAGCTCTAAGTCACTTTAAGATGTCGCTGCCGGAATAAACACAGAGTTCCTCTTTCGTTTTATTAAAACATATTTTTACATGGTGTTTTGCAATCACAGATATAAGTTTCCAAAAGTGATGCTAAATTCAAATCACAGGGTTTTTTTTTTTTTTGTTGCAAGACTGACATCAGTACTCTCTTTGTAGTACAAAGACCAAAAATTCCTATCTAAAGCTACGTCCGGGGTCGGGAAACGATGTGGGGAAAAATATTGTACAGACAGATGCCTAGCCTTGAGGCTAGTGATGTGCTCTTTTGCTATGGAGGGGTTGGAGGGACAACTATCCATGCAAGACAGAGTGGCTTCAGTTGGTCGAGGTGTGTTTGTGTGGAGAATAGCATTGAGATTGGTCGTGCTTAGGCATCAGAGTTCGTTAAAGATCTGACAGGACGGATGCTTAATGATGCCCAATTCCTGAGTAGGATCGATCGGAGCCCACTGGACGCACAGAACAAACTCAATGGTTATTGTATACATACCTTAAAGTGAACCGAGCACCTTTTTAGCACTCAGGACATTTCTACAGCACATGAAAAATGCATGCCAACAATCTGTTTCATTATTAAAATAAACTTTCATTTTACCTTGTATTTTACAATCAAAGTAGTTTTATTAGCCTGTTTCAGCAGCCTGACCATCCTCAGAAATCTCAGAAAGCTAATTGTTTTATTGAGCTAATTACCCAGAAGAAAACAATACCTTTTCATCAACAAAGGGGGTGGGTAATTAGGACTGTTTGACACACACAATGTCTTTGAAGAAACAGTCCTAATTACCCAACCCCTTTGTTGTTGAAAAGGTATTATTTTCTTCTGGGTAATTAGCTCAATAAAACAATTAGCTTCCTGAGATCTCTGCGGACGGTCAGGCTGCTGAAACAGGCTAATAAAACTACTTTGATTGTAAAATACAAGGTAAAATGAAAGTTTATTTTAATAATGAAACAGATTGTCGACATGCATTTTTCATGTGCTATAGAAATATCTTGAGTGCTAAAAAGCTGCTCGGTTCACTGTAACTAGACACTGCACTGGGTGCAGTATAGCCACACCCTAACAGACTTGATCTGAGGTCCCTGGGACGTAGATATTCATCTCTAGCTGCAATCAACCGCTGCGCAAGCATGTTATCATCGGAACCCACAAGTAGACAGATCAGTGAATGGTAACACAGTTCTCATTTACCAATCTAAGTGTCTGTGATCATTGATCACCAGCATCAATGGGATGCCATGGTCATTGACTAAAGAGAAAGTGAAAGTATACACACATTACTTACTCTGTGTACACACAGTACACAGGAGGAATAAACTGAGGGGAGTTGGGGAGACATCTAGTAGCCAAATAGTAAATCAGACCCTAACTAAATTCAATAAAAATACATACATTCCCCATTAAAATTAACCTTTTATCTCCCCCACTCTCCCATAGTTACCGAAATAAAACATTTGTATAGAAAAAAAAAGTGACATAAAAAAAATACATAAATAGTTACCTTAGGGACTCAACTTTTTTAAAATGTAAGTCATGAGGGTCGCAAAACTGAAAAAATACACCTTTATTTCCAAATACAATATTGTCACCAATACACTGTACTAGGGACGTGATTTAAAAATTGTAATAACCGGGACAAATAGGCAAATAAATTGTGTGGCTTTTATCCACAGTGGCACGTTTTATTTTAAAATTATAATGGCTGAAAGCTCAGAAATATTATTATTTTTCCCGTTAAAATGCATTTAGAATAAAATAATTCTTAGCAAAACATACTACCTAAAGAAAGCCTAATTGGTGGCCAAAGTACAAGACATAAATCATTTTGTTGATATAAGTAGTGATAATGTTATTGGCGAATGAAAGAGAGGAGCGCAGAAATGTGAAAATTGCTCTGGTCCATAAGGGGAAAAACCCCTTAGTGGTTAACGAGTTAAAGGACTTCCAAGGCGACTACTTTAATCTATTTTTACTCACCTGGAGCTGCTTCCAGCCCCTAGAAGCCTAGTGTGCGGGCACTTGCGCATCCATATCATCTGAAGCGTACGGCGCATGCAATCGAAGATGCAGCCAGGCACAGTGACCATCGACTGGGCTAATTCGCTAAACTGAGGATCGTTCTGTGATGGCGTGGGCACAGGGCGGCTGCAGGAGGGCTGGTAGAAGCCCCAGGACCTAGGTAAGTGAACTCTTTTTTTTTTTTAGGTTTAGTTTAGGTTCCCTTTAAATCCATACATACAAAATGTACAGTTTTCCCAAAGTAAAATACACTATAAATTACATTTTTCTTATGTTGTTGTCGCTTACAGTAGGTACTAAAAATCTGAGAGTTTAGACAGGTTTTGGACTAGTTCATCTCCTTGTGGAGGATTCTCTGTATTACCTGTTTTCTTTACAAAAGCATTCGCTGGAAAGGATGTACACTAAGAAGTCAGTCATCTTTCCTACCCATTTGCACACTATTTTGCCAGCTGGGTGGAGCAACTGCAGTTCGGGAAGTGCTTTTAAAAAATAATGGAGAATCCCTCATGAGGAGATGGGTTAGTCCAAAACCTGACAGATCCTTTAGATTCTCACTATCTATAGTAAGGGCCCATTCACACTGGGGATCTCAAATCTCTAGCATTTTGCTTCTGGGATATTCTAATGGACAATTTCCCGATTTTTAAGTGATTGCAGTTGACGGATTTTAGACATTTCAGATGCAATCGCTCTAAAATCGCGAAAAGCCCCACATATACCACATTTTTATTTTCTGCAAATTGTGAATCACTGGCAGTCGCTGCAGGGAGACCACTGCCATACACTTTGAATTACCCTAGCGCTTTTCAAAGCGCTAGCGATCGCTGACAATTCCGAAACCTGCGGAAAATGCCTGCAAATCGCCCCAGTTTGAATGGGTCCTCAGTGACAGCAACATAGGAAAAGAGTAGTTTACAGTGCATTTTTCCCTAGGTAAAATGTACATTTATATGTAAGCATATTTAAAATGTACACTTTTTCACGGTAGTTGCCCTTGAACAATATTCTGGTATGTGCAGAACTTCAACTACACAGGAGCAGCAGATCTTAGCCCACGTCTCGGCCTGTCATGTCTCACTCATTTAAAATAAGCGGGAAGGCTTGTCAGGCCACCTCACTCCGTGTGTAATTGGCGCCCTGGTGCTCAGCGGAGTGTCAGAGAAGAAGATGCAGGAGTCGCACATTATAGAAACCATCCACTGTTACATTTTTCAAGACACGCCACATCTCGTGGGCCCTAAAGGCTTGACAGGTGTAATGTGTGTTTATGCATATTGCTGAGCTCACAGGTACAACCATGGATTGCTGTTCTGACAAACTAGTCAGCGCAGAGTGACAGAAGGTGAGGCGTCGTGACAGGCGGTCGGGTGTCGGCCCATCGGCATGCCATGTGCTACGGATCACCAGCAAGACGCAATAATTGGAGCTGTGCATTTGCTCTGGGCTTAAAGAGACACCGAAGCGGAAAAAAATATGATATAATGATTTGTATGTGTAGTACAGCTAAGAAATAAAACATTAGGAACAGAGACATAAGACTAATATTGTTTCCAGTACAGGAAGAGTTAAGAAACTCCAGTTGTTATCTATGCAAAAGAGCCACTGAGCTCCACGACTTTCAAAGTCGCAGAGAGCTCTGTCTTCTGAAGCTTGTTATCTCAACCGTCAGTCACTGTATTTTCTTTTTCTCTGCAGCGAAGGGTTCAATAGTTCACTAGCCTGCTCTGTAAAATCAATTAGAATGCTGAGTAGTGTGTAAACTGCAAATATTAGAGAATGATGCAATGTTATAAAAAACACTATATAACTGAAAAGATACATATGAGAATATTTTCTTTGCTACTAATGTTCTAGTAATTATCCGTACTAAACAACCAATTCATTATATCATGATTTTTTTTTTTTTGCTTCAGTGTCTCTTTAAAGTGTACCTGAGGCATTTTTTGGGAATACACATGGGACGCAGAGGCGTGTTCTTTGCTTAATGACATGCCTCTGTGTCCTCTCTGCGCCACTCTCTATCCCCCCTTCTTTCCGCTGTGGACCCCTGAAAATGCCATCAATGGGATTGCTGCTAGATAAATAGGGGAAAGGGCGTCCCTAGAAGGAGAGGCACTCCTGTAAACGCTCTTTCCCGATCCCCACCTCTGTGCGCGCCTCTACCCCGCCTCCAGAGCCGGATTTACAGCTGAGGAGCCTGTAGACACAGGCGTTCTGGTGCCCTAAACCCCGCCCCTCAACTCAGGCCACACCCTCATATTAGGTAGGCATCCCTCCTCCCCATTTGGTAAACCCATTAATCTATGTAGTAGATGTGTCCCCACCCCAAGTATAGGGAGGCAGATGTGCCTACACCTTAGTATTAAGTAGCCCCCCAATGGGTAGGGGGACACTTGGGGAGGGAAGCGCCTCTCCCTCATAAGGAGCCTGTAGGCATGTGCCTACAATGCCTTATGGTAAATTCGGCCCTGCCCGCCTCTATCCCTCCCCTCTCCCCTGCCCCTATGCTGCACCCCCATGCTCTCGTCCACATCTCTGCTCTATGAGCAGAAGCAGAGAGGCGAGCTGCAACGTCGTGACCTCGGGGTTGCTAAAAATGAAACTGACTGATTGCTGGCCACAGGAGTAGGCGGTGGTAAGTAAGGAGCGGTGGTAAGTATGTTTTTTTTAACCTGTGTTTTTGGGATCGGGATTGCTCTAAATTATGCAGGAGAACAGAGGCGCAAAAAGGACAAAAGGAAGCTAAATGAGCTTAAAAAAACAAATTCTTGGTAAATAGAGGAGGTAGTGGTGGACTTACCTCCTCCAAGTAGACACACAACGACTGTAGTAAAGACAGTCAATATACTTTATTTATGAACTCCAAATATGCAACACGTTTCGCAGGTTTGTTCCCGCTTCATCAGGCAATAACAACGGAGCAATAGTATATGTGGTCAGTAGACGAGCCAGGCACCTCTGATTGCTCTAAAGGACAACTGTAGCATGAGGGATATGGAGGCTGCCATATTGATTTCCTTTTAAGCAATACCAGTTCCCTGGCTGTCCTGCTGATCCTCTGCCTCTAATATTTTTAGCCACAGCCACTGAACAAGCATGCAGCAGATCAGGTGTTTCTGACATTATTGTCAGATCTGACAAGATTAGCTGCATGCTTATTTCGGGTATTATGCAGACACTACTGCAACCAAATAGAGCAGCAGGGCTGCCAGGCAACTGGTATTGTTTAAAAGGAAATAAATATGGCAGCCTCCATATCCCTTTCTACAGTTGCCCTTTAACTATAAAAGCCAGATTTGACAGCAATAGTATAGAATGTATTTTATTGGTTTTCACGCCCTACTTCACACCCCTTCCTTTTTGGATAGTTGCTGATCTGTCTACTCTTCATGTTTCCTAACATACGTTGGAAATAGAATAGCTTTGTTTTGTCGCTTTGGCCGTGTGACGCCGCGGGGAATAAATGAGGTCAGGCCGACCGTCCTACTGTGCCAGCCAGCCGAGCTGTGCCAGCCCCTGGCCAGGGAGGAAGCAGCTTGTAAATAGCGCTGTAATTGATTTTACGAAGGCATTTCAGCAGCTGGCGCCGTTCCAGGGTGATTAGCGGAGGAGCGGGCACCTGTTTAATGAACGCTCTTCCGATTGTCTTTTATGGGTTTATGATTTCGGTTTGAGCACTTATTTTATCCTAATTTATCAAAGCAGTCGCTTCTTTTGTGAATTCATCATTGAGATTAGGAAAAGTTTCCGGCGTGGTAACATGTGGGTGGTGTTAATGTGTAAGTGAAGGATACGGTGCCGATAGCAGAATATCGGTAATTTACCGATACGCTACTGTTTAAAGCGTTAATTTTCATTAGTAAAATATCGGTAATTGTTAGCGATATTTTACTATAGAAAAACCTAACCCTACTCTCACACAGAACCCTTCACTACCGATGCCTAAGCCCCCCTGGTGGTGGCTAACCCTAAGACCCCCCCTGGTAATGCCTAACCTTAAGACCCCTCCTGGTGGTGCCTAACCCTGAGACCCCCCTGGTGGTGTCTAACCCTGAGACCCCCCTGGTGGGGTCTAACCCTAAGACCCCTCCTGGTGGTGCCTAACCTTAAGACCCCCCTGGTGGTGCCTAACCCTAAGACCACCCCTAGTGGTGCCTAACCCTAAGACCCCTCCTGGTGGTGCCTAACCCTAAGACCACCCCTAGTGGGGCCTAACCCTAAGACCCCCCCTGGCAGTGCCTAACCCTAAGACCCCTCCTGGTGGTGCCTAACCCTGAGACCCCCCTGGTGGTGTCTAACCCTGAGACCCCCCTGGTGGGGTCTAACCCTAAGACCCCTCCTGGTGGTGCCTAACCTTAAGACCCCCCTGGTGGTGCCTAACCCTAAGACCCCTCCTGGTGGTGCCTAACCCTGAGACCCCCCTGATGGTGTCTAACCCTAAGACCCCCCCTTGGTTGTGCCTAACACTAACTGCCTCCTTCAGAAACCCCCTTCCCAACACCTATCTCTAACCACCCGCCCCCCACAAACACCCTTCCTGATGACTAACCCTAACCTGCACAAGAAACAGCTGAAAATAATAATTCCCGGGCGCTTCGCCAGCTTAAAAACAGAGAAGAAAACCTGCAAAAAAATGATAATTATCAGGCACTGCCTGGCGCCCAAATTTCCCTTTTGTAGCCGGCTTGCCGATATTTTCAGTTAAAGTCTATGGCGGCTCCAGAAGCCACATGCGCCCAATTTGGTGTTAATGCTGCTGTTTGATGCTAACACAATTGTTTGGTGTCATTTAAGTAGCCAGCAAGGGCCCTTTTACACTGGCTGCATTTATGATTGCGTTTTCTGATTTTTACAGATCACAAGAGCACCGCCATAGCATGGTCATTGCGGTACTCTTTTTCCACCGGTGGCTTCATTATTTGACCAACCAGAAAATTGTTGCATGCTGCATTTTTCAGTGTTTGTGATTTGCCAATACAATCAGAAACATGTGAAAGAGACCTTAGTGAGGTTATAGTTACTAAAGTAAGAATCCCCCCCCCCCCCATAGCACAAAGGGCTGGGGCTCACACATTTATCTTGCACCTGCCGATCGATTGACAAAGCAACAGTGGAATCCATTTGCTAATCGCCAGCAGTTGCGATCACTAAGTGGCTAAAGATAAATTTAACTGATTGTAAGGCTACGTTAGGAGCAGACTTTCATACTCATTTATGTTGGCTGCTTTCCAAAATACTCCTTAGCTATGCCCAAAGCACCCCAGTTTCTGCCTATAGGCATGCCTGTCTGCTGTCATTCTCTGGCCTCTGCACCACTGCAGAGGCCCCTGAGTGAGAATTGTGGGCTAGGGTCCAAGAGAACCATCAACAAAACTACTGAATCCTTCCTCGTCCAACCGAGGTTCAGAGAATGAACACTTTAGAAAATGTTTATTTTGCTTATTTTTGGATGGTTCAGGTACCCTTTAATATCCTGTTTTTTGATATTTTTTTGTGTATAATGTCAAGCAGTAAGCCCTTCATGAGGCTGACTAATGGGATGCTTGAACTGAGTGCTGCTGACAGATCTCTCTCTCTGTTTCCCATCCCGCATATGTTGCCATTTTAATAAACCCTGGCTTTGGAATACTATAAATGTACTCAATTATCTCCTTTTGTTAGGAACAGCTAAGTGCAGAGGTACAGCTGTTCCAAATTCTGGCTAATAGGGGCTTACTGGGAAAAGGTCTGATTTCTTTTGTGTACCAATGCCTTCTGGGGGTAGTTACTTGGAACAAAATGTTAAATTAGCAAAACGTCTGATAAAGATTGTCTGAGTTAAAAAAAAAATCAAAACCCTGAGTATGTCACAAAGGCATTTTTACTCTAACTACACAATTCCGTGTACAGATATTGTTTCTTTATTTTTAACAGCAATTTTTAACAGCAATACAATACTGTAGTTACATAGTTACATAGTTATTTGGGTTGAAAAAAGACATACGTCCATCGAGTTCAACCAGAGAACAAAGTACAACACCACCCTGCTCCCTCACATATCCCTGTTGATCCAGAGGAGGGCGAAAAACCCTTACAAGGCATGGTCCAATTAGCCCCTAAAGGGAAAAAAATCCTTCCTGACTCCAGATGGCAATCAGATGAAATCCCTGGATCAACACAACCAACTCCACCAATAGATAAAGATGACATAACAAAAATCTTGTACCATTACAATTTGTAGTTCTTTGTGTCATCTATTTTCAAATGTTTAAAGAGAACCCGAGGTGGGATTTTATTATGTTAGTGGGGCACAGAGACTGGTTGTGCACACTAACACCAGCCTCTGTTGCCCCATGCTGTGCCTCCAAGACCCCCCTGTGCGCCGCTATACCCCCCGCAGTGCTGGCGACACGCAGCGTGTCGCCAGCACAATGTTTACCTAAGCGCTGTCTGTCAGCGCCGCTCCCCCGCATCGGCGCTACCCGCCCGTGTCCCTTCCCTCCCGCTGATTGGAGGGAAGTGACGCGGCGGGTAGCGCCGACACGGAGGAGGCGGGGGAGCGGCGCTAACAGACAGGCATAGGTAAACATTGTGCTGGCGACACGCTGCGTGTCGCAAGCACTGCGGGGGGTATAGCGGCGCACAGGGGGGTCTTGGAGGCATAGCATGGGGCAACAGAGGCTGGTGTTAGTGTGCACAACCAGCCTCTGTGCCCCACTAATATAATAAAATTCCACCTCGGGTTCTCTTTAATGCTGTGCATCATCTCCTGTTCTGAAGACCACCTGGGGGATCACACCTGTCCTTAGCAGGGCCGTTTTTAGGTAAATGCAAACCATGAAGTTGCCTTGAGTACCACCTACTGGAAGGAGCAACAAAAAACCATGCTAAGCACACACTCTCTCTCTCTCTTTTTTTATAGAATTATTGTACATCGCTGATGATTACATGAAAGGAAGGGATGGAAGCAGGGGCGTTGCTAGGATCCTATAAGATCCGGAGCAGTTTTGGACACCCCAGCTGAAAAAAATGGGTGTGGCCATGTACCAGAATGTGGGTGTGGCCACGGGTGCGGCCAAATTTACGTGAAATTAATAGTGGTCACTGGTCTAAGTAGGCCTGCCCAGCAAAATGTTAAGTGAAGCCCCCCTTTCCACTAACAAAGAAAACAATTAAATGCAGCACATCATATAAATAGGCAGTGTCACTTAAACATATGGGACATGTTGGGCGCTGTGGTATCTCTACGACGCATGCTGGGTGTTGTGGTGACATGCTGGAAGCTGTGGTGCCTGGAGCTTGCATAGTTGTTTGTGTCCTCACTGTTCCCCCTGACACCCCCCCCCCCCCCCCCAGCAAAGTAACACTGCAGGAGGAACTACTCATCTCCGCCATCCACTTTCCAAGTCTGGAAACATCCTCTGTAGCTGTCGATTCTTCCCCTAGCATCCGAGAATCAGACGCTAGCAGCTCTAGCTTCTGATTCATTCTCAGACACTAGAGGGAGAAGCCCAGAAAAGAAGATGTCTGCAGAATCTGGAGACCAAGTGGCCGGATGTAAGTACTCTCGTCCGCTGCCTGGGGGACATCGGGGGCATCACAGAATAGATCCAGGGCACAGGCCACTGATCTTTGGGGCTAGCAACACCCCTGGATGGAAATGTAGCGTACATACTGGGCTTTCAAGTAAAAAACAAACTGATGAGGTAAATAATTGTATCGATCCTCCTATCCTAAAAAAATTACTCTGACAGTTTTATAATATGTTTAAAAACATGAAAAGTAAATGTATTGTTTCGTCTCAGCCTAATGACACAGTCTGTCCATTGTCTCATTGGGCTTGATTCATAGAGCAGCGCAGCTTAATGTTCTGTAGTGTGTGCAATGCATGCCTTACATAGCAGTGCTCGCTGCCATGTAAGGAGCGTGCCTTCCTTAGTTACGCGCACGCGCATTGCTTCCTTAGCAATTCCCGTAACATTAATGTGGGTGGTCCTGCTCAAGTGAATTATCGCTACCCCGATACTTCACTCACGGCCGCTACTGTGTTAATTTACATAACAATGCATCACCTGCTCTCATAAGTCCAGTTCCCTGCCATGAATGTGTTTTATGGCTGTAATTCCTTATCAGTGAGGGACGTATGACCAGATTTCTGGCAAGGCCATATAGGCCATGACCCAGGGCGCTAGATAAGTAAGGGGAGGGCTGCGGGTAGTGGGCTCTATTTGCAGGTTAAGTGTCAAAACAAATGAAACAGTCGGGAGGCTTGCTGACCACCCTATTCCTACCATCTGGCAGCTGCTTGTGCTGCATGAAGCTGCACTCAGTTAAACAAGCACGTGTGAACAGTGTGGGTTTAGTAGGGAACCAGACCCAGTCTGAAGCCACCCTGCTTCAGAGTTTCCACATCCACAGTTGCACACAGCAGCGGCTGTGTCCGGTTATGGACAGCTGGTTCTGGCACTCACGTGGCGTGGGGAGGTTGTAGAGACCCATGGTAGTGCTAGAGAATAGTATAGAAGGCAAGGCAACTTATATTGACTGCAGCCTATCACAGTCCCCATTTGCTGGTTCTTGATTGGCCAGTGTGCATTACATGCCTTGAGTGGCCCACATCACAATACCACGGAAACCGTGGTGGGCCCGGGCTTTTCCGCGTTGTCGGCACTTTCCACCATCCAATCATAAGCCACTTCTGACTACGTGGGCCTGGTGGATGGCTCGCACCACGTCTATCTCTGCAGACCGTTGTTTGATTTGTCAGTTCCTTCTGTGATGGTTCACATCACATCATGTTACCGAGGAGAGTAACTTTTGGACACGGGAGTAACTTTTCCACACACACACTGCCATAGCGGACAACAGTCGTTTGGTGGGATTTGCGCCAACCAATCCTTTTGGTGGTAGGATTCTGTTTGGTTAAGGGCGACTGGTGATAGTGGGCCTTGGGCGGTAAGAAGTAAGAGTCCGGAACTGGAGGGACGCTACAGTCCTACTGGGTCCTGACTGGAGAGAAACTGTCAGTTGCATAGCTAAATATTAACTCTTTCAGGGAGAGAAAGAAGAAAAGGAACACAGCATATTTATTTCTATGCTTGCCACTGTACATCCATGTGTCTATGTCAGGCATGGGCAAACTTGGCCCTCCAGCTGTTAAAGAGACACTGAAGCGAAAAAAAAAATATGATATAGTGAATTGGTTGTGTACTATGAATAATTACTCGAAGATTAGCAGCAAAGAAAATATTCTAATATTTTTATTTTCAGGTATATAGTGTTTTTTTCTAACATTGCATCATTCTATAATATGTGCAGATTACACAACACTCAGCATTCAAAATGATTCTTTCAGAGCAGTCTGTGAACTAATGACCTTTCCTCTGACAGAGAAAAAGTAAATAGTTCAGGAACAGTTGAGATAATAAAAGTCAGATAACAGCCCTCTCCACGACTTTGAAAGTCGTAGAGCTCAATGGCTTTTTTGCATAGAGATAACAAATGGAGTTTCGTAACTCTTCCTGTACTGGAAACAATTAGACTGATGTATCTGATCTTAATGTTTTATTTCTTAGCTGTACTACACATACAAATCATAATATCATAATTTTTTTTTCGCTTCAGTGTCTCTTTAAGGAACTACAAATCCCACAATGCATTTGCCTTTATGAGTCATGACTGTGGCTGTCAGACTCCTGCAATGCATTGTGGGACTTGTAGTTCCTCAACAGCTGGAGGGCCAAGTTTGCCCATGCCTGGTCTATCTCATTAAGTCACATGTCATTGAAGGTTCCCATGAACCGGTGCAGCATTGTATGTTAACCTTTTCGGGACCAGCCACCTACCCCCCCTTAAGGACCAGGCATTTTGCGCGGGAAGGGTGTGCGCACGTTTGGGGGGGTCAGGCGGCCGGATTCCGTCTGTGGCTGCCTGGATTTGTGTCCCCCCATGGTGGCCTGGGCCCCCCTTCTGCCAGCAGCCTTCACTTACCTTCCAGGCTCCAGCGATGAGCCGCACAGGACCCTCTTCTCCAGCCGGCATCTCCGTTCTGTCTGACGTTCAGTTCCGGGTCGCGGCTTGATGACGTCATCAAGCCGGGACCCAGCGCTGACGTCAGACGGAGCGGAGATGCCGGCCAGAGCGGAGGGGGGTGCCGATCGTCGCGGGAAAGGCAGGGAGGTAAGTGGATCCTCTTCTTTCCCCCCCTGCCGCTGCAGCTGTCAAACTGATCACTACGATCCGACGGCGATCGTAGTGATCATGTGATCAGCAGCCATACGCGATGGCTGCTGATTACTCGGGGGAGATGTCGGCTGTCATATGACAGCTTAATCTCCCCCTCCGGGTGCGCACGATCGCGTCGGGAGCGGAAACTGCGGGCCGGCGTAGATCCTACGCCGCATCAGGCTAGAACAGCCACAAGTGCGGCGTAGGATCTCATAGAGGCGGTCCCGAAAAGGTTAAGGTGACAGTGAGTTGGGTGCCTTGCCTAGGACACCAAAATGATCATTCACGACCCTATTCTTGAGGTTTCATATTTTAAGCAGCTGGGACAGCCATACTATCCCAGGGAAAAACAACAACACATATATAGATAGATAAATACTTGTTCTACTTACATAACATATGTATTGTACTGACCACATTTTGATTTCAGTGAGTTTCATATAGTAAATAGAGAGAAAACTGTTCCTGGCATTTCCATGTTTACTTATTCTGGCTGAAGCCAATCCTGATGCTATTTTCTCTCTTACTCTTTTTTTTTCTCCTAAAAAGTGCACTGTCATATCTAGCTTGCTTTGTAAAAACATGTAAGCACAGCATAGATCGTATTTAAGCAGCTTCTCCCTTCTCAGCCTCGTGTCACACTGAACTGTCCTCAGCCAATCAGTGAGGAGCAGAAATGTGGGTGGGGAGATGACAAACTTCCCTCCTGTCGGCAATGTACAAAAATAGAGCCAGACTGAGTGAGATAAGATTCATTACAGCAGACACATTTATGATTATATTGGAATGCTTGCAATGCAGCATCAGGATGTACACTACATAATAAACAGAGCAGTGGGTAAATGGAATTTGATTGGATGGCTGACAATCCTGCTTTAAGCCATGGAATTCTGAGGGACAGAAGAGGAAAAATTAATCATTTTTTTTTAATGCAAGACAAAAGTAAGAGATTCTTAGCTTTTGACTGCCATGCAAATCAAAAGGCAAAAGGCACAGATGCTTCAGTTCCTCCACTTCTTCAGCTGGTAGATTTTTGTTTCTCTTTTTTTTAAATTGATTTATGAAGCCAGCCTCTGTGATACAGCGGAAAGTTCCCCTTTGTCATGGAAATGACAAGCCTGTTACACATCGTGACTTCTTGGCCTATTACTGTCACTTTCAGCCACAGACGATTACATTCTATTTCTCTTACCTAATGTTATTCAGAAAGTTTGGGAAGGATTATGTAAGCTGCAGAATCTGCTTGGAAGGTCTTTATTAAAGAAGGCCGAGGTCGGAGATGCTAATAATTCTGGATTGCCAGTCAAAATTGGCCAGAAGTCCAGTGGATTGGCTCAAGTTTCAAGCGGAGTACAACTTGCATTAAAGCAGCAGGGACAGCCATACTATCCAAGGAGAAAAAACACATATAGAAGTAGATAAATACTTGTTCTACTTACATAACATATGTAAATAAAGAGAAAACTATTCCAGGCATTTGCCATCTTTACTACCTCTGACTGAAGCCAATCCTGGTGTGATTTCCTCCCTTACTCTTCCTGAAGCTGCACTGTCATATCTAGCTTGCTTTGTAAACACATGTGAGCGCATCATAGATTGTATTTCAGCAGCTTGTGCAGAGGGGTGAGGTGTATTTCCCTTCTCAGACTTGTGTCACACTGAACTGCCCTCAACCAATCAGTGAGGAGCACGAATGTGTGAGGGGAGATAACAAGCTTCCATCTCCTCAGTAGAGTTGGGCCGAACGGTTCGCCTGCGAACGGTTCCACGCGAACTTCGGTGGTTCGCGTTCGCGTCCCGCAGGCGAACCTTTGCGGAAGTTCGGTTCGCCCCATAATGCACATGGAGGGTCAACTTTGACCCTCTACATCACAGTCAGCAGGCCCAGTGTAGCCAATTAGGCTACACTAGCCCCTGGAGCCCCACCCCCCCTTATATAAGGCAGGCAGCGGCGGCCATTACGGTCACTCGTGTGCTGCCTGCGTTAGGGAGAGTAGGGCGAGCTGCTGCAGACTGTCTCTCAGGGAAAGATTAGTTAGGCTTAACTTGTTCCTGTCTGGCTGCATACCTGTTCTGTGAACCCACCACTGCATACCTGTGCTGTGAACCCACCACTGCATACCTGTGCTGTGAACCCACCACTGCATACCTGTGCTGTGAACCCACCACTGCATACCTGTGCTGTGAACCCACCACTGCATACCTGTTCAGTGAACCCACCACTGCATACCTGTGCTGTGAACCCACCACTGCATACCTGTTCAGTGAACCTGCCACTGCATACCTGTTCTGTTCAGTGGACCCGCCACTGTATACCTGTTCATTGAACCCACCACTGCATACCTGTGCTGTGAACCCACCACTGCATACCTGTTCTGTGAACCCACCACTGCATACCTGTGCTGTGAACCCACCACTGCATACCTGTTCAGTGAACCTGCCACTGCATACCTGTTCTGTTCAGTGGACCCGCCACTGTATACCTGTTCATTGAACCCACCACTGCATACCTGTGCTGTGAACCCACCACTGCATACCTGTTCTGTGAACCCACCACTGCATACCTGTTCAGTGAACCTGCCACTGCATACCTGTTCTGTTCAGTGGACCCGCCACTGTATACCTGTTCATTGAACCCACCACTGCATACCTGTGCTGTGAACCCACCACTGCATACCTGTTCTGTGAACCCACCACTGCATACCTGTGCTGTGAACCCACCACTGCATACCTGTTCAGTGAACCTGCCACTGCATACCTGTTCTGTTCAGTGGACCCGCCCAGTGTTGCCAACTCATCCCTTTAATTACTGACACATCTAAGTTATACAGGTTCTGGGGCTACTTACACATAATCAGTGCCTTAACTGCATCTACCTAGCCACGAAACCTGTATAATTCATATGTGTCAGTAATTAAAGGGATGAGTTGGCAACAATGGACCCGCCACTGTATACCTGTTCATTGAACCCACCACTGCATACCTGTGCTGTGAACCCACCACTGCATACCTGTTCTGTGAACCCACCACTGCATACCTGTTCAGTGAACCTGCCACTGCATACCTGTTCTGTTCAGTGGACCCGCCACTGTATACCTGTTCAGTGAACCCGCCACTGCATACCTGTTCTGTTCAGTGGACCCGCCACTGTATACCTGTTCAGTGAACCCGCCACTGCATACCTGTTCTGTTCAGTGGACCCGCCACTGTATACCTGTTCAGTGAACCCGCCTCATTGTGGTCAGACCAAATTTGATCAGCTGGACAGTCACTGTTCTGTCATTCAGCTACATCAGCCAGGCGACCATATGGGCTGTAAAGCCACCAAAACCTGCACTCTCGCCATGGTGCGCACCAGTCCAGCACGGCCGTCACTACACAAACAGCTGTTTGCGGTGCGTTACACGGTGAGTTTGGTGTGTCAGTGTGAAGCAGTACCTTAATTACACTACCTGATTGATGTATACACATGCAAGATGTTTGAAAGAACTTTAGGCCTGTCATTTAGCATTCAATGTGATTTCTGCCCTTAAAACGCTGCTTTGCGTCAAATCCAGATTTTTCCCCGGGACTTTTGGCATGTATCCCACTCCGCCATGCCCCCCTCCAGGTGTTAGACCCCTTGAAACATCTTTTCCATCACTTTTGTGGCCAGCATAATAATTTTTTTTTTCAAAGTTCGCATCCCCATTGAAGTCTATTGCGGTTCGCGAACTTTAACGCGAACCGAACCTTCCGCGGAAGTTCGCGAACCAGATTCGCGAACCTAAAATCGGAGGTTCGGCCCAACTCTACTCCTCAGCAATATACCAAACAGAGCAAGACTGAATGAGATAAGATTTATTACAGCAGAAACATTTATGATTATATTGGAATGCTTGCAATACAGGGTCAGGATGCAGGCTGCATAATAAACGCAGAGCAGTGGGTAAATGGAAATTGATTTTGTGGCTGACATTCCCGCTTTAAACCTGCATGTAAGCAGAAATTACTAGCATCCCATTGACCTTCTCTGGCCTAAATATTTTGTTGTTTTTTTTTAAACATTTTTGTATGAAAGGCTACACAGACCACTGGATTGCAGAGGCAGACATACATAATATAAACAGATTAAAGGACATTTGACGTGAAAACAGGAAAAAGATAATCATAATTTAAAGAGACTCCGTAACAAAAATTGCATCATGTTTTTTATCATCCTACAAGTTCCAAAAGCTATTCTAATGTGTTCTGGCCAACTGCAGCACTTCATACTATCACAGTCTCTGTAATAAATCAATGTATCTTTCCCCTGTCAGACTTGTCGGCCTGTGTCTGGAAGGCTGCCAAGTTCTTCAGTGTTGTGGTTCTGCTATGAACTCACCCTTTCAGGCCCCTCTCTGCACACTGCCTGTGTGATATTTAGATTAGAGCAGCTTCTCTCTTCTCTCTTATCTTTTACAAGCTTGATAAACTGTCCTCTGAGCTGGCTGGGCTTTCACATACTGAGGAATTACAAACAAGGGCAAAGCTGTTTGCAGGAAGAAAAGAGCAGCCTGAAACTTCAGTGCATGGGGGAAAGAAACACACAAATGATCTCTTGAGATTCAAAAGGAATGCTGTATACAGCCTGCTTGTGTATGGACGTATTTTCTATGTGTGGACATACTGTACATCAACCTACTTCCTGTTTTGGTGGCCATTTTGTTTGTTTACAAACAAACTTTTTAAAACTGTTTTTAACCACTTTTAATGTGGCGAGGAGCGGCGAAATTGTGACAGACGGTAATAGGAGATGTCCCCTAACGCACTGGTATGTTTACTTTTGAGCGATTTTAACAATACAGATTCTCTTTAAATTGTATTCAAATTTTATAAGGGTTAGAAGCAAAAAGCTAATTAAAACGACCGGAATCAGGAAAGATAACTAGGGATGCTCAGATACTCCTTTTTAAAATCCGAATTGATTCGGATCCGGATACCCAGATATCCGGATCCGAATCGGATATCCGAATACGAACTTTTTGGTATCCAAGTAAACTCGGATACCTGAACCCAATATCCTGGATATCCGGCCGGATCTCTCTCTCTCTTCGAAAGGGATTTTTGCCATTGAAGGTGATTTTGGCTTCTGCTCGGATATCTGAACTAACTATCCGCCCGGATTTCGGATTTCAGATAGGAAATCCGAGTTTGCTCGGATAGTCTATTCGGATTTTAAAAAATATCCGACTTGATATTCAAAGTTCGGATAGTGGAAAAAGTTCGGATTATCTGGGTAGTTCGGATATCCAAAATCTTGCTGAACACCACTGAAGATAACGCAACTAGGGATGCTCATTTGGATTCCGCGGAAAGGCAATTTCCGAAATTACGATCGGAAATTGCATTTCCGCATCGGAATGTGGAAATCGGTAATGCAAGTGCGGTAGGCGGATTTCCGCCGGAAATCATGGAAATTTCCGCCGGAAATCGCAGAAATTTCTGCTTACTTTAACATCGATTTTCTCAAAAACTATAAGGTCTTTTTGAAAACTTTTTATTTTTCATCTTGTTCACAAGATTCAGTTTAATAAATATCTGCCTATTTTCTGCATTTTACATTACAGTAAAAATATGCCGACTTTAGCGGTTAATAGCAAAGCCCCCGTAAGTCCTAGAAACACCAAATTTTCTGGGTTTATTAAACCGAATCTTGTGAACAAGATGCAAATTTTTTTTTCAAAAAGACCCTATAGTTTTTGAGAAAATCGATGTTAAAGTTGGGTGGAATTTCCGCGATTTCCGGCGGAAATTCCGCATTGGAATGCGGAAATTGGTAGTGGAAAGCAGAATCGGTAATTGGCAATGACGGAATGCGGATTTACCGCGGAATCGGAAATTGGCATTTCTGACCATCCCTAAACGCAACTAAGTCTGTCTTCTAACTTTCTCTCTTTCTACTCGAAATTTTACATACGTTTTTATAAATAAAAAGGCAGGAAAAGGTGAGTAGATAGGTTGACTTGACATCACTTGAGCAGACCTGTTTGGTAGGTCTATTTTCTGGCGCATGTTGAGGCAAGAATCTACATCAATGATGTAGATACTTGTTTTTATGTTTTTTTTTCTTAGGGAGAGGACACAATAGTGGGTATTTTTGCTATTTTTTTTTCATCTTTTCCCCGTATTTCATGTACCAAAATGTGTTCAACACATCAGAAAGCAAGAAACAGACGCCTATCTGCCCGTGAACGCGCCGTCGGATTTTTCCATCCCCGAGGATATACTAGATATAAGACTTTCTTGAAAGCGTATCCTCTTTATTCTTAACACAAAGTTTTGTTGTAAAGGTGCCAATTTGTCTGATGTGTCCTGCAAGAAATCAATACTCTATAAAAAAGTTAGGTGTTGCACATTTCCACCTAAATAACAGATATCAACCAAGTCAGTGCGGTGAATGCCCAGCCTTGCGAAATCATATTTGATTAAAATGAGTGAGCTCAGCAGAGCCAGCCAGCACATAATCTGCCCATACATCACATCAGTAGAGGGATTGCTGAGCCATTTTACATTCATGTCCTCTGTGTAGGTATCGATTTTAAAACCCAACTCAACAAGGCAAATTCTAACAACAATCAGTATGAAGGGTGAATATAAACAACGCTGAACAAAATATTTCTTTGGAGAAATTTGCTTAGAACTATGAAGCACCCTGTTTCCTGTCCTGTCTAGACTTAGCTGTTGGGTGGGCCAATCAGTAGACCATGTGACTTCCAAAGCTATAAGAACACACTACATTTCCCAGCAGTTCAGTAGAAAACACGTGAATGGAACTGGAAATGAAAGGGTATTACGGGGACAAGGGCATCTAGCTACCATACAGGGGTGGAGGTGGCATGGGGTTGAGGAAGGGGGACACATCTAGCTACCATACTGGGGTGGGAGGGGGGAACATCTAGCTACTATACAGGGGTGGGAGGGGGCACATCTATCTTACCATACTGTGGTGGTGGTGGAGGGGGGTGTCCGGTCCTAATTCCACATCGGGGCCCCAAGGTCTGTAGCTACGTCATTGTCTCTATGGTTAGTTAAGCACAGCTATAAAACAGTCTGTTGTCAAATAGGGGTAGCAGTTAGAGATGGCTCGCACCTCCGATTTTAGGTTCGCGGACATCGAATGCGAACTTCTGCAAAAGTTTGCGTTTGCGCAAACCATGCGAACTGCAATAGACTTCAATCGGCAGGCAAACTTTCAAAACTACAAACACTAATTCAAAATTGATTGTAAAGATGTTTCAAGGGGTCTAACACCTGAAAGGGGGCATGGCGGAGTGGGATATACGGCAAAAGACTTCGGGAAAAATTACGGGTTTGATGCAGAAAGGGTTTTAAGGGCAGAAATCACATTGCATTGTTAAATTGTAGGCATAAAGTGCTTTAAAACATCTTGCGTGTGTATATATCAATCAGGTAGTGTAATTAGTGTACTGCTTCACACTGACAGACCAAACTCACTGTGTAACGCACCGCAAACAGCTGTTTGCATAGTGATGGCCGTGCTGGACTGGTGAGCACCATGGCGAGAGTGCAGGCGATGGCGGTTTTCAAGCCCATATGGTCAGGCTGAGGTAGCTCAATGACAGAACAACAGTCTCTGAGTGTCCAGCTTATTGAATTTGGTCTGTCCACAATGAAGCAACAACCTTATTATCTTGGGTCAGGTGTGCCCCCCAACACACTCATATAGCCGGTGGTCATTGCTTCATTGTGATACGCAAGCCCCTTCACCGCGGCAAGGTAATGATCAGGAAGGGGAATTGGCACATGTACATGCCTTTTGTTTTGTTGTTGCAGCTGCAATGCAGCCAGAAAAATTAGGCAGGCATGTACACGCACCAGAAAAATTATTATAGCGGTTGCTGCTAGCAGTGGCCTTGAAAATTCACGAATCCACCTGGAGTCCTGGACCCTGTTAGTGGTGGCAATAAAGGCAGTCAAGCGGCCTGCAGGCAGAGATGCTGTGCCGGGACCGAATTAGTCTGGGGGAAGGCAGTCACATGGCGTGCAGGCAGAGATGCTGTGTGTGGGGACTGACTTAATCTTCGGGCAGGCCTGATCATGCTTTGCAGACCAGGCATCCGTGGTCAGATGGACCCTTGACTCAACGCTGTGTGCCAGAGATGGCACCACTTGCCTTTCAACATCACGGTACAGTTTAGGTATCGCCTTTTTTGAGAAATAATTGTGGCCTGGTATCTTCTACTGTGGTGTGTGCCTTTGCTTTTGTGTGCTGCTTTTCCTCAGGTGGTCATCCCATTGCAGTTTGTGCTTTTTTTATCATGTGCCTTCATAAGGCAGTTGTCCCTATGCGGGTCTTGGTCTTTCCATGGCTCAATTTCCGGTTGCAGAGAGTACAGATGGCATAGCTCTCATCTGAGGCAGACACACAAAAAAATTCCACACCGCTGAGCCCTGGGATGATGGCACTTTGGTGATGGCTGCCGATGGTGTGATAAGTGGGGTGCCAGAATCAGAGCAGGAGGAGGAATATATGTCACGCTTCCGTGCAGAAGATGAGGAAGATGAGGTGTTCTATGTTACATAGTCAACTACATCCTGAAAATATTGGGGGTTGATGGCACGTGCCTTCTTCTGAACACTGTAATTTGGTCAAGGGCCGCACAAAGTCACGACAGCAAGGCCTTGAACAGACCTGCTGGCCTGGGTGGCCTGCCTCTGCCTGTTGTTTTGTCCATATTGGGGGGGGGGGGGGGGGAATGAAGTGAAAGGTATGCACTGACTGCTGGTATATAAAACAGCGTGCTGTCACACAGATGCAGTGAAAGGTATGCAGTGACTTCTGGTATAACAATGTGCAGTCACACAGGTGCAGTGAAAAGGTATGCAGTGACTGCTGGTATAACAATGTGCAGTCACACAGGTGCAGTGAAAATGGATGCACTGACTGCTGGTATATAAAACAGTGTGTGGTCACAAAGATGCAGTGAAAGGTATGCAGTGTCTGCTGGTAAAACAATGTGCAGTAACACAGGTGCAGTGAACGGTATGCAGTGACTGGTATTATAATACAATTAGCAGCAGTCACACAGATGCAGTGAAAAGGTAGGCACTGAATGTGCTGGGCTGGGCACAGTATAGCAATTAGCAAGGGCAAGCTGCGACAGACAGGGCTGTATATGCAGTGTCAGTGGCACACACACAAAAAAAACACAAGAACAGTAGCTCTCAAAAGAGCTGTTTTGGGGTGCTTTTCAGCAAAAAATATCAGCAAGTAGCAAGCTTACAGACCTCCTAACTCTCCAATGTCTCTCCTTTCTCTCACTAATACATCAGCACACAGAGTGAGAACATGGCCGATGCTGCTGCCTTATATAAGGGGGGGGGGGGGGGGGCTCCAGGAGGGAGTGCAGCCTGATTGGCTGCCATGTGTCTGCTGACTGTGGTGTAAAGGGTCAAAGTTTAGCCCAATTATGTAGTATAGGGGGTGGGTCGAACTCAAATAAAGTTTGCGTTTGGACGCAAATGCGAACCCGCGTTGTTCACCGCAAACAAGTTCACATGTGAACCATTTGGGCCATCTCTAGTAGCAGTCCATCCTCCCTTTAATGAAGACCAATAGCCACTTTGAATTTGTACCTTTGGAGGGGATGCATCTTTGGTTGCATCTACCACTAATTTAAGGGTAAATGGAGTATACTAAGATTGTAGAAACAGTAAACATGTTTGCTTCCAGATATAATAAACTTGGTATTTGGTATAAAGGCATGTATAGGTCATGTAGTACTATGAAATTCGCTGCTGCCAATGTCTGCTGGATCTGACCTTTAACAACAGAAGCCAAGCATAGCGAGTCTTAGCATAGAAATCACTCAAAGATGGACAATTCGTGCTGCCCCCACGGCCATCAAATGACTTTTCATTTCATGGTTTTAGTAAATTATCAGAGAAAGAAAAAGAAACTGAATACTTGCTGGTGGCAATAAGAATTATTCTTCCTTCAAAACAGTTATAATCGTCCATGAAGCGAATGGCATTTCCATTCTGACCACATGGGATCTCTCTCTCTCTCTCTCTCTCTCTCTCTTTCTATTTCTGTCTGCCAACCTACAGTGACAGATAAACTAAGACTTAACAGTACAAAACTATATTAAAAGCAGTTTCCAGTATTTTACCATTTCGATAGAAATCCCAGATAAATCCAAAATGGACCAAATATCAAAAAATACAAAAGCACCAGTAAAACTGCAGTGTCCCAACATAGGACAAACATAATTAATAGCAAAAATCCACAAGCTTCACACACTCTTTAAAGAGACTCTGTAACAAAAATTTCAGCCTTATTTCTTCTATCCTATAAGTTCCTATACCTGTTCTAATGTGGTCTGGATTACTGCAGCCTGTTCTAGTTGCACTGTCTCTGTAATATATCTCATCTTCTTTTCTTTGTCAAGCTTTGTCGACCCAGGGAGGAATGCACTGCCTCTGCTGTGATAGGGAGAAATTATGCATGCCCCCTGCAGGCTCTGTGTGTGTGCTTTGCTTATCCCTCACAGACAGGTATCTGCTCACAATTTCAGCTCGCCTGAGGGGGGAGGGAGCTGCCCATGCTGAGAAACTATGAGAATCCCTAACTGGAATGCAGATAATTCACTACGTAATAAAAACTTGTAGTATACTGTAACATGATATATATATATATATATATATATATATATAGATAGATAGATAGATAGATAGATAGATAGATAGATAGATAGATAGATAGATAGATAGATATACACAAACATCACTTCCTGGTTAGTGACCATGTTTTTGTTTGTAAACACTGCCTTAAAGAGACACTGAAGTGAAAAAAAATATGATATAATGAATTGGTTGTGTACTATGAATAATTACTAGAAGATTAGCAGCAAAAAAAATATTCTCATATTTTTATTTTCAGGTTTATAGTGTTTTTTCTAACATTGCATCATTCTCTAATATGTGCAGATTACACAACACTCAGCATTCAAAATGATTCTTTCAGAGCAGTCTATGAACTAATGACCTCTCCTCTGGCAGAGAAAAAGAAAACAGTTGAGATAATAAAAGTCAGAAGACAGCCCTCTCCACGACTTTGAAAGTCGTAGAGCTTAATGGCTTTTTAGCATAGAGATAACAACTGGAGTTTCTTAACTCTTCCTGTACTGGAAACAATTAGACTGATGTATCTGATCTTAATGTTTTATTTCTTAGCTGTACTACACATACAAATCATAATATCATAATTTTTTTTTTCGCTTCAGTGTCTCTTTAAACTGGCGATTTAAAAGCCAGGATTGCAGCGGGGAGTGGCGGAAACGGCAAAGAAAGATTCAAGAGATCACAGTGACTCGATTGGTACGTTTTTTTATTGTACAAATTGGAAAGTACAGATTCTCTTTAAGTTGCAGATGAATTTATTCATCCATTACAATATAAGCCAGATGTTTATTGAATCGACTAATGAACGTTTCGAGGCCACAGCGGGTTCCCTTTGTCAAGCTATACAACATAATTAATAGGGATGCTCATTCAGATTCTGCCGAATTTTAATTTCTGTGTTACCTATCGGAATTTGGAAAAAAACTGAAATTGGAAATCAGAATTCCGCAGAAATCCGATTTACCGCAATTCAGTATTTTTAGTCCAATCACCAAATTTGGAAGCATTGGACCAATCAGAGAATGCAGAATTTTTCCACAAAAATCGGATTACTGCTGTAATATAACACCAATCCCAAGATTCTGATTTTCGATTCTCCGATTTCCGGGGGTTTTTAGTCATTTTTTTGCATTATCTGATGCAAAAAATTACAAAAACAATACTCAGAAATCGGAAAATCAGAAAACAAAAAAAACAGGACATCAGAAATTTAGCAGTGGCGGAAATTGGAATTTCCATAGAATCAGAAATGTGCATTTACGATCATTTCTGATATTTAAGCAATACGAAAAGAACATGTACAATATTTCTGGTATTAGAAGATGAAAACATAAACTCTTATAGTACCTTTCATGCTACAATCAAGACAAGAAGCACCATAATGAGTTGATTGAATATAGTAATTACCATATATACACGCATATAAGCCGACCCGTGTATAAGCCAAGGTACCCACTTTTCCCTCAGAAACCAGGGAAAAGTGATTGACTCATGTATAAGCACCCTCCCCAGTACAGCCCCCCTCCACAGTAGCCAGATTTGCCCCCCGTACAAGTCAGCCCCCCTCCCCATAGATAGATATGCCACAAGGATGATACAGTTGTGTCTCAAGACGCCACTAGATGACATCATAGATATGAGACACAGCGATTGCCACACAGGAAGAATCCCAGATCATTACTCCACTGACACGTTGCTTGCACGCTCCGCTCCACAAGCTATGGGACACAGGTAGTCTTGAGCAGCACACTCTGCACACCATGTTGCAGGGGATGGAGGGGCACAGACATAGCAGGGAGCCAGCTGGTAAGAGCAGGATCACTAGTGCACGATCCTTATACTCCTCTGCCAGTAACAAACCTGCTCCACCATCTGTTTTGCTCCACTGACTCGCATGTAAACCGAGGGGGGTAACTTTTCAGCACTTTTTATGTGCTGAAAGATTAGGCTTATACACGAGTATGTAAGATATTCAGGATAGTTAATTTTACATTAATTATCCTGGTTTCAGCAGCAGAATAATTTCCTTTATGCATTTATTTCTTTATATTGCTATGTGACCCCGCAGTCCCAGTGATGCTTAGCTTAGATTATTTAGTTATGCAGCCTTCTCCTCTCGGCGCATTCTGGGGAACCAGGTGTTGTTTCTTCTCACTTTGGAACACATAGCAAACAAACATTCATTCAGTGATGTACCTTGCCAGCAATGTCACCACCTGGGATTAATTTAAAAATGTAAATTGGGGACAGGAAAGATTTTACAAAGGCCAAACATTGACTAAATAATTTATAAATATTATAAAAACACATAAGCAATTGTATTCTATCATTTATTCATTTATTCCAGTTACATTCAGTAAAGTTCCTCTTTTTAATTAATTATACATTAAATAGCTGCTCAGAGAAATAGATACACATGTCCATAGTATACATCTCTATAAAAAGCAAACAAAAAATACGTGGTTGTTTCCAAAGCCAATTTAGAGATCATGAACTCTGACGTACATTTGGTGGAGTAGCATCCACTTCTTCAGAGGTAATTAACAAGCAAGCTCTGACTTACCTCTGAAGAAGCTGAAACTATTTCACAAAACTCACATCAGGATTCTGGATCTATGATTTGGCTTGGAAACAATTTTTTTTTATTTAGAGATATTTATTTTTAGTCTTTTATAAGGCGCTTTTTAACTAGTAAAATCTGTAGTAGTTTTTATTTTATGTCACTTGTTGGAGCAGAAGCTTATTTTGCGTGATGCACCAGCTAATTGCTAGTTGCGGTGATTTGTACTGCCCTCGCTGGTCACGTCCTTTTTTTGTGCTTATCGGCTTGTACAACTTAATTGCCTGAAATATAATTGCTTACGTTACTCGCTACAGCTCGTGACAGTGAATGATGCATTATTTATGTACATTAAGTTATTTTATATTTTTATTTTGTGACAAACATTAGAATGAGCACATTACGGAATTATACCTAACGAGAAGTGATCAAATCAGCAGAAATAAATGCCATATCTGTCAAGTGCGGTAATTTTATTTAAGATCCAGCAAGTTCTATAATTGGGGGTTTACTAATCTGTCAATATATATCTGGCACGTTGCAATTAGCCTGCATTATATTGCCTGCGGAATATCACAAAATGCCTCTGTATATCTCGGCTCAATCAGTCTATCTGCATCTAGGTCTACTGATTGATGGGAATTAAGCTTCAGGAATCAAATCTCAGCTGTTGTGAAACATTCCTTCTTTTACCTAAGGAACATTGCAAAAACTAAGCACCTCATTCCTTCAGAGGATCTCCCAACCCTAGTTCCCGCCTTCATCACATCAAGGTTGGACTACAGCAATGTTCTCTATACAGGCCTTCCAAATAAAGACCTACACCGCCTGCAGCAGGTACAGAATGCTACCGCAAGACTGTTACCAAGCCAACACCACATAACACTAACCCTTTGCTCACTCCCCTGGCTACCCATAAAATGGAGAATTCGGTTTAAGATTGGTTTATTGACATTCAAATGCTTGCACAATCTGGTCCTTCCATATCTGAAGGACTTGCTGCAACTGCATCACACCCCTCACAATCTTAGATCTAATAACATGGTCAACCCCAGAGTCCAGGCTTGCATTTGTTTGTTTTTATGCATATTGTGTGGAGTAGATGTTAATGTGAAATGCACTGTGTTTTGTAAGTTGCACATAAACCATTTTTGCGTTATTTATTTTTATTTCCTAACTAGCTGGGTGTGCAAAACTGTCTTCCTGTGCTATGAACAGATGCTGCTTTGCTGACAGAATGTTCTTATCACGACTTATGTAAGGTTGTTAGAGAAGGAACTGGAAGGACCTACAGCTAGTCGTTCCCTTTTTGCACATTAACCTGATCCCACCCACCACTTCTTTCCTATTAACTGTTTGTGGCCAGCACTGCAGCTCAGCAGAGTCTGGTCGTCTTCCTGCCCAGTTTCTACCTGCTCAGTGATGGATAGTAAAAACCCTCGGTCAGATGACAGACTTTCCAAAAGGAAATTTCTCTGGAATGTCTATCGAAAATTGTGCGATTGTGTAATATTTAATTTTTGACCACAAACCGCAATCTCACCCAAAGGATCCAGAGCCTCAAAGGACTGTAAAAAGAATAACTGCCAGCGTCTGGATAAGGGAGACATGAGTTGAAACCCAACCCCCCCCCCCCCCCCCGTACCTCCCAACAGCTACCCTGAGTCAGGCTCGGGATTACCACTCCTGGCTTCTTTTTTTAACCCTGAGCCTAAATCAGGGTTACCGAGTACCGAGGAAGTTAAATAAAGTTTTGTAAATTGTCCCCTGTGTGTCTTCCCCCACCAGGACGCACTTTCTTCTGCTATTGTCAAGGGCATAGCAATAGACCCTGCAAGGGATGTCTCCGCAGGGGAGCCCAGAAGCCACAGGGGGCCCGTGGGGGGAAAAGTTTGAGAGACTGACAGCTAAGGGCATGGAGAAAAAAAAGTATTCTGCTCTCGCACCATTGTTATATTGACTGCATGTGTCCACCACACAGATAAGAACTCATACACACTTTGGAATTTGTACACTGTCCCTGTTCCCTAGGGTTCGTAAAAAACATCTGTCTCACACTGCAGCAAAGTTCTGATGATTTCAAGTACAACCTTAAAACCAAACGAGTCACATTTTGAAAAAAGTTGTACACTTTCCCTTAAACTCCTTGCTTTCACTCTGAAAGGATTCCTAGATTCTTATCACACATGCTGACCTTATGGCCTCCGATTACTTTTACAACACAATGGAGTGGAGATTGATGTCTTTACTGTTGCTGCTTCATTGAGAGCTTGTTGTCTCATAGTCCAAGATCTTTTAATAACAGTATCAATCAGTGACATCCTGAATGTTTTGCCAAAGTTATGCTGGCTTTACACCATACAATTTTCTGTTACATACTTCTGTTACATTTTTCTGTTAGATTTTCTGTTAGAATGCATAATTAGATTATTTTCTGTAGGGAATGGTCATTATCTCTGGTGCATTGTCTTCTGTTTATCTCCTGCTGAGTAGAACAATGCCTAATTGCTCTGCAGATAGATCATAAGATAGATACATTTCCAACATGTTGAACTTTATCTACCTGGCAGGTAAATCTAACAGAAAATTGTATGGTCACGGTGTAAACCCAGCATTACAGTGAATACTATATCTTATGTTCAGCATGTCATTGTTGTTCCTCCATATAGCATGTGCTCTCATGTAGTAAAATAATACAGCTGTGTGTGTATGTATGTACTGGGAACAGAGCTGCAATGAGGGACATGTCGGCTGCAAGGGGCTGGAGGAAGCCCCAGGTAAGTAGATCTTGGGGTAGCATAGATTGCCTGACATTTCCTTTAAGTCTAAGTGTTTTTATCTGCATGGGGAAAACACAATGGTCCTCAGTTTTCCTGTGCAGGGGGGTGGGGGGCCCCATCCAAAGTTTCATATGGGGGCCCAGTGATGTCTAGTTACGCCCCTGGCTCCTGTCTATATGAAGTTGCCTGTCAGATATAGACAGCCCAGCCATGTTTGCTGATCAGCTATGCAGATTGCTTGGCTGCAATATTGCTGGAAAGGATCTAAAGATCTGCAAGAATGATATAGCATAGATCATGTGCGATAAAAGGTGGAAAGGTAAAGCTAGGCTCACCTTAAACAACCTCATTCACAAGAGATTGAAGGGAATCTATGCTTCGTTTCATTGCTTTTTATTGCACAAATCCTTTATCAGATCACTCATTCTGAGCTCTGACTGCATTCTCTAAAGACGTGAGTACCCACAATGCACTCTGCAGACAGACAGCTAAACCTTTCAAAACATCTATCTGAAAATGCAGAGAGACAATAGTTCTGCTTCAAACAAACTACACATGGTTATACAGTACATCCGAAGCAGTCTATGCATTTACATGCATAGACATGCGGGTTCAGGAACAGGGCCGGCGTTGCCCTTAAAGGACCATTATTAATACCCAAGTGTTCTAAAATGACAATGTACAAATAATGTCTAAGTAGCTGTGTAAACATTTTCCTACTTTTCATGTTAAATATCAGTGGCACAATGTATTGTGTGTAGGGTTTAGCTCTATTGGAACAAATAATTTGCAAAAGGGGTGTCTGCTTCACTGCACAACCAGTGTTGTTTTTTGCATATCTGACTACAGAGTATTTTTCTCTGAAAGCAAAAAAAAAGTATGAAAAGCTGTGGTGTCAGGTTTCACGCACAATTACAAATGTTTAACAAGTTACATTTCCTCTGTTCTCTGCAGACAGTTTGGTCAGAGACACAGGCAACTGCCAGTGAGAGCTTTCTCACACACACAGGCTTAACAGATGCACTGGGAGGGAATTCCCCCTCCTCTCATGGTTCACTCTGCTGTCAGATTTGGCGTCCGTTAACAGTGAAAGGAATTTGATACAGTAAACAAAAAGATAAGCAAGTGAAATGTATACATCACTACTTAGCAGCACATCAGGAACTCTCTCAATCCCAGTGTTCCTTTAAGGCAAAGAAAGGGGCCAATTTCTCCAGGGCCCCCGACAGCTGCCAGGATCACCTGCGTCGCCGCAACTTCAAGTGGTATCCCTACGACTGCTCCCAGGGCCCCTGTAATACGTGTGGCTGGCTGCATGGCATGGGGGGGGGGGGGCAAGGTTACCTTTGCCCTGGGGCTCCTGTATGGCTAAAACTGGCCCTGTTCAGGAACCCACAAATCTTGAGACAATAGTGGGTTTGTCCTTTGGCTGCTGAACTGCACTGCAAATTCAGCAATCAGAGTGGCTGGCTCTAAATCCCTGGTTGGTACCCCTCTGCCCCCTTACTCTGCCTGTTGTGCCTGCTCGCTCGATCGTATGGGAGACAGGTTGACACCAGTACCCGCGACACAGCAGTGCACACTATGGAACTCCCTACCTCCCCCCACTAGGGTTTCCCCCTCCTTCAACATCTCCAAGAAGGCCCTCAAAACTCACCTTTTTATTCTGATCTACCCCCCCCCCCTCACTAGTGCTCTAAACCCACAGCTGAACTCTGGTCCCCTACCTTTTGTGTCCCCACCTCTTCCTCTAGATTGTAAGCCTCCGGACAGGGTCCTCCTCCATTTGTGTCCTACCTGATCATGCACCTTCATTACTGTGCACCCATCCTATGAATCTGAATGAACCTAATTTGCCTAATCTGAATGCTCCATCCAGTGACTGACTAAGCATTACCTTATGCTCATACTGTGCTGTGTGATCTCCATGCTCCATCCAGTGACTAAGCATTACCTTGTACTCATACTGTGCTGTGTGATCTCCATGCTCCATCCAGTGACTAAGCATCACCTTGTACTCATACTGTGCTGTGTGATCTCCATGTTCCATCCAGTGACTAAGCATTACCTGGTACTCATACTGTGCTGTGTGATCTCCATGCTCCCATCCAGTGACTAAGCATTACCTTGTACTCATACTGTGCTGTGTGATCTCCATGCTCCATCCAGTGACTAAGCATTACCTTGTACTCATACTGTGCTGTGTGATCTCCATGCTCCATCCAGTGACTAAGCATTACCTGGTACTCATACTGTGCTGTGTGATCTCCATGCTCCCATCCAGTGACTAAGCATTACCTTGTACTCATACTGTGCTGTGTGATCTCCATGCTCCATCCAGTGACTAAGCATTACCTTGTACTCATACTGTGCTGTGTAATCTCCATGCTCCATCCAGTGACTAAGCATTACCTTGTACTCATACTGTGCTGTGTGATCTCCATGCTCCATCCAGTGACTAAGCATTACCTTGTACTCATACTGTGCTGTGTGATCTCCATGCTCCATCCAGTGACTAAGCATTACCTTGTACTCATACTGTGCTGTGTAATCTCCATGCTCCATTCAGTGACTAAGCATTACCTTGTACTCATACTGTGCTGTGTGATCTCCATGCTCCATCCAGTGACTAAGCATTACCTTGTACTCATACTGTGCTGTGTGATCTCCATGCTCCATCCAGTGACTGACTAAGCATTACCTTGTACTCATACTGTGCTGCGTGATCTGGTTTTTCTTGTATTCCTGTATTGTCTTATCCCTGTATGTCACACCTAAATATTGTCTGTAACCTTAATGTACAGAGCTGCGTACTATGTTGGCGCTTTATTATAAATAAAATAAATAAACAGCACAAACGGGAGATAAGATGACACAGAACCTTCAAAAAGAGCAGAGACAGTGGGAGCACAGATAGTGTAGTAAGTAATGTAACCTTGTGGAAAGATACAAACTATTGGTACTCACAAAATAAGGTTTCTACCTAGGGGAAACCAACCAAAAAGCACTGGAGGAGATTCTAGACCCATGATTCATAAGAACCGCACACCTATATGGAGTAGCTGCTGGTGCCTGATCCCAATAGCAGTAGTATCAAGACAATCGAAGGAGGGGTCCACGCACAGTCTTACATCAGAAAGGATATAGTGCTTTTATTTTTCCAACTCACATATGTATAGACATGCAACTGTCACAGCCAACGATTGTTTCGGGGCCACAAGGGCCCCCTTTGTCAAGGCATAGGCAGACAAAAACCTGTACATGTTCTTGTCTGCTTATGCCACTATTCAAAGCACATATTAGAAGTAGAGATGTAGCGAACTGTTCGCCGGCTAACGGTTCCAGGCGAACTTTGGGGGTTCGCGGTCGCCTGTACCAGGCGAACTTTTGCGGAAGTTCGATTCGCCCCATAATGCTCTATTGAGCAAAACTTTGACCCTCTACATCACAGTCAGCAGTCACATTATTGCCAAACACACTGCTCTCACTGCTGGAGGGCTGCCCCCCCTCCTCCTCCAAGCAAGGTCCTTATGCCATTTCACTCACTTGTCTGCCTACACTAATTAGTTAAGGGACGGCTGCTTCCCTCCTCCCTCCTCCCTCCTCCCTTCTACCCATTCCCTCCTCGCTCCTACCGGAGGGGGGAGGGTCTCATCTGCCAGGGAATTATACTATTTCAAAAACCAGTTTACATACCATAGCTGGGAATTGAACCCAGGTCTAACTGTGTGGTGGGTAAGCACCCTAACCGCTGTACCACAACAGTACTAACTGAAGCTGGCCTAGCATTTACTATTTATGCTCAATGAAATAGAAACATTAGGTTGCTTAAAGGGAACCTTAACTGAGAGTGATATGGATGTTTCCTGTAAACAATACCAGCTGCCTGGCAGTCCAGCTGATCTCTGTGACTGCAATAGTGGTTGAATCACACCCTGAAACAAGCATGCAGCTAATCCAGTCTGACTTCAGTCAGAGCACCTGATCTGCATGCTTGTTCAGGGGCTGTGGCTAAAAGTATTAGGGACACAGGATCAGCAGGCGATTCAGGCAACTGGTATTATTTTAAAAGGAAAAATCCATATCCTTCACCGTTTAGGTTCCCTTTAAGGATTTGTAGCATAAAAGCCAACTCACATTAGCTGGGATTTGAACCCGGGTCTCACTGTGTGGTGGGCAAGCACCCTAACCGCTGTACCACAACAGTACTAACTGAAGCTGGCCTAGCATTTACCATTTATGCTCAATACAAGAGAAAAAGTAGACAAGACAAATAACATTTATATCACGCTTTTCTCCTGGCGGACTCAAAGCACCAGAACTGCAGCCACTAGGGCATGCTCTATAGGCAGTAGCAGTGTTAGGAAGACTTGCCTAAGGTCTCCTACTGAATAGGTTCTGGCTTACTGTCTACTTTTTCTCTTGTATTGAGCATAAATGGTAAATGCTAGGCCAGTTTCAGTTAGTACTGTTGTGGTACAGCGGTTAGGGTGCTTGCTCACCACACAGTGAGACCCTGGTTCGATTCCCAGCCAATGTCAGTTGGCTTTTATGCTACAAATCCTTAAAGGGAACCTAAACGGAGAAGGATATGGATTTTTCCTTTTAAAATAATACCAGTTGCCTGAATCGCCTGCTGATCCTGTGTCTCTAATACTTTTAGCCACAGCCCCTGAACAAGCATGCAGATCAAGTGCTCTGACTGAAGTCAGACTGGATTAGCTGCATGCTTGTTTCAGGGTGTGATTCAGCCACTATTGCAGTCACAGAGATCAGCTGGACTGCCAGGCAACTGGTATTGTTTACAGGAAACATCCATATCACTCTCAGTTAAGGTTCCCTTTAAGCAACCTAATGTTTCTATTGCATTGAGCATAAATAGTAAATGCTAGGCCAGCTTCAGTTAGTACTGTTGTGGTACAGCGGTTAGGGTGCTTGCCCACCACACAGTTAGACCTGGGTTTGATTCCCAGCTATGGTATGTAAACTGGTTTTTGAAATAGTATAATTCCCTGGCAGATGAGACCCTCCTACCTCCAGGTAGGAGGGTAGAGGGAGGAGCTTCAGGTATTAGAGCCCTTGAAACATGTTTTCTATCATTTTTCCAGCCAATAGAATTTTTTCAAATTTTCAAAGTTCGCCTCCCCATTGAACTCTATTGCGGTTCGCAAACTTTTTCGTGAACCGAACCTTTCGCGGAGGTTCGCAAACCAAAAATTGGAGGTTCGCGACATCTCTAATTAGAAGTGATCATTGCCAGCATAGCATTGAAGAGCTAATACTGCAGTTGCCCCTAATGGGCCCATCTGCTCATAGGGCCTGGTGCAGTCGCAACCTCTGCATCCCATTATTGCTATGTCACTGGCTTTGTGTAAAAACAACTCAATAGGTAGCATGGTGGCGTAGTGGTTAGCGCTCTTGCCTTGCAGCTCTGGGTCCCTGGTTTGAATCCCAGGCAGGTAAGCATTTGCAAGAAGTTTGTATGTTCTCCCCGTGTCTGTGTGGGTTTCCCCTGGGCACTCTGGTTTCCTCCCACATCCCAAAAACATACAGATAATTTAATTGGCTTCCCCCTAAATTGGCCCTAGACTATGATACATATATATACATATGACTATGGTAGGGATTAGATTGTGAGCCCTTCTGAGAGACAGTTAAAGGATACCCAAACTGAAATGTGACATAATGAGATAGACATGTGTATGTACAGTGCCTAGCACACAAATAACGATGCCGTGTTCCTTTTTTTTTCTCTGCCTGAAAGAGTTAAATATCAGGTATGTAAGTGACTGACTCAGTCCTGACTCAGACAGGAAGTGACTACAGTGTGACCCTCACTGATAAGAAATTCCCCTTTTTTACCTCTTTCTTGTTCTCAGAAGCCATTTTCTGCTAGGAAAGTGTTTTATAGTTGGAATTTCTTATCAGTGAGGGTCACACTGTAGTCACTTCCTGTCTGAGTCAAGACTGAGTCAGCCACTTACATACCTTATATTTAACTCTTTCAGGCAGAGAAAGAAAAAAAGGAACACAGCATAGTTATTTGTGTGCTAGGCACTGTACATAAACACGTCTATCTCATTATGTCACATTTCAGTTCGGGTATCCTTTAAGTGACAAGACTGTATACTCTGTACAGCACTGTGTAATATGTTGGCGCTATATAAATGAGTATATTTTTGTATCTCTTAAAGCTGAAACTCCTACCCACCCCTGGCATTGTACTGACATGCGCTGCCAGGTGAATTCACAAGATAACGTTTTCTATTTGGTCCCGATACCGTTGACGGAAAAGAGTTGAATTTCGTGCCATCATCCAGTTCCAAAGTGTTAAAATTGGGCCAAATGGACTCGCAACAAGTGGAGCAGCATCAAATAGCAAACCTCCGCATTAATAGTGTGTTTATGCTCTCAGTAATTCTGCTTTACATAAAAACATTAGATTATTAATAATTATGCCCTCATTACTTCATATTTCTCGCAAAAAAATTTGTATGCATGAATTTACACACCTGGTTTCGAACACCTTGGGGTTATTTTCAAATATGTCTCTTTTCTAACGCTAAAAATAAGAAATTAAAAGTAACTTTGATTTCACTCGAACTCAAGAGAATTTGCATACAAATTATACAGGACGCCTTTGCATAAAATTATGGCACAATCAGTGGAAAGGCTACATTAAAGATCCAATTATTTTTGTAATGGTCACAGTCAGATAGCGACTGAATTTCGGTGTAGGGTGTTTTAATCACTGAAAAGTGATATTTTTTACGTGAGCCCCGATGCATAGAACCTGTCTCATAAATTAGCTTTCTCTTAGATCGCATCATATTATTTGTTTTCAGCACCTAGCCAGCTACTGGAGCACAGAAATAAGAAAACTCATGTTCCCCAGTGAATCAGGGTCGTTGCCTCTTAAAGGACCACTATTGCGAAATGTAAAAAAAAAATACAACTAAAAATTACTGATTCATAAAAAAAAGAAAGTAGCAGGGATGAGCTACGGATTAAAAACGGATACAATCCAAGTGGGTTTCATTTGGATTTCATCCTCCTAATTATTGCACCTGAGCGGGTGTGTCCGGGGCGGGGGAAGGGGTTAAACTCATCTAGCAGGCGTCTTCTTTATCCCCTCCCACGCTGCGTTCTAAGCCGTGTCATGTGACTACAAACACTTCCTCCTTCAATCTGTGGTAACCCCGAGCGTGATCTTACGGATAAGATAAGGACACTATGACCAGAAGAAACTAATTTAATCCTCCTCGAACCCTTTGAAGAGTTTACACAGTGATGTAAGCCCGTTGTCTAGGTGATATTTGCTGTGGGAGGGACAGTAAAAATTAACACTGTGCTGGGATGAGCAAGCAAACAGAAGTGATGACACTTCTGGCGTCACAGAGAAACGGTAAAGATGGAAACCAGCAGAAATCTTTTCTTTTTTATTTCTAAAAATTTTTCCTAACTCTGACAGTGAACACTAAAAACAACAGGATAGGTAAGCTAAATAAGTAATTTTGAATTGAATGATTTTTGTTTTTTTTGCAATGCAACACACAAAAAATGCATGAAAAATGCACGAAAACGCATATATCAAAATGTATGCGTTGACCTTTCACCAAAGCTCATCTCAGACGTGAAAGAGCCCTATGAGCTTGTTACAGTCATCATAAACATAAGCTTCTTTAAAACATGAGCGTGAGTAGGGTGATAAATACAGGTCAACCAGAGTTCAGCTTCTAATTTACCAAAATATCAACAGGAAGTCCACTGCCTCAACAGACTCATTATTTGAAAAGAATGTTTGAAATAGTGTTACTTACTGGGCATATTTATGATCGTAATGATATTATATAGATACAAGGATTTTTATACACTAACAAAATTATTTTCATTATTGTAAAAAAAGAAGATATTTTTCACATGTATGTCTTTAAAAAAATATACGGTACATAGTTCTGCTTTAACATAGGAAAGGGAAGACAGACCAGGAAGGAAGACCATAAACTCACACTTCAATAAAAAGGGTCATCTCAGAGCAGAGAGAGAGAATCTGTATTGTTAAAATCACACAAAAGTAAACATACCAGTGCGTTAGGGGACATCTCCTATTACCCTCTGACACAATTTCGCCGCTCCTCGCCGCATTAAAAGTGGTTAAAAACAGTTTTAAAAAGTTTGTTTATAAACAAACAAAATGGCCACCAAAACAGGAAGTAGGTTGATGTACAGTATGTCCACACATAGAAAATACATCCATACACAAGCAGGCTGTATACAGCCTTCCTTTTGAATCTCAAGAGATCATTTGTGTGTTTCTTTCCCCCTGTTCTCATGCACTGAAGTTTCAGGCTGCTTGTTTCTTCCTGCAAAAAGCTTTGCCATTGTCTGTTATCCTTCAGTATGTGAAAGCCCAGCCAGCTCAGAGGACGATTTATCCAGCTTGTAAAAGATAAGAGAGAAGAGAGAAGCTGCTCTAAACCTAAATAACACACAGACAGTGTGCAGAGAGGGGCCAGGAAGGGGAAGTTCATAGCAGAACCACAACACTGAAGAACTTGGCAGCCTTCCAGACACAGGCCTGACAAGTCTGACAAGAGAGAGATAAGTTGATTTATTACAGAGACTGTGATAGTATAAAGTGCTGCAGTAAGCCAGAACACATTAGAATAGCTTTTTGAACTTGTAGGATGAAAAAAAAACAAGATGCAATTTTTGTTACGGAGTCTCTTTAAAGGGAACCAGAGATGAACGTTTCACACAAAATAAACATATCAGTCGATAGCTTGTAAAGAATAAATGCTCTACCTGATAATTTCGCGGCTCTGGTGTGCCTTTTTTAGTGTTTTTTATCCATTATTGCTCCAGGAAAAATCAAATATGGCCGCCGGCTCATATACCTTCTGCTTCCGGGTTATGAGTTGTTCTGGTGCTGTCTAGGCTATATGAGACTAGGCTGCTGTCTAGGCTATATGAGAAAGGCTGCTGCAGCCTTTCATCTGTGTGCTTTCATTTTGGTATGATGTGCAGCTGCCTGTAGGAAGTGTCTCTCATAGGAATGAAACTGCAGTCATCATCAGTATCTATGCAGAGTGCACACAGAGCACACAGATCATATTGCAGCCACATTTGTCTGTTTCAAAGCTTCTCTATCAGCAGCAGCAGCCCCTCCCACGTCATCACAGCTCTCAGTATGCAAAGCAGGAAATCTGAGCCAGGAGGGGGCAGGCTTGGGCTTGAAAAGACTCCACAGAAGAGTGACTCAGCTCTAATGATTCCAGGTCAAACGTAGACTGAGCCAGTCGGTGGATTCTTATCACAGCTGGTAATAGACTAATTAAGCAGATAAGAATGAAACTAAGAGCGGGGTAGGTGTTTACGGTCATGTTCCCACTGATAAATGTAATAAAATACATGAGGGTGCTTCATCTCTGGTTCTCTTTAAAGAGAATCTGTAATGAAAAAAAGTCCCCTGTGTGGTACTTACCTCAGGAGGTGGATACCTCTGGATCCTAATGAGGCTTGCCCCGTCCTCATTTGTCCCACAGTGGCAGCGCTGGACAACCCCCCTCCCCGAATGGTGGGCATATAAATATTTACCTTCCCTGGCTCCAGCGCAGTCGTAGAATTGGCTCCCTGATCAGGATCAGGCAGAAATAGCCAATCCCAGTGCGCTATACTGCGCAGGCGCAGACTAGAGCAGACAGGACTGGGGTCGGACATTTCCGCTTGATCCCATCGGGGAGCCGCTACTGCGTCTGCGCTGGAGCCGATAAAGGTGAATCTTGGAGGCGCTACTGTGCCTGCGCCACAGCACGACAAATTGTCGGCTGTGGTATCAGTGGGGTCCAGCGATGCCACCGTGAGACGGAGGAGGATGGGGGAAGCCTTGTTAGGATCAAGAGGCTTCCCCCTCTCAAGGTAAGTACCCTATAGAGGACATTTTTTTGTCATTACAGAGTCTCTTTAACCACTTTAGCCCTCATTCGTGTTTCACTCACTTTATGCATTGGAGCAATTTTCACCTACCATTCATTCGCCTATAACTTTATCACTACTTATCACGATGAACTGATCTATATATTGTTTTTTCCACCACCAATTAAGCTTTCTTTGGGTGGTACATTTTGCTAAGAGCTACTTTACTGTAAATGCATTTTCACAGGAAGAATAAGAAAAAAACGGAAAACATTCATTATTTCTCAGTTTTCCGCCATTATAGTTTTAAAATAATGCATGCCTACATGATTAAAACACACGTATTGTATTTGCATAATAGTCCCAGGTATTACACTTTTTAAATGATGTCCCTATCCCAATGTATGGCGACAATATTTTATTTGGAAGTTAAAGTGCATTTTTTTCTGTTTTGCATCCATCACTATTTACAAGCTTATAATAATAAAAAAAAAATAGAAATATTTCATCTTTACATGGATATTTAAAAAGTTTACACCCTTAGGTAAATATTTACATTTTTTTTTATTGTCATTTTTTTATTTTTTTTTATTAAACATTGCATTTGGGTATTTTTGGGAGGGTGGGATGTAAATAGTAATTTTTTTATGTAAATATGTGTTTTGTTTTTTTTAACATGTAGATGTAGTTTTACTATTTGGCCACAAGATGGCAACCATGAGTTTGTTTACAATATGTCACTCTAAGCGTAACATGTACGCTTAGAGGGAAGTAGGGGGGACGTAGGAGGCAGAAAGAGCGAGGCTTCCGAGAGAAGCCGTCGCTTTTTCTGCCGGGGAAAGGGATCAATGATTGGGCACCATGTCCCGATTGATTGATCCCCGGGCTAACGAACCGCGGTCCGGAAGCACTCATGCACGCGTGCAATCGGCTGCGGGAGCACGCAGGAGCGCTCATGCAGCCTTTTGGTCGTATACTATACGTCCAAAAGGCCTAAATGGTTAAGCAAAAATAAATAAATAAAAGCAATGATAAGACATTTTGATACTATTTCAACTGCAGAGTAAAAGTTTGTTTAAACAGAAGATGAAAAATTATCTCCTTGGAGAAAAATTAGGAGAAAGCTTGAGTTGGATCTGGCCCAATATCTCCTGACCCTGATACTACATGGAGGTGGTAAAATTGGTCAGTGATTGGCCAGTCATAACTGAAAGTGTGTTCCAGGCTTTAGTGACAGTGACAATTTTTTTTTTCACTCTGAGACAAATAGTACTCCTTTAAGAATTGAAAAAAAAGTTTAAAGGTGATCTGAAATGAATAACTAACTATAACAATTTACTTATCTATATATCTTATCTAAAGTTTAGATAGTTTACACAGCAAATCTATCTGCAAACAGCATCAACAGTTTATGATTATTTATTCCTGTGATACAATGAGAGCAGCCATGTTCTGTTTGTGATCATTACACACAGGCAAGCTGCACTGCATCTCCAGCTCTCAGCCTGTGAAAAGTTCACTCCCCTCTCCTCCTCTCTCCTCCCCTATGCCTCTAAAATCTCTGGCTAGTAACACCTCCTCCTCCTCCTCCTGCCCTGACTGAGCTCCCAGAAGCCCTTGCTACATGGGTCTGAGAGTGCCTAGCAGCTGGAGGAGCTGTGGGCGAGGCTTGTTTAGTTTATAGTGAATTAGATTAGAGTATTTTAAAAAAAAAAAGTATTTGGCTTGAGGAATGCTCTATAAACTATATGAAAGGAGCACAATTATGCAATGAGTAAACGTTTATCTGTGTCCATTTTAAATACAATATATACTAACTACTTATTTATACTGGTAATTAGCACTGTTTGGGAGAATATAATTTATATTTTTGGTATAAGACCATTAAAAGAAAATAGAATATGTTTGTATTACTTTCAAGCTGCTCGTAAAATTTTATGTGAAAAAAAATTCCCTAGATGTTGAACAATCTAAGCAAATGTATTTCTCATTACCACGGTTTTACATAGGAAGTGACAGGCGGTTATGTGAATGCAGTGGAGTGCAATAATATGCAATCTGCACTCCATTGCTTGTTTGCTGTTTGTATTTTGGGCTGGAAGCTTAACCCTCCACCTTGTGCGCCTCTCTCGACATCTCCCATCGTACTCTTCAGAGTTTTATCTTCCCGCATTAGAGACTGAATACAAGTGCAAGAATTAGGAGGCCTCCCCATATAAACTAATTAAGAAAATTAACCTAAAATCACATCGGGAAAGCTGCCAGCTCTATTAAATAGTCATTTATACTGTGTAGTGCCAAATAATCATGGCTGTAAGAGGAAATGCTTAATGATAATTACAGACAGTGCTGCTGCTGAAACCCGTGTTGTTGTACACAGTCTGACATTTGAGAGTTGTTGCTGAAAAAAGAAAAGAAAACAGGACACTTCATTGAAAACTACAGGTTAGACAAAATGGCCCTTATTTAACCACTTAATGACAACCAGACTTATAAAAACGTCCTGCTAGAGCCTCTTAATGGCTCCAGGACGTTTTTATAAGTCAAACAGTGCTGCTGCCACTGTGCGCGAGCACGTGCGCGCTCCCGCGTGTGCACATGCGCGTTCCCATGAGCGTGCACATGAGATTAGTGAGGGGGAAAAAAACCCCCAAAAAATACACCTTTATTTCCAAATAATATATTATCACCATACTTTGTACTAGGGACATAATTAAAATCTTGTGACAACAATATTGTTGTGGTTTTCACAAGATTTTAAAGGGAACCTAAACTGAGAAGGATATGTATTTTTCCTTTTAAAATAATACTAGTTGCCTGACTCTCCTGCTGATCCTGTGTTTCCAATACTTTCAGCCACATGCAGATCAGGTGCTCTGACTGAAGTCAGACTGGATTAGCTGCATGCTTGTTTCAGGTGTGTGAATGAGCCACTACTGCATCTAAAGACATCAGCAGGACTGCCAGGCAACTGGTATTGTTTAAAAGGAAGCAGCCATATCCCTCTCAGTTAAGGTTCCCTTTAATTATGTGCCTAGTACAAAGTATGGTGATAATATATTATTTGGAAATAAAGGTGTATTTTTTCTGTTTTTTTTCCCCCCTCACTAATCTCATGTAGGCACAAATAGGCAGATAAAATGTGTGGGTTTTATGTACAGTAGCAGTGTTTATATTAAAACTATAGGGGGTGAAATTGGAGAAATAGTGTATTTTTTCATTTTTTCCTTGTTTTTCCCTTTAAAATGCATAGAAAATAAAGTAATTACTAAAAAAAATATCAACCCCAAAAAGCCCAATTGATGGTGAAAAAAAACAAGATATAGATCATTTCATTGTGATTAGTAGTGATTAAGCTATTGGCAAATTAAAGGGATGAGCACTGAAAGGTGAAAATCGCTTTTGTCTGTTAGGGTAAAAATCGCTTTGGAGTGAAGTGATTAAAGGGTACCTGAGACAAGAAGCGTCTCAGATTTGATACTTACCTGGGGCTTCCTTAAGCCCCCTTGAGGTTGCTCGTCCCTTGCCGTCTCCCTGGGTGGCTCCTGTCACTTGGAAATCATCCTGAAAGCCACCCAAGGAAACGGCGAGGGTCGATTGGCCTTAAGGGGGCTTAGCAGGGGCGTAGCAATAGGGGGTGCAGAGGTTGCGACCGCATCGGGGCCCTTGGGCCAGAGGGGCCCGAAGGGGCCCTCCCTCAACTTCAGTATTAGCTCTCTATTGGTCCTGTGTTCATAATAATCACTTCTATAGATACTTTGAATATTGGTAATCATTAACAAACTGTTCCCCATCCCCTTCTTGCACCTCTGACACTGTGGTTGCCATTGGCAGATTTTGGTGCGCCGTATAAATTGTTATGTATAGAGTGCTTGGGGGGCCTCAATGAAAAATTTGCATTGGGGCCCACAGCTCCTTAGCTACACCACTGGGGCTTAACCTCTCTGCGACCGCCAAATGCTGATTAGCGGCCGCAGAGTGGCTCCGTTGTTCCTTTAGGACGCCATTTTAGACAGGAGCTTACACGATAGTGAGCTCCCATCACTGTGAAAAAAATGCCCGCAGCAGTTATCAGCCTGCTAGCGGCTGATCAGCGCTGGCAGGCTGTTCTATATATTTAAATGTAAATAGAGCTGACATCTTGCGCAGCGCTGTACAGAATATATTGGCTTGTCAATAACTGTCCCCCTGATGGGCTCACAATCTAGTCCTTGCCATAGCCATATAACGTAATGTAGGGCCAATTTAGAGGGGGGAAGGGGGAGATAAAAAAATGAAAAAAAAAAACTATTTTTGAATAAATAAAAAAAAAAATAAAAAAAAATCGCAGCAGCAATCAGATACCACCAAAAGAAAGCCCTATTTGTGAAAAGAAACGGAGGTAAAATTCATTTGGGTGGTAAGTTGTATGACCGAACAATAAACCGTTAAATTTGTGAAGTGCAGAATTGTAAAAAATGGCCTGGTCATTATGGGGGTATAAACCTCTGGGGCTCAAGTGGTTAAGGAATTCCAGGTAAGTATGGAACCTGAGATGCTTTTCATCTCAGGTTCTCTTTGACTCAGTGCTGGGCCGAAATTACGCATGAGCGTAATTACGCATCGTAATTCAATGTAAATTTACGCGTAAGCGTTACGCGTAACTTACGGTCTTACGCGTAATTATTTACGCGTAAGACCGTAAGTGGTATCGTAATTACACTGTCTACCGTAATTGGTAGGCATGCGTAATTTTACGAACACTTACGCGTAATTTTACGAACACTTACGCGTAATTACTAACGTAAAATCTCCCATTTTCTAAGAGTAGCCAATCAGTCAACATCCTAAGCAACCAATAGTATCTTCTCCCGCCCTTCATTATAAGCGTGCGTTTTGACGCATACAAATGATATGTACGCAATAACTGTCACATTGACGGCTATTGCGTACATATTGTCCGCATGCGTCAAAAAATACGCATTAATGGGTATGACGGCACTACGCGTAACATCGTAGTGTAAGTGCCTTCATTACGGTATCCTTACGCGTAATTGCGTAAGTTTACGCGTAATTACAGTGATGTACCGTAGATAATTTCCTACGCCGTAACCGTAATTGCGTAATGCGTAATAGCGTAAAATTACGCGTAATGATCCGTAAGCGTAGAGTTTTCCATTACGAGCAGCACTGCTTTGACTAATATTTTCTCCTAAGTTTTCCTCTAGGTGACATTTTCACACTATCAATAAATTGCCTTTTAAGCCACCAGCAAGCAAGAAAATATTCAGAATAATTTTGAGGGTATATTTTCTCCTAATTTTTGGTACTTTTTTTAAGCGCTGAGAAGTTATTTTAAACAGAAGATGCAAAATTATCTCCTAGAAGAAAAGTGCAGATCGACCAAGAGACAGATCTCACTCTGATCAAATGTGATTGGAGAGAGATCGGTTGGTTGCCCATACATCGGTGGACGATTCCTGATTAATTTCAGCATGAAAGCTCTCAGGAATCAGCCTCGTGATGCCCGCCGATTCTGGCCTCCTGGCTGTCTCCCAAATCTTAATGTTGACCCTGGTGCCAATGCATTGTCATCTCAGCTGTCCCGGTCTCCTCTGCGGGTCCCTCAGCAATTCAGCCTCAAAGTTAAGTATAGGAAAGTGGAAAATCGCTCTGAAAAGCACTAGATCAGAGCGATTTTACAAGCGTTTTTGTTACAGAAGCCGTTCAGTTACATCTCTACTGTAACAAAAAAAACGCTACACCCAAACACTCCAAAAATCGCTAAGCATGATTAGAAAATTGCTAGGCACATGCCTAGAATCGCTCTGAAAAATCACTTCGAAAAGTGCTGAGCATTTGCGATTACGCTGGTGCTTTTTGGTGTGTAGTGGCCCTAAGTAAAAAAAGAGAAAATACCAGGTGGCAATAGTGCAAGCTGCGATTAACATCTTAGACGTTAAAGAGACACTGAAGCGAAAAAAAATATATGATATAATGAATTGGTTGTGTACTATGAATAATTACTAGAAGATTAGCAGCAAAGAAAATATTCTCATATTTTTATTTTCAGGTATATAGTGTTTTTTTCTAACATTGCATCATTCTATAATATGTGCAGATTACAGAACACTCAGCATTCAAAATGATTCTTTCAGAGCAGTCTGTGAACTAATGACCTCTCCTCTGGCAGAGAAAAAGTAAATAGTTAACTAACAGATGAGATAATAAAAGTCAGAAAACAGCCCTCTCCACGACTTTGAAAGTCGTAGAGCTTAATGGCTTTTTTGTATAGAGATAACAACTGGAGTTTCTTAACTCTTCCTGTACTGGAAACAATTAGACTGATGTATCTGATCTTAATGTTTTATTTCTTAGCTGTACTACACATACAAATCATAATATCATAATTTTTTTTTGCTTCAGTGTCTCTTTAAGGCCTAGATGTTGTTGTCACTCTTTGAAGGTTGCTAATGATTGCAGCCACTTTCAATGCATACTGGAGATTTCCACTTCCATCTGGGCTGAGGTATCCACCTGTGGTTGTCTTTCTCCAGATAAGTAGAAGACTCCTGAGGAGGGGAGTAAGCCATAGGCAGACTCGCAAATAGGGGGAGAAAATTTAAAGTACAACCTTCCAACAGAGGGGTAAACAATAGATAGCTGGTGAGTGGAGGTGTTAAAAAAAAAAAAAATACAGTAAAAACATTAAAAAAAAGAGAGGAAGAGGTTGGCTAAACTCTTCTGATGAAAGAGCCAATCTTGTAACAACTAATTCAAAGGTTTTTAAAGCACAATGAAAATACAACCCGTTTCACAGGTTGACTCTGCTTCTTCAGGTCAATAAAAGATTGTGCCTGGTGGCCGGCTGCCGCAGTGTAAAGGGAATGATCAATGAATAATCATTCCCTTCACACTGCAGCCACTGTACAGTCTGAGTTAGAATGGTTATGAATGAATAAATCACCTCATCCACATTGATGTATGTTTTTGAGAAGAAGGTCCCGGAACACAAACTGAAGGCTGTAAGAAGATTGCATAGAGCACACAGTTATGAAAGGTTGTTCCACAGAAAGTGTCTGCAAAAGGGTCCTCGGACCCGGTATGATAAAAGCTGTAGACCCACTTCAGGCCCAAGCAGGCACCACAGCATAACGGCACCATCTTAACCACTTCAGCCTTCAGCCGTTTTTCACCTTATGCATCCAAGCAATTTTCACCTCCCATTCATTTGCCAATAACCTTATCACTACTTATCACAATTAATTGATCTACAGTGGCTTGCAAAAGTATTCGGCCCCCTTGAAGTTTTTTGTCACATTGCTGCCACAAACATGAATCAATTTTATTGGAATTCCACGTGAAAGACCAATGCAAAGTGGTGTACACGTAAGAAGTAGAACGAAAATCATACATCATTCCAAACATTTTTTACATATAAATAACTGCAAAGTGGTGTGTGCATAATTATTCAGCCCCCTTTGGTCTGAGTGCAGTCAGTTGCCCATAGGCATTGCCTGATGAGTGCTAATGACTAAATAGAGTGCGCACCCGTGTGTAATCTAATGTCAGTACAAATACAGCTGCTCTGTGAGGGCCTCAGAGGTTGTCTAAGAGAATATTGTGAGCAACAACACCATGAAGTCCAAAGAACATACCAGACAGATCAGGGATAAAGTTATTGAGAAATTTAAAGCAGGCTTAGGCTACAAAAAGATTTCCAAAGCCTTGAACATCCCACGGAGCACTGTTCAAGCGATCATTCAGAAATGGAAGGAGTATGGCACAACTGTAAACCTACCAAGACAAGGCCGTCCACCTAAACTCACAGGCCGAACAAGGAGAGCGCTGATCAGAAATGCAGTCAAGAGGCCCTTGGTGACTCTGGATGAGCTGCAGAGATCTACAGCTCAGTTGGGGGAATCTGTCCATAGGACAACTATTAGTCATGCACTGTACAAAGTTGGCCTTTATGGAAGAGTGGCAAGAAGAAAGGCAGAAAGCATAAGAAGTCCCGTTTGCAGTTTGCCACAAGCCATGTGGGGGGGACAGCAAACATGTGGAAGAAGGTGCTTTGGTCAGATGAGACCAAAATGGAACTTTTGGGCCAAAATGCAAAACGCTATGTGTGACAGAAAACTAACACTGCACATCACTCTGAACACACCATCCCCACTGTCAAATATGGTGGTGGCAGCATCATGCTCGGGGGGTGCTTCTCTTCAGCAGGGACAGGGAAGCTGGTCAGAATTGATGGGAAGATGGATGGAGCCAAATACAGGGCAATCTTGGAAGAAAACCTCTTGGAGTCTGCAGAAGACTTGAGACGGCGGCAGAGGTTCACCTTCCAGCAGGACAACGACCCTAAACATAAAGCCAGGGCAACAATGGAATGGTTTAAAACAAAACATATCCATGTGTTAGAATGGCCCAGTCAAAGTTCAGATCTAAATCCAATCGAGAATCTGTGGCAAGATCTTAAAACTGCTGTTTACAAATGCTGTCCATCTAATCTGACTGAGCTGGAGCTGTTTTGCAAAGAAGAATGGGCAAGGATTTCAGCCTCTAGATGTGTAAAGCTGGTAGAGACATACCCTAAAAGACTGGCAGCTGTAATTGCAGCAAAAGGTGATTCTACATTGACTCAGGGGGCTGAATAATTACACACACCCCTAATTTGCAGTTATTTATTTGTAAAAAAATGTTTGAAATCATGTATGATTTTCGTTCCACTTCTCACATGTACACCACTTTGTATTGGTCTTTCACGTGGAATTCCAATAAAATTGATTCATGTTTGTGGCAATAATGTGACAAAATGTGGAAATCTTCAAGGGGGCCGAATACTTTTGCAAGCCACTGTATATCTTGTTTTTTCCACCACTAATTAGGCTTTCTTTGGGTGGTACATTTTTGCTAAGAATTATTTTTTTTCTAAATGCATTTTAACGGGAATATTAAAAAAAATTGAAAAAAATTCATTATTTCTCAGTTTTCGGCTATTATAGCTTTAAAATAATACATGCGACCCTAACTAAAACTCACATATTTTATTTGTCCATTTGTGCAGCTTATTACACAATTTAAATTATGTCCCTATCACAATGTACGGCGCCAATATTTTATTTAAGGGTGCATTTTTACAGTTTTGCATCCATCACTATACACAAGCTTATAATTTAACAAATAATAGTAAAATTCCCTCTTCACAATCATATTTAAAAAGTTCAGACCCTTAGGTAACTATTTATGGGTTTTTTTGTTTTTTCATTGCAATTTTGTTTTTTATAAAAAAAAAATATTTGGGTATTTTTAGGGGAGTATGGGGGTTAACAGTTAAATTTAAATCTAATAAATTTTATTTATTAAAAAAAAGTATGTAGATGTAGTTTTACTATTTGGCCACAAGATGGGCACAGTCAAAACATTTTTTTTAGTCCTGTAAGCAAGCTCTCTCGCCTACAGGAAATGAAGAGAGGACAGGAAACTTTTTTTTTCTTTAGAAAGATTGCGGCTTCTGAAAGAAGCCGTTGGTCTTTCTGATGGGGACTTAGATCAATGAATGTTTACATTCATTGATCACCGGGCTAATGAGCAGCGGCATGGGAGCACGCGGGTGCGCGCAGCAGAGCAGAAGCAGCCTTTTGGATGTAATAACAAAGTCCAAAAGGAGAAAGTAGTTAAAATGGATTGTGGTCTGTAATAATTAATGCAGCAGAATTATTTTGGGGCATTTGGGAGGTAAGCAGAACACCTGAAAGAAATCAGATAATTGGTGGAAGAACTTACAAACTTTTTGAAGCTACTGTTCTGAACTCAGAATGTGGTAAGATAAGAATGTAACCCACTGTGCTTCTCTAACGCTAGGTATCAGTGTTGCTTGCAAATTTTCACCAAAGTAATTTTCGCACCGAAAATGGCATTTTCGATTTTGAGTAAATTGTTGTGAACATACATTGTATTTTCGCAATATGGAAAACGCGGAAAAATCTTTTTTCCTGCAAAAGTGCAAAAAATACTTCTTATTTATTTTAGCGCGAAAACATGACTTTGCAAGAAAGGCTGGCACCACACAAAAATAGGAAAAAAAGTTTTTAAGGGATGAGTGGCTTGAAAAAGAGCTAACACAGCTTGAAACAGCGGGCTGTCACCACCTTAGCCTATTTTTGACAATGCTGTCAATGGCAATCTAATAAAGAGCTAATCTTTTTTTACTTTCCTAATTTTGTGTGGTGCCAGCCAGGGGCGTAACTAGGTCCCCCCGGACACCCCTGCAGAAATTCTGAGCGAGCCCCCGCTCGGGGCCGTTTTGGGGGTCTGGAGGGGTCGCAGCATGAGGGGAAAGCCATGCTGCACTTCGGCAGGGAGGGGGGAATGCCCCCCCCCTCACCTCGGGCTCTCCCCTCTGCGATCCTCTCCAGCGTTCAATAGTTTGTGTATGCAGGCGGCGGGCAGCGGCATATACATACCTTCCGTGCGCTCCAGCGTGGATGTTCCTCTTTCTAGCCTCTGACGCGACTTCCTGTTTATACAGGAAGTCGCGTCAGAGGCTAGAGAGAGACGCGTCATTAGCAGATCGGACATAGCGGAAATTATCATTTGGACCCTATGGAAAATTGCATTGTGTATACCTAGTGGTATTCAGCAGGACTACTTGCCTAAAATCACTCCAGACTCCGAGCAGCGGCAGTGGCTAACATGTTTGCCTTATAGAGACTCTGAAGCGAGTCTAAATTCACTTTTTTAACATGCAGTCATGTTAAGCAGTATAACCCCTGCTAAACCACTGCTATCCCGTAGCAAAACAAGGGGTTTATACCCCCCAAATCCCCCCTGCAAAATCCACATCTTTCTTGGTAGTGGATTTTGCTGCTCATGGAGGCAGAGCTTTCAGCTGCAGTTCTTCTTCCATGCCCGTCAATCGCCGTGCGGATCTCCGCCTCTCTCCCCGCCTCTCTCTGTGAAGGCAGATTGAGAGGGGCGGGGAGAGGTGGCGATCAGCCGAGATTGATGCTCTGAGAGGCAGAGCTACAGCCATAAGCTCTGCCTCATCAGGAAGCGCTCCCCGGAGTTAGGAGAGGGGATTTGGGGGTTAAAACCCCTCGTTTTGCCGCGGGATAGTGGCAATTTAGCAGGGGTTATACTGCTTAACATGACTGCATGTTAAAAAAGTGAATTTAGACTCGCTTCAGAGTCTCTGTAGCCCCCCTGGCAGTATGGACGAACTGATCTTGTACAGCAAAAACTTGCAAAAAATTTTAATGATGAGCTGAGCTCGTCCATGCCGACAGGGAGATTTCCTGTTTCTCTTTCCCGCCGGCTGCATTTTTTTTCTCATCAGAGGGATTCCCCAGGATGGCTGCATGCCTGTCTGCACGCTGTGGGTAGCGATCTGTGCTACCCCAGCCTGAAGAACAAGAATCCACCCACCCTAGGGAATCCCTGGGCAGCCAGCGGGGCAGAGAATGTGCGGGGGTTCCCCCTTGTATGTGGCGGCTGTGCGGGTGGGGGATCCCTCTCTGTGTGGGTGGGGGGGAACCTCCTTCTATGGTGGCTGTGCGGGCGGGGGATCCCCCTCTGTGCGGGTGGGGGGGAACAGAGGGGGATCCCCCGCCCACACAGCCACCATAGAAGGGGGATCGCCCCTGCCCACACAGAGGGGGATCCCCGGCCCACACAACCTCCACATACAAGGGGGATGTCCCCCGTTGATCGGCGTTGATGACACCAGGGTCACACAGCGTCATCAACTTCTTGCAGAAAACACTTTTTTTTCCCATTGAATTCAATACAATAACCTGTATTGAATTTAATATAAAAAAAATGATTACAAAAAAAAAGTTGAAAATTATTGGAAATTAATTGAAACACTTTTTGCACAGAAATCCTGGGGATTTAAAGAAAACCTGTAATAAAAAAAAAAAACCACTTTGGGGGATTACTTACCTCAGGAGGGTGAAGCCTCCAGATCCTAACTAGGCTGGTAATCCCTCCGAACAGCGGCAAGGTAAATATTTACCTACAGTGATCCTGCGGACTAGCGGGTCTCTGTTCGGGTTAAGACAGATATACCCGAACCCGATTGGATCCACTCTACTGTGCAGATGGGAGTCCTTTGCGCCTGCGCAGTAAAGCGGATACGATTTGGTTCGGCTATTTCCGCCTTACCCGAACAAAGGCCACTAGTGCGCCTGCGCAGGATAGCAGTGAGGTAAATATAGCCCGCCCCTGCGCACCCTTGTCAAGCTTGTCGAGGGAAGTTTTGGGGGAGCCAGCGCTGGATTCCCCAAAGCTACAGGGGATGGGGAAGCCTCATTGGGACCCTGAGGTATCCCCCTCCTGAGGTAGGTATCCCCCAGAGGTTTTTTTTTTTGTAGAGTACAGTCTCTTTAAAGTGAACCTCCGGACTAAAAATCTACTCAGCAGCACTGAAAAGGCTTGGTGTTTCTTTAACAGTTTCACAGCATCAGAACTTTGTTTTTCTTACCAAAGCATCATTTTTAGCTGCATTTTTACCTAAGCTCCACCCATCAAAAAAAAAAAAAAGCCTGGGCTTTTTTTCCCCTGATGCTGTACAGAGCATGATGGGATTTCCTATGTTGTTATTCACGTTGCCTAGCAACTAGGAGGGGTGATCAGGACACAGGACAGTTGGAACTGTGTCTCATGCTCCCTGTCACCTCCTTTCAACCAAAAAGATGGCTGCCATCATCAAATCAAACCTTTGCCTGTTCTTTTAAAACAGGGTGGGTAAGAGATTATATTACCTATCTATTTTAATTAACATAACTAATGTAATTTAGTGACAGTATGTTTGTTTAGGCTGAATTTCCTCTTTAATGATTAACACTCTTGCTTCCGCAAATCCCTTCCATCCTCAAGATAAATCAATTCTTTTCAGTTGATTTCTAGCATGAAATTGATTTGCACGCAGAAGGCGATTGCCAGAAGTTTGAGCAGCTGAGCGGCAGTATTGTACATCCCTGAACTGTAGAAATAAAGTAGATATAGTCATTTCAGATCCATTTTATGTTTAACAGTGATTAGAAATAAGGTTGCAGTTCAGTCTATTGACTGCAGCTCCTCGAGCAGCTACTGCTGTTCACTGTAGAAAATCAATGACCAGGAAGTGGGAATACCGTATCTGATATTTACATAGGACAGCTTACTTCAAAGAGTTTAGAGAAGTCACAGATGTTATCTTCACACCTTCCGCTGTATAAATAGGCATCTAGAAGGGGAGGGGTAACATGGCAGCTCCTATAGCTATTAGAAACCAGGAAACAAAAGTGGCACTTTGTTCCCTTTAAACCCCAGTAAATAAATCTGAAAAGCTGTCTCCTGGGCATCCATCTTTTGCTCAAACCCCTAGAAACCTGTCACATAAACGAATGTTATAGAGTTCTAAAGCATTATTTTAAAATTACTTATCTAGGAATATGCAATGGAATACTTAAAGGAGTTGTCAGGGAAAATGTAATAAAATAAACGCTACTTACCGGGGGCTTCCTCCAGCCCCAAACTCCCAGGACCTCCCTCGCCGCAGCTCTGCCTGCAGCCATTTGCCGGAGCTCCGACCCGGTCCCCGGTGATAACGTCAGAGCCACCTGGAGGTCGCTCTGTACTGCGCCTGCGCGATCGGCGCTGTCACTCACCTCCACGTGGGCCAGAGCGGACTGCACAGGTGGTAGTAGTTCTGTGCTTTCACAGTCCGCTCTGGCCCACGTGGCGGTGATTGACAGCACCAATCTCACAGGCGCAGAGGTTGCTCTGAAGTCATCGCCGGGGACCAGGACGGAGCTCCGGCAAACGGCTGCGGGCAGAGCAGAGGGAGGTCCTGGGAGCTTGGGGCTGGAGGAATCCCCCGGTAAGTAGCGTTTATTTTATTACATTTTGCCTGACAACTCCTTTAAGTAGGTTTCAATAGCGAGTTATATTTATCTGCATATTTATCAGTGTTTCTACACATATTGATAATGCCAAGGTCGCATTTTCAAGTAAACACCAGCATGCTTGCTTGAGCAAGATAAACAAACAAGTGAAGAAATAAAGATTAAGCGGCAATATGTTTAAGATAATTAACGGTTGGAAAATTGTTTGTATATGCTGAGAACAGTGTTAAATAGTTTTAGATAATTAAATTACTTACTTGAAGTTCTTAAAGGACAACCGTAGTGAGAAGAATATGGAGGCTGCCATATTTATTTCCTATTAAACACTACCGGTTGCCTGGCAGCCCTGCTGATCTATTTGGCAGCAGTAGTGTCTGAATAACACTAGAAACAAGCATGCAGCTAATCTTGTGAGATCTGACAATAATGCCAGAAGCACCTGATCTGCTGCATGCTTGTTCAGGGTCTATGGCTAAAAGTATTGGAGGCAGAGGAGCAGCAGGATAGCCAGGTAACTGGTATTGCTTAAAAGGAAATAAATATGGCAGCCTCCATATACCTCTCACTACGGTTGTCCTTTAAGTGCTATTTTAAGGTCATGGAATTAAATAGTGATATAATTGTATTATTGAATGAATGTACATAATCGGTAAGGAGGACAATTGTAATTATTCCTAATTATTCCTAATCCATTTAAAAATGATTGATTTATTTAATGGACTTATGAGATTGACATTTTATTTGTACTATTTGAATGTTCAAATTGTTGCTTTAAAAATTAATTATTGTATGACCAGCATTGATTCACTGAAAAGTGATGTGCCAGTTTTAATTGGCGTTTGGTGGATTTTATAACCCATTAAAGAGAACCCGAGGTGTGTTTAAAGAATGTTATCTGCATATAGAGGCTGGATCTGCCTATACAGCCGAGCCTCTGTTGCTATCCCAAACCCCACTAAGGTCCCCCTGCACTCTGCAATCCCTCATAAATCACAGTTGTGCTGTGAGACTGTGTTTACATCTGTAGTGTCAGTCTCAGCTGCTCCCCGCCTCCTGCATAGCTCCAGTCCCTGCACCTGTCCCTTCTCTCCAATCAGCAGGGAGGGAAGGGATGCAGGCGGGGACTGGAGTTCTGCAAGAGGCGGGGAGAGCAGCAGACTGACACTATAGAGATAAACACAGCCAGCTCTGACAAGCTGTTTGTCAGCAGCATGGCTGTGATTTATGGAGGGATTGCAGAGTGCAGGGGGACCTTAGGGGGGTTTGGGATAGCAACAGAGGCTGGGCTGTACAGGCAGATCCAGCCTCTGTATGCAGATAATATTCTTCAAACCCACCTCGGGTTCTCTTTAAGTTTTTTTTTCTCTTTGTAAATTTTAGCATTGATCTTAACTTATTTTCATTTAATTTATGTAGTGTAAAATGTGTATTTTAATGTTGTGGGCTTTTTTTTGGCACTTTGATTGGTTCAGGGAACACATGTTCCAGTTCAGCAATCACTGATGTGTCAGTCTCTGCGGGTGCAGGTGGTGGGAGCGTGCACGTGGACATCAGGGGCAGTGTCAAACAACGCATTAAAGCGTCCAGTTGCCGTTAAGAGAGTCAAACAGGACGTTTTAATGCGTCCAGTTTACATTAAAATGGTATGAAACCCAGCATTTCTTCTTTGCTCTAAAAGATTATTTACAGCATATTATATACCACCACCATTTTTTTGTTACTAGAACAGCATTCAACTAGTTAAACACAGGACTTACAAGCTCCCTGCAGGGAAAGCTGGACGCATCCGAACTGGAGATAACATTATCTTGTGTTTACTTAATTGTATCAAGAGAGGAGTGTAAATACTTCTCTGTGCAGACCCTCCTGAACACAGACAGACACTCAGAAAGCATTTCTGCGTACATTACAAGATGAATATACCAGTTATGAATAAAATGCAAAAAAATTGTACTCTGGGAACTTGTAATTTCTAAATGAATAATAATATTTATGTACAAAAGCAAATATGATAACCCCATGGTTTTATTGAATATTATGTCAGAGTTTTATGCCGCTTTAAGTGGTTAAACAATGTTCACCATGAGACAGATAGGTTCTACATCCAGAGAAGAATAATGGCAAGAAATGTGATCCGTGATCATGGAATTATTTTCATTGTGTGTGTTATGCTGGGGATACACGGGTCGGTCCGGCGGCCGATTAGCAGCCGGATCGACCCCAGCCGAGTCCCCGCCCGTCCGCGCGTGTGCGCGGATCGATTACCGCTCGTCCCCGCCGGCGCTTCCTTATCAGCGCTTGATTCCCTGCCATTGTCCGCAGGCGGGAATCGAGCGGGGGCGGGTCGAGCGGCTTGATCAGGCCAGCTGAATATTATCAGCTGGCTGGATCAACTGCTCGATACACGGTACAGCATCATAATAGTGCACAAGAAAGTAGGTCGCTGAATGGGACTTCCAAGGGGCAATCCAATTAAATAATTCTATAAAAAATTTAACTTTTATTAGTACTAGAGTAAAAGGACTCACCATCGTCCTTAAAGGATAACTATCGATTAAAGCAACTTTTTTTAAATGCTGTATGTTAGGGCAGACGTTACCACAAGTACTAGAAGAAATGTCTTTACTCACAAAACTCTGCCTCTCTGCTGTAAAATCATCCCCACACATCCAGATTAGGGGTCACGAACGTAGAATTTTCCATTCGCGAACGGTGAACGCGATCTTCCGAAAACTGTTTGTGTACAGGCAAATCGGGCGAACCACTATAGACTTCAATGGGCAGGCGAATTTTTAAACCTACAAAGACTGTTTCTGGCCACAAAAGGGATGAAAAAGTTGTTTCAAGGGGTCTAACACCTGGACTGTGGCATGCCGGAGGGGGATCCATGCCAAAAGTCTTACCAAAAATTACAGAGTTGACATAAAGTTTTAATCCCTAAAGGGCAGGAATCCCATTATGCACAGCTCTGGGTGTCAGTGGGCTGTGGGGTGTCACACACCGAGAAATGCAATAGTACTATCAGAATATAGTGACATAATAATGCACAGGAGTGGTTCTGTGCCTGCAACTTCATGAGGCAACAGCAGTAGTGTGCACACAGCTCTGGGTGTCAGTGGGCTGTGGGATGTCAGACACACACAAAAAAAACCACAGAAGACGGATGTGCTAGCCCTCAAAAGGGCTGTTTGGCGTGCTTTCACAGCAAGTGAGGAACAAGAACACAGGCCTAGCTAATGCTTTCCCTACCTATCTGCAGCAAGTCTGTCCCTGCTCTCACTAACTGACAGCAGCCAGCACAGCATTGATCCAATATGGCCACCACTACTGCTTTTTAATAGAGAGGTGGGGGGCCCAGGAAAGGGTGCTAGCTGATTGGCTGCCATGTGTCTGCTGACTGTGAGGTAAGGGGTCAAAGTTTAGCTCAATGATAATGTATAGGGGCAAATCGAACACACAACATTTTCGCTGTTTGCGGTTAATGCAATGTTCGCAGAATACTGCTCGCCGGCTAATTGTTTGGGCCAGCTCTAATCCAGATTAAAAAATGTGAGGATTCTGCAGGAAAGACCATGTTCCTGCACGGGGGGTTGCTTTCAACTTATCAGTTTATAGTCTAGTAATCACCAGGTGGTGGTAAGGGGTTATACTGAAAATGCCTTTGTGAACAATGTTTCCCCCCCAGCGTGGACAGCACAAAGCAGCCACAGCTGTGTAACATAAAGAGTTTTTTTTGGCAGATTTAATTTCTGATCAATTTATCGATCCTTTTTCCGATCGATTTCTCAATCATTTTTCTGATCTATTACCATTCACGTCTATGAGAAAATTGATCAGAAAAACAAACAAAATTAGATTGGACCTGTTGGAAATTATCTATGGAGCTGTCTATCTGCTGAAAAAACTCATGGGGCTCGATTCACTAATCGGTGCTAACCTAGTTAGCACGCCTAAAGGGTTTGGGCATGCTAACTAGGGTGATAAGCACTTAGCGTGTCCAGAGATTGCGCACGTTGCGGTGTGCCGAAAACGTCGCCGTTTACAGGGCACCGGGTGCTACGTTTCATGTGGTGAATTAGCGCGTGAATGGTGCGACGTTAATGTCGCACTGCACGATATTACCGTACAGCGTGTGCAAAAACTCTTACCGCGTGCACAGGCACTTTAGGCGTGCTGAAGAGCTTTTCACAAGCGTGCTAACACTTAGCACCGCTTTGTGAATCAAGCCCATGGTGTATTCCCAGCATAACATCACAAGCAGTCAGTCAGGAGTGGTGTATACATATCTACTGCTAGTTATACTACAGCAATATTACAACACATCTAGCTACCTGTCACCTCCTGTTACCTCCTCTGATTACCTTGTTTTCCTCAGACTCTCCTGCATGCTGTGAGTAGAACACCGTGAAGTTTATTAGTGAGCTGTCTGAGGAGTGAAGGATGATTTTAAATCAGTTAAGAAAGAACTGGGGGAATAAATAAAGAGCCCTTAGCACTAGTGGTAAATGTGGACCCTAATACAGAGTATTAACCTTCTAACTACCGCGTCACACCGATTGGCATGAACGCGTCGGCAGCCCAGGACTGCCTAACGCCGATTGGCGTAAAGTCCTGAGGTGGGGATTTGCAGGAGATTGTGCGCGCCAATGTGGGTGCATCTCCGCTCCATCATCAGTCTCCCAGCGGCGATTTCCGCTAGGAGACTGCTAGATGGCGAAACTGCCATCAATTTACACTTTACAGCGATGCGATCTACGGCAGCGATGTATGGGGACAGCTAATTATATTTTTTCACATTGCTTCCTTCTTCGGGTGAGGGCAGATAAAATTGTTTCAAAATAATTAAAGTGGTTTAAAACCCGGACATAGTATTCAATAAAAACATATTTTCCTACTTTTTACATGCCATACGGTTATTATATTTGCATTTGTGCATAAGTATTATTATTCATTTATAAGTTATATCTTCCCAAAAGTACAGTTTTTTGCTTTATGAGCTGACTTTGCATTTTATTAGTAACTGCTTTTATTCATTCATTCAGGCAGACATGGTTTGACTCTCTCTCTGTGTCCGGGAGCTCCTGCACAGTCAGAGAATGTGTCACATTCCACACTTGATACATTTAAGTAAACACAAGATTTCATTGTTTAACCATTTAAGGACCAGCGGTCTCTAGGCACTTAAAGACCAAAACCGCTGGTCCAATCCCGACGGAATCCTGACGAATCGCCGCACATACCCGCCGCAACCGTCGTCATCGCTGCTCGCCGAGACCCTCAGGATATAGACTCTACCGTCTGTATGACGGCAGAGTCATGTGAGCCGGTCAGGAGCCGCTTTCATTGGCTCCTGACCCTGTTTTTCAATGTAAGCCAATGGGAATGGCTTACATTGAAAGACAGGGCCAGGAGCCAATGAAATCGGCTCCTGACCGGCTCACATGACTCTGCCGTCATAGAGACAGGCAGAGCCTGTGAGATGCGGAGAGAATCGTCGGGTTTGAGCGGCGCGATCGGCGTGGAGCAGCGGACACGGCGGATGCGCGCTGCGGACAGTGATTGAGATCTACGCCCTGCCAGCCAGGAGCCCACCAATACAGGGCGTAGATCTCAATCACTACGGTCCTTAAAGGGAAGGTTCAGGGGGGGGGGTAAAAAATAAAAATCCATTTCCACTTACCTGGGGCTTCCTCCAGCCCATGGCAGGCAGGAGGTGCCCTCGCCGCCGCTCCGCAGGCTCCCGGTGGTCTCCGGTGGCCGACCCGACCTGGCCAGGCCGGCTGCCAGGTCGGGCTCTTCTGCGCTCCAAGGCCCGGAACTTCTGCGTCCCAGGCCGGCGCACTGACGTCATCGGACGTCCGCCGGGCTGTGCTGCGCAGGTGCAGAACTACTGCGCATGCGCAGTAGAGCCCGGAGGACGTCCGATGACGTCAGCGCGCCGGCGTGGGACGCAGAAGTTCCGGGCCTTGGAGCGCAGAAGAGCCCGACCTGGCAGCCGGCCTGGCCAGGTTGGGTCGGCCACCGGAGACCACCAGGAGCCTGCGGAGCGGCGGCAAGGGCACCTCCTGCCTGCCACGGGCTGGAGGAAGCCCCAGGTAAGTGGAAATTGATTTTTATTTTTTACCCACCCTCCCTGAACCTTCCCTTTAACTAGTTAACTTTCGGAAGCAGCCAGCTCTGAAGGCATTGAAGCTTCTAAAGCCTGTGTTAACCCTTTGAATGATGTTCTAGTAAAAAAAAAAAAATGCTGGTTGTATATAATATGCTGTGAATAATCTATTAGAGCAAAGAAGAAATTCTGGGTTATATTCCGCTTTAAGGAATAGTTTCTTTTTAGAAATGGGAATATATTTCATGATATTTTTTTTTACCTGGAGCTCATTTGGATGTTTATGATCCCACAACACATGTATTTGATGGGGCCTGTAACATCCAAAAATAAAAATTGCCAAAAAATAGTTAATGCACCCCAACTGTCATTACTGATTCTGTATTTTGTACTGATTCTGTATTTTGTACCAACTCTGTATTTTGTATGTTGGTGTACATCATTGTCTGTATTACTATGCACTCCATGTTTGTTTCTTACTTTGTACAGCTGGGATATGTTGGCGCTTTATAAATCAATATTAATAATAAAATATTGCAAGTTTTTGTGCTTTGCCCTTTGATTTCTTTTCCCTTTGCGTTTCAATGCAATACTTTATGTCAGTTTAAGATTGATATTTTCCCCGGCATACCAATGAAGTTAATTTACATGAGAATGGGTATCTAATCACCTTCAAAATCAGATGCGATTTCGCACAACAAATGCAATTTGTCTTCATTTCCATTGACTTATATTACATGTGAACCACACATGGAAAAAAGCATCACTGCAGCGAGATTTAAAAATACAGAAACATCACAAAAATCAAGAAAAATAAGTCAAATGTTATGCTATCCTATATAATATTTGGCAAGTGTCTCTGCGTCACATGTCCCTATGTGTGTGTTTTCTTAGTTGTGCGCATGTGCAGAGAAACTGCCGAGAGTTGGGGGAAGGACACACGGCTCTTGCTCGAGAGCAGGGAAGGACCGGCCCAGAAGGGGGGCGGGTGTGTGTGCGTGGGCGTGCGCGTGTGTGGAATGCATGGGCGTGTGCGCATGCGGAGTGCTTGCTGATGAGGGAGAGAGGCAGTGTGGGGGTCGCGTACACAGCCTAGCGCCCGCTTTTAAACTGGCTGGAGGACACACGGCTCTTGCTCGAGAGCAGGGAAGGACCGGCCCAGAAGGGGGGCGGGTGTGTGTGCGCGGTGTGCGTGGGCGTGCGCGTGTGTGGCATGCATGGGCGTGTGCGCATGCGGAGTGCTTGCTGATGAGGGAGAGAGGCAGTGTGGGGGTCGCGTACACAGCCTAGCGCCCGCTTTTAAACTGGCCTTAGGCCTAGTTGAAATATATTAGATGTGCAATGAAAATCGCAATTCCACACAACACATGTAAAATAATAGGTGGGAACTGGGCCTAAGGCCTGGTGCAAAAACCCCATAGCATTACATTGGGAAGAGCTTTTGAAACCTCTAGCGTGCACCAGGCCTAAGAGCAGCGGCATAACTACAATTCATGGGGAACCCCAGCGAAACTTTTACTGGGCCCCCTAATATTCCCGATCTTTCCCTTGCCTCCCATTTTTGCCCTTCACGGCATTGGGGCCCATCTCACATAGGCCATAAATTGTGTCCATGATTATTTTCACACCCATAATAAGTGTAGCCACAAAAACACCTGATCTGAAGTATAGATGTCAGTATCGGAGGAAGGGAAGGTTAGTAGTTGGGGGCCCCCCACAGCTCTGGGACCCTTCTCCCCTCTAGTTGCGCCCCTGCCTAAGAGTCTTCCATTATTACACAAACCAATTTGAAAACTCTCCTTCTGAACCACCATGCAACTCAAACAAATAGACCGGGGGTAGGGAACCTTGGCTCTCCAGCTGTGATAAAACTACAAATCCCAGCATGCATTTGCCTTTATTGATCATGACTGTGGCTGTCAGACTCCTGCAATGCATTGTGGGACTTGTAGTTCCTTAACAGCTGGAGAGTCAAGGTTCCCTACCCCTGAAATAGACAATCACACCTCACTCAGAGCTATCCTTCACTGGTGGTGATTTGATTAAAGAGAAACTGTAACCAAGAATTTAATTTCTCTTCAATCAGTAGCTGATACCCCCTTTCCCATAATAAATCTTCACCTTTTCTCAAAATGATCACCAGGTGGCTCTGTATGGCCGATATTGTGGTGAAACCCCTCCCACAGTGTGATGTCAGGAACACGGTGCTGACATCACACTGTGGGAGTCTTGTTGCATTGTGGGAAATAACAGCTGTTTCCAACTGCCACAAAAGCAAGCAGCAACTTCCACTGACATCACCTGCCAACAGTAAAAATGTAACCATATGATAAATGTCAGAATGTAAATCAGGGAGAGGAAAGATTTTACAATGGGCCAACACTGGCTAAATCATTTATACATAATTATTGTAAAAATTAAGCACTGTTATTCATTACGTTTTTTTCACTGGAGTTCCTCTTTAACTCCCAAATAGCAACGTCTGATAGACTAGGGAGGGTTAGAACCTCCGAGAAGCAAGAATCTGAATCGGTATTATCTTGTAGAGTACATCTGGAGATTTGTATTGCAAAAGTATAACATTGCTGTTACATTATTATTTATTAAGTTTGGTAGTAATCCTCTGCATTAGGGGAGATTCTAGGCCATCTGTTGGCACACCAGCATTTGTAAATATCCTATTTCATTTAACCAGTTTGTTCTCGCAGGAGTTTCTCAGGGTTCCCCCAAACAATAAGTGATTCCATTTTTTTTTTTTTTTTGCAATTACAGCGAAACCTTGGTTTGCTAGCATAATTGGTTCTGCTCTTATATCAAAGCAAATTTTCCCATACGAATTAATGGAAACTTAAAGCGGAGTGAAACCCAGCATTTATTCTTTGCTCTATGAAATTATTTACAGCATTTTATATACAACCAGCATTTTGTTTTTACTAGAACAGCATTCAAAGGGTTACACACAGGATTTGAAAGTTCAGTGCAGAGAAAGCTGGACGCATCCGAAGTGGAGATAATGTTATCTTGTGTTTACTTAATTGTATCAAGTGAGGAATGTGACACATTCTCTGACTGTGCAGAAGCTGCTGGACACAGAGAGTCACTGAAAGCATTTCTGCCTTCAATACAACATGAATAAAACCAGTTATGAATAAAATGCAAAGGCAGCTCTCAAAGCACAAAACTGTACTTTTGGGAACTTGTCATTTCTAAATGAATAATAATACTTATGCACAAATGCAAATATGATAACCGTATGGCATATAACAAGTAGGAAAACATGTTTTTATTGAATATTATGTCAGGGTTTTATACCGCTTTAAGTGATTCGTTCCACAATCCAAAAACAGTTATAGAAAAATATGTAATACAAAGTACTGTACTGTATAAAATAAAAATGTAAATAAGACTTTCAGGCTAGGTGCACACATAGCAGACACGCTAGCGTTGCGGACAATGCTGTTTTTTTGTCGCTAATGGAAGTCTATGGGCCGCAGGAAACAACACATATGCGTTTTCTATAGGTTTTCAAACCTGTGTTTTCAAAAACGTTAGTTTTGTTGCATAATATTCATAAACGCAGCAAAAACACACATAATAAAAGTCAATGTCAACTCGCCTTCCTCTGGATCAACAGGGATACGTGAGGGAGCAGGCTGGAGTTGTACTTTGTACTGGTTGAACTCGATGGACGTATGTCTTTTTTTAACCAAAATAACTATGTAACTATGTAATGGGAATGCAATGGTATGCGTTTTCCATGCCTTCTTATATGCGTTTTTTCCTCAAAATGTTTTTTTTTTTGCTGTATTTCCGCTTCCTGTTGTCTTCCTAGTGATTTGCAGAAAGGTAAATGCATGGAAAACGCATATGTGTTTGTATATGTGAACCGCAAACACATTAAAACGCACGCAAAGCGCACGAAAAATGCATTGCAAACGAACCAAAAACGCAGTCAAAACGCACACAACTTTAACATAAAACATGACATAAAACGCAGCCTTTCACGTTATGTTAGTTGTGTTGTGTACCCAGCCTCACTATAACTGACAGTATCCTGGCTATCTTGTGGCTCAAACCAACTTTTTTTTGTGTGTGGCTTTAACAAGAAACTTATGCAATGGCAGTTGCTTTTGCCTCCTTTTGAGCATTTCTCAGAAATGTGACTTTGCACAGTCCCCACACTCAGAGTAGGTGCAATCCTGCAGCCTCAAAGGGAGAAGAACGCCAGGTCTCAGTTATGATGATGCGATGCGTATAAACGGTTTTTCCGTGTGTATCAAGATGTTGCATGCAAATCAAGACGATGCTTGCATATTAACCTCCTGAGCGGTCTGGACGAGCTCAGCTCGTCCATCACCGCTGGAGGCTGCCGCTCAGGCCCTGCTGGGCCGATTTCGATCAAATAAAAAGCAGCACACGCAGCCGGCACTTTGCCAGCCGCGTGTGCTGCCTGATCGCCGCCGCGAGCAGCGGCGAAAGAGGGTCCCCCCAGCCGCCCGAGCCCTGCGCAGCCGGAACAAATAGTTCCGGCCAGCGCTAAGGGCTGGTTTGGAGGCGGCTGACGTCAGGACGTCGGCTGACGTCCATGACGTCAGTCCGCTAGTCGCCATGGCGACGAGGTAAGCGAAACACGGAAGGCCGCTCATTGCGGCCTTCCGTGTTACTTCTGGCCGCCAGAGGCGATCAGAAGAACGCATCCGGAGCGCCCTCTAGTGGGCTTTCATGCAACCAACTTTCAGTTGGCTGCATGAAGTAGTTTTTTTTTATAAAAAAAAAAACCCTCCCGCAGCCGCCCTGGCGATCTTAATAGAATGCCAGGGAGGTTAAGATATTGCTTGTATATTAAGTAAAAAAAAAAAAATCACAAACATTTTTGCTTGCAATGTGCTCTCAAACCAAGTTACTCTCAATCCAAGGTTTTACTGTATACACAAGACCTCTGAAATGTTTTTTCAGCATTGGGAATAAGTGCTTAACCTCCCTAGCGTTCTGGACGAGCTAGGCTCGTCCAGAGATGCCGGAGGTCACCGCTCAGGCCCTGCTGGGCCGATTTGCTTGCTGCGTGTTTTACCCGATCACCGCCGATCCGCCGCTACCCGCCGCAATACAGCCCCCCCAGCCGAGACCCTGTGCGCTGCCTGGCCAATCAGTGCCAGGCAGCGCTGAGGGGTGGATCGGGTCTCCCTGTGATGTCGATGACGTCACGACGTTCGTCGCCATGGCGACGGGGGAAGCCCTCCAGGAAATCCCGTTCAGAACGGGATTTCCGGACGGGTGATTGCGCCGGCTGGTGATCGGAGGGCAGGGAGGGAGGGGGAATCATGTAGCTAGTGCTAGGCTAGCTACATGAAAAAAAAATGTGCAAAAAACGTTCCCGCGGCTTTAGGGCCGCGGGAATCAGAACGCCAGGCAGGTTAAAAAGGAACTGTAGTGAAAATAACATAAATGTTAAAATTGCTTATATATTTATTTTTTACAATATTCCTTTATACAGGAATAAGGCAATGTTTACCCATTGTAAAATCTTTCCTCACCCTGATTTACATTCTGAAACACAGGTGGCAACTTTTTTTTTAGTCCTGTCAGGTGATCTCTGTGGAACCACAATTTGGTTAAAAAGGTGCCCAATTTGGTTTGTTTGTTTTTTTAAATAAAAAAAGGTGAGGTGGCTTACCTCAATGACGGCAGTCTCATTAAAGACAAAGGAATTCTAATAGCACAGGCAACGCATTTCACGGGTCAAAGCCCACTTACTCTGGCCAGTGACAACGCCAGATCATAGAAAGCCAATTAACAAAGGGAGCCTCCTGTGTCCTCCTCACCACCATTTGCCAGGACCCTCTGGAACAGGGGAAGGGAATTTAGGAGCCAGATGTGGCTCTTTTAATGGCTACAACTGGCTCACAGACAAATCAGTAGGGGTTGATTCACTAAGCTACACTGCTCAAGCAGCACAGCTTAGTGTGGCAGCGCAAGTAACATTTTCACATTTTCAAAGTAGTCACATGATAAGCAACCTATTGGGCCAGAGTGCGGGGATCACGTCCTACAAAGTGAATCAACCCCCAAGTCGGCTAGCTAATTCCACAAGCTGTTAGTCGGTATTTCTCCTCTCTGGCTCTCGGGGAAATTGCTGATGTTGCTGAAACCCAAGAGAAGCTGAAGACGTGTCTGACACTTCCGCTGCCCGGCGGATCAACTGTATACACATCACCACGGCAACAGCGACGTGAGCCCTCTGCTGCGCATGCCCACTGTGCCAGTTTGAAACATATTGTATGGCTCTCATGGAAATACATTTTAAAATATGTGACGTTTATGGCTCTCTCAGACAAAAAGGTTCCTGACCCCCTGCTCTGCAAGATCCAGACCATGGTCCTCATCAGGCACAAGCTGCAAGCAAGACCGTGCCTTTGCCGTAGGCCCATGCTCATTCCTGAGGAGAAGCGCAGTCCTGATCTTCATCCCGACAAGCCCTTGTCAGAATTCTTTAGGGCCTCTGCACTCAGGAATGTAGACCAGTTTAGGAAGCCTCTATAGGATCCAGAGGCTTCTATGGAGGCTAAGTATACATTTTTTAATCTGACGTTTGCCACGGGTACACTTTGAGTTCAAATTGCATACAGCTCCTAATTAAAACCAACAGCAACTGCGTTTGATTCGCCCAGTTAAAAGCTGCTTAAAATGTGCATAAAGTTTGCATGCAAATTAGAAAAATGTGGATCATGTTCAATTCATCATCCTCATCGCTAGTGCCTGTGCTCCAGCGAGGCCTTAAAGAGACTCTGTAACCAAATTTTGAGCCTTATTTCTTCTATCCTATAAGTTCCTATGCCTGTTCTAATGTGGTCTGTCTTACTGCAGCCTTTTCTAGTTGCACTGTCTCTGTAATAAATCTTATCTTCTTTCCTCTGTCGGCTCTGTTGGGCTCAGGCTGGAATGTGTGGAATGTGCAGCACTGCTTGTCATTGGCAGACGCTTTACACACCCTCTCCGAGCTCTGCATGAGTCACACAGTAAGCTGTTCTCAGCCTATCATACTTTGGTTAGCAGCCATGTCTTTTGTTTGTACACACTGCCTAAAACTGGCAATTACAAGCCAGGATTGCAGCAGGGAGTGGCAGAAACAGCACAGAGGGGCCCAGGAGAACATAGTTAAGAGAATGGTATGCTTTTTATTGTAAGAATTTTAGAGTACAGATTCTCTTTAAGACCTGTTTCTACTGAAGACATTTAGTAAAATTGCAGGATATCTACATATGACATTGGAAATGCCACGATCATGTATTAAACAATGGAAACAATCGCCTGTAATCATCACATATGAACCAGGGCCAGTTTAAGCAACAATGGGGCACCAGGGCAAAATAAACCTGCCCCCCCCCAACAGATACCCCGGAACAAAAATCGGCATTAAGGGACCTTTTTTGCAGCTGGTATAGTCAGGGTGTGAAGCCCCAATCGGTCGGAGCTCCACATTCTGGCTACCCCAGCCTGCATGGGGAACAAGGGGTTAAAAAGTTTCAGGAGGGGGGACCTCACATAAATTTTTTTTTAAAAAAATTCCCACACTCTAAACATAAAAAAAAATTGGGAAGATAGGAAAAAATGCCAGGGATCTTCATACAGCCATATTGCTGCTGTATAGCGATCCATGGCCAAAGCGCTGCGGCTGCGTATAGACCCCCTGGAAACCCCGTCAGGAAATTTATTGCTCTTTCTTTTGATGCATGTAAAATTACACTACCGTTTGCTACTAAAAGTGACATTTACCGCATTTAAAAGTATACTTTTTTCCTTCGAAACTTTAAAATTGATTTTCTCAAAAACTATAAAGTCTTTTTGAAAAATTGTTTTTCCTCTTATTTCCAATGATCTCCTTAACATATCCTGCAAATTTAGGGTTTCTGGCATTTAAGGTGGATTTGCTATTAACCATTAAAGTCGGCGGGTTTTTAAATGTGTATTTTTTTTCCTTTGAAACTTTAAAATCAGTTTTCTCAAAAACTATAAGGCCGATTTGAAAAATTTCCCCCCTCTTGTAGCCACTGGGGGCCCCTACAAGCTCTGGAGCCCTGGGGCAGCTGCCTCCTTTGCCTCTATGGTAGCGGCGGCCCTGATATGAACATCATGATTGCTAAATAATGTAGCGTGGAAATCATAACCTCATTACTGATAAACAGCTTAGCATATTATTGGTATTTCTTCTTACTTTTTAAAATGTTTCTAATGCAATGCTCACCCTTTACTGTCAGGGCTTGTTCACACTAAGGGCGTTTTTGCCCTTTTTTCCAGCGCAGATGATTTTTAAAACCGCCCTAAGAGCGCTTGTGCAATGATTCCCTATGAGAGAGTTTGCATCTGAGCCGTTTGTTTCTGATCCGCTCACAAAATCGCTTTGTGCAGCAATTGCGTTTGCATTTTTAAGAATAAATACATTGTATTTATTATTTTCCGGGTCAAAGAGTCCACTTCCGGACTTGCGTCAGGGAGTGAATTTAAAAGCTGCTCCGGAAAAGCGCTTAGAAAAGCGCTTTTAACAAAAATGCAGCGTGCAGTGAAGCGCCGGGAGGCGCTATAAAAAACAGCGCACAAAAAAAAAAAAAACGCAAAACACTTGCGTTTGTGTTTTCATTTTTAGATGTGAACGAGGCCTCAAATTGTACCTATCCTCCAGTCCCCTATTGCTGACCCCCCCCCCACAATAAAATCTGACAAGGGCTTGTCGGATTAAAGCAAGTTTGCAACTAAATAATCCCTTGGGAGGGGGAAGCCTCTGAATTGTAATGAGGCTTCCCTCGCCCTCCGGTGTCCCGGATATCCAGTGCTGCAGCCTCCCGAACAGCGGCAAGGTAAATATTTATCTACTGCAATCCAGCAGAGGTGCAGTACAGGCTTTCCGGTAAGGCTCAGGTGGAAATAGCTGAGCACGATCGGGTCGCCTGTGCAGTAGAGCGGACCCGCTCGGCCCTGGCTAATTCCCTCTGATCTCATCGGTTCATCGGATCCTCTTCAGGCACAAGTGGGGCCATACTGCACCTGCGTAAGTACGCCCGCTTGCCAAGTAATCCAGAGCTGCTCGTGCACAAATGGATCCATCCTGCTGTTCAGGAACGGCCACACTTGTGTCTGAAAAGGAGCATGGTCTGGATCTTCCGGGGGTCACGGTGAGCAGTGGTGAGGAAGCCTCTGCTGCAGGCCTTCCTTGTTTGGTTAGTGTGTCTTTAACTCGAGATTCACCGCGGGTTCCCTTGAAAGACTGATTATATTCTTAAGCACAATTTGTCAAAATAATCTACATAGTTACATGCTAGTTGAGTTAAAAAAAGACATACGTCCATCGACTTACGTCCATCTTCGGTACATTTGAGCGCGCTCTTCCCCGCACTGTGTGTGACCTGAGCGATGCCATAGACATAATGTTATTAGGTCTATGGCTGCACAACAGTGTAATTTGGGTGCCGGTCATCGCCGGGCCCCAAATTACTTCTCTCCCTCCGATTTGCTACGACTCAGAGGTGGAAAAGTAATTAACGCCGCCAGTCATTTCGGTGCAGGGTGAAATGTATGACGGTTCACCCGGCTACCGCACAAATTCTGGGCTGCGTTGATTGCAAGAAGGCATGTACGCTACCGTGCCTACTATTATCCTGCAAAAATCACATTACGCAGCGACGCCTTGCCGCCTAAAAGATCTGCAGTCCTAATCAGTGTTCATTTCTAAAGTGCTAAACAGGCTAAATTGCATTGATTTCACCTTCCCTTACAACAAATGAGCAAATTAAACGGCCTACCTTCGGTGATGAGCTTGACGTTCTTCGAATTTTAAAGTCCACAAACTCGAATAGTTTAGAGACAGGCAAATTCACAACAAGTGCATGATGATAGCAAAGTTTAAGTATGATAGTGTTAATGTCTTCTGGGCTCCAGCTTAGGTTCTCCTTCTGAGCAGAGCAGCATTCCCCTACGATGCCCCAATCAGAAGACGTTAAAACCACACAGGAAATCTCACAGCTCTGGTGGTTAGAAAATAATTTACAAAAGTTAGCACTTTTTTTTTCTCTCTCTCTCTGCTTCCGTAATCCCCGGAGACAAAAACTTCAGTAACTGTAACACACCAAGCACACCATCAGAAGATGATGAGGCAAAGAGCGGTGCGCAAAGTGCCGTAACTCATGGCTGTAAATCGGAAGTCAACTTGCGCTGGTGTGATCGCTCGGAACGAATGGAGAGCGAGATGTGAAGTCTTGCAATCAGTCACTATGTTTTGCACTGTCACTGTTTGCATTGCTTTAGTAAATAAGTAGATAAGTCAGTAAATAGCATAGAGCACGGTCTAATCTAATCCCTGTTCCGCCCCCAACCCTTAGGTGCTGATACAAAATATTGGGTGCCAAAGGAGAAATTGGGGCACCTGATAAATAGCAGTCGCCTGGCCCATTCAGCAGAATTTTTCTGTTTTTGAGAATTAGTGTTTCAAAAAAAATCATTTTGGAATTCATTTTGACAATTATCATTTCAAAAATTATCGTTTTGAATCATATTATAGTAGTGGTAGGCGTAGTGGTTAGCGCTCTCGCCTTGCAGCGCTGGGTCCCCGATTCGAATCCCAGCCAGGGCAACATCTGCAAGGAGTTTGTATGTTCTCCCCGTGTCTGCGTGGGACACTGAAGCGGAAAAAAATATGATATTATGATTTGTATGTGTAGTACAGCTAAGAAATAAAACATTAGGATCAGATACATCAGTCTAATTGTTTCCAGTACAGGAAGAGTTGAGAAACTCCAGTTGTTATCTCTATGCAAACAAGCCATTAAGCTCTCCGACTAAGTTAGTCCTGGAGAGGGCTGTTATCTGTCTTTTATTATCTCAACTGTTCCTGGACTATTTACTTTTTCTCTGCTAGAGGAGAGGTCATTAGTTCACAGACTGCTCTGAAAGACTCATTTTGAATGCTGAGTGTTGTGTAATCTGCACATATTATAGAATGATGCAATGTTAGAAAAAACACTATATACCTGAAAATAAAAATATGAGAATATTATCTTTGCTGCTAATCTTCTAGTAATTATTCATAGTACACAACCAATTCACTATATCATATATTTTTTTTCGCTTCAGTGTCTCTTTAATTGGCTTCCCCCTAAAATTGGCCCTAGACTATGATACATGCACTACACTATACATACATAGACATATGACTATGGCAGGGACTAGATTGTGAGCCCCTCTGAGGGACAATTAGTGACAAGACTATATACTCTGTACAGTGCTGTGTAATATGTCGGCACTATATAAATACTTAAATAAATAAATAAAATAAATAAATATTAAGTCTTAGAAATGTATTTCTTTTTGTATTAACATTATTTGCAGCGGAGAAAGGGTGTTTTAGGGTTAGGCGTCAGGAAGGGGGTTGTAGGTTAGACACCAGGGGGGGTCTCATGGTTAGGCACCACCAGGGGGGGTCTTAGGGTTAGGCACCACCAGGGGGTCTTAGGGTTAGGCACCACCAGGGGGGTCAAAGATTAAGGCACCACCAGAGGCGGGGTCTTAGGGTTAGGCACTACCAGGGGATGTCTCGGGGTTAGGCACCACTGGTGGGGGATCTTAGAGTTAGGCATTGGTAGAGGGAGGGTTCGGTGTGAAAGTAGGGTTAGGTTAAGTTGTATTAAAATATCGGTAATATTTACCAATGTATTACTATGCTTATTATGACTGTACATAGATTTTAATTTTGATTGTTATAGATGCTATTTTAGGATTTCAGCTTCACCTTATTTAACATATTTATTATTCTATCTTGGATAAAGATGAAGAAATTATAAAAATATTGGTATAGATAAGATTTTAAAATTTTGTCTATACCCCGTGCCCTTTTTTTCTGGCGCCCTTATTTGATGTATGCAGTGAAGGGCACCAAGGGGAGGCAAGGGCAGAGGCATGGCTAGGCTTTTAAGCGCCCGGGGATAAAGACAGTTTTTGCGCTCCCCTCTGGAAAAATTGGGTATGGCCATGCATCAGAGTGTGGGTGTGGTCATGGGTGAAGCCAAATATAAAAATGCTGTTTAGATAGCCAGATGTGCAACTCCTTCCCCACGTTTATATAGCCAAATGTGCCCCCTTTCAGATAGCTAGATGTTCCTCCCTTCCCCATATTTAGATAGACAGATGTGCCTCCCTTCCTCATGGTTATAAACCAGAGGTACCCCCTGTAGTTAGATAGATTTGCCCCCCCCTCCCTGTTCTGCTGCTGTTAACACTTCTGCCCTCCTCTGCAGAGGGAGGGAGAGTAGCAGGGGTACTTCGGGCAGTCAGCGAGCCGCCTCTCACTCACTTGAGGGTGCGGTGGCCATTCTCTGCACCCCCTTACAGTACTGCGCCCGGGGACATGTGTCCCCCCTCGCCCACCCATAGCTATGCCTCTACAAAGGAAGGGGTTCAAACAATTGGGGGTCCCCATCAAAGTTTCGATGGAGGGAGGCATGAATTGTAGTTGAATAACAATACAAACAAGCTACTGCTTGTTTTTATCTATATATATAAAATCAGATGTGGGTGTGTGTGTATGTATGTGTGTATGTGCCGCGATCACGCAAAAACGGCTTGACCGATTTGAACGAAACTTGGTACACAGATCTCTTACTACCTGGGATGATAGGTTCTGGGGGTCTCGCTTCCCCCCTGCACACCTGGGCGGAGCTACAACCAGCAAATCAGATTTTACCCATTCATGTCAATGGAAAAATGTAAAAGGCTGCAATTCTCACAGTAATAAAGCCAGAGTCCCCACACTTGGCACAGTTGGTCACTTAGTGACCATGTTTCCAAACCCAGGAAAAGTGGGCGGAGCATAAAACAGCCAATCAAATTGCAGCCATTTATTTTAATTGGAGAAATGTAAACTGCAGCCAATCTTAGACTGTTAATCGCAGGGTTTTCAAACTTGCCACACTTGGTCACTGGGTAAATGAGATTAAGATTTAGGAAAGTGTGTGGAGCCTACAACAGCAAATCAAAATTCACCTATTGATTTTCAAGGGGAATATTTAAACTGCTGCCATTCTTACACTGTTAATGGCAGAGGCTTCAAACTTGCTACAGTCGGTCAATGGGTGACTGGGGTCCAAATTCACTAAAGGGGCGTGGCCTCAAACAGCCAATCAGATTTCCTTGCTGGATAAACGGCTTCCATTCGCACATTTTTGATGCCAGGAACCTGAAAGCTCACAAACTTGGTCATTGAGTGACTGTGTGTCCAGGTTACAAAAAGCGGGTGGAGCCAAAAACAAATTTTACAGGAAAAATATAAACTGCAGCCATTCTTACACCGTTAATGGCAGGATTGTCAAACTTTGCACAGTTGGTCACTGGGTGACTGGGATTATTATTCAAAAATGTGGGTGGAGGCTACAACAGCCAATCAAAATTCACCTATTGATTTTCAAGGGGAATATTTACATTGCTACCATTCTTACACTGTTAATTGCAGAGGCCTCAAACCTGATACAATCAATAATTGGCTGACTGGGGTCCAAATTCACTAAAGGGGATGGAGCCACAAACAGCAAATCAGATTTGTTAGATTGATTTCAGCCATTCTGTTATTGGCAGGGTTCTCAAACTTGATGCAGTTGGCCACTGGGTGACTGGGATTAATATTCAGGAAAGTGGGTGGAGCCTACAGCAACCAATCAAAATTCACCTTTTGATTTTCAAGGGGAATATTTACATTGCTGCCATTCATACACTCTTAATGGCAGAGACCTCAAATCTGGTACAGTCGGTCACTGGGAGACTGGGGTTTAAATGCTGAAAAAGGCGCGGGCCAAAAACATATTTGTTTAATTGCAATGGAAAATGTCACTTATTGATGCCAAAGACCCCACATCTCATAAACTTGGTCATTGAGTTACTGCATGTGAAGGTTAGACACAGCCAAAAACAACTAACTTTTTACATGGGAAAATATAACTGCAGTGTGAGAATCCGCTCAGCTGCCTGCGCAGGCAGGCAGCCTTTTGACCATTGTTTAGGTTTGCATGCTGCAGGACTCTGGAACAGAGACCTGTCTTTCCATTGCAAGTTCTGGTCTGTTCTATTGCTGGAGAATTTGCATACATTCGTTATGCAAATCCCCTACCTGCCTTCTTTGATGACTGGCACTATAAGAGCTTTATGTTTCCCAGAAGGCTTTGCTGGTCATTTCCCTTCCATGGTCTGTTCCTGATGGACACTGCTGGAGTGTCAGCCGTTGCTATCTAGTATAGTTAATTCCTGGGGGTTGCTTTAGGCTCCCCTTCTAGCCCAGTCAGGTTGTATTATCTGTTTGTATGTTCTGTTGCCATTGTCCTGTCCCAACGGTGGTCGACAGGAAATGGTTCTGATCTCTGTTCTTGGAATAGCTGGTGCAGCGGTTGCTACCAGCTATCTCTTCTGTTCTGTCTCCTGGGATCGCGCTAGCTACTTTTCGCTAGCGCTGGGGATCCTTCTGTTCTGTCTTCTGGGATCGCGCTAGCCACTTTTCGCTAGCGCTGGGGATCCTTCTGTTCTGTCTCCTGGGATCGCACTAGCCACTTTTCGCTAGTGCTGTGGATCCTATCTCTCGCTTGTCCCTGTTTTCGTGTGTCTGTCTTGTCTGCTACGGACGCTTGCTGGAGGCTCGGTGAGGTAACCGTTAAGCAAGCGTTCGCGTCCTCTGTTTCATGTTTGTCTGTCGATGGTTAGTTAGGCGTGCTTGTCTCTATTGTGCTTATCACGTGGATACCGTGCATAACCGCGTGCACTGTTGCGAATGAGTGCGGTGTTCACGGTTAGCTAGCGTTTGTTATTTTCTGTATCTCCTCATTGTATGATTTGCTGTGCCTTTGCTACCCTTGTGTGCTGTCCTGCTCTGTCTTGTGTCTCTATCGGTAATCGCCAATCTTGTGATTGTGTTCCCACTTTGTTTCCCCTGTTGTGTGTTCACTGTCACTGGGTGGCGGCTAGTTTGGTGCACACACATACATCCTGTCCCTGTGCTCTTTCTCTTTAAGGGCTCTTCAGCCCCGTTTATCGGGTTCTGTACAATTCCCATCTGACATCTGTGGCTGTGCAGCGGCGGTGTTTGCCTGCACTCCACAGCGCCATCTGCCGGTGGGAATTGCCCTCTGCGGGTGCATAGCACCTAGCCTGGGTTTCCCAAAATCATACGCTGGTGGAGGGTTTTCGTTGTGTCAGTGCGCGTCTTGTGCGCTGACCACGAAAACGACCCCGCCACCGTTACATGCAGCTATTCTTACACTGTTAATGGCAGGGTTCTCAAACTTTGCACAGTTGGTCACTGGGTGACTGAGATTAATATTCAGAAAAGTAGGTGGAGCCTACAAGAGCCAATCAAAATTCACTTATTGATTTTCAAGGGGAATATTGAAACTGCTGCCATTCTTACTCTGTTAATATAGTTTTACTGAGACAGCGCTCCTCTTCTTTGCACTGTGCCACCTGCAAATCAAAAAGAACTGCACATAGTGTAATACTGATAAATTGACATCATAACAAAACACCCCTAAAGTGCAAAAAGTGCTCCGTCAGTGCTCCACTGCAAGTGACAAATTCCACAAGACCCCCTTAAGGATTGCACGCTCACCAGAGGCAGACCACCTCAAATCCAGGTGGGTCTAAAGCTTAGGTTCAACAACCACAGACTCAGCATCAGATGAAGTCCAAAGGTTTTAATCCAATACCTCATAAAAACAATAAAAATCGGACATAGCATAAAATCTTTAACAATAAAACCAATTGCCCTGCGCTGAATGCGCACTCACGTCATCCAAGTTGGTTAAGCGCCTATCGGATTCAATACCCAGCGGTGTTTGTCCTGTTGCGGCTATCGGCGTCCCGTGCCCGCTATGACTCTTCCGCTGTTTAATTAGATCTTCCTCCACGCGAACTCCTTACTCTCTGTGACGTCAGACGCTCCTGGCTCCGCCTTACTCTGTTAATGCCAGAGGCCTCAACCCTGCTACAGTCGGTCATTAAATGACTGTGGTTCAAATTCACTAAAGGGGTGGAGCCACAAACAGTCACATTTCTTTTCTGGACAAACTGCTTCCATTAGCACAATTTTGATGCCAGGAACCCGAAAGCTCACAAACTTGGTCATTAAGTGACTGTGAATCAAGGTTACAAAAACTGAGGGGAGTCAAAAACAAATTTCACTGGGAAAATATAAATTGCATCCATTGTTACACCGTTATTGGCAGGGTCATTAACTGGGAAAATGTAAACTGCAGCCCTTCTTCACTGTTAATGGCAGGGATCTCAAACTTTGCACAGCTGGTCACTGGGTGACTGAGATTAATATTCAGGGAAGTGGGTGGAGCCTGTAATAGCCAATCAAAATTCACCTTTTGATTTTCAAGGGGAATATTTAAATTGCTGCCATTTTTACACTGGTAATAGCAGATGCCTCAAACCTGCTACAGTTGGTCATCGGGTGACTGGGGTTCAAATGCTGGAGAGGGGCAGAGCCACAAACAGCCTATCTGATTTGTTTAATTTCTATGGGAATATACAAATTATTGATGCCAAAGACCCCAAAGCTCACAAACTTGGTCATTGAGTGTTTGTGCATTAGGGTTAGACAGTGGGCGGAGCTAACACCAGCCAAATACATACACGGGCAATGCCGGGTCATCAATGGGTGGAGACAAATACAAATTTCACTGGGAAAATGTAAACTGCAGCCATTCTTACACTGTTAATGGCAGGGTTCTTAAACTTTGCACAGTTGGTCACTGGGTGACTGGGTTTAATATTCAGAAAAGTGGGTGGAGCCTACAAAAGTGAATCAAACTTGACCTATTGCTTCTCAAGGGGAATATTTAATTGCTACCATTCTTGCACTGTTAATGGCACAGGCCTCAAACCTGGTACAGTTGGTTATTGGGTGACTGGGGTTCAAATTCAGAAATGCGGGTGGAGCTACAAACAGCCAATCAGATGTTTCTCATTTCAATGCAAATTATTGATGCCAAAGACCGCAAAGCTCACATACTTGGTCATGGAGTGTTTGTGTGTTAGGGTTGGAAAAAAAATGGGTGGAGCCAACACCAGCCAAATACATACCCGGGTAACGCCGGGCAATCAGCTAGTTATTAAATATATTTTGTGTGTTAAGTTTCTAATGTTTTTTCCAAACATAACACTTTGTTTCCCATTTTCAAGCCAAGCATCTGAGCAATGTTTTTGATAATAAGCCTTATGGTACTACAAGACTTCTGAAATGTTTTCAAAAAGTGCCAGTGGGAAAAGTACAATCCCCTTATCCAAACAACTTTTTCTCTTAAGTTGTTTCCCAGGAAATAGGTTTTTTTTTATTTTATTTAAAAATAACTTTTCAGCACCTAGCAATTGAAGAAGTACTAAAAAGTACATAAAAAAGAAATATCAAGCTTATTTTAAATATTTTATCACACGCTGGCAACTTTATAGGTATTTTATTGGTAAAGTTTGAAAATATCGCCTTAACTACTTGGGGATCAGCCATTAAACACCCCTTTGGGACCAAAGCAGTTTGCCTGGATTAGGTGTCCCCAGTTTAGATAGGCAAGTATGGGTGTCCCCCATATAGATAGATGTAGATAGGTGTCCCCAGTACAGGCAGCCTTCATTACTCTCCTCCCTGGGTCCTGCGATGAGCAGCTACCTCCACCTCCTCTCCTCTCTCCCCAACATGCAGCTTTGCACTAACGCTAAGTTCCAGGTCCCGGCTTGATGACGTCATCAAGCCGGGTCCCGACGCTAGAGGCAGTGCGAGGCTGGATGCTGGGCAGAGTGGAGGGGAAACGACGATCGCCGGGGGAGCGTCAGGAAGGTGAGTGGATCCTCTTCTTTGTCTTCTGCCGCTGCTCTTCAGTGATGACTACGATTGGCGGCCAATCGCCATGGCTCCTGATCAATGAGGGGAGATGTCAGCTGTCATATGACAGCTTAAATCTCCCATCTCGGGTGCGTACAATCGCATCGGGAGTGGTGGGACTTCAAAGACGTTAGAGTTACGCCCGGCCAACAGCAGACAGCCTCACAGAGGACGTAACTCTAACACCCTTGGTCCCGAAAGAGGTTAAAGAAAAGTCAGGAGTAAAATTTATGGGATATTTGCCTATTTCAAAATAAATTTCAAAAAAATAGACTACCTACTCGTGACTTTTCCTGTAATATTGATTTATGGCACTGATGATATCATCTGGAACAGTCATTTGGCAAATTGGCATCATTAGGATTACGTCTTAGAACTGCAAGAAAGGTCAGCAATACAAAATATGTGTGCCATGCACTATTTGTATAAAATCAATTCAGGGAATAGGAATTTCTGATTTGCTGAACACTACTTTACAGTACATATTGATTTCCTGCAGTGAAAGACTAAGTAGTATTGGGAATAGTATAGACAACGGACAAGACCGAAATTTTAAGTTTCAATTGTTTTTCTATGTATTATAGCTTGAGAAAGTTCTGTGTTTTGGGTTGGTGGCTTACGCTTTGAATCTTTTGAAGTTAGCCATAGCCAATGAATGGTATCATCCTGATTCCAATCTTTCTGCTTTAATTAATGGCTAACATGGTGCAATACTTGACTGCGACATTTTTTGCTACTTTGCATATACAACAAAGTCCCAGTTATTCGGAACTCAGACAACCGGAAGGCTCAACAAACTGGCATGCCTGAGGGATAACGAGGGCTTTGTTTTGAGGATTTGTCGAGGGTGTTTGCAAATATTAAAATACTCACCGAGCCTCCAGCGCCAGCGATGTCCTGCAGCCTTCCTGTAGCTCCTTGTGGTCTCCTTGTGGCTTCTGGTGTCTGAGCACAACTCCCGGACGAGTCATGGAACCTGATGCAGGTCAGGTGCCACGCTGGCTTCCGTGCATGGGGGACGCTGGAAAGCCTCTAGGAGCCCACTAGGAACAAAAGAGAGGCTACAAGATGTGCTATAGTCTCTGTGAGTATTTGGGAAGGGGGGGGGGGTTGTGCCCCCCCCCCGGCAGGCACTTCTTTGACCACCCCCCCTCTGGCCGCCGCCTTAGAACCATCAATGCCAAGACAAAGACCGCATCACACTGTGGACACATGATAGTATTGAGAGTACTGACCCCCACAAATTCTGATATTAAGTGGTATTAGTTGGTGAAACTATTGGCATAAAGGTCCTTATTCAGTTCACTTTTTCTCCTACGTCTACTCCTAGGAGATTATTTTTAATTTTCTGTTTAAAATATTATTTTTGCACTCTGCAATTGAAAAAGTACCTAAAATAGGTGAAAAAGTGCTATGAAAATTATTCTGAGTATTTTTTTGCCTGCTGGTAGCCTAAACGGCATTTTATTTATAATTTTAAAATATCACCTCGGAGAAAACCTAGGAGTAAAGAGTGAATTGGATTGGGCCCCATTAATCAAGTTTCAATTAGTGAAATATTTGGGCTTACGCAGAGCTGGCCTTCTCATGAAGCCATCTGAATCATTTGATTCAGATGGCAAAATCTTGACGGTTGCTGCAGCATAGCACAATTACCTTACCTAGTCCATCACTGGTTCCTCTCCTCCTCTTTCACTGCAGCCTATCACCGTTCAGAAGCATCCCTCTGTAAGCTCCATACAGTATGTAGGTCCTGTGACATGCATCAGGATCATACAGAAGGACACCTTTCCTAAATGATGATAGACTACAGTGACGAAGAGGACAGGACTCAGTGATTAGCTTACATTGTGGCCAGTCTGCTGTTTTGGGGAGGGAAGGTGGACCTCTTTAGTTCTGTGCATCTTGTAAACTTGGAGAGGGGGCACAGACTGGGAGGTTGGAAAGCTGAGGAAATCCACCTGCTGGTCAAGCAGTAGTAACCCTGTGTTATCACTCCCAATAGAAACCTGCAGCAAGTCTTCACTGTGAGCAGCAACACCTGATTACTGCTGCTTGGCCAGCAAGTGGATTTGCTCCGTTTTTCCACCTCCCAGTGCGACGCTGGGCACAAAAGCTAGCCACACTTCATATGTGTGGGGGAAATTCTAGACACACTTCTTGGGGGGGGGGGGGGGGGAGGTTGTGTTTGGCTTTATGTTAGATAGCGTAAACTTTAGAACGAGCCTTGGGCTTAGGTTATGTGGTGCCTTCCTCAAGTAATATCAATGCAATAGTCTCCTAAAGAGCTGAACAGGTTTGAGCCTTCACAAATAACGTTCTGAAAATGACATTTTACCATGGATCTGTGAACAAATCGCAGGATTAATTTTCTCTAATGATAATAAATACTCTGCAGTAACGTCTGTCACAACAGCACGGCGCATAACGCACTTGCATGTGCTTGCCCAACAGCATGGTGTCATTACAAATTATTTTTAAGGGCTGGCAGTTCCGTTAATGAAAGACCTAGACTGCCATACCATCTTACGTCTTCCTATGTAAGCATCGTTAACCTCCGGCACCAAACACGTAAAAAGTCCTGATTAACCTCTCATGAATGTAGAGCTGGTGTACCACTTATATACCAACTATTAAAAAAGACATGGCGTTGTAATTAAATTATAAGCACAAGCTCTGCCCAACAAAATGAAAATGTATTTCAGTTTAATATGAGGATATACCCATACTAGTAAAATCTTGTATCCTCAGCGCTGTCTATCAACGACCTGCAGCCACGCGCTGCACGACCTATAAGTGGCCAACCAGTGAGCCACAATGCAAATAATGTAATTCTTCAGTTCTCAGGATTGAGGGACCATAAATGCAATACAATGAAGTGCTAAGATGAAAGATTATTATAATGGTCCAATTTTTGGACACCAGTCTTTGGTCATTGGCCTTGGACAATAATTCACTTGCAGCTTGACCTCAGATTTATTTGTGCTAACCACTTAAGGACCAGGGCATTTTCGTCTGATCTGTGCTGCGTGGGCTCTTCAGCCCCCAGCACAGATCAGGAATAAGGCAGGGAGATCAGATTTCCCCCCTTTTTTCCCCACTAGTGGGATGACCTGCTGGGGGGGTCTGATCGCCACGGCTGTGTGGCTGAGCGGGGGGGGCTCCTCAAAGCCCCCCTTCGCAGCGATTTTCCGCCTTGCTCCCTTTCCCTCCCTCCCCTCCTTCCCCTGGGCGGCACAGGACGGCAATGCGTCCTGCGCCGCCTCTGATAGGCTTCAGCCTATCAGATGCCGGCGATCCCCAGCCAATCAGAGGCCGGGGATCGCCGATCTGCTTTACAGCATTGCTGCGCAGCAGCGCCGTATGATGTAGACACAGGGGATTTCTTCCCCCGTGTTTACATTTCGCCTGCGAGCCGCGATCGTGAGCTGACATGGAGCTGACATGGAAAGGCCGCTCGAGCGGCCGTTTCCATGCAAAACCACTTACGACCTGTCGCAGCCTATTGGCGTTAGGCAGTCATTATATTCCTGTATATGGATTTGTTGTTTTTGAGGTAAGCCACCTCCCCCTTTTGCTCTTTTTTTTTTTTTTTTTACTCAATTTTATAGACTCCTAGGCGCCTCTTACCGCCAGATCACCCACCAGTACTAAAATAATCACCACCAGTGATACATGTCTGAAGGTAAATCAGGGAGAGGAAAGATTTTACAATGAGCAAACACTAAATAATCTATAAATGAATACTGCTATGCAAATAGCGTAACATGCACTATCGAAGCAACATGCACCAGCATACATAATGCGAGATGCAGTTTATCAGTGTAACGTACTTTACATTGTTGGCATAAACTCTGGTAAAGTAGCAGTGCACTGTGCGCTCACAACAAATTCACATTTGTTAAGTGAATCAGTGTCTATGAAGTTGCTTGAAAATTTTCACCAGCCATTTTCACATCAAAAATGTTATTTCTGATTTAAGAAAATATTTGTGAAAATACATTAGCCCATATGCAATTCAATTTTTCTCTTGAGCTCAAAATAAATGTGACAGTACTTTTTCACCAACTTTTGGGTATTTTTTCAATTGGAAAATGCTGAAAAGTTAGTTTAAAGAGAAGATGAGAACTACTCGTTAGGCCCAATGTTGGACATAGGCCTCAATTCACTAAGCTTATCTCCTGTCTTTAATAACGTTTCTAGAGTTATCACAAGTGGTGATAAGGCATGTAGTATTCAGGCAACATTTTACCTCAGGCAAACCTAAAGTTAACTCTTCTGTCTTTAATAAGAACAAGAGCTTGCTTTCTTAAAACAGAAAGAATTTGCGATAATTCAGGTTGGAGTGAGCTTGAGATGTCTCCCAGAGCACCACTGCTGAATATATGCAAATTAACCATTGTACCCTTAGAAGCTAAACACACCTCCAGAACCGCTGGAATGCAATGATGTGTTAGCTTGTTAATTTGTACAGAGCCATAATAATCCAACATGCATACAGACTGTTTCGGATTGTTTGATCCTCGTCAGTGCATGGCATGGATTAATTTGGCTCTATGTCTTTAATAAGTTAACTCTTCAATCCTTAAAATAACGCCAGAGTTAAAGACAGGCTGTTAATTAACTGCGTGTGAAAATAACTACAGAGGAGGTAAATTAACTACAGAGGAGGTAACGTAAGGAATGAAGAGATAAGATAACTCTCGCACTGTGTGGAGGTAAGTTTTCTCTTGCCTTATTATCTCCAGCATGATCTTAGTGAATTGAGGCCATTGTCTGGTATAAGAAAATGTGGCTGCCGCTAGATGGCGATGTTGCAATAAAATCTTTTTCTGAGCAGAGTGCCAGACTATGTTCGACACTAATCATCCCCGGCACCATCCACTATTGCTTCGCCAACCATCTCCCACACTGATCTGCCGCACTTTGCTCCTTTGTAGGAAAGCCGAAGCTGGATTGGATCGCCACTTTGATCCTCACCAGAAGCAACAAGTGCTACGCAATAATGATATTATGTCAGTGCTCATGACACAGGGTGGAGCCACATCACATGAGCTGGCTGGGCCACGCCCCCCACAAATGAAGCCAGGCCACGCCCGCCTGCCAACTGTTGTGTAGCGCAGATCCTCCGGAGCCCTGGTCCCGATCCTTTTTCAGGATCACCCACATTGGGTTGAACTCGATGGACGTATGCCTTTTTTCAACCCAAATAACTATGTAACTATGTAAAGTGCCCCTGCATTATAGATTCTGTCACCAGCACATTACAATGATGATCCAAAGGTCTGTTTTGTTTTTATTATCTATTACAGATCAAATTTACGCCACAGGAAAGAAACTAAACTAAATCAACTACATTTATTTCTAGTACCGTAATATCTACATTCCACTACACAGACAATGCGAGAAAGTGTTGAGTGAATATTGCCCTGTCGGGAGTCTTGGAATGACCTGTGGATGGAATGTGCTAAAAAACTGTGGTGGAGGTGCCCAGTGTATTAGGTGGACCTAGAGCTGTATGCTGTAAATGTCCATAAAACATAGGAAGAGGTAATCACTTACCTCTCTAGATGGTATGATACCAACATTTTAAGGAGGAGTCTTTATTCCCACAATACAGGTATGACAACGCATTTCACGGGTACTTGCCTGCTTCCTCAGGTCAATTCAAAGAGTTGTGCCTGTATAAGAAGTAGCAGTAAAGTGCCTCTGATCTCTATGGATGGAATGGGAGGGGGTTTGGAAAACAAGCAACTGCACGAAAGCGGTGGGTTGTCTTAATTGCTTCGTATTTCACCATGCACTGATTTATTGAGGCTACATTTGAGTAGTTACCCGCTACCCGATTTTTCCAAAGATCAGCGATTCTTTGAGTGACGAGCGATAATTTCTGCGATTTCGCTATGTGGGTACAGGCTAGTGATTACATGAACGATAATCCCCGATGACTCCCATTGCGATTGTTTGAACTCTCGTTTGTGCCATCGTGTGATGCCATCGTGTGATGCCACATGTACCCGCTGGCAGAAAGATGGATTTGGGAGCGCTCGTCATCGGGGTATGTCACTGTGATCCATCTTCCTGCGTCGTTAGGTGAATATTCAGCTTAACAGTAGTATTTCCATGAAACAAATGGTCTGCTTAGAGTAGCGGAGAGTGGTAAATGGAATATTCAACATGTGACAGGTTTATCAGTCATACTGTACCTTGGGGTATGAAAGATAATGTAGCATACCGTTTGGTGCTTTAAGTTAAATGGTTCATTCCAGCAAGTTCCCTCTGGCTACCTGATTTCTTCAGAGTTCCTTCCGTCTATCCTCCACCAGATATATGTTCTGTGATGCCTATGCACGAAATTACAGCTCTAACTCTTCAAGGCAGGACAGCTGGGAGATCTCTCGGAGCTGTACTGCTTTATGTCTTCTCTTACTGACATCTATCTATAATTTTCAGACGTCTTTACAAGGGGTTCCAGAAACAGCGCAGTTCTAGTTTCTAAATGCGCTCTATTATCTGCCTATAGCTCTGGATTTATGTAGTAACGGTATGATTTAAAACCCAATCCCAGGAAAATGTTGGCTTTGGACAGTGTGGAATGGGGTCATCAGGCTTTAGGGGTTTTTATTGCTCTGTGCTCCCATGCTTCCTGATAAATAGACCCTCACTTTCTGTTACAGGGACCTCCATGAAGCTTTGCAAAAAACTCGAAGTCCAGTGGACAGGAAATGGCCTCTCAGTTCTTCCTGTAGAGATTTCCTGACTTCCTGTCTGGGCAGGAAGTGATGAAAAATCTCATAAATGGGGGCAGAAAACAGCAATAAAATAATAAAGATAAATTGTACATTTAAAGTATAGTCTAGAAAGATTTAAAGTTGTATGAAAACAAAATTATATTTTTGCTCTAAAATATTAAAAGCAGGAAAAAAACAAATAAAAAAAAACATAAAAAGACTGGTTTAGTGTCATTCCAAGGCATGCTTTTGGTGTATATGCAGAGTTTCTGTTTGGGTTCAAGGTGCATTTGCAGTTTCTGGGGGGGGGGGGGGGGGGGCTCAGCGCACCTCTGATTGGAGGCCATTCAGAGGCGGCCTGGTGATGCGCTGATCCACCTTTTGCGCAATTTTTAATTTTACTTGGTTGGCCGCACCCAGGCTATGCATATACATAGGTTAGGATTTAGTTAGTGTTAGGTCCCCTCCCATATGAGGATGACTTCTCCGCAGTGGGAGGGACGAGTACGTAACAAGTTGCATGCAAGCTGTTACAGGAAACCAACATCCTCCAGTGGTAGACAGGTTATGTGTATGCTGGGGGTGTATTTTATCCCACAAGTGGGGCTTGCACTCTCTTGCAGGTAGGCACTTGTCTGTTTTTAAGTAGCTCTGTTCATTTCCTTGCAATGTACAAAGTAAACACAGTAGAGAAAGTTCTCTGCTTCTCCTTTAATCACTTTAATCACTTCGCGTCCTGACCTTGTTTCCCACTTATGGACTAGAGCAGTTTTGACAGTTTAGCTATGTCCTTATTTAATCAGCAATAACTTTATCCCTACTTATGACACAGAAATCAAATATATATTCTCTTTTTCAAGACAAACTAGGCTTTCATTGTATGCCATTTTTTTCCTTGAACAATTTTGTTGTCTATGAATTTTAATGGGAAAACAAGGAAAAATATAGAAAAACACATTATTTCTCAGTTTTACCAATTCCAGTTTAAAAATAAAAAGTACTACTTTAGAAAACAACACAAATTTTGTTTGGCTATTCTTACCGCTTATCACAAAACTTAAATTCTGTTCCTGTCACAAATTATGGTGAAGATATTTGATTCTGAAATAATGCTACAGGGTGTATTTTTCACTATGAAATAAGAAAATAAAAGTATTTTTATTGGTAAAGATCAATCTCATTAGCTCAGGAAACATATATTCCCGTTCACCAATTAGTGCTGCATCAGATAGTGCCAGAAATGTGCACAGGAGCAAGCCCAATCCTGCACAGCACTGCTTCTGCTACAAGACGTATATCTACTGACTCGTGGCTTAGATGAAGTCACAGAGGACGTATATCTACTGCAGTGGTGATAAAGTGGTTAAACTCAGAAAAATGACAGTTTAAAAAACATTTTCCCTTTGCATTTTTTCACATGTAACCACTATTTTCCTTAACCTCTTAGCGGTAACCCCGTGTGTGACACG